>NW_006408525.1:6151445-6224822 GCF_000296735.1 Chrysochloris asiatica | reverse complement strand
CTGGTCTAGTTAAATTCAAGGCAGAGAGGTCAGATAAGAAAGAAGTAGGGACTGTGTGTTAGGGATTCCAAAGGAATAATTTTGGTGGTTGTTGTCGTTATGTGCCGTGGAGTCAGTTCCGACTCATAGCGATGCCGTACAGGATTTCCGAGGCTGTAAATCCTTATGGGAGCAGAAAGCCTCATCTTTCTCCCAGTTTCCTCAAAAAACAGAGGATGATCATGGGGGCTTAATGATGAAGTTTTAAGAAAATTGAAGACTGCACTAGTGAGAAAAAGGTCAGGAAAGTTGCACTGAAGAATTTTTTCCCATCGTGATAATGCATCTATTCATTCTTCAAGGGTAGCAATAGCTGTCATTGGATAATTTCATTGGGAAACCTCATCCCATCCACCCTATAGCCTTGATCATGCCCCTTTAGACTTCTTTTTGTTCCCCAAACTCAAACAACATTTAAAAGGAACATGATTTGAGTCCTTTGAGGATTCCAAAACTGCTGCTTAAAAGTGGCATAAATTGAGGGATGCAGAATCCTTCTGGGAAGGGTTAGAGAAATAGAAACACCACCTTCAGAAGTGTATAGATATAGCCAGAGGATATGTTGAGGAACAATAGCTTCACATTTTGATGTTTTTGTTTCATAAAGGTTTCTGTGATTTTGTAGCAATACTTTTTTTTACTTATTTCCTATAGTACACTTGTTACAATTAAGTGGATACGTTATTACTAACTAAAGATTATCATTTATTCACACACCCTTAGTTTTTACCTAGTGTCCCTTTTCTGCTCCAGTTATTACCACATCTAGTCCCCTTAGGCTCCAGTTAGAATGACAGTTTCTCAGACTTTCCTTGTTTTTTGATGACCTTGACAGTTTTAAGGCATACAGGTCAGATGTTTTGTAGAATTTCCCCCACTAGATTTCACATGCTATTTTTCTCATGATTACACTAGAGTTGTGGGTTCTGGGGAAGAGGGCTATAAAAGTAAAGTACAACTCTCATCACATCATACCAAAGGTATGCACTGCCAACAAGGCCTATCTCTACTGATGACAATCTCGATCAGCTGGCTGAGATAGCGCTTTCCAGGTTCCCATTGTAAAGTGATTTCTTCCCCCCCCCCCCTTTCCATTCTGTACCCTTGGTGAGGAAGTCACTATGATAAATCCATATCACATAAATTATGTAGACTTACTCTGCATAAGATATGTCTATTCTCTCCCATTTGTTTATTTACTAAGTCATTTATTTATATCAGTATAAACCCAATAGATATTTGTTGTTGTTGTTAAGTGTTGTTGAATCAGTTCCAACTCACAGCGACCCTGTATAAGGTTTCCAAGAAGTGACTGGTGGGCTTGAACTGCCAGCCTTGGGCTTAGCAGCCCAGTGCTTATCCTACAGCACCACACCAGAATTAGTTTGAGTTTTAATCCAATACTACATTATTTATTTTGTTGCTCAAATTGCTCCAGCTGTGGCCATTGGGAGCTCTTCTGCTTAACACCTATGTCTTCTAGCCATACCTGCATAGCATGGGTTGTTTGGGTTTTGTTTTGAGCACTTCCTTACTTTTTGTCATTATAAGGTACTTCAGGTTCATCTTGTATATTTCCTGCCCCAGTTCTCAAATCAGCCATTCCCCCAAGGAAGCTCTGGTTTCTTTTATTGGAGAATGGTATTAGAAACCAAGCTGTGGACGTTGGGTGTGCTTGTTACTACTGAAGTATCTTTACTTCTAGGATCCCTCAATATACATATAAACACATGCATTTCCACATATCTATAAATGCTTCTATACACAATCACCTGTATTTGTATTTAGCTAACATGACTTCATAGTGATGTCTCCAACTCTAATATATTCCTACACGGATCATTCTAGTCTCAACCCCTTGTTTATGTTTAACCTCCCACTCCAACACTAAGACACCTGGCATCCACCATCCACCATCCACCCTCTATTTACTTAAATGTTCAATTCCAGTATACACATATACAAGGGGGCTTCAGAAAGTTCAAGGAAAAATGAAATGAAAAGATAATGGATGTTTTCCACAAACTTTTTGGGAGCTCCCTTATAGTGGTTTCAGAATTGTTGTTCCTTTCATGATCATTGGATTATAAATATTTAATTAATTTCCATTGATTTATTCTTTAATCATGTTTTATTTAGTGGTTTGGTTTTCAGTTCTTCACAGATAAGAGGTTTTGTTAGGTCTCTTTCTGTGGATGATGTTTAATTTTCTCACACTGTGGTCTGAAAACATGTTCTGTATAAAGCTCATTCTCTAGAATCATTCCAGACTTCTTTTGTTAGCTAATTTATGTTCAATTTTGGTAACTGCTCCATGTGTGATTGAAAAAATGTATAAATTTAGGTACATCTACTCTATGCCATTAAAAACATCATTATGAAAATGTAGAATGTGTACAAATATTTCATATAACGTGAAATAAATTTTAAAATACTCAAACATATGGCATATTCACAGCAATGTAAATTATTCAGGCATAAAAACAAAGACTAGTAAAGAATAGGCCAAAGTGAAAATAATTATTGACTTATACCAGTGGGAGTCTGGGTAATTTTTTTCTCTTCTCAAAATTAATTTATTATTATTATTACTATCTTGTTTCTATAATTTATAAAACTAAAAATATTTATTCTGGAAAATAGTAGTTTGATAAATTAATAAAGGGTCAAAAGTATCTAACTCTACATTTTTGAGTTCTTGCTATGTGTCGGGGGTCCTGGTATGGCACTGCAGAATAAGCATAGGACCACAAGGTCAGTTTGAACCATAAGGTCAGCAGTTCAAACTCACCAGTTGCTCCTAGGAAACTCTATACAGGGTGATTATGAGTCCAGTGCTTATCCTACAACACCACACCAGGATTCCAGGCTGGACCCTTGTTGTTGTTGTTAACTGCTGTCAAATCAGTTCCAACTCATAGCGAGCCTATATAGGGTTTCTGAGAAGCTGCTGGTGGGTTTGAGCCATTGACTTTGAGGTTCAAATTGACCTTGTGGTCCAGGGATCTAAAAATGAAAAGTCAAGGTCACTTTTTTCAGGGATTCTCAGTTCAGGGAGGGACAGACCAAGCACTAGTAAATCCTACAAAGGGCAGATAGTGTGAGGGGCCCGCAGAAGCCCACACATGACACAGTGGCGAAACAGGATTGGGAGATATCAATTTAAATTTAGCATGGGGTGGGAGAGGAATGTGTCAAGTTTTTGTGGGACCCATAAAGGATCTTGAAGGACAGACATAGGGAAGACTCAAAGTAAAGAAGAATCCTAGTGTGTCACTGTAGGATAAATACTAGACCTCAAGATTGGTTTGAACCAAAAGGTCAGCAGTTCAAATCTACCAGCCACTTCTCAGAAACCCTATGAAGGGTCGCTATGAGTCAGAACAGACTTGACGGCACTTATCAACAATAACAGAGGTGAAGAGAGATCTAGAATCATACAAATTTGATGCTTGTGTAAGATTTCACGGTTGACAAATTCACACACAACAATAGCAACAACCTCACTGTTAAATAGCAATAACATCCTATTTGATAAAGTAGAGGGTCAGCAAACATGAGGAAAACCCTCAACAAGATGGATTGGCACAGTGGCTACAATCAAGGGGTTAAGTTTAGCAAACATTTGAGGATGGCATAGGACTGGGAAGTGTTTTGTCCTGTGGTATATAGGGACACTAGGAAGCTATAGGAATTGACTTGACAGAACCTAATAACAATATGCTATTTACTATAGGAGACATATTATTTGTATGTCCAGTTTCACAGTCAGAGACTGAGGTTCAGAGAGGAGAAACAATCTGCCCAAAGTCACACAGCTAAGTAAGTGACAAATCAGGACTCAGAGACTAGTTTTCTAGTCCCCAGATAAAAGTTCTTTTATGAAAACCTCTCTTAAAAAGTAACTCCTTCACAATGCACTTAAAAGGAGTCATAAAAGCAGTTTAACAAAGCTGTTCCACTCAGCATGAAAGAATATTATCAAATGTTCTCTTGAGGAAGAGTTACTATGAAAATAGAAATTGAGGACCAGAAAGTGGTGGTCAGCAGATCTGAGACAAAACCTAGCTGGATGTTCTGTGGAACTTGACTTTTGCTCTTTGCTAACCATGGAAGGGATCCACCCAACTGTCCCAGAGGGCACCAAATCTCAGTGCCAGGAACTCAGGTCCACTGCAGCCACAGTCCAATTCTCGTGCCAGCTCGTAGGACTTGTGGGATGAACAAATGAATGAATGTTATGTCTCTCATCTCCATCTTCTCTCCATTACCCAACTAGTTGGTGTGAAAGTTCTGTTCTCCACTCTTCAAGAGCCAGCTTCAGGCGTCCTTCCTCTAGCATCCACAAGGATGTCCACTTGGCTTCTTCAGTCTGATCCTCACCTAGACCCTCTTCTTCCTTCTCCTGCTCACCTTCTCAGCTGTCCCCAAGACTGTCCCTAGGAAGATTATCTAAGCCCCAGTAGCCCCAGTGCCCCTGCCCCTGACACACATACACTCTTCCAGGTTTCAAATATTTCTGCCAAGCTGTACTTTCAGTTGACATGCTGTATGTATTTATTACAAACCAGACTAGTTGCTGTCAAGTCAATTCTAACTCTTGGCAACCACATGCATATCAGAGTAGAACCTGCTTTACAGGGTTTTCAGCGGTTAATTTTTTTTTTTTTGAGTAGATCATGATGTCTTTCTTCTGAAACACCTCAAGATAGACTTGAACATCCAACCTTTCAGCAGAGCTTATTAACCACTCAAGGTCTTTATATTGTAGGCCATGTTAAGTCCATTTTATAAGAGGGTAGGTAGGATGTGATTTCATTAATAGATTAATATATTTGTTTCTTCCAAAAATATTTATTGAACATCTGTTATGTGCTATGCCTTGTGTTAGATGCTGGGAATACATGATGAGTAAAATACTTACAGAACATATAATCTAACCCAGGGAGTGAGGGAGCAGAAATGATAGGAAATATGCTCAGAGAAGAAATATTTATACATAACAAGCTCTTTGAAGGAAAAGGATAGCAGAGGGAGACTATTCTGAATTTACACAGAAAGTAAAGAACTAAAAATATTTGGCAAATAACACTTTCGACAGGGACCCATACACTTAAGTCTATAAATTTCCCTGTAAGTACTGTTTTAACTACCCCTTTTAATTTTGATAGTGCATTCATTATAATTCAATTCTAAATATTTTAATGATTTTTTATTTCCTCTTTAATCCTTAGATTATGTAGAAGTGATGTTTTTAATTTCAAAACATGAGGGGCTTTGTTATATCTTTTTTTAACAATAAAAAAATTTTTATTGCATGCATGTGGGCTGAGAAAATGACAATTCTGTGACATGTTTTAAGATTTTCTTTGTGACCTAATAGGTGTTTAAGTTAGGTTACTGTCCAAGTTAGGTTCCTGGACTCCTGGCATGGCACTGTAGGATCAGCACTGGACTGGGAACCACAAGTTCCAGCAACTCAAATCCACCATCAGCTCCTTGGAAACCCTATACAGGCTTGCTCTGAGTTGGAACTGACTTGACAACATTCAACAAAGGCACTGTCCAATTTGTGTATCAACTCCAAGTCATTAAAAACATCAGGAAACCTGAAAGATGAGAAAGTTGGCTAGAAGAGCATTCCAGGCCAAGGGAAGAGAATGCTTGAAGACCTTGGACAGAAAGGAGCTGAAGGTTTTGGAGGTACAGAAAGGGGAAAGGTAGTTAGTGTGACTGAAACCAGAGAGGGGGAGAAGGCATCTGGCGTGGGAGTCGAATAGACAGGGACCAATTTGTAAATAATAAAATAGAAATGAATATAATTCAGTAATAACTGAATAGCATTGCAAGGACCAGTCATCTACTCCAGTAACTCCCTCCAAAAATGATAGTACAGCATACACTTCATCCTGAACGGATCTGGAGTTTGGGAGTTGGAGACATCCCAGGATGTCCAGATACAAAGTAAGATTCCTTCAGCCCCCTCTTAGGTCCAGGTTCTAAACTGGGGGATGATAAAATCACCCTCTTAACTCCAGTGAGATAATGGCTGGAAGGCGTGGCTCATAGTAGATGCGCTCAGCTGCCAGCGCCCAGCCCTGCTCCGCTGCCCTTGGTGAGCCGGACTGGGACGCTCCTAAATGGAGGCTGGGCGTGGTGGCTAAAAGCTCCAGCTGGAGTCCCTGCCACGCTGATAGCCGTCCCTGGGTTAGCAGCAACTCTGGGCGCCTCAGTCTGCACCTGTGAATATGGGTACAATTACTTAATTCACCTCACAGGCGGTGGGGTAGCGAAATGAGAGCTTAACTCAACTTTACACACCTGGCACTAAGTTGAATATAGAATAAGCGCTTGATACACATTGCGCTTTATTTCATCCCAGCACTCCCACTGCGTCCCGGCTGCACGCACCCCCATTCCTGTCCGCGGCCTCCTCCTCACCCCAACCATACCCGACCACCACTGCTGGGTCAATGGTAAGCAGGGCGGAGACAGACGGTAATCACTGGTTAGGGGCCTCGGCAGGGGCGTCCCTTCCTCACCACCCCCACCTCCTTCCTCCTGGCCAAGGGCACCGCCAAGGGCGGCCGCCGAGGGCGCAGCTGCCCGCCTAGGAGCGCCACCGCCCCCCCTCGCCCCATGGTCGCGCGGATCCTCTTGTGCATCCAACTTCATTTCCACTTCAATTTTATCAGCGGCCAGGGAGCTGGGCAGGAGATAGGAGACCGGCCCTGACACGAATTAGCCCGGAGATTGCCCGATACGGCTCGGCAGAGCTCCGGCGCCCGCGCGCTCGCCTCCCGCGCCTCTCCTTTGTGTCCGCCTGGCCTCGCTCTGCCTCGCCGCCCTCCATTCCTGCCGACGGCCAGCGTCGAGTCAGGCGATTCGCCTCGGGCCACGTTTACCAACCCGAGACGGGCGGTGGCGCGGGGCGCCGGGACCCCCACCCCGAAGGGTCAGGCACGGTCACTCTGGCGCTCGGGATCCTAGCTAGCCCCCCACCTCCACACACACACACAAACACACACATGCTGCAGTCGGCGGGTTTGCCAGAACTGCCAGGGGGCGCGATGGGCAGGGAATCCAACCCCGGGGCGTCATCCTATTTAATTTTCTGTAGACCCCTGAGAAATGAGTTAGACAAGGGGAAACTGAGGCTCCAGGTAGCTCGATACTCGCCCACACTGTGTCAGTGGTAGGATCCGGATGTGGACACGAATCTCTTGGTTCCAGAAGGCCTGGGTGAGGAGTGGGTTGTCGGGTATATTTACACAAATTGGTATTACCCTGTTTATCTACTACAGAAGTCGCAGGAAATAATTACATCCCAAATTTATTGCAAGAGAGGAGGCCATGTATGATGAGGTTGATGGGGGCGGGGACGTCCCTCAGGGCTTCCAAACAGGGGAGGATAATGCTTGCTCCCATTCCTCCCTGTCAGGCCCCTCACTAGGACACACACCCCCACCCTCCAAAGCTGCACTTTCCCTTACAGCCCCCACCCTCACTCCAGGCTTGACCTAGAGAAATCGCTTTACTAGGTCCCCAGGTATGGTCTCCGGTATCCAGCGGGTCTCCCCTAGCACTTCTCCAGGACCTGAAGGGAGCAGGGAGATGCCTCGTGGGGCTCCCCACCTCCATTTCCGGGGTGTTGTTGGAGAAAATTTATGTCCCTTTCAGGTTTGGGAACCGATCCCATACTGAAAAGAAAGAAGAAAGAGAGAAAGAAATGATTTTAATTTTTTTTAGGTCCAGAAATGAAGCAGAAGTGAGTAAATTTTAATGAAACGGTGCAAAAATGACATCATTTACTCAGAAATCATTAATTTGTCAGCATTAATATTTCAGCTACAACATTGCCTGTCATTTTGTGCCTGCAATGACTGATAAATCTATAAAAGCGTGCTGCTAATTTACTGAATATTTATGTGCAGTGTCATTTGCAGAGTAAGAATGGAATTTATTTCGTGCAGAGTTCTGCGGGAGAACATTCCCCACAAACCTTCACCCTGGTGGGTGGGGGAGGGCAGAGTAGACTTCAAACTTCCTGGGAAATGGGTAACAGGATGGGGAGAAAGGGGGTCTTGGTGTTCAGCTTCCCCATGCATCCCCCAGCTCCAGTGTTCACTGGAAAAGCCACCCCTTTTTCCGCCCTGGAAGGGACTTTCCTACGCCATCTTGACAAACTCAAATTTTACCTGTCTTCCAACAGTCCCTTCAAATGTTTCCACTCCTACCAAGGTGCCCTGAGTTCTACTGCCCCACATTGTAGTGGGAGGTGGGGTTACTGATTGGTAGTGGTCGGCAGCTGTTTGTAGAGAGGCCTGCAGGGCAGGTGGGCTCCAGGGGTCGATTATCAGAAGAAGGGATCTGAGAAAAGGTTAAGTGCTGGAGGTTAAGTGGGAGTCAGAAAGTTTGGTTTCCTATTCTGGCTCTGTCAGTTAGAAAACTGGTCTCTGCAATCTGGGTCTCAGTGTCCTGTCTGAGAAATGGGGACACGACCAGTCTCTGTTCCTAGAGACTTAGTGAGAGGAACTGACCTGATGCATGGAAAACTACTCACACAGGCAGGACTGAGGCAATATTAGAGTTGCTGCTGATGTTTGCAGGGATCACTGCTACATTCCCTGCTCTTGAGTGTCCCTTTCCTGGGTCTCATCCTCATGATCCCAGGAGACTATAACCCCCAACCTCAACAGGGTCCCTTGTTTTGCTATATGGGTCTGCCTCCGCAGCCTCAATAAAGTCCCCATTATCTTCCTCACTCCCCACACATGCACACCAACATTCTCAGAGCTTGAGTCTGTAGAATTCTGAGTGTCCAGAAGCCGCTTCCTGAAGCATCCAGTCGATGTTTCCTCTAGCCCTAATGGCTGTTTCAAAGGACAGTTTTCCTCCATTTTAAAGAGAGCAAAATCAAGGCTCTGAGAGGGACATCATGGACCAGACTACCCCTCACCCCCACTTCCCCATTCCCAACCCTAACAAGAGCACAAATCATGAGCCTTCAAGTTTTGCACAATTTTGCTCAATTTCCTGCCTGAATGGCACGGGACCTGACCCTCTGCAGGTGCTCAGGAAATGTTCGTGGAATCAATAAAGAACAGCTAAATCTCCCATCTTCAGAGAGCTCTTTGTCTCCGCCCTCCCTCCCTCTTGCTCCCCACACCGATCAGGGACAGACTCCTGTAGCTTCCTCTTCTGTAATGCTTCTCAAATTGTTCCTTTCGAGCCACTGCCACTGCTCTAGTAGAGTCTTCCACTTATGCTTACCTGGGCCACTGCAATAGCCTGCTCAAGGGTCTCCCTGCCTCCATTTCCCCCTCTGATGCAGCCTGTACACATATGCCAGAGTTTTCTAAAGAGCAACCCTAAGACTGCCTTTCCCACCTCAAATAGCTTCCAAGGCTCCCCACTGCCTGGGGAAATGGCATTCAAAACATCCTTCCAGACCCATCACCCACTCCCTGCTCCTTTTCTCACTCTCTGAAGACCCAACCATTGTTGAACATACATGGCCTGTGCATGTCTGTCCCCAAACCTTTGCCAACTCTATTCCTCTTAGCCAAATCCCACTAATTTATCCTTAAAGACTTGCCAAAGTTGCCACCTCCTTGAAAATTCTTCCTAATCCCCTTCAGAATTCCTCCTGGCTGCAAGCAGGGTCACAGAACAGGGAGCTATCTTCCTTTCCAAATGGGTCCTGATACAGGTTAACCTCTGTCTGAATCCAGGAGAGAAGACTGGATTAGTGATAAGGCAACCTGGGTTCTCATTCTCGTTCAATATTGTGTGGCCTGGACCTTGCCTTATCATGTCTATGAAATGGGCTGGTCAAACCCTTTCTGGCCCATATGCAACTGTCTAATTCACAGCTACATCTTGGCACCAGGCCTAGTCCCAGGCATGTAATAAGTATTAATAAATTATTAGTTGAATGTCCTGCTCCACTCAGACTTCTGAGGTTCTCCACTATGTATTTATTGTCCAGGCAGATATTTAGGGGTTTACTCAGGGGTGGGAGGATCATCAAAGAAGAACACACTTTCTCATAAGTGGTCTTATTTAACCCTCATAGCAGCCCTGTGAGCTAGACTTTCCTGTACCCATTTTACAGATGAGGAAGGTCAGGCTAGAATGTTAGATGACTTACTCAGACCTCACATCTAGGTCCTCAGCTTCAAATCCTGTGTTCTTCTTGCTGTTCTAATGTTTCCCTCTGCTTTTAGAATAAACTCCAAGTCCTCCGTGGTCAATGAGGCCCTGAAATCTTCAAGCTCATTCTCCTGATTCAGAGCCACTCTGACCTTCTAGCTGCTCCTTGAACTCTCTAAACTCATTTCCACATCTGGGCCTGTTCCTTTGCCTGGAAAATTCCTTCTCACCATCCAGGTCTTAACTCCAATATTACCTTGTCAAAGAGGTCTTTCTTGTACACCAAGGTAAAATGGTATTTTGTTGAGCTCATACATCACCTGAAATGGTCTTAGACCTTTTCTTGTGTCTGTTTCTTCCATGAGGGTAGGAATCTCTCGGCCTTGCTCACCCCCGTAAGCTCAATGTCTGAACCTGAAACTGTCTGGCTCAGAGATCTCACGGTTCTGCCTGGATATGTTAGAGTATGAAACTGGAAACTCCCATCTTTGATGAGAAGAGGTAGGGCTCTAGGGTTGGTGGAGAGGTGAAGGTATTGGGGGAAGCATTGGAGGGCACCAGGAAGACTGGGAACATCAGAAATAGAAAGTAGAGCCTGCTCCCAGAGGCTGGATCCAAAAGAGACTGAAGTCCCCTCCCACCCTTGTCCTCACTGGTGCCCTCCACCCCCCATGCCTCACACTCATTTCCTTCCCCAATTCAGTCTCATCTGCTTTCCCTAAACGCCGCTGGAGGAGCCAATATGTACGTGATGAATATTTCATCTCCTGATCCGTGGGTTTGCGAGGAGAGCTGCGATCACCCGGGGAGGGAGTGCTGCCCAGCCGTGCCTGGGAAAGAAGAAGGTGGAGAGGAGGGCACAGGCAATAGGATCTCAAAGATGCAGCTTCCAGGGCCCACCCACCTGCCCTGCTGACACCCTGGGCATTGGGAGGCTCAGAGAAGGTTGGGCAGTCATAGAACTGGGACACAAATCCCACATGCTCCTGTGGCTTCCAGCCCCTCTTTGAGATTCACCTCTGGCTAGGGGCAGACTTGACCATGAGCTTTTACCCAGGCTGAGTGTACAACTGGCATGGTAATGGCCAAAGGGTGAGGAGTATATGTTCTGGTCATCATAGCAGGTGACCTCTCAACTGAGAACCCTGTGAATTGTCTGAGTCTGGGGAACTAGAAACTGAAAAGGAAGGAGGGGCCAGATAAAACACTCAGAGGTAAGGCAGAAAGAGGACTATGAGTAATTTAGCCTTCCTGTCCCTGTTCCCTGCCCGTCCCCCTCATCCATGACCACGGCACCCCCACAGTCCTGGTGAAGCTGAGCATCTCTAACTCTGGCATCTGACGGTCTTAACTGCCAACCTTCTTTTCTTTCGCCAGCCGAGTGACCTTCGAACCTTTCTGAAACACCTGAAAAATGATGTTGGTCACACCATCTGAGGTTGCAGAGAATTAAGGCAGAACAGAAGGGCCAGGGGGCAAGATGCCTCCCCCGCACACCTGCCCCTTAGGTTGTGAAGCAGAGTGAGGTTCAAGGGGGTCTGTGGGATGAAGTAAGAGGAGAGAGCCTGGGATGAAGGAGAAGGTACAAATGGGTCTTTTCAACCAGAGGTGAGTGACAGAGTGTATTATATATGATGGGTGTTGTGAACACTAATCTTGAGTCCACAACACACATCACATATAATACACTCTGTTGTTCATCTCTGGGCGGAAGGCAGTCTTGAGCCAAGATGACCCCTTGCTGTGTCCTCCTGATCTCCAGGCCCACCCCTCTGCAGCCGGACCATGTCCCTCCCTCACTGGCCAGGTGCAACTCCATCCCTCCTGTCTTTGCTCACTGCATATTACCCTTTGCCATTGCATTTATTCCAACTCTTAGCATCCTGATAATACAATCTAGAACTGCCCCGGAGGCTTTCCAAGGTTGTAAATTTTTATGGAAACAGCCTGCCACATCTTTTTCCTGGTGGGTTCGAACCGATGACTTTTCCATTAGCAGGTGAGTGCTTAACCACTGTGCCACTAGGGTTCCTCCCCCACCCTAGCACATTACCCTCTGAATACTCTCATTATACCATTACTAATTAGGGCTGCTCAGCAAATTGGCGGCTGCATTAGAGGGAGACAGCGTGCGGGAGCATATGGCATAATATCGTATTAATGAACACTCTAAATTCAAACCCGGGTCAGCTGCTCGCTTCTCGCTGGTGTCACCCACACTAAAGGGAAGGAGGGGGGAAAGCAGTCAACATTTCCCTCGCTTTCCTTGCCTCTCTCCAAACACACATTCCCCCAGCGTGGGGCCAGAGGTTTGATCAGATCTGGAGAATGGGGAGAGAAATCTGAGCGTCTGGGTCCTCCGTG
The DNA here is from genome assembly GCF_000296735.1 of Chrysochloris asiatica. Taxonomy (NCBI): domain Eukaryota; kingdom Metazoa; phylum Chordata; class Mammalia; order Afrosoricida; family Chrysochloridae; genus Chrysochloris; species Chrysochloris asiatica. Next base: position 6,212,264 of record NW_006408525.1, on the reverse strand, counting down.
AGATTTGTCGGGAACCTGTCCCTTCTCCCAGTCGTGGATAAGTGTATACTTGGCATGGTCATGAAAAAGAATTCTGATAATAATAATAAACCACAGCCTGTGTGCCAGGCTTTTCAACTGGATGGCCTCTGTGGTTGTGAGGTGCCATTCAATCGATTTTCAACTCGTCGTGACTTCATGTGATGGAGCAGAGTTGCCCCATAGGGGTTTCTTGGCTCTAATCTCAATGGGAGCAAAGTTGCCATGTCTTTCTCCTACAGAGCCAGCTGGTGCATTTGAACTGCCTCATCCAAAAAGACGAAGGAGCTCTGGTAGCGTAGTGATCAGCAGTTAGAAATTACCAGCTGTTTTCTGTGGGAGAAAGATAAGGCTTTCTGCTCCCATAAAGATGTACAGCCTTGGAAGCCCTATGCAGGGTTGCTATGAGTCAGAACCGACTCTGGCTCACCACCATCACACCATCCAGCAAGGTGACTGTGACAATAGGCTCAGACATAACGGTTGTGAGGCATGGCGTGCGACGGGGACAGTGTTTTGTTCTGTTGTTCATAGGGTCGCTATGACTTGGGACTGACTCTGCAATAACTCACAACAACACGTCTCCCAATATCCCTGTGGGTGGGGGTGTTAGTGCAGAGGAGCAAGCTGAGGGTCACAAAGGTTACAGACTTTCTCAAGGTCCCACAGTGACAAACTCCGTCTCTTTGCCCTTGTTGTTAGGTATAGTCGGATTGGTTCCAAGTCATAGCAACTCTCTGCACAACAGAAGGCAATACTCCTGCTTCCTGCGCCATCCTTACAGTTGTTGGTACCTAGGAGTAGCACTTCTGGTGTGGTACTGTGGATTAACATGCTGGACTACAAAGTCAATTTGAACCACAAGGTCGGTGGTTCAAGCTCACCGGCTGCTCCTCGGACACCCTTTACAGGGTCACTATGAATCAGAATGTACTCAACAGCTCTAAATAACAACAACAGGGGTAGACACCAGTGCTTCCTCTTCCCATCTCTCTCTGTGATGAGTTCATGAGTGTGCCCACTGCCTCCCTTGATCTTGGGAGGAGGTGAAGAGGGAGATATTGTGAGTGAGGGTCACTTGGGGATCAGTCTGGGGAGAACTCAGAGAAGCGGGGAGCCCTGAGAAACCCCTGAGAGGGATTGGAAAGATGTGAACCCATGCTGCCTTCTCCCCTCTCCCCAGCCAGGGAAGACAAGCTGCCCAGGGCAGAAGCTGCCAATCCTGAGCCAAGAATGAGGCTAAGGCCCTCCCTAAGGCAGGGTGATGTCAGCTTATCCTCTAACAGGATAACTGGTCTCCGGAGCTCATGATTCCTAATTTTACCTCAAATTGAATATCTGTGTCCAAACACAGACCATGCAGCAAGTCTCCCATCTCTGCCTAGGCTCTTCATTGCCCTGTTCAAAGCATCTCTCAACATTGTCTTCCCTGGAAAGTCTTCCCTGATTAAGATGACAAAGTCCTTGGCATCCAAGAATGCCTTCAACACAAACCAAAACAGCTGTGTTAAGTGAATTATAGCAATACTGTGTTTCAGAGTACAACTATGCAATGGCATAGTTGGAATTTGCAATGGTAATGATTTTATTACAGAAAAATCATTCCAAAGAGAGGTGACCCAACAGAATACAGAAATCATGAGACGTGCAAGTAAAATTTTGCTGAAGATAATTCAAAAACAGTTGCAGCTATACATTGACAGGAAGTGGCCAGAAATGTAAAACGGATTTAGAAGAGGACATGGAACTAGCATGACGTCATTGCTGATATCAGATGGATCTTTGCTGAAAGCTGAGAATACCAGAAAGACTTTTACTTGTCCTTCTTGTGTGGATCCTAACAAACCACGGATAACATTGTGAAAACTGGGTATTCCAGAACAGTTCATTGTGCTCATGAGGAACCTGTACAGAGACCAAGAGGCAGTCATTCGAACAGAACAAGGGGATACTGTTTGGTTTAAAATCAGCTCATGTGTGCATCAGGGTTGTATCTCTTCATCATACTTAATCCAATCTGTGTGCTGAGAAAATAATCCCCCACATTGGCTTATATGAAGAAGAACATAGCTTCAGGATTGAAGAAAGACTCATTAACAATTGAGATATGCAAATGACACAATCTTGTTGAAAGCCTAAAGGACTTAAAAAACTCTTACTGATGAAGATCAAAGACTACAGACTTCAGTATGGATTACACTTCAATGCAAAGAAAAGTCCTCATAACTGGACCAATAAATAAATGGATAAAAGATTGAATTTATCATAGACTTCTTTACCCCCCCGCCCCACAAACTTCATTTTGCTTGGATCCACAATCAACACTCATGGAAGCAGCAGTCAAGGTATGAAATGATGTATTGCATTAGATGAATCTGTTGTAAAAGACCTTTTTAAAGTATTAAAAAGCAAAGATGTCACTTTGAGGACTAAGGTACGCTTCACCCAAGTCATGGTATTTTTAACCACATGGTATTTTCAATTCATGCTGCACAATGAATAAGGAAAACTGTGGAAGAATTGATACATTTGAATTATGGTGTTAGCAAAGAATATTGAAAGTGCCATGGGCTGCCAGAAAAACCAACAGATCTATATTGGAAGACTGGTCCTTAAAAGTGAGAATGATGAGATTTCATCTCTTGTCCTTTGGACATATTGTCAGGAAGGACCAGTCCCTGGAGAAGGACATCATATTTGGTTAAGTGGAGGATCCATGAAAAAGAACAAGATCCCCAAGGAGATAGATTGTCACAGTGGCAGCAACGATAGGGTCAGGCATAGCAACAATTTTAGGATGGCACAGGACCAGACAGTGTTTCATCCTGTTGTGCACAGGGCCATTACGAGTCAGTACCAACTCAGCAGCACCCAACAACATGAGTTTTGGGAAGTAGATTGCCAAGCCTGTCTTCCAAGGCACCACTGGGGAGATTCCTGTGGCTTAGGGACTCATTTATGTTCTATTCACCAAGCTGAGGTCTGAGTCTCTATATCAAAAAATGGAGAGATGGGGGAACCTGCTCAGATTCCCACCCAAACCACCTTCTCTCACCCACTCCCACACTGGGGGTTGGGTGTCCTAGGATGAGACCTATTCTGGCCTTCTTGTGCTCATTTGGGTGCTCTCTGCTATGGGTCAAGATGGAATTAATTCCCTAGTGCTAATCCCTTCCAGGTCCTTCTCTGATTTTCATCTTTGTAAACTCAGTTCCCTACACCGTTCCTGTCTTCCTCACAGGGAAAGCCATGTAGATCAGCAGCTGTTCCCAATCCATAAAAGGGTTGATTACAACACCTTGTTTAGGGGATTCTAGTCCAAGCATCAGGAGCTCTAGTAGCATTGTGGTTACAATTTGGGCTGCCAACCTCAAGGTCAGCAGTTCGAAACTACCAGCGGTTCTTTGGGAGAAAGATGAGGTGTTCTGCTCCCGTAAAGATTTACAGCCTCAGAAACCCTGTGCAGGGTCACTATGAGTCGGAACCGACTCCACGATACTTAACAACAACAACAGTCCAAGCATCAGAGGCCCCAGGATGAGCCCCTCCTCTTCCCTCTCCTCTCTGGAGTCTGACACTGGCATGCAGTTCCTCTCTACCTGGGGGTGTGTTTGTGGGACAGGTTGGGGTACTAGGGTTGACTCCCTTAGCAGGACCCCAATGGGGAATTAGGGAGGAGTCACCAGACCTTGCATCTCCATGTTGCTACAGGTCTCCAGGGAGTGCTTTGTCTGCTTACTCTTCCATCTGTGAAATGGATGTATTCACAGTGGCGTAGCTGGAATTGGAGGATGCTTCTGTGGGTTGGAGAAACCTACCGCCTGAGGCCAAGCTGAAGATGACCCACCCACCTGACTGAAAAGAAAGAGCAGGTAAGACCAGCAACTGCTGCTCCCCTGGATTGTCAGACAAGGATGGAAGCTGGAGGTACCCTACACTGCTGCCCATAGACCAGTTGAGGTGCCAGAAGCTGCACTCTCACCCACTCCCACCCCAGAGAGAGACAGCCCAGGAGAATCACCTCTGACTGCCAAGCAGGGAACTAGAACCCAACTCAGAGCCAGGGCAAGGAAGTTACCCCTTTCCTCTCAGGGTCACCTCCAATACACAAACACCCCCAACAACCCCGGTCACTCTGGTCCACCTCCTCCTGAGACCTCAGGTCCTGTGCCCTGCCTGTTGCCACTCAGGGCTTAGTCATAGGATCAGTTTCCTTTGTCTTGAGAACCTGGAGATCAGCTCCCTCCTCCCAACAACTCTCCTGGCAGGGGGTCTAGGAAGAGTAAATAATTATCACCCCTTCCAGCCTGCACCAGCCCAGTGGAATGCAGAGGAGGGGGGGTATTTGTCATCAAGTCATCATGACAATTACTTTATGTGGGCCATAACCACGCCTCCACAGCCATCACCACCCCACAACTGAACTCCATCCCCATCCCCTGTCCCTGCCCCCAGTAGGGGAATATACAAGCCCTGGAAAGGTGGTGGCTATCCTCTGGATTTTAGAGGCAGCTTACCCAGACTTGCTGACGTGCAGGATGGCCTCATTCATCTCTCCAGAGGCAGTAGCAGTTCTATATTGAGGCTTTGGTTCAGCTAACTGTGAGTGTGTGAGTGTGTGTGTGTGTGTGTGTGACAGAATTGTTGACTAGATTCCCAGGAGCTTTGGCTTCCTTCCCCTAGAGGAGTGAATAGGCTAGGAGGAAGCTGGGAAGTCATCTCCCTGGACACCTGAACTGGGGACCCTGAGAGGTGAGGTGACCAGCCCAGATGACAAAGCTAGTAAGGGAGAGCCCCAGGTCTGGGTAAAATGCATTTTCCACACATCAGCCCATCACTAGGGCCCTGTTCAAGGAACTCCTAAAGCCAACTCCCCAATCTTACACTTTGCACATAGCTTTGTCTCACTGTCCCTACCCCAAGAGCCAGATTGTACTGACTACATAATTTGTCATGCCCATTGTAAAATGAGAATAAGGGGCAGTTGTTCAAACAGAACATGGGAACACTGAATGGTTTAAAATCAAGAAAGGTGTGCGACAGGGTTGTATTCTGTCACCATACTTATTCAACCTGTATACTGAGCAAATATTCCGAGAAGCTGGGTTATGAGAAGAAAAACGTGGCATCAGGACTGGAGGAAGACTCATTTAACAACCTGCGATATGCAGATGATACAACCTTTCTTGCTGAAAGTGAAGAGGACTTAAAACACTTACTGATGAAGATCAAAGACCACAGCCTATGGTATGGATTGCATCTCAATGTAAAGAAAACACAACTCCTCACCACTGGACCAATAAACAACATTCTTATCAACAGAGAAAAGATTGAAGTTGTCAAGGACTTCATTCTTCTTGGATCAACTATCAACATTCATGGAAGCAGCAATCAAGAGATCAAACGATGTGTTGCAGAGCGAAGATGTCAGCTTGAGGACTAAGGTGTGCCTGACCAAAGCCGTGGTGTTTTCAGTAACATCAGATGCATGTGAACGCTGGACAGTGAATAAGGAAGACCGTCGAAGAATTGATGCTTTTGAGTTATGGTGTTGGAGGAGGATCTTGAAAGTGCCATGGGCTGCCAAAAGAACCAACAGATGCGTGTTGGAAGAAGTGCAGCTAGAGTGCTCCTTGGAGGCCAGGATGGCCAAAATCGTCTCTTATACTTCGGACATATTGTCAGAAGGGATCAGTTGCTGGAGAAGGATATCATGTTTGGTAAGGTGGAGGGTCAGAGAAAAAGAGGAAGACCGCCCCTAGTAAGATGGATTGGCAAAGTGGCAGCATCAATGGGCTCAAATGTGGCAACAATTGTGAGGTTAGCCCAGGATCGTTCAGTGTTTTGTTCTGTTGTGCATAGGGTCGCTATGAGTAGGCACCTAACAACAACAATGTAAAATGAAAATGTTACATCATTGTTTAAAATATTTAAAATAATTGTTAAAAATGATGAAGACTTTCCAGACAGTAATCAAATCAAACCAAAACCATTGTCTTTTGATCAGTTCCAACTCACAACAATCCCAGGTATTACAGAGTGGAACTGCTCCATCAGGTTTCCTTGGCTGCAATCTTTATGGAAGCGGATCACCAGGTCTTTCTTCCAAGTCACCACTGAGTGGATTTGAACCACCAACTAGCAGCCAACTGCTTAACCACTTGTACCATCCAGGGACCAGTAGGGTATTAAACAAAGCACAGGACTTTTCTAAGTGTGGAGCTCTGTGTATTTAGGTCACCATTCATGATCCCGGACCAAGGCTAGGACCATGTTTACCTACCACCCCTGCAGCCATGAAGACTTTGGGTAAAATCCCCACACACATTCTAGAAGCTTCCCTGCTCAGAGTCAGGCTTCCCCAGATGCAGTCACCGTCACCACAGTTCCTGCTGAGCCCACTGAGTCTGTCAGCTTAGTGACTTCAGTTTGAAGAGTAGGCATTCTGTTCCTGGATCAGCATGCAGAATCTGGGTGATGAAAATGGTTAAGGTGCTCAACCGCTAACTAGAACGTTAAAGGTTCAAGTCCACTCAGGGGCACCTCAGAAGAAAGACCTCGTGGCCTACTTCTGAAAAATCAGCTGTTGAAAAACTTATGGAACATTGTTGTGTCTGACACAAAAGGGGGCTGTCACGGGTTGGAATTGACTGGACCATAACTGCTTTGTTGTTTCTTCAGTGTTTTTATGTGTCTTGGAGAAGGCATAGGTATGCGTGTCGGTGTACTTTGCTGGGCGCATAACGCCGTGCATCAGGGAATGCAGGTATTTCCTCTGCACATACACCTGTGTATGCACTCAGAGCTTAAATGCAAGGTGGCTGACCCTTCCCCACAGGTGCTACCTCCATGGGTGCCCTGGCCTCTGCTGTGGAGGGCATGTTCCTATCCTCGGGCACTCTACATTGGAATTCAAGGCCTTACCAACCCAGTCCCTGCTCACTAACTATAAACTATCTGATTTATATTCATTAACCAGTACTAGACAGCGGCAGTCTAGTTAATTAAGGGGCTGTAATTGTTGTCCAGGACAAGGGTCCCGAGGGCATGGGCTTTGTAAATAACTACCCTCCACTGCCCCCATCTCTCACTCTGCCCCTCCCCTCCCTCTCAGGCCTCAAGGCAGAAAAGAAGGCTGTGGGATTTGGGGGTAAACAGGTGGGGCAGTCCCACCTACACCTGCCCCAGAGAGGTCACTGGTAGCGCTGGAGTCATAGAAACCTGGATTGTACCACCCAAACTGGCTAAATCTGGCATGTCAGGTCCCGCCTCCACATATACACCATGGGCACACCCCTCCAGGCCCAGCTGTTGCTGCTGTTTCCCCATCATTTATCGCCATGCCCACTCTGAGTTCAGCCCTGGAAACTGGACACTGCTCAGGTACACTGGCTTCTATCAGGCGTTGGGAGACTTGAGGGGACCGGGCTGAGAGCTAAACAAAGAGGAGGTGCCAGTTCACCAGCCCAGACACATGGAGGGGTACGCCTCTTCCCAGACTTGAGTGAGAATAGATAGTAGTAATGGCTGTAATACATTGTGAATGGAATTAATGTCACTGAATGGAATTAAGTACACTTTAAAATGGCTAAAATGCCAAATTTTATGTTTCACATAAAATATGATTTTTAACCACAATTTTATGTTTTACAAATACAATATTTTAAAACCACAATTTAGAAAATGGTCAGGAAAACTAGAATCTAATGAGGAAGGTTTTTCTCTTTGTAACTCCAGCCTAATGTGGGAGGCTGAGTCCTACCTAGCCCCCAGTTGGATAGGGGGTCAGAGGTACAATCCATGTCTTTCAGGAGCTATCATTTTGATTACAAGAGAGGGTCCCTCCTCTCAAGAAGTTTCTAGTCTGATGTGGTGCAGGGAGCATGGAGTCTGATGAGGGCGGTACATGTTAAAGACACCCATTGTTGTTGTTGTTAAGTGCCATTGACTTGGTTCTGACCCATAGCAACCCTGTACAGGGTTTCCGAGAGTGTAAATCTTTACGGGAGTAGAAAGCCTCATCTTTCTCCCACGGAGCGGCTGGTAGTTTCGAACCGCTGGCCTTAAGGTTCGCAGCCCGATTCGTAACCACTACGCTACCAGAGCTCCTAGCAACCAGCATAAGTAGATATCAAGCAGACAAGCAGGACAACCCTGGGAGTGTGACAAAGTAGGAAGGAACTCTGGGAACAGCAAAACTTTGAATTAAGGGGTGATCCCACCATGTAAACAGATGCGCTTTGCTGGAGTTGTGTTACATCCAGTTATTCTTCCCATACATATTTCCAGGTGCCTAGTATGTGTCAGAGATAAAATGGCAAATAAGACTCCTTGCCCAGATAGCAAAGGATGGGAGACAGTGTGTGCGTTCATGTGTATGCATGCATGCATGAGTGTGTGTGTGGGTGGGTGGGGTGCTGGTGTATGTATATGTATGTGCATCTTTTCAAGATAGCTACTTAGTGCCTGCTACATTTCAAATACCCTATGCAGCATGGGACAAATGTGACAGATAGCATGTCTGTCCTCATGGAATTTACATTCATCTCTGTGTGTGTGCACATGTGCTTATAATATGTGTTCCTGCTCTATGTACGTGGATCTGAGTCTGAGAGTGCAGGTCCCCAAGAGGGAATGTCCCTCAGCCCACCCAAGACCTGAGTCAGGCCTCACACTACCTACTGTGTCAGGTGGGCACCCATCTTGTGACCCTTCCATGCAGTTATTATCCTTGGACAGCCTTGAACCTCTGACCATTTCTGCACATACCCCACCATTCTCATCTTTTGCTTTGTGCCCTGGGAACCCACACATGTTTTATTTAAGCCTAAAAGAATAATCACCCAAAGTCTCATCAGAATTGAGTTTTGATAGAACTCGCTTGCAGTTTAGGATCATCAGTGACCACCTTTTCCTTTACCATGTCCCATCCCATCCCAGGCAAGGTCTCAGGGTTGGCCATAGTCTTCAAGTGGCTTGAGTTGACAATGTGCCTCTGGTAGTAGATATTTAACTTGCATCTGTCTCATGAGTCCAGCAAAGAAAAGTAAGTTTCCATGTTCCTCCCCTTCTGCCCTCCCCCCATTCCACCTATCAGTCCTTATCTGAAAGAAGAATTAGAGAGTTATTACGAGTTTCATTAGGGGTGAGCAGGTTGGTAATGAAATTACATTTCAGCTCCTTCTCAGCCCCTGTAAGTATTAAGTGGTTTGATCAATGGTGTTCACACAATTAATTCTGCCTGATTGCCAGGGTGACTGTATCGACAGTTGGGTTTCACACCTCAAACTTTGTCTCTTAGCCAAACGTGCCTTCAGGAAACTTGGAGGTGAGGGTAGGGGCCCCTGTCAGCCAGGACCTTTGCTGAATGCCACATTTAAGTTCATGTAGGCGAGTTTTTTCTTTTAGCTGAAGGGAATTTAGGCATCAAACCACAATTAAATGGTTACATTCTCAAACCGGAGAAAGGAGCTAACCCACCCCTCTTGGCTCCAGTTTATTCCTTTGACCAGCATTCCTTGAGCTCAGGCTCTGACTGTAAGTCCTCATCCATTGCAGGCAGTGGTTACCCAGCCTCCTTTCCTGGGACAGGGCAGCACAACCTTCTCCCTTCCCCTCCCCTCCCCTGAATGTTATCGCAGGTATCAAGAGAGCCTTCCTCATATCCCACTCAAATCTTGCTGCTTTAGTTTAATCCGCCAACTCTTGTTGGGTCTTCTGGGGATATGGAAGGCTACTTGGGATGGCTTTTTTTTTTTTTTTTTTTTTGCTAAACAACAATACTGACAGCAAAGGTTGGATTCTTAAAGCTGAGGGGATCTCTAACTCCTGGGACCTGGATCACAAGAACAAATGTCCTTGCTAACACCCCACTCCCATCCTTGGCAGGGGTGAGGCTGGCCTTTGCACCCCAGAACTTTGGCCTTTCACCAGTTCCTCACACAATTTCAGAGTAAGACCTGCTTCTTGGTATTATTTCCCCAGGGGAGTCTGAGCTTACTGGAAGAGGATAGCTGACAATGAGCTGTTGAGAAAGGGGAACTGGAGGAAAGGGAGGAGATAGATGGACTAGGCCTGGGAGGCAGGGAAGGTGATGGTAATAGCAGCAACTATTTATATAGAATTTATATTTATATAGAATTTATATTTATATAGAATTTATATCGACTCCTCTTTGAGGGTTCTTTGGCTGGTGCAAATGATTAAAGTGCTTGGCTGCTAACTGAAAGGTTGGAGGTTTGAGTCCAACCAGAGGCATCTTAGAAGAAAGGTCTGGTGATATACATCTGGAAAACCAGCCATTGGAAATTCTCTGGAGCACAGTTCTACTCTGATATACACGGGATCATCAGGAGTCAGAATCTACTCAGCGATACTGGTAGTGGTCCATGCTTCGAACTCTCATTCAGGGGCACATGCAGCCTTAGATGTACCATTTCAGGAAATCTTCCCAACTGTTCAAGGAAATAGTTGCTCTTTTGATCCCCCTTTAAGAGATGAGAGGAGTCGTGGTGTGGCACTATGGGATAATGCACTGGGCCGCAAGATGAGTTTGAACCACAAGGTCAGCAGTTCAAATTCACCAGGCACTCCTCAGAGACCCTATACAGGGTCACTAGAAATTGGAACCAAGTTGAAGGCACGTAACAACGACGACAAGAAGCAGATGAGAAAACTGAGGCAGAGAAGTGGGGATGGGGGCTTAATAACCTCTCCAGGTCCCACTGCAAATAAGTGGTGGAACTTCTTGTTGTTAAGTGCCAATGACCCTGTGCAGGAGTGGGAAACCTTTTTCCTGCCAAAATTTATAGCATCATTTGCAGGCCACACAAAATTATCAACTTAAATTTTAGGCTGTTGTATTTGGTCAAACATTTAATTAATTCATCCCTAATGTGATGACTACAAGGTCATTTTGAACTGCAAGGTCAGTGGTTCAAGCTCACCAGTTGCTCCTTAGAAACCCTATACAGGGTCACTATGGGTTGGAACCAACTCAGTGGCACTTAACAACAACAACAACAATGTGATGGCTGCAAGGTTGTTTTGAACTGCAAGGTCAGTGGTTCAAGCTCACCAGCCACTCCTTGGAAACACTATACAGAGTTGCTATGAGTCGAAACTGACTCAATGGCACTTAACAACAACAAAAATGTCATAGCTGAAACTATGGTTGCCTTGGCAGGGCCAGACCAAATAATTTTGAGGGCCTGATAGAGCCTGCAAACTGGACATTCCCCATCCTGCTATATAGGGTTTCCAAGGAGCAGCTGGTGAGTTTGAACCATCAACTTTGTGGTTACCAGTCCAGTGCTTATCATACAGCGCCACACCATGAACATTTTTTCTTTGTTCACCTTGGGTTTACCTCATTGCCTCAGAGACCACCTCTATTTTTGGAAAGCCCTATTGCAGCACAAATTGAATGTGAGGGGGTGCCCTCAACCCCTGGATACCCATCTCTCCATGTCTGCACTTCTCAGCATCAAGAAGGCTCTAGTTTCTTGCTGGCTGGTCCATCTGTGTATCCCAAGTAGTATTTCTGTTGAGTCACTTGTTTGGTTCTGACAGCATCGGGCAAACACATACCACACACACCCTGCACTGCAGTGGAAGGGACTAATGATTTCCAAGGAGGAAAGGATTCTGTGCTCCCTAACTGGTAAGATGTACTATGGGAGAGAAAGTCAGTTGGTTAAAGCTTCAAGTGTGGGGTTCCAGGGTCAGGGAGCTAAGTCTTTCAACCAGTTGGCTGAAAAGGAAGGAAAAGAAATGTCTCTGGGGCCTTCCTTCTCTTCTTTGAAAACCTTTTCCAGATTCCCAGTCCAACCACCAGAATGATTAATAATTTTAAAGAACTGCTAGCAAGTTGATTCTGACTCATGGTAAAAACCCATCTGTGTCAGAGTAGAATTGTGTGCCATAGAATATTCAATGGTCTACTTTTCCAGAAGATCACCAGACCTCTCTTCCGAGGTGCCTCTGAGTGGACTTGAACTACTAACCTTTCAGTTAGCAGCTAAGTGCATTAACCACATGTTCCACTCAGGGATGCCAAATTACCAACAATTGGGGATTTAGTCCACCAATTTCCACATATATGTAACATCAGTAATACACAACACAGGGTTATATTCATGATTTATTGTTCTGGGAGAAAATAGTGAGGTTGGCCCAGAATCGGGCAGTATTTCGTTCTGTGGTGCGTAAGGTCGCTATGAGTCAGTACTGACTCGATGGCACTTAACAACAACATATATATGTACTTGTGTGATGTGTATCTGACTCCGTCAAGCGTCAAAAGGAGCTCTGGTAGCGTAGTGGTTACGAATCGGGCTGCGAACCTTAAGGTCAGCGGTTCGAAACTACCAGCCGCTCCGCGGGAGAAAGATGAGGCTTTCTACTCCCGTAAGGATTTACACCCTCGGAAACCCTGTACAGGGTCACTATGGGTCAGAACCGACTCTACGGCACTTAACAACTTAACAACATCCACACATCCTCTTGCTTAGTCCTCATCATAACCCTGTGGGATAAATACTACTATTACCTTCTTATAAATGGGGAATCTGAGGCTCAGAGAAGTTAGATAACTCACCCAAGGTCATGCAACTAACCATGCAGGTGAACTTGGGATTCCAGACACTCTGGTCCTATGTCTTTGCTCTTAACCACTGTTCTATAATGGAGTCCTGGTGACACAGTGGGTTAAGCATTGGACTGCTCACTGCATGATCAGCAGTTTGAACCCATCAGTCACTCTGTTGGAAATAGATGAGGCTGACTGTCTCCATAAAGATTTATCCTCTGGAGTAGATCTACTCTGTCCTATCGAGTCAACATCACAGCAGTGGATGATGGGTCGTTGGCCCAGTCTTTTCAGTGTACAGTTTGATTTAAAGCTCATGGTCTCTTACAAAAATCTTCACAACCACTCTGTGCAATACCACTAGTGAACCCATTTTATAGATGAAGAAATTGAGGCTCAGAGAGATTAAGAAACTTTCCAAAGTCACAGAGCTAATCAACTGTGGCAGAAGAACCACTCAAATCCAGGTCTCTCTAGATGCAAAGCCCTGCACTATTTCAAGGGAGAGCAGAAATAGAGATAAGGGAAGCCAACAGGGACAGACTTCAAAACAGCAGCGATACAGAGAGAACCAGAGCCCTAAAAAAGGGAAAGGGAAGCATTCACCTCCCTTTGCCTGTCTCTACTGTGGAGTTGTGGGTTAATGTGCCAGACTACATAAGCCATTTGAACTGCAAGGTGGGTGGTTCAAGCTCACCAGTTACTCCTTGGAAACCCTATGAAGGGTCGTTATGGGTCGGAACTGACTCCACAGCACTTAAAAACAACTCAAATGTAGTGGGGGTGGTAGAGATCATTTTAAACAGATGCCTTGCAGCCTTATATTTAAGAAAAATGCATGGAATTAAATTCCTAAAAAGCTTAGGAAAGCTGAACCAAACCATCATTGGGGCTTGAAATGAAATTTTCTGTTTCCCGCATCTGGGCACTGATCCATCCATGGTGCCATGTGCCTGATGAGGATCACTTGTTCATTAGGGGCCACTGGGGCCCATTCAGGTCCAGCCTGCCTGTCAGCTCATCAGAGGGCTGGGCTCAGAGAACAGTCACGGGATGTTCTAGTCCTTGTGCTCCAAGTGTGTTCTGTGGAACAGCAACATCAGCATCTCCCAGGAATTGGGTAGGAATGCGCAGCCCGCTGAATCCAAATTTGCAATTTTAACGAGAGAACCAGGGGTGGAGTATCTACTCATCCCAGTTTGAGAATCCTGACAGAAGTCTGAATAGAAAAAGGACAGGCCCAGGTCTTGAAGACCCCTTCTTGACCCTACCCTGTCCCCTACCCCCAGCCAAGTCTAGGAGAGAGGAGTCTTGATAGTGTGTGGCCCAGAGCACAGAAGAGAGGAGGGAGAGAAGAGGCCCCACTCCCAACCTGGATTGCTTCAGGCATCTGGCAGCCACAGCAGGAGAGGGTGGGGGTGGGGAAGTTTGTCTCTGTCAGCAGATCTTTCTGGAAGGAGAGTCTCAGTGCCCCAGAGTGTAGAACACTGTGTGCAGGGATGGCAGGGCAATTGGCCAAGGGCACAGGGTTCACCTTCCCCAGAGGCACCACAGTGCTCAGTTCTTGTGACTGTCCCTGCCCACTCCCCACCCTGTACCCTCAGAGCTGACCTGGGAGGATTAGACCCAGGAGCTGCTGCTCTCCAGAAAAGGGAGCCCCCCACCCACCTGCCCTTCTCTCCTCCCTACCTTCATTGAGAAGTCTGCCACCCCCAGGCTCCTGCTCCTCCCAAGCCTTCTCAGGGACACCTGGCGCATAGGCCAGTCCCTAAGACAATCCCCTTCGGGTCTGGCCCTTTGCTGGCTCCCAGTCCACCACCTCCTTAAAGAGACAGCTGCTCAGTGTTGTTTCATATCCAAGAGCCATAAGAGCACAGGCTCAGAGGGTGTGGGCACCTATGATGGTAATGCTGTTGTGCCCATGGCCCCCAAGTCTGGAAAAAAGAGTTATGCTCATCCTTAGCCTTAGAAGTCCAGGTGGTCTCAGCCAGGACTACACCCTTAAATCACATGAGAAGTTTTGAAAAATAGGCTGATGACTGGGACCCAGCCCAGATATTTCTGAATCTCTTGGGATGGAAAAGGGGCAGAGGAGTGAGGAGGCATCAGTATTTTACGAATATTTACAAATGTGCAGCCAGGCTCCAAATAACTATGAGGACAGTCCATCACCTAAGTTTCTTAATGAGAAACTGGGCCCAGATCAATTTAAAAGTGCTGCATTCCAAGAGAAGGGCTTGCTCAAGGTTCCACAACAGAGTTAAGACTAGAATGTACCAAAGCAACACAATGCGCTTCATGCAGGACCAGATCTACCAACTTCAGATGTAGGAGCAGACTTAGGAAAAGGGGCTACTCCTTGCCTGGCTGGGAAATCCCTCCACCCTCATCTACTAACTAGAGGCCGGGAGTGCCAAAACATGGACTAAAGAGCTCTGCCCACCCCCAGCAGTGACCCTGGGTAAGTTAACCCTAAATTTCCTCACTTGTTGAGTCAACCCCAACTCATGAAAATCTCATGTATCCCAGAGTAGAACTGCACTTCATAAGTTTTCAGTGAGTGGTCTTTTTCAGTAGGTTGATAGGCTTTCCCCCTCAAATTTCTTCAAGGTAGACTGAACTGCTAACCATTTAGTTAGCATAATGGCACCACTCAGGAACTCTAAAACTGAGGATAATAATGCCTAAATTATAGATTGTTGTGTGGATGCCTGATGCATAGTAGATGTTAAATAAAATGTGGCTGCATAAATGAATGAAAGAATGCCTTCACACTTACCTGGCAGTTCCCTTAAGAGAAAATGGAGCTCTCCATTTACAAGATCCACAAATCAATCCCCAGAGAGCCCTAGCCAATCAAGGCCCAGGAAGCTTTGAAAATTCTGCTAGGAAAGTAGAGGAAGGGTGGGGGAAGGGGGAGTTGGGACTTGGGGAAGACTTTTTGTCAGGGGCAGAGTTTCTCCACAAGGATGATGGGTCCGGATATCAGGCCAAGTGTGGTTTCACAGGAGAGTAAGCACTTCATTCATCTTCCAGCCACCTCCTGCCCTATTCCAATAGAGTGCCTCCGGTTCCCATTGTGGGAGGGGCTGAGATGTTCATACTCCTTCACCCCTACCCCCTATGGGGGCTGACCAGCTGGGACACCTGTGGGGGTTACAGAGATGCTGGCACGGTCAGGTCCTTGTGTTGGGAACTTGGGCAGGGTCCCTCTTCTGTAGCAAAGGGCAGTGAGGAGCATTCCCAGCTTCCTAAACCTTCCTTGCATGCCCACTCTGCTCTCAGAGTTGCTGCCTCTCACCCCTTCACTAAAGCTGGGATTCCTGCCTCCTTCCTACTTATCCCCCATCTCTCCCCACGTCTCTCCAACCTCCAGTGCCCACTCTCTCTACCCCTCTGTCACTCGGGAGCCCCCACCTACTTCAGCACAGCCCTGAGCCACAGGTGAGACAAGGCAGGGCCCACTCTAATCGGCTCCTTAATCTCTGCTTTGATGAGACAAAAATCCTGCTGATGGAGAGATCAAACTAACTGTATTGGGGCATGAAGTGAGGGCAGGGAATATCTCCTGGGATCTGACCTGCCATCCTGGGGTGGGAAGGGGGGGCTTGTTTTCCTTCCTGAAGCATGTACAAAAGAAGCCACATTAACACAGCCCTGCCTTTGAAGCTCGCCTTTGAAACCAGGACTCCTGGGTCTGCGCCAACCCAGCGCCTTTGCCCCAGCTTCCCCTACCCAGCCCTCCATCCCTCTGGCTGTGGCTTCAGACCTGCAAGATCAAAGTGTCCTGGCCCCCTCTTGAGCTCTGGGCTGAGGGTGACTGCCAACATGGGGCATGTAGGATCACCCTGCAAAGGTGAAGGTACCAGCTCAGATTACAGAGGACTCCAAAACACATACTCCCAAATATATACTCAGGGTGAAGGGCCGCATTTCTTCCTCACAGTTGTTAGTGTGTCTTGGGTTCTACTTTACAGACAATGAGATAGAAGCTCTGAGGTGAAATAATGTATCCAAGGACTCAGGATGGGAAACTTTCTGATTGCAAATCCAAGGCTGTCTCCTCCAATCCCAAAATGGAAGATAACTTCCAATTTCCAGTCACCAAGCCATTTTAAATTGTTCGAGAACAAAAATGTCAGTTTGAGGACTAAGGTGAGCCTGACCAACCCGTGATAGTTTCAATAGCCTCATGTGCATATGAAAATTGAACAATGAATAAGGAAAACCGTAGAAGAATTGATGCATTTGAGTTGTGGGGTTGGAGAAGAATATTAAACGTACCATGGACTACCAGAAGAATAAACAGGTCTGTGTTGGAAGAAGTCTAGTCAGAATGCTCCTGGAAGCCAGGATGGCGAGACTTCGTCTCTCATACTTTGGACATATAATCAAAAGGGACCAATCCCTGGAGAAGGACATCATGCTTGGTAAAGTGGAGGGTCAGCAAAAAAGAGGAAGCCCCCCCCCTGCTCCCCATCAAGGTGGATTGACACAGTGGTAGCCACAATGGGCTCAAGGGTAGCGATGATTATGAGGTTGGTACAGGACCAGGCAATGATTCATTCTGTTATGCAGATGGTTACTATGAGTCAGAACTGACTCGATGGCACTAACAACAACTCAGTTATATGCTTTGTGAAAGCCAACATTTCAGAAAAGGCTGCCCCTTTTTTATTTCAAAGTATGCTAATTTCAGGGGACCTCCTTTTATTCATCCCCCTCCTCTACAGCCACATCCATCGACAAGGATTCTCCTTCTCCCCTCCAGGTGCATCCTTTGTCCTTCTAGTGATGGGGTGATCAAGGATACACTAGTGCTACCACAGAACTCCCCCTCAAAATGATGGAGTGGTGGAAGGGTGCAGCCCCTTCCCAGGTGAGCATAGGCAGGGGGTTGTGTTTTCAACCTCACCTCCCCCCATACCTACTCTCAACCTCTCACCTGATCCTCTGACTTCTCTCTTCCTCCCATCACCCCATTTCCTCACTCCAGACTACCTGATCAAAGGAAAGAGTATGGGAGTCTGTAATGAGCAACTCCTCCTCTTCTCATCCCCTGCCCACCCCCCTTCTTTTCTCTTCCTGACACAAATAGCTGTTCTCTGAGGGGAAACAAGACTGGGTCAGAGATGGAAGGGCCTCTTACATCAGTGCCCTCATTTTACAAATGAGCAAGCTGAGACCCAGAGAGGGAGGGTGACTTTCTCAAGGTCACACAGCTGGGATCAGGACAATATACCTTTGGAAGCCTAAATAATGAAGTGATTTTTTGTTTTCTCTCCCAGCACACCAGCACAGGAATTTCAAAAAAGAAACAGCATTAAACTCTAAAGCACAGAACTTATAAAAATTAATACTGTTCATTAGAATCTTCTACAATGATGGAAATATTCTATATTTGCATTGCCCAATGGGGTAGCCAGTAGCCACAAGATACCTCAGAGCTATATGGTAAATTAACCTGACTTATTGCTCGATTTTCTGCACCATATTTGAACTTTTGGGTTTTTGTAGTTGTTAAGTGCTGATGAGTCAGTTCCAACTCATAGCAATCTTGCATAGGGTTTCTGAGGCTATAAATCTTTAAGGGAGCAGAAAGTCTCATCTTTCTCCTGAGGAGCGGTTGGTGGATTTGAACTGTTGACCTTGCAGTTAGCAGCCCAATATGTAACCCAGTATGCCACCAGGGCACCCTAAATCACTAAACCTGCTTGTTCAGTAATCTCATCTTATCTGGAACTCATGTTTGAGGCTTTAAAAAGTGGCAAATGGTACAAAGAAAATTCTGTGGGGTATCAGAAGAGGGATAGATCATCCAATATTGGGGTGGGAGAGCCACTTGAGGGAGCGTTTCATGAAGTGGACACTTGAGATAAATTTTGGAGGTAAGTTCAGTGAGAAGTATTCCAGACAGTAGGAACAGCATAAGAAAAGGTATCAAGGCAGAAAATGCAGGTATGTTCAATGCCCAGTGCATGAAACATAAAGATTTCCCAGTTCTCTTTACCTTATCATTTCTTTCACCATTGTCCATTTTCACCATTGTCCAGTTTTTCCATGAGGACCATTGTACCCCTGTCTTCTGAAGGTGATGGAAAGAGAAAGGGAAAAGCATAGGAAAGCCAAAATATCATGGACGTTGTGAGAACAAAACAGTAATGAGGTCTCTCTACCAGGTTTCCCCATCTGTATCCTATTTAACTGATGCTGAGGCCATTTAGAGACACAGCCCAAAGAACCTTGGAGTCTCAAACTCCCCACTTCAGGTTTCCCCAGGGTCCTCAGTGTTGTTGCTAAGTTCCACTGAGTCAATTCCAATCCCTAGCGACTTTGTACAGGGTTTCTGAGGAACAGCTGGTAGGTTTGAGCCGCCAACTTAGTGATTCACAGTCCCATGCTGTTCCTAGTGCCACACCAGGGTCCTCAGTAATAGACTTTTATTCTAGGAGAGTGAGAGTGAGGAGGCCACAATCAGACTAAACATCTAAAAATTGTTGTTAGGTGTTAAGTGCCGTCAAGTCAGTTCTAACTCATCGTGACCCTGTATACGGTTTCTGAGGAGCAGCTGGTGAGCTTGAACTGCCGACCTTGCAGTTCAAAATGCCTTTGCAGTCCAGTGCATTAACCCACAGGGCCACACCAGGACTCCTTTAAGAATTGGGGATTCTGAAAATATAAACAAGTATAAATTAATGTGACAATGAAATAGAACTTGACCCCCCAAAAAAGGATAAAAAAATAACGAGCAGTTCACTGAAGAGGAAACCCAAATAAATAGTCAAGAAACAGGAAAAGATGATTGCATTCATTAGTAATCAGGACAACAGAATTAAAACAACAGTGCGACATCTTTTCAAATGTTTGTTGTTGTTAAGTGCCTTCAAGTTGAGTCTGACTGGTAGCAATTCTGTATAGGATTTCTAAGGAACTGCTTGTGGATTTGAACCACTGACCTATGATTAGCACTCCTGAACACTTACCCTACAGCATTCCACCAGGTCTCAAATGATTAAGTTGGCAAAAATTCAAAGTCTGGCAATACTCATGCGTTGATGTAGATGTCGAGCCATCTGGCCACTACTAGGAGATTATAAATCAGTACTATCTCTTTGGAGAGCAATTTGGCAATATCTTGTGAAATAAATGATACACAACCCTATTGTAGTAGACTTTTATATTGGTGGTCTCCAATGAACGTATCTGCCAGCACCATCCACATTCTTGTATAATCCCCTCTCACATTAACTCTAGGCCTGATCATGTGGCTTACTTTGACCAATGGGTTATTATCAATAGTGAGACAAGTCAAGGCTTAAATGTACTTACACAATGAAGACTTGTCCTCTACAACACTCCCTCTTGGAACCCAGGCTAGCCACAGAGAGAGGTTATGTGGAGGACACCTGAGGATCCCATCTGACAGTCAAACCAAGACTCCATACATATGGCTCCAGTTGTTCAAAGTACCCCAATTAAGACCCCAGACATTGTTGAACAGAACTGTGAGCAAATAAAAGAGATGTTGTTTTAAGCTACTATGTCTTAGGGTGGTTTATGGTGCAATGATACATAATGGATAGACCTGTCATCCAGCAATTTCATTCCTAGTTATATGCCCCAGAGAAAACTTTACGTGTGTGCACAAGAGGATCTCTAGCAGGATGCTTATTGCAGCCTATCAATAAATGAAGGATAAATTGAGGCATATTCCATCAGTCAATGAATATGGCATAGAATTACATGCAACAACAAGGATAAATCCCCAAACCATACAGAGCAAAACACACAAGGTACAGAATTTTACATACAGATGTCACATAGAATATTTAGAGGCATGCAAACAGAATATATTGCTTATGGATTTATAATCTGTAGTTAACATTTGAAGGGGAATACTACACCCTAAATTCCAGAGGATAGCTATCTCTAGGAAGGATGGAAGAAGGAGAATGAGACTGGGGAGGAACTCAGGGAGTCTCCATTGTGTATATATTTCATACTTTCAAGTATATATGTTTTAAAGAATAAAAATAATGACAAAATATTAAAAGTAGCAAAGCTGAATGGAAGAAACACAAGAGTTCATTATATCATTGTTTATAGTTGTCTCTGTGTAAGAAATCTTTCATAATAAAAGAGATCATTTAAAAATAAGAATGGAAGTGGGAAACTGAATGGTAAAGGCTAACTTAAGAGGAGATAGGTATGGAGAGTAGATGCTGATGTCTTGTAGGCCTGGTCCCAGCTTCCTCCTCTCCAGGCCACTTGCATTCTTGCCCATGGGTCCCTCAAATCATCCAGTATCCTTATCATGTTTTTGTTGTTGTTGCTCAGTTCTGTCGAGTTGTCTTCAACACATGTTGTTATTGTTTAATGCTGTTGAGTAGGTACAGATTCATAGCAACCTTATAAACAACAGAACGAAAACCTGCCTGGTACTGCGCCAACCACACGATACTTGCTATGCTTGAGCCTATTACTGCTGCCACTGTACCAATCTATCTCATTGGGGTCTTCCTCTTTTTTGCTCACTTTCCACTTTACCAAGCATGATATCCTTCTCCAGAGACTGGTCCCTCCTGATAATATGTCCAAAGTATAAGAGATGGTCGAGCCATCCTAGCTTCTTAGGAGCATTCAGTAGCCTCCTTATTCATTGTCCAGCTTTCACATGCATATGAGGCTATTGAAAATATCATGGCTTGGGTCAGGGGCACCTTAGTCCTCAAACTGACAGCTTTGCTCTTGAACACTTTAAAGAGGTCTTGTGCGGCACATTTGCCTAATGCAATATGTCAGTTGATTTCTTGACTGTTGCTTCCATGAGTGCTGATGGTTGATCTGGCAAATTGAAGTCTTTGACAACTTAAATCTTTTCTCCCTGGTGTGTGTGTCAGGGTTGTATCCTTTTACCATACTTCTTCAATCTGTATATTGAGCACGTAATCTGAGAAGCTGGATTATATGAAGAAGAGCATGACATCAGGATTGGAGGAAGACTCATTAACAACCTTGCAGATGATGCAACCTTGCTTGCTGAAAACTAAGAGTACTTAAAATCCTTACTGATGAAAATGAAAGACCAAAGCCTTAGGTATGGATTGCACTGCAATATAAAGAAAACAAAAATCGTCACAACTGGACCGATGAATATCATCAAGATAAAAGGAGAAAAGATTGAAGATTCCAACACATAGTAACCCTGTATAGGGTTTCTGAAGAGCAGCTGGTAGGTTTAAACTGCTGACCTTGCAGTAAGCAGTCCAGTGCTTATCCACAATGGAATACCACCCTTATAACAGGGACTCCTTTTCTATTTGGAAAGAAAAAAAGTCATCCTTGGGCACAGGGAATATTGCAGGAAGGCAGATAAGCAATAGACCACTAGATCAGGACTCGAGATCTGAGGTCAGGTCCCAGCTTTTTCACAACTCCCAGTATGACCTTGTGCAAGTCACTGTCTCTCTGAGCCTCAGTTTTCTCATGTAGCTGGTGGATTAGGTCAGGGAGTGTCAACCAAGTAGAACCATCAGAAGCATGTTCATTCTCTCCATCTCCACTCACGGTGACTAGTCTGTTGCCCATAAAGAGACAAGAATGCAGGCATCTGAAAAAGCTCCTGGTGATTGTGGTCCCCACACCTGGCTGAGATGACCTCTCAGATCCCCTCCAGGCCTGGCATTCCAGGATCCTATGATATGGCAGGTCTACCTAAATTCTGTCAAAATTGTTAACAACATTAGTAGAGCACACCTGAGGTGTCAACTTCTGCACAGTGATGGGAGGTGGAGTCATAATTTCCAGTTGGCAGAATCACATAGACTGTGGCTTCATGGGAGGTGGGAGGGTCAGGACAACATGGGGCCCAGAGCCATTAATAGCAACAACTGCTGATTGAGCATCCAGCACTGCATCAAGCGTTATTGTTAGGTGCCATCGAATCAGTACCAACTCATAGTGACCCTATGCACAACAAAATGAAGCGCTGCCTGGTCCTGTGCCAAACTCATAATCAATGTTATGTTTGAGCCCATTGCTGCTGTCACTGTGGCAATCCATCTGGCTGGGGATCTTCCTCTTTTTCTCTGACCCTCCACTTAACCAAACATGATATCCATGGCTTATGTTAGGTGCACCTTAGTCCTCAAGCTGACATCTTTTCTCTTCAACACTTTAAAAGAGGTCTTGTGCCACAGATTTGCATAATGCAGTACAATGTTTGATTTCTTGACTGCTGCTTCCATGAGTGTTGATGGTTGATCTGAGAAAAATGAAGTCTTTGACAACTTCAATGTTTTCTCCATTTATATGGATGTTGTTTATTAGTCCAGTTGCAAGGATTTTGTTTTCTTTTACACTGAGGTGCAACCCATATCAAAGGATGTGGCATTTGATCTTCACCAGTAAGTATTTTAAGTCTTCTTTGCTTTCAGCAAGCAAGATTATATCATCCGCATATCACAGGTTGTTAATGAGTCTTCCTCTAATCCTGATGCCCCTTTTTTCTTCATATAATCCAGTTTCTAGGATTATGTGTTCAGCATACAGATTGCCTAAGTATGGTGAAAGAATACAACCCTGCACACACCTTTTCCCTTGAACCATTCCCTTAACCATTAACCTTTAACCATTCCCTTGAACAACTGCTTCTTGATCTATGAACAGGTTTCTCATGAGCACAATTAAGTGTTCTGAAATACTTATTCTCTGCAATGCTTTTCATAGCTTGTTGTGATCCACACAGTCGAAAGCCTTTGCATCATCAATAAAGCACAGGTAAACATATTTCTGGTATTCTGTTTTCAGCCAAAATCCATTGATGTCAGCAGTTATATCCCTCATTCCATGTCCTCTTCTGAATCCAGCTTGAACCTCTGGAGTTCTCTGTCAATGTATGCTTGCAACTATTTAAAAATTATCTTTAGCAAAATTTTACTTGCATATGATCCTAATGGTATTATCTGATGATTTCCGCATTCTGTTGGGTCACCTCTCTTTGGAATGGGCACAAACATGGATCTCTTCCAGATAGTTAGCCAGATAGATGTCTTCCAAATTTCTTGTCATAGATGAGTGAGTGCCTCAAGTGCCGCATTGGTTTGTTGGAAGATTTCAATTTGTATTTCATCAATTCCTGAAGCCTTGTTTGTTGCCAATGACTTCAATGCATGTTGGACTTCTTCCTTCAGTATCATTGGCTTTTGGTAATATGCTACCTCTTGAAATGGTCAAACATGGTACAGTATATATTCCTGCCATTTTCTTTTACTGCTTTCTGCATCATTCAATATTTTGCTCACAGAATCCTTTAATGCTGCAAGTCAAATCCTAACTTTTTTCTTTGGTTTCCTCAGCTTGAGAAATTCTGAGTATGTGGGAAATTCTGAGTGTGTTCTTCCCTTTTGGTTTTCTATCTCCAGGTCTTAGCACATTTCTTTACAATATTTCGCTTTGTCTTCTCAAACTAACCGTTGAAATTCTCTATTCAGCTCCTTTACCTGCTCATTTCTTCCATTTGTTTTAGTATCTCTTTGCTGGGATGCAATTTTCAGAGTCTCTTCTGACATTCATTTTGGTCTTTTCTTTCTTTCTTGTCTTCTTAATAATCTTTTGCTTTCTTCCTGTATGATGTTCTTGATGTCAGCCCACAACTCTTCTGGTCTTTGGTTTTTAGTGTCTAATGCATCAAATCTGTTCTTCAGATGATCTCTAAATTCAGGTGGGATATGTCCAAGGACATATTTTGGCTCTTGTGGACTTGTTTTAATTTTCTTTAGCCTCAGCCTGAAATTACATATGAGCAATTGATGGTCTGTTCCACAGTCTGCCACTGACCTTGTTTTACTGATGATATGGAGCTTTTCCATTGTCTCTTTCCACAGATGTAGTCAATTTGGTTTGTTTGTAGTCCATCTGGTGAGGTCCATGTTTACAGTCATCTTTGATTTTTTTTTTTAAAGGTATTTTCAATGAAGAAGTCATTGGTCTTGCAAAATTCTATCATGTGATCTCCAACATCATTTCTATCACCAACGCCATATTTTCCAACTACTATCCTCCATGGTACTTAACAACAACAACAATCCTTCCTTTTGGTTTTCAACCTTTCCATCCCAATCATCAGTAATTATTTATACATCTTAATTGCCTGTTTGATCAATTTTAAAACTGAAGATGTTAGTAGAATTCTTCAATTTCATCATCACTGGCTTTAGTGGCTGGTGAGTAAATTTGAATAATAATGGTTTTCCTTCTAGGCATATGGGTATTATCCTATCACAGACAACATTATATTTTAAGACAAATCTTGAGATGTTCTTTTTGATGATGCATGTGACACCATTCCTCTTCAATTTATCATTCCTGGCATAGTAAACCATGTGATTGCCAGATTAAAAATGACCACTTCCAGTCCATTTCAGCTCACGAATGCTTAGGATACCAATGTTTATGCGTTCCATTTCATTTTTGACAATTTCCTATTTACCTAGATTCGTACTTAGTATGCTCCATGTTTCAATTATTAATGGCTATTTAAAGCTGTTTCTCCTCATTTTGCGCTGGGCCCTATCAGCAGATGAAGGTCCTGAAACCTTTACTCCATTCGCGTCATCACGGTCAACTCTACTTTGAGGAGGCAGCTCTTCCCCAGTTGTATTTTGAGTGTTTTCAACCTGAGGGGCTCATCTTCAAGCACTATATCTGACAATATTCTGGGGCTCTTCATCATGTTTCAATATTCAATATTCTGGTGCTGACAGTGTTCCATTGCTATTCATAAGGTTTTCAGTTCACTAAATATTCAGGAGTAGTCCATTTTTCTTTTTCCTAGTCTGTCTTCATCTGGAAGTTCAGCTGAAACCTGTCTGCCAGGAATAACCCTGCTGATATTTAAACTACCCATAGTGTAGCTTCCAGAATCACAGCAACATGCAAGCTATCACAGTACAACAAACTGACAGACGAGTGGTGGGCATCAAGTGAGCTTGACATATATCCATCTAATTTAATCTTCACAACACTTCCATAAAGTAAACATTACTATTCCCATTTTATAAATGGGGAAACTGAACTCAGAGAAGCTAGGTCACTTTCCCAAGTTGCTATGGTGAGATTTAAAACCAGACCCTCCAGATCCTTCACGAAGACATTGTTTTAGGTACCGAGGAAAGTAAAGAGCAAGACAAATGGCTTAGTTACTGAGGGCTGTTGTTGTGAAGTGCCTACTGTAACACAGGTACCCTGTGTGAGTGGCTTTAAAGAACTGACATTTATTTTCTCATAATTCTGTTGTTGTTGTTGTTAAGTGCCGTGGAGTCGGTTCCGACTCATAGTGACCCTGTACAGAGTTTCTGAGGCTGTACATCTTTACGGGAGTAGAAAGCCTCATCTGTCTCCCACGGAGTAACCGGTAGTTTTGAACTGCTGACCTTGCGGTTCACAGCCAAATTCATAACCACTACGCTACCAGAGCTCTCATAGTTCTAGAGGCTAGAAATTGAAATCAGGGTCTTGGCTGTGTTGATTCTTTCTTTGGTGGTAGCCCCAGGTGCTCCTTGCTTCCTTGACTTCACATAGCATCTGTCTTCCACAGTTATGAATGGATTTCTGTGTCTAATCTGTTATTTCTATAACCCCAAAGTGATTACATGTAGAATCCATCCTACTCCAGTAAGATCTAATGACTATAGAAAGAAAATCCTGTTTCCAAAAGGGATTACAACCACAGGTATAGGAGTTGGGATTCCAACACTTACTTTGGATGAGGACACAATTGCTAACAGCAGGTAGGGTTCCTGCTCTTATTGAACTTATATTCCAGTTAGAGAAAGCAGCCAATAATATTAACAAATAATTTTGACCATTTCAAGTACTGTTGTTGTTGTTAAGTGCCATCGAGTCAGTTCTGACCCATAGTGACCCTGTATAGGGTTTTCAAGGAACACCTGGTGAGCTTGAACCACTGACCTTGCAGTTCAAATGGCTTTGCAGTCTGACACATTAACCGACAGCACCACACCAGGCAGGACAAGTACTAGAAAGACAATAAAATAGGTGATGTGGTTGACAATACCTAAGGGATTTCCATTTCTTACAATATGATGGACTGGACACCCTGAAAAAGTAGAAAACACCTAGAAATGCTGAGTAAAGTATAACAAACATCCGGTTAGAGCTTGCGAAGAAGTAAGGGATAGCCTCAGGGGTCAAAATTGAAGAAGAGTCTAGAAACCAGAGTGATGGGACATTGCTAAAGCTTCTGCCACCAATTGTGGCAACACAGACCTTTGCGTTTTAAAGGCCTTAACAGAGACAAGGGACTTCTGGTGTGGTGCTGTAGGATAAGCACTGGACTGCAAACCACAAGGTTGGTTGGTCGAAACCACCAGCTGCTCCTCAGAACCCCTGTACAGGGTTGCTATGAGTTGGAATTGGCTCTACAGCACTTAACAACAACGACAACAATAGGGACAGGAGGTAAGGTGAAAGATGAGATTAAGACTACTATACGCCTGGTGTGGTGCTCCAGGATAAGCACTGGACTGCTAATCCAAAGGTCAGTAGTTCAAAACCAGCAGTTGCTCCAGAAACCACATACCGGGTCACTATGAGCCAGAACTGACTCGACAGCACTTTGCAACAGGCCTGATTCAGATAGATTGGAGCTCTCATGTATATTACCTGTGTGGAGCAAGAAAACTCAAGCCTACAAATTAACTAAAATAAACTTAAATTGGTATGAGCCTTAGGCACGTTTTCTCGAATTCATTAATTTACCAAGAACTTAATTTATAAAATTTATATAAATAAAAATCTTCTCTGGAGAGATATACCACTAACCCAGACCTCTCAGGTTTTTCATAAATCAAGCCTCTTCAAGCATAAGCCATCACTTGAAAACTCCAGATCATACAAGAAAAAAGGCTATAATGGTGAGAGTCTGCCAAAACAAAAAACATCATTTGGGTCCCTGTCAGTTTCATATCATGGAGTTAAAATATAGAGAACCCAAAACCTTGTATATTTAACATGTTAAAAGAGATAAGAGGAAATTAAACGTGACTAAAGAAGGCAATGTTCAACAAGAAGATCAAGGAAGAGTTTTTTTTTGAGGAAAAGACATTTGTGATAAGACTTAAATGAAGAGAAGGAGCCAGCCACACAAAGCTAATGGAGAAGAACATGCCAAGCAGAGGGAGTGTGAGATGGGGTGTGAGATGGGAAGAAGTTATTGATGGAAGAGGTCAGCTATAAAGACAAGAGTAGTCCTCCCTGGGTAGTCCACTCTGATCTAGCTCCATTGCCCGAATGAATGGCTTCATTCATCAGTAGAATGTTCTCGAGTGTTTCCTATGTGCCAGGTACTGTGTGAGAACTGGAGAAAGACAACTGAGAAGTCCTGCAGAAGTTTGTACTAAACAGATGGAAGTCTGTGGGAAAGTTCTGGGCCAAGTGTTCTTGGGAGCACAGAGGACAGATGAGGGCCTATTCTCAGGAAGGGAGTAGTGTCAGAAATGGTTTCTCAGAGGAGGTGATGTCAGCTGTTCCTCGTCTCCCCTCTACCTTCCAGTCCCTAGTTCATCAGCTGAGCCTTCTGCATCTCCTCTTACAGAATGGCAGGTTATGAGGTGGTTGTTCCTCTCATACAGAGCCCTCAATTGGAAGGAGAGCTTTCTTGTGCCCTGGGGAAGAAAGAGAGGATACAGAGACTTATGAAAATAACCACAAGCCTTAGCTCCTGACCTCTTTCATTTATATCCTCTTGTTGGACCATTATATCAGTACTCCAGGGTCAGCAGAGCAAGAGCCTTTACCCCATTTTACAGATGAAGGAACTGAGGCTCAGTAACGTTAATTGCTTTACACAAGGCCTCACAGGAAAGGTGTGGCTTGAGTCCACATCAGATCTAAGTCTTTGGTTCCAGGGCTCTTAAGAAGGGAGATGGTGAAGTGAAAAGGAGGCTGAGAAAAATGTCCCCCATGTGTGTGGCCTTTCTCCATGCTCCCACCCTCACTTCCAGTCCCACCAGGGCTCAACTACTTGCTGCCCTCCATTGGTGCTGTGGCAGCAAAGGGCAGTGGCAGACTCAGCAAAGATAGAGCCAAAGCCAGCAGCTGGGAAACACAGGGCTGTCACTCCAACTTCCCAGGCTGGGTCTCCCAACTTCTCCACAAGTTTCCTGGGAAGAGTCCCTTGAAATGGGGCCCCAGGAACGAACTTTATAAAATTCTCCACAACCAGCCGAGCGGAACCTATTTTCCCTCACAATGCAATTAACGGCACCAACATTTACAAAATATGATTACAAGCGCTTTGGTTAAGTAGAGGAAAGTATATTAGATAGCAGCGAGGGGTTGATCTTAATGTGCATTTTTTCGAGAGACTTGCATTTTCTTTGTGCAAATAAAGAGGCCCTAAATTCTCCATAGGCACTAAAATCAATGCAGTGGAACCATGATAACAAACATAGGCTCCACTTTTTGCTACATCCCCCAATTAATTAAGCCTTTCACGGGCATGTAATTAGGAACATTAGCAAGTCATAAAATTGCCGTGAGTCTTTAAATTATGTGCTGGCCCTCAGCAATTTGTTTTTAATTCCTTCTGAAGACAATGGCACTGCGGGGCCCAATAGATCTTCATAGCGGCCTACTGTGCTCTCCTTTATGGCGCGGGAGGCCCGCCTGCCACGGCTCCCCTCCTAGCAGCCAGGCTCCCCGCGCTGCAGCTCCCAGAGCCCCAAATGCCTGGCTTCTGGCCTCCTGGTCTGCCCTTCCTTGGCTCTTCTCTCTCCAACTTCCATTCCTCCTCCTTCCTGATGCTCTTCTTCCTTCTTCTATCTTCATCTTTCTAGCCTCCTTTTCCTTGGCTTTTCTTCACTTTTGCTCATGTCGTCTCTAATTCCTACTCCAACTCTGCTTTATTTTTCCGTGGCTTCGTTTCTTATCTTTCTCCTCTCACTTTGCTTCCTCCTCACCTAGGAGCCTCTTTCTTCTTCTCCCATCTTCTTTTTTTTACCTCTTTATCTTTTCCATGATTTAGTCTTTTATCCTCCCTCCTCTTTTCTTCCTCCCATCTCTTCTCCTTCCTACCTTTCCTTGTTCTTCCTCTCCTTGGACTTCTTTACTTCTTCCTCTTTTTGCTTTTCCCCTTCCTGCCCCTGTCACTGTTTTCTTATCATTCCTCCTTCTTCTTTTCCCCCTGCCTTTCCTTTACTCTGCTAGTTTCCCAGATCACAGCACCATGCTCTTCCCATGATCCCTCCCTACCCTTGTTATGATCCCTCAGAAGTGATCTGGGCACACAGGACGACCCCCTGCCCCTTAGGATTCAGTTCTTGGCCCCTGGAGGCCCATCTATTTGTAAAGGACCTCAGAGGTCACCTAACCTAACCTGTCACTCCGTGATTTGTAATGCTAGTTATATTCCTTGGGAGTCAAACCCCCAGGCAATCTGAAGGTGTTTGAATGAGTAAAGGGTAGGGGTTTATAATCCCTACTCCCTCCACCCTTCTTCTTATGAATGATGAGGAGGGGGGTGGCGCAAAATAAAGGACTGCAGTGTTTGCCTTGCTGGCTAAATGTTCCTGAGAGGCTCTGTGGCCTTTCACTCAGACCCCTTGGGACCCAAGGAAGTCAAGAAACCCTGCCCCACATCTTCACACCACCCAAACCTCCTCCTCCCCTATTGTTGCCTTCCAAACTGGCTGCCACCACTTTCAGCACTTTGGGGAATTTGGTCTTTGGGCTCAAGTCTTGTAAACCTAGCCTGCCCATATGTCTTCTACCCAAGTATTCCTTTTTTACCAACCATAATTTTTCTAACTTACAAATCAAGATCTACTGGAAACTCATGGATCCTGGAGTGGCAAGCCCCCACTGGCAAGTCCTTCCCAAGTTTATGTCATTCTAGGTAGAGAAGGACTTGAGGGTCCCCTTCCTTTCCCTTTGCACTGTCAGTAGCCTGTCCCTACTCCTGGAAATCACAGGTTTCTGTAAATGCTTAGAGCTGGAAGTGATATTACAAAAAAAGAAACTGGAGCTCATACCAAGTCAGAAGCCTAGCAGCCAGGCACAGAAAGCCCTCCTTGCTCCGTAGTTGACCACTGTCACTCCTGCTAGCTCCATAATAGAAGCAGCTATGTAGTGGTTAAGGAGCTCTGGTAGCGTAGTGATTGTGAATCGGGCTGCGAACCTTAAGGTCAGCAGTTCGAAACTACCAGCCGCTCCATGGGAGAAAGATGAGGCTTTCTGCTCCCATAAAGATTTATAGTTTCGAAAACTCTGTACAGGGTCATTATGGGTTGGAACTGACTCAACGGCACTTAACAACAATATGTAGTGGTTATAAGTCAGGTTGCTAATCTCACCTTCATCAGTTGGAAACAGTCAGCTGTTCCACAGGAGAAAGATGAGGCTTTCTGCTCTAGTAAAGATTTATAGCCTTGGAAACCCTGTACAGGGTTGCTATGAGTGGGAACTAACTCCACAGCACACAGCCGCCACCACCATCACCACCACCACTCCTGGCAAAGATGGGAGCTCCGGCAGCCTCAACCGTCTCTTAAAGACATGGTGTTAATAATTAGGACAAAGAAATCTGAGATAAGAGCAGTCCTAATGTGATCATAATCACTTTGTAATTCATTAATTCGACTAGTGTTTTTGAAGTAGCTGATGTGTGTCCTAGTCTAGGCACTGGGGATACAGCAGTGAACCCACACTGGGTACAGAATGTTGTTGTTGTTGTTGTTAAGTGCCATCAAGTCGGTTCCAACCCATAGCAAACCTATATAGAAGTTTCCAAGGAGCAGCTGGTGAGCTTGAACCACCAACCATGTGGTTCAAAGGACTTTGCAGTCTGGCGCATTAGCCAACAATGCCACACCAGGAAAGATGACTGTCAGGAAAAGGAAGGAAACAAATCCACCATGCCTGGCAGCATATCTGACCTGTTGTTGTGCCCACTCTGCCCTTAGAACCCAGGTCCTGCCCCTGGTTGTGGTGGAGTTACCTGCCCCAATGTTCTCTGCTTACCATCTCTGGAGTCCTAGCCAGCAAAAACCACCTCCCTCTTAGCTGTACTCTGGATGTCTGCCCTCACGCTTTGCTCATGGTGACTGCCCCGGGTCTCCATTTCCCCTGCCTACTTCAGCAACCTTGTTCTTGAGCACAAGGCTCTCCACCACCCTGCCCCTGGATCCGTTTTCCATGTATGTTCAGTATCTTTCATCTCCATTACCTCTTCACTACAAACTCATGAGGTAAACAAGGCAAGAAATAGCCTCCCATTGTTTTTCAGGGGTAAAAATCAAGGCCTAATGAATAGAAGAAACCTATTCAAGATCCAGCAGAAATCGGGACGAAGAGATTAAAACCTCTTTAAAAAAAAGAACCAAACTCACTGCCATTAGTTGATGCCATCTCATGCCAACTCTGTGTGCTATAGAGTAGAACTGCTTCATGGGAATTTCTTGGTTGTAATCATTATGGAAACAGATCTTTCTTTCATGGTGGCACTGGGTGGGTTTGAACCACCAGTCTTTAGGTTACCAAGTTGCACCACCCAGGGACCTCTAAACAGTCTAAACATAGACTGGCATTGCTATTATTAGGTGCTATCAATAGGCTCCGATTAAAGACCGTCATGCACTTCTTCACAGTTGTTTTGTCTAAGCCCGTTGTTGCAGCTACTCTGTCAGTCCATCTGTAGGATTTTCCTCTTTTCTGCTAGCCCTCTACTTTACCACGCATGTTGTCTGTCCTTCTCCAGGGACTTGTCTCTCCTGATCTCATGTCTAAAGCACTTGAGACAAAGTCTCACCATCCTTACTTCTCAGGAGCTTTCTGGATGTATATCTTCCAAGACAGATTTGTTCATTCTTCCAGCAGTCAATGGTGTATTCAATATGCATCGCCAACACCATTATTCAAAGGCATTGACTTCAGTTTTCCTTATATTCATTTTCCAGCTTTTGCATGCATGAGGTGATTGAAAATACCATATCTTGGGTCCGTTGCACCTTAGCCCTCAAAGTGACATCTTTGCTTTTAAACACTTAAAAGATCTCTTTTGAGGCAGAATTGCTCAGTACAATACATCATTTGATATCTTGACTGCTGCTTCCTGGGTGTAGATTGTGGATCCAAGTAAAATGAAAACCTTGACAACTTCCATCTTTTCTCCATTTATCATTCTGTTGCTTATTGGACCAATTGTGAGGATTTTTTGGGGGGGTTATTTTTATTTTTTTATGCTGAGTTGTATTTCACACTGAAGGTTCTAGTCTTTGATCTTCATCTGTAAGTGCTTCAAGTCCTTTTTGTTTTCTAGAAGCAAGGTTGTGTCATCGGCATATCATAGGTTGTTAACAAGTCTTCCCTTCAATCCTATTTGCTTAGCATAGAGATGAAATAAATATGGTGAAAGGATACAACCCTGTTGCACACCTTTCCTGGTTTTAAACCCTTTCGTATCCCCTTGTTATATCTGAACAACTGCCTCTTGATCTATGTACAGGTTCTCAGCACAACTGAGGTAAACATCTTTTTTCTATTCTCTGCTTTTGGCTAAGATTCATCTGACATCAACAATGATACCCCTCATTCCACATCCTCTTCTGAATCTGGCTTAACGTAGATTGTTGTCGTTATTATTAAGGGCCGTCGAGTCAGTTCCAACTCAGCAACCCTGTATAGGGTTTCTAAGAAGTGGCTGGTGAGTTTGAGCCACGAACCTTGTGGTTCAAACTGACCTTGCAGTCTAGCGTTTTATCCCACAGAGCCACACCAGCCAAACATAGACTGTTGTTATTGTTGCTAAATGCTGTTGAGTCAGTTCTGGCCCATAGTGACCCTGTATAGGGTTTCCAAGGAGCAGCTGGCGAGCTTGAACTGCCAACCTTGCAGCTCAAATGGCTTTGCAGTCTGACACATTAACACACAGCACCATACCAGGACTCCAAACATAGATTAAGGTTAGTAAAAGTCCACATAGAGCCGGGTTACAACCTGAAGTATTTGAGATTCCAATGCAGCGCCCTCTCCAGAACCCAAAATGGCTCCCCAGCTGATGACCCTGACTGAGACACTTATAAAGACAGCAGTAGTGTTATATAGAAAGGACTGCTGAAAAAAGAACATTTGATTCCCAAACAAGGTTAACTGAACTGGTCTCCTAGACCACTTCAGTCTTTGAGTCATTCAGTCTTCTCTTCCACAAAAATTTAGAGTATCTGTCTAGTAGAGCCTCTGGGAAATACAAAGATAAATAAATAATCTTTCTTCTCAAGGAGTACATGATCATGTAGGAAAGAAAAGAGATAGTACCCAAGTAATTTGAAGGCAGGTGAAATGAAATGTCCTCATAGAACAATGGTATGTTGGCTCTGGAAAGGGATTCTAAGGTCATCTAGTACAACTCCCTTATTTATGGATGAGGAAATTGAGGCCCAGAGAGATTAGATGGTTTTTACAGGATCCTCCTACTGGATGGTCAGCCCCTTTGAGCACACAGATGTCTTCTGGTTGCAGAACTCTATAAAGGACAGGTGGGCAGGAGGTGGCAGGTCCTTGATGATGTATAGTTTGAGGGAAGGAATACAGTTTGGCCATTTTCTGATGTGAATGAGGTTATGTTGGAAGTTGGCCTACAGCCAAATCCAGTCTGAAGCTACATTGTGGATTCCAATGGACTGGTGAGGGCACTTGTCTTCCAGGCCTATCACTACATTTATCAAATATCAGTTGGTCAGACCTACATCCAAGCTCCACTTCCATAATGCCTGCTCCCTCATCCATTCAGCTGGCTTACAGTTACCACGATCTTTGTGGCTCCTCTTCTTACTTCTCAGTTTCGTCTCAGCATCTGCTCTCACTGATAATGAGCTGTTCCTCTCTAGACTTCCAAGCATGGTGGACATGATTAGTGCCCCATAACATATTTGGTTTACCTTCTGCACTTCCCTATCCCATTAAGGTTACGCATGGCTATGTGACTTGTTTGGACAATGAAATGTGAGCACATGGCATGTCATTCAGGTGAGCGTATTTAAGGACCAATGTACAATTCTCCATGCCTTCTTTCCCAGCAACCGTGGAAATACACGCTGATATAGAGGGGCCATAGTGGAACTGACCTATAATTCTCAGTCACCACATGGAGGCAGCTGAGTATGCTAAGTCAGAGTTGACCAGACTCGGAGAAGAATTTGCAGGAGCCAAAAATAGATTTTTGTTAAGTCACTGAGATTTTGGTGGTATTTATTACAATGGTATAACCTAGCTGGTCCTGTTGAATCCACCAACAAGACTCTCAGATGGTCCAGCTCATCTTTTTAATCTAGACCAGGCTATTGATTGAGCAAGTGTAGGGATTAGTTGCCTTCGGACCAACTGGGAAAAAAACACAAAACCGTTCAATCTGTAAGGTGTCCATACACATCTTGACCAACAAGGCCCTCTCCAATCACATTTCCTGATGTGCTCAACCCTGCTCTACATACATCTTGGACCCTGGAAACACTGAGTTTCTCCCCATTTTCTTATTACATCTGGCACTGGCACAAGTGATCTCTTTATACTAATTGTTCCCTTGCCTAAAATGCTGTTCCACTCACACCGCCTCTTGAGAACATTAAATTGATTTTTAAAGTTCCAGGTCAAATATTAACTATTTTTTTAAGCCTTCCTATCACCATACTTATTCAATTTGTACACTGAGCAAATAATCTGAGAAGCTGGGTTATATGAAGGAAAACGTGGCATCAGGATTGGAGGAAGACTTATTAACAACCTGCGATATGCAGATGATACAACCTTGCTTGCTGAAAGTGAAGAGGACTTAAAATATTTACTGATGAAGATCGGAGACCACAGCCTTTGGTATGGATTGCATCTCTATGTAAAGGAAACAAAAATCCTCACCACTGGACCAATAAACAACATTCTTATCAACAGAGAAAAGCTTGAAGTTGTCAAGGACTTCATTCTTCTTGGATCAACTATCAACATTCAGGAAGCAGCAGTCAGGAAATCAAACGACATATTGCATTAGGCAAATGTGCTGCACAAGACCTTCTTTAAAGTGTTGAAGAGCAAAGATGTCAACTTGAAGACTAAGGTATGCCTGACCCAAGCCATGGTATTTTCAGTAACCTCATATGCATGCGAAAGCTGGACAGTGAATAAAGAAGACCGTAGAAGAATTGATGCTTTTGAGTTATGGTGTTGGAGGAGAATATTGAAAGTACCATGGGCTACGAAAAGAACCAACAGATCCGTTTTGGAAGAAGTGCAGCCAGAGTGCTCCTTGGAGGCCAGGATGGCCAAACTTCATCTCTCATACTTTGGACACATTGTCAGAAGGAACCAGTCACAGGATAAGGATATCATGTTTGGTAAGGTGGAAGGTCAGAGAAAAAGAGGAAGACCCACAGTGAGATGGATTGGCAAAATGGCAGCATCAATGGGCTCAAGAGTGGCAACAATTGTGAGGTTGGCCCAGGACCAGGCAGTGTTTCGTTCTGTTGTACATAAGGTCGCTATGAGTCAGCACCAACTCGATGGCACCTAACAACAACAACATGCCAGTTCTGAAGAAGCACTGGTGGCACAGTGATTAAAGCTTTTGGTTGCTAACTAAAAGGTCAGTAGTTTGAATCTACTAGTCACTCCATTGGAGAAAGATGTGTCAGTTGCTTCTATGAAGAATTACAGCCTTGGAAACGATCTGGGGAAGTTTTCTTCTGTCCTGTAGCATTGCTGTTAGTTGGAATTAGCTCAATAACATTGGGGTTTTTGCCTCTTCTGATGTGTGCCCCTTATAGCACTTTGAACATAGGCTTATTGTGCTGTTTCTTGAAGGCCCTGCTGAACTGCCACCTCTTCTTTGAGTCCCTCCTTCTGAGCCTCCTTTGCATGTAATAATGGGTAGTACGATAACAACTTGTTATAAAATGGGCCCATCTTTCTTATGAGACTGTGAATACCTTAAAAGCATCAACTTCATTCCTAGACTGTAAGGTCCTCCTGAGGTGACCAGCCTTTCAGTCATCCTTTAGTCCCCTCCTCTCACTCCTACATATTTCTTGACAACAATTATAATGAGGGCACATGCCCTGCACTGGGCTAAACATCGTAGAGAGCAGATTTCTTTGAAAAAGTATTACTATACTCATTTTATCTTCTCCAGAACCTCAATGTGCTACTGCCTCCCCTCTGGTCTAACAGAAGGTTCTCAGTGATGATCTGCAGAATGAATGTTCATGACTAACTGCTTGAAATGAGATATGAATCAATGAATTCCGGCTTTTAAGCAAAGAGGAGGTCAGGAATTTATGTAACATGCTTCTGAAGGAGCTAAAGCACATCTCTCTGATTCACAGGTGCCTGCCTTATAAACTTCCCAGACTGCTGTGAACATATAAAGCATCTAGCACAGAGTATCCCCAAAGGGAAAGACATACATTCCCCCTTGTTATAGATTGAATTGTGTCCCCCAATAGATGTGTTGGAATATTTACTAATTTGTACCTGTTGCAGTGCAGTGAGTTGCTTTATATGGTTCCTCTACCCATAGTCTTCATAACTCCCACCACACAACATTTTTGCCCTGCTTAATCTGGGTAAGAAGGAGCTCTGGTAGTGTAGTGGTTACAAATTGGGCTGTGAACCTCAAGCTCAGCAGTTCAAAACTACCAGCTGTTCTGAGGGAGAAAGATGAGGCTTTCTGATCCCATAAAGATTTACAGCCTCGGAAACCCTGTACAGGGTCACTATGAGTCGGAACCGACTCTATGGCACATAACAACAACAACAACAACAACAACAATCTGGTTAAGAAAAGCTGCTTGATAGGAGTATATGATTCAGTTGTGAGTGGTTTAGAATTCATTGTGGTTGTAAAAACTCGCAACTCTAATATGTTTTAAACAAGCCATTTCAGAAGCAGGAGGGAAGATTACATTACCATCAAAGGAGGTGAGCTAGAAGCGCAACATGTCCTTTGAATCCCAAGATCCCTAAGCATTGAACCCTCTTAACTCAGGGGCAGAAAACTGTGACATAAAAGAGTGGCAAAGAAGTAGTAGCAACAGAATCAAAAGCCAGAGCACAAGACAGATCAGTGAACTTCCCAGCCCACAGAACAAGTAAAGATGAGTGTCTTAAGCAGGGTTCTCAAGAAAAGTAAAACAAGTAAAACTTATGTACGTTTATGTAAAGAGAAGTTTTTATCAAGGAAATGGTTCACATTGTTGTAGAGGTGGGAGAGTCCCAAGTTCAGGTCAGATGAACCAAGATCAGCAAGTCAGATGGCAGGTTAGCAGGAGAGCAGGTCACTGACCCAAGTCAAAAGAGCCAGAAGATGAGTCAAATGCAAGATCCGTACCCAATAAAGAGCTCACCGGTTTTTCATGAGGGTCTAATATATTGGAAGTAGGCCAGACCTCCACGGAAACATTCTTTATTGTGTCAGATCTCATTATGGGGATAAGTACATCTAAACTGCCAAACCACCGAGAATCCTGGCCCAGTCAAGTTGAAACAAAGCCTTGACTATTACAATGAGTGACTTTGGGCAGGAGGTTTGTGTGCAAACTGGGGTGCCTCCAGGCACTTAATTGGGGTTGGGGCTAGATTTGCTGACCTACTAGAGCTGGGCATCTTCAGGCTGAGGCGTATAATGGAGTGGTGTGCCCTGTGAGCATTTATCAGCAGCCCTAAAAGAGCTTTGTAACATTGACCAGACAGAGGTTTGGCTGTACACGGCTTCAGAGAGGCTGTTGTGACTGAAAGCACTGTACCCTGAGCATTTTCTGATGCTGCATTGGAAGCTGTTAGCCTCCCTATTAAACCCCATAACTATGAGTCTAGTCTCTGCTGTGAATTGTTGAGCCAGGCTGAGTAGAGAGAGCTGCAGGAAGGATGGTTGATGTCATATTTTTTGCACCTGTACTTGTAATCCTATTTGGAAATAAGGTTTTCTTTGTTATATTAATGAGGCCATATCAGCATTGGTGATGGTGGTGGTGGTGGTTGTGTGCCATGGAGGTGGTTCCAACTCATAGTGACTCTGTATAGGGTTTCCAAGGCTGTTATAAATCTTTACAGGAGCAGAAAGCCTCATCTTTCTCCCACAGAATGGCTGGTAGTTTTGAACTGCTGACTTTGTGGTTAGCAGCCCAACTCATAACCACTATGCTACCAGAGCTCCATATATCAGCATTGGGTATATCCTAATCCTAATCACTCTGCGATCCAAAAGGAGCAGATTAAATACAGGAACGGGCACAAACAGGGGAAGATAGACGCCATGTGGAGATTGCCAAGTAATCAAGGAATGTCAGGGCTAGAGAAACTAAGAGATCGATCATCTCCCAAAGTCAATAGAAAGAGAACCTTCCCCTATAGCTCTTCCCTGGACTAAATAAATAAGCTTCTGTTCTACAATGCCATACACTCGTGATATTTCTATTACAGCATCACAAGGAAACTAGAACACTTGTCTAGCCACTGCACATAGGCCAGCAGCACTGAGACCCCAGTCCCAACAAAAGGTGGGGTGGGGACTAGGGAAGCACCCCAGAAGCCCAGTCAGAGGTTCTGCCAGCTTCATTTTGAGGCAGCCATGGCCCCTCAGGACCAGGAGCTGAGAGATCGGGGGCCTGGTGAGCAGTGTCTAACCTTGAATAAGTGTTTTCTTGTTGTCATCTGCAGATCTAAGGCAAAGTCTGCAGAGAATACGTGGTAGAGACATATATTACACCCGGAGCTTTTTATCTCGTACATGTAACCCTGCTCATCATGCGCTGTGCATTTTATTCTCGCTGGTGGGACAAAACCCACCTCCCACTACAGCATCTATCAAGGGGAAGAATGTTGAACTTTCTTTGCATTAATATAAATAGCTGTTTAGGCTTCATTCCCCAGCCCAAGACCCTCTGTGCACCTGTCCTTCATCTACTCTATTTGGCATCTAGTTCAAGTTTGGTTTATTTAAAGCCCAGCTCGGCGGGCTTTTACATATTAAAGGTGAATTTTAAAAGAGCATTTTCTATTCTAATTTGGGGGATCCAAGTTCTTTAGGGCTTTCCAGAGCCCTGTCCACCTGATTTACATCCCCCCCCCACCCCCCGCCCCTTTGGAGCTGAGCCATAGAGGCACATTAGAATGTAAATAATAGTGAGGGATACATGTATCTTTAAAGATCCATTTTTCTCTCCACTTTTCTCTCTTTGGGAGGAAGGGGCAGGGCAGGGAAGAACTAAAGTATCCAGGTTGTGGGAGCAGAGGAAAGAAAGAGGAGGAAGGAAGGCAGACTCCCCGGGAGGTAAGGTGATAGTTCAGAGAGTTATTACTCCAGGGCTTCTGAAAAATGGCCACCTGCAAGCTTGGAAAGCCAACCCCTTCTCTGTCTAGGGAGAGGCAACTAAGCTTGTATTCCAATATTAGCTCCAGTGTGGTCTTGGAAAATTCACTTCAGCTTTCTGAGCTTTAGTGCACCCATCCGGGCTGTGGAAATTGTATCAATCATTCCACACAGAGCCGCTATGACAAAGAAAGGAGATGACCCCTGTAACGCACTTGACCCAGAGCCTGGCACACAGTAGGTGTATGTGTGTTGTTGTACTGGTGAGTGTTGATTACTCAGGTTGACCCTTGACTGTTCGCAACCCTTTATACAATGGAACAAAATACTTCCCGGTCCTGTGCTGTTCCCACGATAGACTTCAGATCAGACCATTGTGATCCACAGGGCTTTCATGGATTGATTTTGGGGAACAGTCCCTTCTTCCTAGTCCATCTGAGTCTGGAAGCACCACTGAAACTTGTTCAGCATCATAGCAGCACACAAACCTCCACTGACAGGTAGAGGCAGGGCGTGAGGTACATTTGCAGTGAACTGAACCTGGATCTCCCACATGGAAGAATTCCACCACTAAACCACCAAGCCACTCATGGAGTCCCTATTTTCAGTCTTGTAGGTTTTATTTTAAATACTTCTGTTGCTGGATTGGAGTCCTGGTATGGTGCTATGGGTTAATGCACTGGACTGCAAGGTTGGCTTGAGCTGCAAGTTCAGCGATTTAAGCTCACCAGTGGCTCCTCAGAAACCCTCTACAGGGTCTCTACAAGTCAGAACAGACTCCATGGCACTAAACAACAGTAGCAACAGTCATCTTTATGGAAGCAGATGCTCAGAGCTACCTTCCAAGGTGGTATTGGGCTGGTTCAAACTGTCAGCCATTAAGTTAGTTGTTGTTAAGTGCTGTCAAGTTGGTTCCAACTCATAGTGCCCCTGTCTAAGGTTTCCAAAGACCATCTAGTGGGTTTAAATCACAAACTTTG
Source organism: Chrysochloris asiatica (assembly GCF_000296735.1). NCBI lineage: Eukaryota > Metazoa > Chordata > Mammalia > Afrosoricida > Chrysochloridae > Chrysochloris > Chrysochloris asiatica. Next base: position 6,171,304 of record NW_006408525.1, on the reverse strand, counting down.
CAGTTAGCGGTCCAGTGCTTATCCTAGAGCAATGGGAGGGAAGGGGTAAAGGAAAGAGAATTGGTCCTGGATTGCTTTTGATCTAGAGAAACGGAATAAAGGGAGGGAGGGAGCAGTGTAGAGGTGGAGCTGGGGTGAGGGGTGCAGGGTGGGGGTTGAGAAGCACCTAACTCTGGGAGGTTCAGAGGTTGGGTTAGGGCAGGTGCTAGGAGCAGAGAAAGAGAGGGGAGGGAGGCCAGGAGGAGGAAAAGAAGATGAAGATATTTTCATCTTCCTGGAGAGAAGGGGCCAGGCTGTAATAGGGAGAATGACAGAAAGTCTCATTGGAGCTGTTGGTTTGAAAGAATTTGTCTTTGGAACAAGCTTTTTATCAGTAGCTTTAAAGATCAGAATTCCTTAGGGGCCGCTCCATCTTCTCTGTGTGTTTCTTGCTCTCTTACCCTCCTTTCCCTCTTCCTTCTGTCCCTTCGCATCACAAGTCCCCTTTCTTGGTGTGTCTGTCTCTGTCTTCTTTTTTTTTTCTTCAGTTCCTGGGAATCCTGACCATTTTTCTTTGCCCTGGCTCACTGCTCCCCAGCTACAGTACAGACCCTCCTTCATATCTCAGCGTGGCTATGGGGTCAAGAGTTAGGTGGGCAAAACCTGGACTTATATGCTGCCTGTCTTCTTTGGACAAATTATGGAAGCTCTCTGGACCTTTGTTTCCTCCTTCATAAATTGATGGGGTCTTTCTCCTTTAAGGGTCTGGCAGGGCTGAGACTGCTTCACAGTGGACAAATAAGGCAGGTATGAGTCCTAGGGAGGTTGGACCTTGAGGCTGTCCCAGAGGGAGAGTGTCTTAGAGCTGCCTGGCCTTAGAGAATCCCCATCTAGGCCCTTCTTTATCAAATGAGGTCCAGGTAAGTTGTGGCCTGCCCAAGGTCCCACAATCCTGTGCTAGATGAAACCCAAACCTTGTCCAAGTTGGGGACAAGGCAGAAGTCTGTATCTCAGTATGAACATGCCAGGATGGGCATCAGGGCCACATGAAGACCTTCAGACCCCTCTCCAAATATAACTTAAGAATCAGTTAAAACTCAGCAATACGTAGGTATTATTGCGGGGTGCCATAGAGTGGATTCTGAATCATAGCAACCCCATGTGACAGAGTAGAATTGTCCCATAGCGTTTTCCTGCCTGTGATCCTTATGGATTGCCAGGACTTTCTTCTGTGGAGCTTCTGGGTGGACTTGGATAGCCAAGTACTGAACGGTTGCACCACCCAAACCAAACTCATTCCCTTTGAATGGATTCTGACTCCCAATGACTCCACAGAACAGAGAAAAACTGCCCCATAGAGTTTCCAGGGCTATGCATCCTTACAGAAGCCACATCTTCCTCCTATGGAGTAGGTGGTGGGTTCAAACCAATGACCTTTTGTTTAGCAGCCTAGTGCTTTAACTATCATGCCACCAGGGCTCCTAAAAAGGTGCAAGGAAACTCAACACATTTCTAGATATTTTTTGGAACATTAATTTGTTTCTAAAACCATACTCAGGTGTCCCCACTTTACTGATGCTCTCAGCAGGGACTTGGTCTGCCCAGTGTAATACAGTGCTGTCCACCAGGATGCACCAAACCTAGAGGTTTGTGCCAACATAGCCACCAAACTCCACACATGAGGTCATAAGGTCAGAGGTGAAGGGAGACAGGCCTCTTGAGGGTCTGTGTCCCAGGGAGGAAAAAAAATGGGAGAGTCTGCAGGTGAGGAGACCTTGCCCCTGCCACACACTCCCTCAAAGCCAAAGCTACCTTTTTCCATCATGGCTAACTGTCCAGGTGTGGCTCTCATCTGTCCCATGTCCACAGCAAAGGCACATGGGAGGAGTAGGGAGAAGGGACCTGTCCTGAATCCCCTATACCCCCATTCCCACCAGGGGGCCTGGGAGAGGCAGGTTGGTGAGAGCTGGACTGAAAGGAGGGGAGGAACGGGAGGCTATTGGGAAGAAGACAGAGGAGCCCTATCATGGATTGTTAAAACTTTAGTAAGAAAAAAGCTTTGTCCCCATTTTCCAGAGAGAAGATTGAGGTAGGTGTCTGCCCAAAGTTATCTGGCAGGTGAATGAAATTCAGTCCATGGCAGGAAGGGCGGTAGGAGGCTGAGCCAGAAAATGGGGAGAATTTGCCCTATTTCCATTTACTTCTTCTTCAGTATTAGCGTTTTATATTCCCAGCCATCAGCCATCAGCCAAGATAACCCCAAGCCTTATCTCATGCCCTGGCTGGGATGGGGCTAGAGGATTCTCATTTCCCCAAGGATGATAAAGCTGAAATGTTAATGATTTGTTTTCCTTTAGTGGAGTAGGGTCAGGAGAGGAGGGCATGGGGTCAGAGGTCTCCTTAGAGCCACCAGGAACTGCCCCATTCTTTCTAGCTCTGGATCTGGGACTGAGGCCCCCACCCCAGGAGGGGCTATGACCCAGGGAACTTGGAGAAGAGGGTGATCAAATGGGGTCTGGGTGTCAGGGCTGAGCAGCAGCAGGCCGAGACCCCAACATGGTCAGAGACACTAAGCCATCTCTGAGGTGCCTTTTTCACACCACGCTTTTCAGACATTGGCGTGACCTTCTGGGACACCCAGATCCCCTCCCCATGCCTAGCCATGTTTTCCCCAGGCATCTGGGTTGGGAGGGGCTGCACTTCGGGAGGAGCTGGGCCAGGCCTTGTGAACAGAGGCCTCAATTTCACAGGGCTTGCTCCTGAGTGAGTTTCGCATAAAAGGATTAAGGCGAGAGGAAGTGCAGAGGAAATGGGATGTTGGACACCTTGTTAAACGGGCTGTCAGGGCTCCCGGAGCGTGGGTGCTAACTCTATTCCCTGCCTCTGCAGAGAGCAGGCCAGGCCATTACCTGAATGATCAAAGATAGGGGCCGCACAGTTGGGAGAGTTCTGACAGTCAGCACCTGGAAGACACAGAGGTTAGGAGAGCCCCACTCCATTCAATTTCATCCAGGTCATGTGCTTATATTTTGGTGAGGGTGTCAGAGAAAGGGAAACTGAGGCTCAAAATTTGTTCCCACCTGTGTATGGCCACTACAGAGAGCCCTTAGTGTAGGTAGGGACATTTGACCTAATCATCATTTCCTTCCTTATCTTAATACCCAAGGACATTCTTTTTCCAGAGCTCAGAAATTGGCTCAGTTTGTGAATGAGTCTCATCAGAGCAGTGCTTTTCCAGAGATAGGGGGCTATCAGGGTGGAGAGAGGTACTGTCTCTGATGGGGAGCAACAGGGAGAAGGGGACTCAAGGCAGGTGGGGATGGGAAGAAGGTGGGACACTTTGTGAGGAGGTAGGTGGGAGATCCTCTGTGGGAAGGCTGGTGAGGAACACTTTGTGGGAAAATGGGTGGGGAGGGTCTGAGCAGCCCACAGGTCTGGGTAGCTCCACATCTACAGAGGGAATTCTGGTCTTTGTCCCTGGACCACCTTCTGCTCACTTCATTCCTACTCGCCTTTTATAGGGTTCAGAACTGAGTCACAGTTTCAGGGAGGTTTGGTCCTCAGAGCCCTTGATGACTCCCAAGTGCAGCTGGGGTGAAGTACTATGTGGAGGGGGGTGGGGGGAGTCACCAGAAAGCTATTCCTCACCACCAGGCTGTGCTAGGCACCCACTCCCTCATCTCCTTACTGCCCTTCCCTCCCCCATCCTGCTCCAAAGGGCCTATCTCCACAGGTCAGACTGACCACAGAAAGTGGTGGTTTCCGTTTACCAGCTCTGTCTGGACCCTCCCACCCCAGACGGTGAAGGTCCAGTGCAGGGCCAGGTGCACTCCCCCTGGGGAGACTGCCACACCTGTGCAGTAGGAGAAGCGAATGGATCCAGGGCTTAGTCATCTGTCTATCTCCACCACCTATCAAGGGCTGCTTAGAGCTGGGACTTCCTAAACGTGAGCAATGTGCACTGAATGCTTGACTACCACACTCTCCCTCCCTGGGACTCGGTTCCCTCATCTTGCGTGGTATGTGGGGGGAGGTTCAGGATCACTCCTCCCCTGCCCCCTGCCCCTTGTCCCCCAAGTGATCTTACAGTGCTTTTGATTAGAGAAATGAGTCTACATCTGGAGGTGTCAAACTTTTTCTATCAAAGACCATCAGCCAAGATAGTGACTATTTTAGACTTGGAGGGCCATGTGGTCTCTGTTGTAACTACACAGTTGTATTCTGCAGCTCAAAAGCAGCCATAGAAAATACATACATGAAGATGCTCCAAAACCACTTTCTTGATGGCCACTGAAATTGGAAATTTATATCATTTTCACATGTCACAAAATTTCACTTGATTTTTTTTCAACCATTATAAAAAAACCGATTCTTAGTTCATGGCATGGCCAAAGCAGGTAGCGGTCACCATCTTCAGAGCTTAGCTTTAGATGAAATTGTTGAGTGTGGCTTATAGGGGAGCACTTCTCTCCACCCACCTACCCCCAGGGCTCTGGACCATGCAAGTGGCCCCCCAGTACCATAAAGGAATGTGTGAGGGGACACAAGGGGAAACTCTGGTGCCCTCAGGAATAGGGGTAGGAGGATGAAGGCTGTGATTCTGAGAGAGATGCTGATAAGTAATGTGGTTTCACTTAGGTCATTTCCTCAAAGTCAGATCCACTTTGCATGTGAGGAGGAGAGCAGGAGCTTCAGAATTCACTCCCGGAGCTTCCAAATTAAAAGCCAAATAGGATGTAGCTTTTACCTGGGCTGCGTCTTCATCTGTCAGGAGCTGTTACCTGTATCGCCTATCACCGGGGCTGCTACTGTCAGTCACCCCCACCCTCTGCTGGCTATGTTACCACGGGGAGGGGGGTACTAATGGGCCCTAGATATCACTGGTTATTCAAATGGAGGGACAGCAATGACGTTGGGGGCCCCAATAGAGAAGTCATACCCAGCTCAATCTCTTAGCCAGAGCCTGGCCACTTGGGAACAGAAACCTACACCAGACTCAAAGGATCTCTCTGAAGAAAGAGAAGATACTCAATTAAAAAAAAAAAAAAAAAAAAAAAAAAAGCCTGGCTGAAGACTGGCAGTTTGATGCTCAGAAGTTGCCCAGCCCCAGGTTAGAGATGGGAAGGGACACTGAAGGATGGTGGCAATGCCGAGGACCCAGAGAGGAAAGCCTTTGTGTTCTAGTCCCTGCTCTGACGTTTCCTTGCTGTGTGACTTGGGTCAGTTGCTTGGGCTCTCTGAGGTCTCATCTTCGTCAAGCTGGAAAGAGTCTTACTAGCCCTGTCTCCTCTCAGGATTATACATTAAGGCTCAAAAGAAAGCCCAGATGCTGTTCCCATTCAAGAAGCTGCAGGAGGGTCTGGGAGCACTGGGTTGAGCCGTGGGGCCACCAAGTTGGTGGGGGCCCCTGCTTGTCTCTTCACAGCTGTTTTTAGAGAGGGACTTGGAAACTGTGTCAGGCTATTTCTTTGTTTCCCTCATGACCTGGAATAATCAGACACACTGGTATCATAGAAAAAGACACACTTGAACCAGAAGACTTAGGTAAAGATTCATCTTGTAACTAGTGTGATCTCTGAAGTCCTGGTGTGGCGCTGCAGGTAATGCATGGAACTGCAAGGTCAGGTTGAACCACAAGGTCGGTGGTTCAAACCCACCAGCCGCTCCTCGGGAACCCTATACAGGGTCACTATGAGTCAGAACCAACTCAACGGCACTTAACAACAAGAAGTGTGTGTGTTTTGGCAGATTACTTCACCTCTCTGAGCCTCAGGATTCTCATCTATAAAACGGGCATAACAATATCTCATTGGTGACAAACTGTCTTGGGGATGTGAAAGTGTTTTGTCAACAGAGTGGGCCATATACATACCAATGTACATGTATGTATTTTTCTCCCCAGTCAGTCATAGGGGTCTTATGCAACCCTACTACCAGAGGTAGAATGACAAGGGGCTGGATTGTGCTGACACCTCACCTCCCATTTGATTTGATTCACTGGGCAATGGGACTCTCATCCACATGCCCTCAACCTTAGCCTGACCGGTTCCCTTCAGACCCTCTGGCCAAGCCAGACTAAGGCAAGATCTCCAACCCACACCCTCCTGTCCAAGTGGTCCTGGCCCATCACCTCTGCCCCACTCCAAGTCATCCAAGCTTCAAACCTGGCCTCCCTCCCATCTGAGAGTCAATGGCCTTACATCTGCAGAGACGACTAATGTAGGAGCAGGTGAGAAGAAGGCTCTGCTCCCTTCTCCCGAGCATCCTGCAAACTGACATCCTTCCTTCACTGTAAAAAAATTCAGAATTATTTGGAAAAATCACGAAAGCTAGCCCGGCTCCCTAGAAAACACTTAAATATAAGAATGTACAGAAAAAAAACATGTGCTGGTTCCCTCTCTGATGTTTTTGCTGTCCTCTGTACCTACTGGAGCTCCCCTAGCTCAGCTCCCCTCCCAGCTTATGAGTGACCTGGAAGAGCAGCATCACTCAGCCTCCTTGTCTCTGGACCTGACCACCTGGCACCATGTCCTGTATACACAGTAGGTGCTCAATACATGTTTCTTGCTTGACCAATTGGACACATATTTTCTGTGACTTCAGTACAGTTAAGAGCAGGGGGCCTGTCATTGCCTTGTGCTCAAGGGGAGCCAGCAGGATTTGGGTACCATCAGGGCTTCAGAAATCAAGATTTGGGGTGGAATAGTTCAGAGTCAGCAAACTAATGATCCTTTTAATGACAAGATGGAGGTGGTGACCCTTGGGCTCTGTTTCTCTACCAAGGGTAGAAAAGATGATGTTTTCTCTTGAATGGAGTGTTTTCATTCATCCATGTAGTCAGCAAATATTCATTGAATCCCTACTGTGTGCCAGTGGAGAAAGAAGGGCACTCACATGAGGAAAATGTGCCTTTCTCCTAGAGAGAAAGAGAGGTGGGGAGGGGAGAAGAAGGGTGCTACAAGGGTGACTCTTGACAGAGGGATAGGGAGAGCACTGTGGTCTGAACCCTAGAACCCCTGGTGGTCCTGACAGTGAGTGTGGGAAGGGGCCCTGGATTGAATGCCCCTGCTGCCCACCCTCTTTGCTTCTCTTCTACCCCATGAAAGTTGCCCAAGCCATGGGGGAGGAGGAGCTGCCCCTTGACATCCAGTCTCTGGTGCTGTGGAAAGGAGAAGGGGGTCCGATTTGATCTGATTTACCCCTCTGGACCTCTAGGAAGATGGGGAAGGGAGAGACTGTAGTTTGGGGAAATAGGGAACAACTTTTGTGGCTGAGAGTTTCCTAAGAAAACAGCCAACAGGCCAGGTTCCAAGCCAAAAGGTAGGGTCACAGGCAGCACCCAAGTTAGACTCCAGCCCCAGAAACCCTTCCACCTCTACGTGCCCCTGAAGAGACCCTGGGATTGCTGCTGCTTCCCCGGGGAGCCTCAGAGTTCTGTTGCTTCTTCTCTTCCTTCAGCCTCATCTTCCTTAGTCTGGGGTCTCCAGAAAGATAGGGTCTAAACAATGGACTTCCAGAATAGGGTGGAGTCATGAGCTCCTACTACATCCCAGTAAGGTCTCCATGCCTAGTGCCTGAGCCCCTGCCAGGCAGCACCATCCCAGATCAGCCCCAATGTGCCACACCAAGGATGCAGAGATGATAAAGCAGGTCTTGCCCAGACACTGCTCTAAGACTGTGCCTCAGTGCCACAGTGAAGGTAACTACAAGATGCCATGCAGGCTCAAAGATGGGATGCTTCCTATGCCTGGAACACAAAAGAAGAGGAGGTATTTGAACAGGATCGTGATGGTTGAGTAGGAGTTGGCCAGACAGAGAAGTGGTGGGAGGTCACTCTAAGCAGAAACAACACACGAGCAAAGCATGAAGGGATGAAGAGAGAAACTGTAAGTACTATGCAGTGATGGAGCCAAAATGCCTGCTTGATTCCAGCTCCACCACTCCCTAATTGTGTTATTCTAGGCAGTTGGTTTAACTTTGTGTGCCTCCATGTCCTCATCTGTTAAAGGGTGCTGATAGTATTGTGCTGGTCATTAGAGCCATTTGTCAACTACTTTTGGCTAGCACCCCATCCAAGCGCACCAGGCACAGGGTAGGAGTGCATTTTCTGGCACCTTTGTGGTGAGATGGTACCATGTGACTAGGCCAGGCCAATGAATTGTGATGCAGATGTATCATTTCCAGGCCTGGGCACCTAGTGGTCAATCTGAGAGCCTTCAGAACTCCTTCAGTTTTCTTTCTGGTAAGTGCAGTGACCAATAATGTTTGAGATGTGACTGCACTGTCATCAGAGTCCCTGAATCTCCCCAAGGAGCAGAGTCCTCAACAATGCACACTGAATATGTGGCTTTAGCAACACACCAGCCTTGGTTGTTTTAAGCCTCTGAGATTTAGGAGTTGTTTGTTACTGCAACGTAACTTGGCTTGTGCTGACAGATACAATAGTGCCTTGTCCAGAGGGTTGTGAAGGGGATAACATGAGTGAATACATGTAAAGCAATTAGACCAGTGCCTGTCAACATCATGAACATTCAATAAATGCTAGCTGCTACTATTTCTATTATCATCATTAAAATGGGAGCGGGGAGGGAAGTGGTTACAAAAGGGATTAGAAAGGGAAGCAGAACCCTGCTTGGGTAGGGCCTTGAATAACTAGGCTAAGAAACTTAGGGCTGATCCTGTAAGTAGTAGAGAAACAATTGTTTTAAAAAACAGGAGGATGGCATGCTTTATAGACAGTTTACTCTAGGACCTAGCAAACAGCAGACACTTACTAAATACTTCTTGAATAAATGAACAGCACTTAGAGCAAGAGGAACTAGTTAGAAGACCACTTCAGTGACCCAGTGACTCACAGAGAGGGTTTGACCTAAGGCAGGTGGAATTGGATGAGACCCACAGCCAGGCCCTGGGTCCCCAAGCCCACTCTCACCTGCTCACCCCCAGCCTAACCCAGGCAGGCAGCTTCCTCTGTATGGCTGCTGGCGTGCAGCATCACCTCATAACTCACTGTGTTTATGATGAAGCGGAGCGGTTGTTTGGGAAGACAGCCACTCTGATACCCAGCAGCCCCTAGGGCCATTCCTGATGTTTCTCCACCATCTACTGCTTAACATGCCAGCTCTCTCTCCCACACCCTGCTCCCCACACCCCACCAGTGGCACAGATCTCTCCTGTCTCCTCCTCCCCCCCCCCCCCCCCAACCCCCCCCCCCCCCCCGGGGCAAACCCCCCCCCTTCTCCTCCCCCCCCCCCCCCCCAACCCAACCCCTCTGCCTGCCTCTCCAGCACTGCAGCCGGCAGGAAATTTATTGCAGCCCCAGACTGCTATGGGCAAATACTAATAAAATGCTGTTTTGCTGCAATTTGTTTAATTGGCCACAGAAGAGACGTCTCGAGCGTGTATAGACTTTGCCTGTGCCTGCCCGCCTGCCTGCCCAGCTCACAGATGCTCTCTCCTCCCTGTGCCTTGTCCCCTGGCTGTGACCACGGAGAAAGGGATGATGGGGAGAGGCAAAGACAGGAGAAATGAGGGGAGAACAAGCAGGGTGGAAAAGAGGGGAGGCAGAAGTTGACCACAGGATGGAAGAGGACAGAAAAGAGTCCACCTCCATTTATTCTTACAGCACTGTACTAAGCCCTTTCACCCATGAACCTTGGGATCCTTGTAATCTACCAGAACTCCTCAGTTCAAACCTCACCACTTCCTCTTCTTAACTGTGTGTTAAGCAAATTAGAAAACCTCTCTGGGCCCTCAGTTTCTTCATCTGTAAAATGGGTATGATAATAATAAGGTTGTAAGATTGAAATAAACTAACACTCAGAACAATGTCTGGCCCCTAGGAAGTACAGAATCAGTGTTTAGACCTTGGACTGTTTGGGTTCTAATTCCAGTTCTGCCACTTCCCAGCTGTATGACCCTGGACAAGCTACTTAACGTCATGTGCCTCTGTTTTCCTATCTGCAAAATGGGAATAATAATTGCACCTATCTTATAGGGTAAGGAGCTCTGGTGGTATAATGGGTTATACATTGAGCTATTAATCATTAGATCAGCAGTTTGAACCCACCAGCTGTTCTGCAGGAGAAAAATGAGGGTTTCTGATCTCATAAAGCTTTACAGCCTCAGAAAACTTATACAGAGTTGCTATAAATCAGAACCAACTCAACAGCACACAATCACCACCATCCTGTAAAGTGGTGTGGTGATTAAATGAGTTAATCAGTGTAAAGGGATTAGAACAGAGCCTGACACCTAGCAAGAGCAAAAGCGTGGGCTTTTGATGGTAGGCAGCGCTAGTATGGCGAGCTAAGTGTTCTGGGTTAAGGTGTCTGGGAAGCCTTTGTGCTCTGTATTCCTTCACTGGAATGAGATGTAGGGCAGGGGTGAGTCTCCAGATATGGGACTTCCAATGGGTAAAAGTTGGAGGTGGATCCTGGTGTTCTGAGGCCAGCCGGCCTGGCTGGCAGGAAAGTAGAAGACCCTTGCTAGGTGTTTTTCAGGGGTTGGGAGCTGCAGTGACCCCACAACACAAAGCCCAGGGGCTGGATCACTGCTTGTGGACCAGCCCAGCCTCCCAGCTGCTCTCCTCTTGGCCCCTGGTACCCACACTCTGGGTGTGGGCACCTTGCCACCAGCCAGATGGCACCAGCAAAGACTGGGATGGGGGAGGGGAGGTGTTGGGTGGGGTTTGGCCAGGCCGAAGTGGTCTTGGGACAGATGGGTCTGGGTCTGGCCATAGCACAGGATGCCTGGGTCAAGGCAGAGGCAGCACCCCCATCACAATAAAACTGACCTTTGAGACTCCTCCACATGGTGGGGAGCTAGGGAGTTGACAGAAGGGTCCAGCCCATCCCTCAGTGTCTTCGTCACCTGGGAAAGAGGAGCTATGCTGGATGATTTACCTGATAATCCAGGTGAAATAGCCTGATGTTTGGAGTGTAGCAAGTCCTTAATACCTGTGTTCTTATGATCTTTACACAATAGTGCAGAGATTGAGCCAAACAGCCTGAGTTCAAATCCTGACTCTACCACTTCCCAGCTGTGTGGCTTTCAGCAAATCATTTAACCTCTCTGTGTCTCGTAGAAGGGGACTCATGATAGAAGGTACCTCAGAGGGTGATTGTGAGGCTTAGACAAGATAAAGCTGTAATACGTGAGTCCCACATGGGAAACAGTCAATAATTGTTAGTTACAACCCCCATTCTACAGAGGAGGGACATAAAGCTCAGAGTGGCTAAGCAGCTTGCCAACCAGAAATGCAGTCCCAGATGAATCTGACTCCAAGAATATGAGCAAATACCATACTGACTTCTGAAATCTGTGGCACATCCTCTCATTCCTGACCCTATAGTCAGGGTGAAAGGCTATTTCAGGAGGACATAGTTATCTTTGGACAAAAGTTCCTGAGCAAGTGCAGTCACGGTCACCAGAAACACATAAAGTACATGTGCCCATGTGTGTGTGTGTAAATGTGCACTTACACCATGTCTTATGGGCGGCAGACAACTAGCTCCCAGGATGGAAGCAGGATTAGATACAAGGACACTGGGCTGAGAATGCTGCCATTGCTTGGCCATGAGACTTTAATCAAGCCATTTCACCTTTTTGAGTCCCAGTTTCTTCAGCTGTATAATGGAAATAAAAAGTGTTGTTGTTGTTGTGTGCCGTTGAGTGGTTTCCAACCCATAGCAACCCTATATAGGATTTCCAAGGAGTGGCTGGTGAACTTCATCCACCAATCTTGTGGTTCAAATTTTGCAGTCCAGTGCATTAGCCCACAGTGCCACACCAAGACTCCAGGAAATAAAAATTGGTGTTGTTAAGTGCCATTGAGTTGGTTCCCACCCATAGCGAAGGAGCAGCTGATGAGCTTGAACTACCGACCTTGCAGTTCAAATGGCTGCAGTCCAGCGCATTAACCCACAGTGCCACACCAGGACTACCTACTTAATAGGACACATAGTAAGGGTCCAGCAAACCTTAGCTTCTATAATTGTTGTTATTGTGTGCCATCAAGTCAGTTCCAATCCATAGTGACCCTGTATAGGGTTTCCGAGGAGCAGCTGGTGAGCTTGAACTGCCGACCTTGCAGTTCAAACTGACTTTGCAGTCCGGCGCATTAACCTACAGCGCCACACCAAGACTCCTGTGATTACTATCTTGAAATTGCCTGATCACTTCCCTCCCAACCCTCCTAAACTCTGTTCCAGGTACACACCCTGATCTGAACTTCCCTGGTAGCTAATCTCGACATACCAGTCCACCATGGTCACCATTAACAATGACAGTGCCACATTCCTGCGCATACAGGATAGATGCCAGCTCAGGCAATTCCCCTGTGATGTGGCCAGAAGGACATCGCCCCACGTCCTGTGTGTTCTCTGTCCTAACTATCCCTGTGTCACTCCCAGGCTGCTGGCCAGGCCCCCACTTCTCCCAGACTCGGGATGATCTTGTCAACTCTCCCATTCATCCTTATTGCAGTCTGAGGAGCCCCCTCACACACTGTGCCCCTCCACAACTCAAAACTCTTCAGTGGCTCGTAACAAAATCCAAACACCATGGGATCGGCTTTCTGCCACCCTGGTTAACTCCATTCCTCATATTTCTGATCTGGCTATAGAAATCCCTGTCAGTTCTCAATCATTCTATGTCCTTTGCTCAGCTATGCCTTGGTATATGCTCCTTGTTGTTGTTGTTGTTAAGTGCCGTAGAGTCGGTTCCGACCCATAGCGACCCTGTATAGGGTTTCCGAGGGTGTAAATCCTTACGGGAGTAGAAAGCCTCATCTTTCTCCCGCGGAGTGGCTGGTAGTTTCGAACAGCTGACCTTAAGGTTCGCAGCCCGATTCGTAAACACTACGCTACCAGAGCTCCTTGGTATATGCTCCTTAGTCGAGTCAAATACCTTCTTCCCCTAGAAAAGACAACTCACTTGAGGAGTCTTTCCCTATCTCTTGGGAATGAGGCAGGGTGGCGTAGGGGTCAGGAAAGCATTCTGGCAGCACAAGTCCAAATTTGAGTGCAGTCTCCCCTCCGCAATGAATTCAACTATATGCTCTTAGGCAAGTGACTTTACCTGGGTACAGGAAATTCAAAAAGGAAGGGAGGCAGAACTCACTCTGTGACCCAAGCAGTGGCTGGGTATACAGGAAAGACAGCCACACTAGTGAGGTATGCTCACCATAGAATGGTTAACCATTCAACATCAAAAGGGCAAAGTTTACATGGTGACAAGGTTCAGAGGGCTTGGGAAGAAGGGTGGAATGGAAATAGGAAATAGGGAGGAAGCAGGATATCTGTTGTTTCATAGAGGAGATTACAATCATTGAGATGAAACAAAAGTGTGTAATTTGTTGTATGGAATACTGATGATCTGCTCCGTAAACCTTCACTCAATTCACGATTATAAGTTTCAAAAGAAAAGAAAAGAAAAAAAGAACAGGACATAATGGTCTGGACCTGGGACTGAACAACTCTGCTTTGTCCCTAGCCATGAGCATCCCCACTTTCTGTTCACCCTCATCCAATCTTGGTGTTAACTGACTGGGAATGATGGGAGTGCAGAGCCTACCCTCTTGGCTCTGCTAAGGTTGATTTAGCCAGCTGTGGTGAGCAACAGCTGGATACACATACACAGGAGGCAGTCTCACGCCCTCTACCAGAGCCTGGCGGTCAGAGAGCAGAGGAAGGACATGGGTCTGGGCAGTTGCCAAGAAGGGCAGTATGGGGGAGGGGCTTGTGAGACTCCCAGGAGGGGGTGAGTGGAAAGGAGAGAAGGCCTGGTGAGTGCTCAGCCAGCTCTGGAGCCCCCAGTCTCCTCCAGAAGGCCCCCCAAGACTTAAAACCAGACATCGTTACCCTGACTCTGTTGGACTCTGGCACAGGTGACTTCAGGGGCTCTGCAGGGGGTAGCCCCATTTGGGAGCCTTGTCTCCAGTCTCCATGCCTGGGAGGGGGCTGCGATGTGGCAGTAGGAGTAGGAGGTAGCCAGAGTGGACAGGGTAGCCACAGGTCCCAGGAGTGGTGATGGGAGATAATGGTTAAGAACAACCCAGGGAGCCCTCCTGGGGTCAAGACTCCTTGAAGGGCTACAGGAATCCAAGAAACGATTCCTTCCCAAACATTCACTGAGAGTCAGCCTCAGTAACAGGAGCACAGTCCTTGCCTTTATGAAGCTGAGAGACAGGCAGACAGGCAATTCCCAGTCTGTGTTTGAAAGACTATAATAGGTACATTACAGAAAGTGCAGAGTTATGGTAGCACAGTGGGTCAGCAGTTCGAATCTACCAGCTACTCCGTAGGAGAAAGATGAGGCTTTCTGCTCCTGTAAAAATTTGTTGTTGTTGTTGTTGTTGTTATGTGCCGTGGAGTCAGTTCTGACTCATAGTGACCCTGTACAGGGTTTCCAAGGCTATAAATCTTTACGGGAGCAGAAAGCCTCATCTTTTTCCCGTGGAACAGCTGGTAGTTTCGAACTGCTGACCCTGAGGTTAGCAGCCCAATTCGTAACCACTAAAATCCTATAAAGGGTGGCCATGGGTCAAAGCCAACTCCAAGGCACATAACCGCCATAACAGATGCATATGACAACCGGCCATGTGCAAATGAGAGCCCTGGTGTAGCACTGTAGGATAAGCACTAGACTGGTAATTGCAAGGTCAGCAGTTCAAACCCACTAGTTGCTCTTGGAAACATTCTACAGGGTCCCTATGAATCAGAATTGACTCAAGGGCACACAACAACAAATATACAGATGATATAACCTTGCTTGCTGAAAGTGAAAAGGATTTGAAGTACTTCCTGAAGTACTTCAGTATGGATTACGCTTCAATGAAAAGGAAGAAAACAACAGGACAACATGATGAACAGAGAAAAGTTCGAAGTTGTCAAGATTTCATTAGCTCCATAATCAAAGCTCATGGAAGCAGCAGTCAAGAAATCAAATGACACATTGTGTTGGACAAATCTGCTGCAAAAGACCTCTTTAAAGTGTTCAAGAATAAATATGTGCTTGACCCTAGTCTGTTCTTTTCAGTCGCCTCATATGCACATGAAAGTTTGGTCAGTCAATAAGGAATGGATGCATTTGAGTTAGGTCTTGGTGAAGAACATTGAATATACCAAGGATTGCCAGAAGAACAAACAAATCTTTTGTGGAAGAAGTTCAGCCAGATTGCTCCTCTCATACTTTGAACATGCTATCAGGAGGGACCAGTCCCTGGAGAAGGGCATCATGCTAGGTAAAGTTGAGGGTCAGTGCAAAAGAGGAAGACCCTCATCGAGATGGACTGATACAATGACTGTCACAAGAGGCTCAAACAAAGAAATTGTGAAAATGATGCAGCACCAGGCAATGATTCGTTCTGTCGTACATGGGGGTCATTATAAGTAGGAACGGATTCAGTGACACTTCACAACAATAGGTTATGCACACGCTAATGTGGACAAGTGCCACTTAACTCAATAGGAGTCAGGAGGAGGCTTCTTGGAAGAAGTAGCACCAGGAGATGAGCAGGTTTGACTGTTAGGGATGGGGCAGACTTTGAGTTTAATTTTGTTCCTGCAGAGTGGGAGGTGCTATTCCAGTACCCATGGTTGCTCCCTTGCCCAGTGTTCCAAGCATCAGATCCAAGTTAGCACATTCACTCACCAAACATTTTCTGAACATTCTCAGTATGTTAGTAGTGTAGGAAAAACACAAAAATATACAGCCACCTGGTTCTTGCCTCGCAGGCCCTTCCAGACTGCAGGCGGGGAGGGCCACGTGCACAAATAACAGCAACACGAGTCTGGTCTGTCCAAGTCAGAACTTTATTGCTTTTGACCAAGGGCTATTTGCAAGGGCAGTAAATGATTAAGAGCCACATGAGTGGTACAGATGGTAATTGCCTCAGCAGGTCAGAGGAGAGGGAAAGCCCTCCTTGTTGAGGCCTTTAGGGTGGAGAGGATCAGAGCTGCCTCAGACTGGGAGCCAGGGAACTGGGTTCAAAGTTCCAGTTGTACCCTAACATGGTTGACTTTGGCCAAGAGGTTGTATCCTCTTGAATATGTTTCCTTACCTATAAATTGGGGGAAAGGATAAAGCTCAACCTCCCTACACCAATGTTCACTGCAACATTCTTCACAATAACCCAAAGATGGAAACAATCCCAGTGTCTGTCATCAGATGAATGAATAAGCAAAATGTGGTCTGTGCATACTATGGAATGTTATTCTGCCACAAAGGGAATTGAAATTTGGATACATACTACGATATGGATGAAACTTGAAAATATATTGAGTGAAATAAGTCAGACACAAAAGGATGTTCCTACTGGTCTGGCACTGTAGGATCAGCACTGGACTCCAGGGTTGGAGGTTCAGGCCCACTAGCTGCTCCATGGAAATCCTATGCAGGGTCGCAGTGAGTCGGAACCAACTCGACAACACTTAACAACAACAGTAACTGTTATGTTCCCACTTATATGAAATACCTAGAATAGGTAAATGCATATAGTTAAAAGTTACCAGGAGCTGGGAGGAAGAGGGAATGAGAAGTTATTGCTTAATGGATTTTAAATTTTGGTTTGGGATAATGAAAGTTTTGGAAATAGATAGTGATGATGGTTGTACAACATTGCAAATATGAGAGGGCTTCAAAAAATATCATGGAAAAAAGGAATGAAAAGATATGGAATTTTCCCACGAACTTTTTGATGCCCACTTCACATAACCCGTGACACTGAATTTTACACAGAACAATGGTAAAAGTGACAAATTTATGTTATATATATTTTGCCACAATGAAATGTTTTCATATAAAAAGGGGGGCAGGGCTAAACTTCCCTACCTCCCAAGGCTGGAGGGAGATCAGTAGTACAGTCTGTGAGGATGTAATATGTCCTTTGCGAGTCATTGAGCTTCACTCTGCCTTGGTTATAGGATTTGTCCCAGGTCAGGGTCTTTGGAATCATAGACCAGAGTTCAGAGTTTAAGTCCTGATTCTGGCTGGATGCCTTTGAGCAAGTGCCATAACCTGTCGGAGTCATAGTGGCTATAGAGTGGGATGATACCCTACCCCAGGGTGAATCTTGTCTTTGCCTGACAAGGGCTCCAGCTGGGGCCATCCTTATCATGGGGTAACTGCCTCATACTGGGAACCAGGGGGCTGGGTTCAAAGTCCCAAGTCTCTGGGGCAAGTTTACCTAGCCCCAAATGCCCCAGGGAGGAAAGGCAGGGCCTGGGATCTGAGGGGGGCCTGGTCATTCTCTATATATGTTGTTCTTCTGGCTTCAATTCTTCAATGGTCTTCCTTATTCACTGTCCAACTTTCAAATGCATATGAGGCTACTGAAAATACCATGTTTTGGGTCAGACACACCTAAGTCCTCAAACTGATATCTTTGTTCTTGAACACTTTAAGGAGGTCTTGTGCCTCAGATTTGCCTAGTCCATTACATCGTTTGATTTCTTGGCTACTGCTTCCATGAGTGTTGATCATGGATCCAAGCAAAATGAAGTCTTTGACAACTTCGTTGTTTTTTTTTTTCTATTTATCATGATGTTATTTATTGGTCCAGTTGTGAAAATATTTGTTTTCTTTACATTGAGATGCAATCCATACCAAAGACTATGGTCTTTGATCTTCATCAGTAAGTATTTTAAGTCCTCTTTGCATTCAGCAAGCCAGGTTGTGTCATCTGCATATCACAGGTTGTTAATGAGTCTTCCTCCAATCCTGATGCCACGTTTTTCTTCATATAATCCAGCTTCTTGCATTATTTGCTCAGCATACAGATTGAATAAGTATGGTGACAGAATACAACCCTGGAGCACACCTTTCCTAATTTTAAACCATTCAGTATCCTCTTGTTCTGTTCAAACAACTGCCTCTTGATCTATGTACAGGTTCCTCACCGTCACAATTAAGTGTTCCAGAATACCCATTCTTAGTAATGTTGTCCATAGCTTGTCAGGATCCACACAATCATATTTACTGGTGCTTTATTGACTATGCGAAAGTCACAAGCTTTTGCATAGCCAATAAAGCACAAGTAAATATCTTTCTGGTATTCTCTGTTTTCAGCCAGGGTCCATCTGATGTCAGCAATGATATCCCTAGTTCCACATCCTCTTCTGAATCCGGTTTGAATTTCTGGCAATTCTCGGCTAATATACTGTTGCAGCTGTTTTAAATTATCTTTAGTAAAATTTTATTTGCATGTGATATTAATGATATTGTGTGATGCTGTCCACATTCCGTTGAGTCACTTCTCTTTGTAATGGGGACAAACATTTGTGTATATATATATATATATTTGTTGTTGCTAAGTGCCGTCGAGTCAGTTCCAATGCATAGCGACCCTGTATAGGGTTTCTAAGGAGCAGCTGGTGAGCTTGAACCACTGACCTTACAGTTCAAACTGACTTTGCAGTCCAGCGCATTAACCCACAATGCACACCAGGACGTCAGTGTATATATGTATATATTTATGTTGTTGTTGTGAAGTGCCATTGAGTAGTTTCAACTCATAGCAATCCTATATAAGGTTTCCAAGGAGTGACTGGTGAGTTTGAACTGCCAACCTTGTGGTTCAAACCGACCCTTCAGTCCAGTGTTTATCCTACAGTGTAATCCAAGTCTACACAAGGGGGCTTCAAAAAGTTTGTGGAAAATGGAATTAAAAGATAATAGAATTTTCCCACAAGCTTTTTGATGCCCCCTCATGTGTACTCCTATATATACCAGTTTGTGTGTGTGTGTTTGTGTGTATAATTGGGCATTGGACAATTAACCAAAGGTTAGCAGTTCAAACCCACTAGACGTTCAGCAGGAGAAAGATGAGGCTGTCTACTTCTGTACAGATTTACAGTTTTGGAAACATTATATAGGGTCACTATAAGTTGTAATCGACTCGATGGTAGTTGGTTTGTATATATATGTGCGTATGTTGTTGTCAAGTGCCGTGGAGTTAGTTTTGACCCATAGTGACCCTGTATAGGGTTTCCAAGGAGTGACTAGTGAGCTTGAACCACCGACCTTATGGAGCTCAAAGCAACTTTGTAGTCCAGTGCATTAGCCTACAGTGCCACACCAGGAGTGTATATAATATAATATATACACTCCTGGTGTGGTGCTGTAGGATACACACTGGACGGGTAACTTCAAGATCTGTAGTTCAAACCCACCAGCCACTCCTCAGAAACCCTATACAGGGTTTCTTACTCAGTGGCACTTAGCATCGACACCATGTATATATGATTTATTTTGTTGCTGTTGCTGTAGAGAAGGTGCACAGCAGAACACCAATCCTACAATTTTCACACGTACAATTCAGTGACACTGATGGAATTCTTCATGTTGTGCAGTCCTTCTCACCCTCCTCCCAACTACACAAGAGATTCTCATCATTCCCTCCTTGCCTTCCGCCCTGGGTAGGGGCTATAGGGATGTCCCAAGATCCCAGCTCTCTCCCTTTGGCATCTCAGATAACATGCACACCAATGGGGACCCAGCCTGCGGAAACTTCGTAGATAAACACCACCTGCCCCAGATAACCAAGGCCCTAATCAGCCTGTCATCTTGTTCTCCAAAACCACAGGCACTGGTGATAAAGGGATTGTGTGGAGGCTGCATCTGCCTGGGCCCAGGTGGGTGCTTTTGGTAGCCTTTTTTCCCCCTCTCTTATTAGCAACAAATGTTGAACCCCTTCCGGGACAAACCATTCCTCTGGTAGCTTGGTCTCCCAGCTCAGTTTCCCCTCCCTCTTGCTTTTGCATCTCCCAAGGAAAGCCAGGCGGCCATTTGTCCCCACACCTCCCTTCCTGGTTGGATTTCAATAAGGAGGAGATGGGATTAGGTGGTGGCAGACAGGCAAATTCTGTTGAGAGGACTGT
>NW_006408525.1:6122334-6151345 GCF_000296735.1 Chrysochloris asiatica | reverse complement strand
GAGGGGGCTACCCTGCTGGGACCCTGGATAACAAGCTACATACATTGAGCCCTTCTTCACCTGTAATGGCTTTTTTGGTCCTCTCACACACTTAGTTGTTGTTGTTAAGTGCTGTCGAACTGTTCTGACTCTAACCAGTGAGAGAGGTTTAATGTTTCTATTTTACAGGTGAGACAACTGAAATCATAGATATCACTGGCGCTGAGAGTTAATACGCTGGACTACATGGTCAGTTCGAACCACAAGGTCAGCAGTTCAAGCTCACCAGATGCTCCTTGGAAACCCTATACAGGGTTGCTGTGAGTGGAAACCAATTCGATGGCACTTAACAACAACAACAACATTAGAATGGAAATGGGGCCCAGATGGCACAGTGGGTTAAGTATTGGGCTGCTAACTACCAGGTTGGAGGTTCAAAAGCACCAGCTGCTCCACAAGAGAAAGATGAGTTTGTCTCCTATAAAATTGGAACGGAAGACCAGGTCTGAAGGCTTCAAACCCTGGACTATTGTCCTCCGCACCCTGTTCCCAAACCAGCCCCTGCATCTTATCCTTTCTGGGGCATGAAAAGGAAGCAGGTGGCTGTTTTCTGAGGCCCAACAAGCAGGTAAGTCTAAGCTATGCTGGAACCAGCATTGGGGGTGGTAGGCTGGGAATCCTTACTGATCCCAAGGCCAAAATGGTTTGGGAAGTTATCTAGAGCAAGGGTCTATGGGGAATCTGGGGTAAAGGTGTGACATGGCCAGGATCACCTGACAAGTTGGGGCCTTTGACATCATGTGATGACAACTCGCCGATTTTACAGAGGAAGAAACTGAGATCCAGCAAGGCTACCTAGTTAATTACAGCAGAGCTGAGATTTGACCACAAACCTCTGTTTGCAGTGTAGGACTATTTCCTCTCTACCATGGTAGATGCACACTACCAAGGACACACAACCTGCACACAAACACACAGCCATGCAGACAGGGGCTCAGAAGCATTAAGAAGGCTACCCGGATGAGCACACAGACTTGTTCACACTTCCAAATATGCTCACGGTGACACACCCACAGCACTGTGTGGGACACATTGTTTGCCTGCCCTCCTTCAGGACCTGAAGGAAACACAGCTTGACTTACTCTCACTCCCCTCCCCTCACCAGCCCCCACCTCCTGAAAGGCACCAAGCCAGGGAGCTCCACGCTGTGCTTAAAAAGGGCACTTAATTTTTCATTCTTAAATGCTGGGATGCTCTTGTCTTCCAGCTTCGCCCAAACCCCTTGGTGGAGATGGATGGGGGCGCAGAACACAGTTATCAGAAAGATTAAGCTGGGACTTGTCATTTTTTTATATCACGGAGCAGTCAGCCCCACGACTGATGTCCTCCACTCCACCGGGATGAGTCCAGAACCTTTAGTGCCAGTAGTAAAAAAGACTATAAAAAACACCATCGGAGAAAGGGTAATGATGAAATTTAACTGCTCCCGATCACACACCTGGGGTCTGCTTGCAGCGGAACCGGGGGGTTCGGCCACATCATCCTTTACTGCTATGTCCTTGTCTCTGAGTTTAAGGTCCTTTCACTGAACCAGAACATTGTGTCCACTGCTGGAAGCCTAGGGCCCCTGTAAATCCCACCCGGTCCTCCCTGGGACAAGAGTACAGAGAGAGGGAGGGACAGGCTCAGTCCTGGGAGGCCTGGCAAAGGGGTCCTGGATCTGGACAGCCTCCTCCTCGGAGCAGGGATATCTGGAAGCTGACCAGCTACAGGGCACCCAGGATGGTGCAGTCACAGCTGCTATTGAAAACAGGAGGGAGCTAAGCTGGCTTGGCGTGGATTTCATTTCCTTCCTTTCTTCTTTCTCTGTTCCTGTCTCAGTCCATCTCATTTTACTGTGCCAAGTACAGTATTGCAAGTATAATTACTACCCTGGTCTTCTCATTGCCCTTAGGATGCAGTGCCTTGCTTACCACATTTCTAACCATCCACCCTCTCCCTTTCTTTCATAGACCCATACCACCCTATCCCTCGATCCCTCCTAATGCTCTCTTCTAGCTCTTTTGAATTAATAATTTGCTACCTAAGGAGCTCTGGTAGCGTAGTGGTTACGAATCGGGCTGCGAACCTTAAGGTCAGCGGTTCGAAACTACCAGCCGCTCCGCGGGAGAAAGATGAGGCTTTCTACTCCCGTAAGGATTTACACCCTTGGAAACCCTGTACAGGGTCGCTATGGGTCGGAACCGACTTGACGGCACTTAACAACAACAACAACAACCTTTAGGCTCTGGGATTTTGCACATGCTGTTCCCTTTGCCTGCAACACTTGTCCAGTTAACTCTTACTCATCAGCAAGTCTCAGTCCCCAACCTCCACCCAAAAGAACCCCTCTTTGAGGTATGTTCTAATACCTCCCTGAGAATCCCCCTCACTCCCTATACTGATCTCATTGCTACCTCAGGACACAGCTCTTCCCTGAGACCCACCCTTTCTCTGAGTTTACATAGCTATCTAGAGATCCAAGTGATCACAGATAGGGCAAGCTGGGACGGGGGCTATGTAGGCTGGACACCTAATGGCTGACCCTGGCATGACCAACACCATATCTCACTAATCTGGGCAACCCTGGAGAACTGTGGAATGGATGACCCACTGATAAACAGGAAATGGATCCCCCTAGCACCAGCCCTCCAATGGCATGTGGCTTGTATACCCACAGAGCTTGCTACGGACCATTCCCCAGGACCCAGGAGATCTGAACGTCAGTTCAAGACCCCACCCCTGACCCACCAAGAAACACTGGTGGGTCATACCTCTCTGAGCCCCAATGTTTCTCTCCTTATGAGATTTTGACAACATGAATAGTTCCAAGTTCTCTCAAGTATGAGGACCCATTTAAAAAAAAATTTTTTTTTAAATTGTTGTACCATATACATTCAGAAAAGTGTACAACTCATACTCAATGACTGTTCACAAAGTAAACATGTTCATATAACTATCACCCTGATCAAGAAATAAAGCATTACCAGCTTATCAGCAATTCCTTCACAGCTCTACCAGGCCCCTGCCTCTCCCCAAAGTAAAGTTTATCCTGATTTTCAACATTGTGGATTCATTTAACCAGTTTTTTAACCTTGAGGATCCCTTTTAACCTCTTAAGAATGTCACAAATGCTCTTTTGATTTTAGTATCTGTGGTTAGCAAATCCTCAAGATGATCCTCACCTACTGGTATTCACACTCCAGAGAGTAGTCCCCTCCTACATGGGAGTCAGAGTGGTCTGTGTGACTAGTAGAGATACCAAAAGTTATAGTAGACTCTTTCTTTCTTTCTTTTTTTATTTTAGCAACAACAAAATATTTGTTAACTGACTTGATCACATTATACAAGTATAAGTCAAAGAGTATTGCTACAAACTCATAGAAACATTTATGTAAAAATATCAGATGTGAAGCCATTGTTTCTCAACATATCCACCATCTAGGTCTATGCACTTTTTTTTTTTTTTTAAAGAAGTTTTTTATTGTGAATGGATACTGTCTGCAAGTTTGGGTGTTCTTGTGCATCTCCCCTCGCTTCATATCAGCTGGATGCTTCACTCTCAGCTCTAGACCTCTGTGGCTATGTCCTTGTCCATGGGCTCAGGTGTCCCCAGGTCTCACCACACTTTGGACCAACCAGCCCTTCCTCTTCTCTCACTCATTTCCAGGTCAATGGACTGGGGTTGAACTCAGCCCATTTCTTCATTGCTGCTGCCTTTCCCCATCTTCCACTCGCCAGTAGACCAATGTGGTCACCAGCAAACTTACATGCCTGTTCATGTGTCCCCTTTGAGTTTCAGTCTTAGAGGGGAGTTTGCCGTGAAGGAACTTGATTGTTTGCCTTGATGGCTTCCTGGCGAACAGTTTGCTTATTCTTGTGGTAGCCAGTCATGCTGACATTTTTGTTTTAGGTTTTTCCTGATGGTCTTTCTTTGAAGACGTATCTTTTGTCACTCTAGCTGTTCCAGGCTGATCTGCTTGTCCTTTCTAGTGGGAATGTCCCACCTCATAAGGTTCTGAATGGGGCTCAGAATTCCACCTAAGGTTCTATAACCTGCAAAGGCTCCACAAGAGGCCTATTTCACTGGGCAAGTTCTAGAACTGCTTTTAGGTATTCCAATCAGTTATAGGCTGAAGACGGGCTTACAAGTTTTCTCTAATCATGTTTTCCAACTTTCATTTCTACCCCACTTAAGTGTCTATTTTACAATAGTAGGCTAGGGAAACCAATATTCATAAGACAGTCAAGCATTTTAGTATTATTTCCCCTCTTCAAACTATCCCTAGATCCCTGTATTACAGAGCCCTGTTGTTCCAAGATTGAGCATGCATCACTATTTATCTCTGTTCCACTTAGGCCATGCAAACCTGTCTCAATGTTCCCCTATCTATCTTGTTCTTCTACCTCCTCTACCTTTTTGTATTGCCCTCCCTAACACCTGAACTAAAACCCCCACTCCAACCCCACCATTGTGGTTACCTTATATTCCATTAACTTTTCCCTCCATTTAAAATAGTCTATTTTATCCTGTAATCTACCTGACCTTCTCACCACCTGGATCTCTGTTCTTCTGTGTTTGCCTTTTTTCACAAAGAAATTGTTTTGATCATAGACTGACCTCCCAGATCCTCTGTTCTTAACATTTTATTCTGTTCTTGACTCTTCCATTTGTCAATTGAGTTCAGGTGATGCTGCCACATACATCAATCTCTGGTTGTTGTCTGCTCTTGTTGGTTCTTAGTCCACAGAACTTCCTTTAGGATATTTTTCATAGCAGGGTTGGCTTTGGCAAAGTCCCTTAGCTTCTGTTTATCCTGGAATGTTTTGATTACACCATCGTATTTGATTGACAATTTTGTGGGATAGAGGATTCTTGGTTGGCAGTTTTTTTTTTTTTCTTTCAGGATTTTATATATGTCTCCCCATTGCCTTCTTGCCTACATGGTTTCTGCTGAGAGATCTGAGCTTAATCTGATTTGCTTGCCTTTTTGTATGTTACACTTCTCTTTTCCCTAACTGCTTTCCGGATTCTGTCCTTATCTTTGAATTTGGAGAGCTTGCTTATGATATGTCTTGGTGATTCTCTTTTAGGGTCTTTCCTTCCTGGGGTTCATTAAGCTTCTTGAATGATTATCTTTTCACTTTTCAGGATGTTAGAGAAATTATCTCCAGAAGCTCTTCAACTATCTTGTCTGTGGATTTGTGTGATTCTTCCTGTTCCGGAATGCCAAGAATTCTTTAGTTATTCCTATTCACATTGTCCAACATGAATTTTATGCCTTCTGATTTTTTTATCCTTTTTTCTGCTTGCTCTTCTATCTTAGTAGTGTTGAGAGATTTATCTTCTAGCTCACTAGTTCTGGCTTCTAGCTCTTCAATTTTACTCCTTTGCCCTTTCAGTGTATTGTCCATTCTGATATTCTATTATTAATTGTTTGGACCTCTTCCTGTAGGTTTTGAATAGTTTCCAATGCTGTATCTATCTTATTTGATTGTTACTGACTGTAGTACTTTCCTGACTTCTTCCTTATTTTTCTCAACTCCATTTTATAGTGTTTTGATACATTTTATAATCATTTTTCTGAATTCCTTCTCAAGCATTTCCAAAGCCTGCCCATCTTCCAGTAAGGAGTGTAGGTCTATTTCCAGCTCATTTGCCTCAGTCACTTTATCTCATTTCTGGACATGTGCTGACATGGTCATCTGTTTCTGTTTTCGGGGCATATTTCAGGAGTTAGCTGTGGCCTTAATACTTAGATG
This sequence comes from Chrysochloris asiatica, assembly GCF_000296735.1. Taxonomy (NCBI): domain Eukaryota; kingdom Metazoa; phylum Chordata; class Mammalia; order Afrosoricida; family Chrysochloridae; genus Chrysochloris; species Chrysochloris asiatica. The sequence goes on along the minus strand of NW_006408525.1, from coordinate 6,145,564 downwards.
GGTGTGTATCTTGGTTTTTTTTTATGCTTTCTGAATGCCTCCAGGTAGTTGTGATCAGGAGATGGGCTTCCCTTGTCACTCTTCTTCCTGAGAAATTTCAAGATGCCACTGTTGGTCATTATGAAGTAACTCCGGATTTATTTTTCTGCCTGTTTCCTTTTTAGTGTGCCTGTCCTGCTCCACAATCCCCGTTCAGGCCTTTTTCCTAGTGATAAGCAGTTCAGGGCCAGCTGTGGCCATTTTGCGCTGCCGTTTGGTTTTAAGTGGAAACTGTCTCTTTAAATTTTGAGGAGCTCTGTGCGCATGCGTAGTAGAACCCTCTAGGGGTGTGGGTGGGGTGTCCACTTGCTCAGGCAAACCCTCTAGTCACCAGAATGGAGGTACGCAGACAGCAAGGGATCAATCAACAGATACAAAAAAAAAAAAAAAAATGTCTGCACCTTTATCACCCCAGTTCTGTCATGTGTCCATGGCTGCTCTGATCCTTCCCTCGTTTGGTCTCACCCAAGATGGCGGCTCCAGGAGCAGCTGAGCATTTTGAATTAGAAAGTGCTGTATTTCTTGCTTCTGCTACAAATTCCCCAAGCTGTATGACTTCCAACCTTCTAAATATTCCTTTATATGTGGGTCAGAGTTCTGGCACCATCTCCTGAGCCTGCTTGGTCTGGTATTCTGTGTTGTTGCTGACAGAGATCCTCACTGCACCTCCACCCTCTCCACCATCTTGTTTGTTCTCCAACTGTTTCTTTGACTAGGTTATATAGGGCATTGTGGCTTCTGCCTCCTTCCATTGGATCACAGCTCTAAAGGAGTTAACCACCATGTTGTGATCCAAACCTTTCCTATGGAAAGGACATCATAGAAAGGTCCTCAGAGGAGAAAGTGAGCCATTTGTCCAATAGCCATGCGAGTGAGCCATCCAGTGGAGAGGTCCACATGTGGAAGAGCTGAGGCCTGCCACTAACAGTTAGCACCAGCGTGCAAGCCATGTAAGCCAGCAGATTTCTAGCCCCACTCAAGTCTTTAGGTGGCTGCAGCCCAGGCCAGTATATGGTTGTAACCCCATGAGAGACTCTAAACTCAAATTGTTAGATAAGTCACTCCTGAATTCCTGACCTATAGAAGCTGTGAGGGATACTATATGTTTAATGTTGTTTTAAACTACTATGTTTGGGGTTATTTGTGATACTGTGGTGGTACTTGTATACCACCAAGTCATTTCTGGCTCATAACGATCTTATTTGGGGTTTCTGAGGCTATAAATGTTCACAGGAGCAGAAAGCCTCATCTTGCTCCCTCGTATCACCTGGTAAATTGGAACTGTTGTCCTTGTGTTAGTAGCCCAGCTCATAAGCCACTATGCTACCAGATGTCCTTGGTTACACTATAATAGATCATAAATACAGTCTCCCATGAGCAAATACCCAATAAACAAGCCTTCCTGAGAATTCTGTAACCCTGTAAATGAATTCATTTTTTAAATTATCTTGATGGTATCTATTTACACTTGGGGAACAAAAAGGAGGTGGACTTCTGGTGCATGGCAAAGACTTGATTCCGGTTAAGGACTAGCAATAACTTCAAGGTCCCTCCAGGGCTCCAGACCCAGACCAGAGTGGGCAGCTACTGCTGAACCCACTTATCCCTAAGGCTCTTTTTGTACAAGAATTCTAGAATCAGAGAAATAATCAGCGATCTATTTCACAGTCCTCGACCCCTCTATATTGTTGGGCCATAAAATGTGGTAGTGAGAAACTCAAGCCTTAGGCTTAAGCAGACTATGTTCAAATCCCAGGTCCTTCACTTCCAAGTCTGTATGATCTCCAACAAGTGCTGTTCCTTCTCTGAATCTCTTTTCGGATTAGAAGAATTGGAGAGCAGATAGCTACTTAGTTCATAGGTTGGTGTGCAGAGAGGAACAAAGACATGCCTGGTAATCTGGACACTTTGGAAACACTTCAGGAGAGGTAAGGTTATAAAGACCATCAAGCCCCAGCCTGGCTGGGCACTCTCAGGGACACTGGGGATCTCTCACCCAGGCTGAGACTTTGGGCTCATTGGGCTCCTCTGCCTACTTCATCCACTCCCTACCAATGAATTTCAAGGGCCAGGTGAGACAACTTGGTTGGAGCTGGGCGGGCTTCCTCACCCTCGTTAGCGTCGCCCGGGGCCTGCGCTCTCCTTAGCAGAGGCCTGGATAAGGAAGGCCACAGCCTATTAATTGCAGTGACAGTGATAAAGGAAGAGGGGGAGGCTGCTATTTGTCTTGCCCGTAACCTCTCGCATCATTCCAAGATGAATGAAAACTCATTTTCTGCTTTGATTCGGTCTAATTTCTCTGGGTCCCCTGGGCCTCGTTGGGGGAGGGGACTCACAGCCCCTGCTGAGAAGGAATTGAGGGGAGGGGGAAGCAGGGTCAGAGGTCACAGAAGGAGGAGGACAGGCTCCACTAGGGAACCAAGAACTTGGGGTGGGGAATAATTGGGGCATTCGTTAATTAAGCACCGACTGCACTAGCTTACACAGGTGCTAGCTGATTGGATCCTCAAACTAATCTTGTGAAGGCAGTGATGGGGGTAGAGAGAAAGTTGTCCCACAAAGTCACTCAGCTAGTGGTGACCAAAGCCTGGCTTCAGCAGGAAAGAGTTTGTCCAGCGTCATCACTACTTTGCTCTCACCTGAGATGAAGGACCCCATCAGCAGTAGAGGGGAAAGGATCAACAGGCTGGGGAGCAACCACCCCCATCTGTCCATTCTCTCCCAGGGGGCAGAAGCAGACAGCAGCAGGGAGGAGTCAACTGTTTTCTCCCTCAAGGATCAGAGACTGACTGAGGACTTTGTTAAAAGAGCTATTTGCTCATCTGCATGATGGCCCTAGCAATCCTGCCTTCCAGACCACAAGGTTGCAGGCAAGAAAGTGATGACAGTGTGTGTGAAGATGCTGTTTGTGGAAAGAGAGAAGGAAGCTCACAGCCTGGGGAAATTGAGCTGCTTTGTCCCAGCTCTGATTCATCCTGTGTCTGGAGCCACCTGACTATGAGACCGTGAACAGGGTTTAGCTTCTTACTGCATTGTCTAGGTCCCCTCTGACATCCAGGTGTCCAGTGAGGCCCAGACAGTAGGAAGCACATAGGCCCCAGGACCTCTCTGCTAAGATGTTCTTGTAAAGAAGGTGGGAGATGCCTGGGACTGGTACAGATTCACAATAGAATGTCAGTGAAGTGTATAGAACATGCTTTGCGGATCATCCTCCCAGGGCTTTGATGATGTAGGAGGTGTGGATGCTACAATTGGGAGAAAGTTTTAGGTGGTGGAATGCATGAATTAGGGAGCCCTGGTGACACATTGTTAAGCACTTGACTGATGAACAAAGGTCACCAGTTCAAACCCACCAGGCTTTCTGCAGAGAAAAATGTGGTGATGTCTGCTTCTCTAAGACCACAGTTTTGGAAAGTCTCAGGGCATGTTTCCTTGGCCCAATAGGACTGCTATGAGTCAGAATCGACTACATGGCAACAGTTTGGGTTTTTGGTTGAATGCATGAATGACAGTGTGGATTGTGGAACCAGGGGCACAGGTATGAATCCCAGTTCTGCCATTGACCTACAGCAAGTGCCTTTGGACCTCAGTTCCCTTATCTGTAAAATAGGGTAATACTAGTATCTCCTTTGTACAATTATGAATTAACCTATGTAAAGCACAGAGTAGTGTTGATACATGTCACCCTGGGCTGTGTGTGGAGGGGCTATGGCCTGGCTAGAAGGGCTAGACTAGAGTTGAGATATGAGTGAGAAGTCAGGCAGCTGCTTCAACCTGTGTTCCTGGAAAAAAACGTCCTACCATCTGGCCCAAATCTGAATTGCAAATGGTTCCAGCTTCTGCTAGAGACAGCTGAGTCCAGAGCAGAGTGTTGTCCCTGAAGGACTCCAGTAGACTCGCTCTGTCTCAGACAGTCTGCAGGCGGAGCCCTCAGACCAGGGCCCCTTTCTGGCAGTCTGGGAGGGAGAAATCAAAGCCCAGTTAGAACCACCTCGCCTGGCATTGGTGGCCTTCACAGCCTGCTCTCACTTTTTCTATCTGCACCTGCAAGGAACCTCTGCTCCCACTCCCCATTTCTCCACAGGCCCAATCTAAGCCCTACCCTAAAGCAGGTATGTACTAGTAACAGCCCCATTCTACAGATGGAGGAACTGAGATGCAGGGAGGTTACACAGCTATCAGGTAACATAGTTGGGATACACAATCAGGTCTTGCTCAGTCCAGAGCCCATCTCTTAATCACTACTCTATCCTGCCACAAAGCAGATCTGGCCCAAAATATATAGGAGAAATGAAGTCAGGGAGCCAGGAACTGTAAATGGAGCTTTTATAGAAGGTCTTTCATTTGCTGGTTTGATATTTACCAAACATCTATCATAATACTGTTGTTGTTAGGTGTTATCGTGTCGGTACCGACTCATAGCGACCTTATGCACAGCAGAATGAAACACTGCCCTGTCCTGGGCCAGGCTCACTGCCCTGTCCTGGGCCAGGCTCACTAGTGTTGCCGCTTGAGTCCATCGATGCTGCCACTTGGCCAGTCTATCTCGTTGGGAGTCTTCCTCTTTTTCTCTGACCCACCACCTTACCAAACATGATGTCCTTCTCCAGCAACTGGCCCCTACTGACAAGATGTCGGAAGTATGAGAGATGAAGGTTGGCCATCTTGGCCTCCAAGGAGCACTCTGATTGCACTTCTTCCAAAACGGATTTATTGGTTCTTTTGGCAGCCCATGGCACTTTCAATATTCTCCTCTAACACCAGAACTCAAAAGCATCAATTCTTCTATGGTCTTCTTTATTCAATGTCCAGTTTTCGCATGCATATGAGGTTATTGAAAATACCATGGCTTGGGTCAGGCGCACCTTAGTCCTCAAGCTGACATCTTTGCTCTTCAATACTTTAAAAAGGTCTTGTGCATTAGATTTGCCTAATGCAATATGTCGTTTGATTTTGTAACTGCTGCTTCCATGAGTTTTGATGGTTGATCCAACAAGAATGAAGTCCTTGACAACTTCAATCTTTTTTTTCCATTGATAAGAACGTTGTTTATTGTTCCAGTGGTGAGGATTTTATGTTTTCTTGACACTGAGATGTAATCCATACCGAAGGCTGTGCTCTTTGATCTTCATCAGTAAATGTTTTAAGTCCTCTGCACTGGGAATTCAGAGATAATGATATGATGATGATAACATAAATGATAATAATAGCATTAAGAATCATATGGAGTGATTGCTAAAATCCCCTGAGCTCCTACTAGGAACTCCATGCTATGCTAGAAGTTTTTTATGTGGAACTCTATAGTTGTCCTACATGACTATTATTATTATCATTATTCGTTTGTAATACTGAGTGGTGTGTGTGTTGTTATGATACTAAAGGAGCCCTGGTGGTGTAAGTGGGTTACACACTGGACTGCTAAGCACAAAGTCCACTGTTTGAATCCACCAGATGCTCTGCAGGAGAAAGATGAGGCTTTCTGTTCCTATAAAGATTTACAAACTTGGAAACCCTATACAGGTTCTTTATGAGTTGGAACACACTCACTGGTGTACATTCACCTCCACCACCATGATGCTGAAACTTATGCCAACAGTATTCAAATACTCAGCCAGGTCACCAATAGTGGACAGGTTTCAGCAGAGGGTCCAGATTACAACAGACTGAAAAGAAAGACCTGGTGATCTGTTTCTGAAAAATCAGCTAATGTGAACTCTAGGGAAAACAACAAACAATGTCTAATGTAGTGCTGGAAGATGAGCCCATAAGTTGAAAGGCACTCAAAGTGTCCAGTGGTGGCAATAATCATGGGTCAGGCAGCTTCATTCTATTGTACGTGGAATTGCCATGAGCTGGAGCTCTAATAACTAATAACAACATTGTTGTTATTATATTACCTTATTATTATTATCACTTTATGGGAACGCGATGGTTCTGTAGGATAAGCACTGGACTTTGAACTACAAGGTCGGTGATTCAAGCCCACCAGCCACTCTGCAGAAAAAAAGATGAGTCTTTCTGCTCCTGCGAAGATATACCCTCAGAAATAGGGTCACTATGAGTCAGAACTGACTCGATGGCACTTAACACCAACAAGATCATCTTATAGGTGAGTCAGGTGAGGTTCAGAGAGATGAAGTGTTTAAGGTCACAGAAATTTCAAGTGAGAGTTTCAGTGCTGGCCTGTCCTTCAGTAACAACAACAATAACAAGGATGATTTCCTCTAATACTTACTGTGGATTTTCTATGTGCCACACAGCGAAACACTCTGAGTGCAACATAGGCTACATGTCATCATCCCCATGTCCAGATGAGGAAACTGAGGTTTAGGTTAAGTACAATGCTCAAGGTAATACTGTGAGTACATAGTGCAGCCAAGATTTGGACCCAGGTTCAGCAAGCAACCTGTGTGCCTTCTATTTTGACATACTCCCTCTCAAGAAGAGGGCTGTCTGGAATAAGCAGTTTTAGTGAGAAGACTATTCTTTCTCCTAGACGACTGCAATAGCTTCCCGCTGTGTCCTCTCTAGTGTTTTCCTCTCCAAACCATCATTAATGGCTTATCATTACTCTGCGACCAAAGGTTCCATCCTAAAACTCAACCCCTGCCAGAGGCTGTCACAGAATTTCCAACAAACTTGTTCTTCATACTTGTAGGTGTTTGAGCATGCTGATCCCTCTGGCTGAAACACCTCCCTTCCTCTTCTATCTGTAAAAAAAAAAACCAAAAAAAAAAACCTCCTATTTATCCCTTAAGGAGCTCTGGTAGTGTAGTGGTTACAAGTCGGGCTGTGAACCTCAAGGTCAGCAGTTTGAAACTACCAGCTGTCCCACGAGAGAAAGATGAGGCGTTCTGCTCCCATAAAGATTTACAGCCTCGGAAACCCTGTATAGGGTCGCTATGGGTCGGAACCGACTCCACGACACATAATAACAACATTTGTCCCTCAAGCCCATTTCAAATATTACTTCCTCATTGAAATCTTCTCTGACTTTCTATAGCAGAGGAAGTTGCATTTACAGAAACCTCCATGACAGCACTTATCAGCATGCATTGCAATTATTTGTTGCTATATCTGATTCTGTGGCTAGAGTTGGAACTGTGCCCATTAATTTTTATATCACCCATGCCTCCCAAAATGCTTACAACATAGAAGATGCTCAGCAAAGAAACAGATGAATGAATAAGCTAGTAAACAGCATGAGGTACGAGGTCTATGTTCCAAACAATGCACAGCGTAACCTCAGGCATAAGTCCCCCCCCCACCCCACCAGAGATAAAACTGGGAAGTCTATTTCCTGCCTTTCAAAGACAAAGAGATACAATCCCAAAGCCCTGGAGGAAGGACTGATCCTGTAACCTGAAGACTCCACTCAGAGCCAGAGAACCCCTTGTGGATCAATCCTAACACTTGGGGAGGGAATGGACAAGAGGGGACAAAATCTAGATGCATCAAACTGTTTCTATCGCCTGTTTCAAACCTTGCTGGGAGCAGAAAGTCTGGCTTCAACCTTTTCCTTGCATGATCATAGGGAATATTTGTCATCAGCTGCCTCCAGGATAGACAAGCCTGAATCCAAATCTTGTTCCCACCATTACCCATGGGACTTGGACATGTTGCTCATATCCTCATCTGTAAAAAGGAGAAATTCTACTCAATTCACAACACTGTTGTAAAAACCAATATTAGATTGACAATCCATATAGGGTTGACACTTTCTAATCTGAAATAGGGCCTCCAAGGCAGGGACCTAAGAACCAGGACATCACAGGTTCCAGAGCATCCTGTCCTCCTCCCTCCTTGCCTCTGTCCCCAGTGCTACACCTGCCCGTCTAGCTCCCTGAGAATCTCAACCTCTTCTGCAATAAGTTCATGCTGGATTTTTTTTTTTAATTCTACCAAATTGTGAGCAGGGAATACCAGAGACTGTTAGCTTTCAAATAAAGGGAGGATCTGGAATTGAGAGAGAGAGATGTTTAAGAGACTGAGAGAGGTATTAAGAGAGATAACGAAACAGAAAAAGGAAAGATGGGTAGGCAGGAAAAGAGAGAAGCCAAGAAGGAAAGGAAGCCAAGGTGAAAGAAGAAATGGATCCAAAAGAACAAGATACTATGAGATACAACAGAGATAGAAAAATAGAGATACAGCAAAGAAGAGCAAAAGAGAGAAGCAACAGAAGCGAGAAAGATGCAGCTACTAAGAAAGTGGGTCGGAAAGGAAGGGGCCCTAAACCAGGAGGGGTGAGAACAAAGACAAAACTAACCAATCCTCCCACCTCCAGCTGAGCAAGGCTGAGTGTTCTCCCATATTTCAGTGTATTTGATATTCAATCAATGAAGATTAACTAGCCCTAGGTAAAGGGTTTTTTACATCTGTAAGGAAGTCAAATACAATTATGCAGATGAGAAAATTATCCTGAGATGAGGAGTGCCCCATATATAATAATTATGTGCAAAGGTGTACTCCCACACTAGTTAGCATATCTCCAAGACCAGACAGAGATGGAAGGTGTGACAATGAGCAGAGACGTCCAAAGATAGACAGTCAGGGATGCACTGACCAGGAGTCCCCCCAGGGAAATTGGCTAGAGATCTGGCCCCCAATTTCCTCTTCTGGAGAATAAGACACTTATCTCAGGTCAGTGAAGACATTAGCTAGGGTCTTGATCCTGCTGCATCCATCGAACCTCATTTTGCTCATTTCTTAGATGAGCAAACATCCTAAAGCAGAGCTTCTCAGCTTTAATCACCAGGAGGTCCTCCTAAGATGCACATCTGACTCAGTGGATCTAGGTGAGTTTTGCTTTACTAACAAGTTTCCGGGTGATGCTGATGTTGCTGGCCTACACCACACTTTAGATTAAAGGTTATTGGATCTCCTTGCACATAAGAGTCATCTGGAAGCATTATAGAACTACCATGCCTGGGTCCCACTGCATCTCTGGAACAAGGGCATGGACACCGGTAATTTTTCAAAGTTCATATAATATGTAGCCTGAATTGAGAACCTCTGATCTGAATGATGCCTGGGATCCTTAGTGTTCTGAGACTCAGAACACATGATGTACTGAGAAGTTCACACATCTATCTCAAGTCTCCAGTGACCCTCGGGTCCCAAGATCCTCAGAAGCCTCATGGAAGAAGCAGAAGAGGGCAAAAGATGGGATGAGTAACTCGAAGTGGAGATGGGCCAAGAATCCTGCCCAAGGCCCGCTGAGGAGTGTTGATGGTAACTACTATGTACTAAGCCCTGCTGTGGTGCTGTAGGATAAGCATTGGACTGCAAGGTCTGTTTGAATGACAACGTCAGAAGTTCAAATTCACCAGCTGCTCCTTGGAAGCCCTTTACATGGTCATTATGAGTCGGAATCAACTCAATGGCACTTAACAACAACAACTACAAAAATATACTAAGTCCTGGTGTGGCACTGTAGGATAAGCACTAGAAGGTCAATTTGAGCCACAGAGTTGGTGGTTCAAACTCACCAGCTGTTCCTCAGAAACTCTATACAGGGTCACTTTGAGTTGAAACCAACTCAATGGCTCTTACCAACAATAACAATGTACTAAGCCCCACGCATATGAGAGGGTGTCGAAAAGTTTGTGGAAAAAATCTATTATCTTTTATTCCATTTTTCCATGAACTTTTTGAAGTCCCTGTGTATATTTTCTTCAACATTTAAGTGGAGATATCATTTTAATTCCAAAGAAAGGTGACCCAACAGAATGCGGAAATCATCGGACCATATCTTTGATATCCCATGCGAGTAAAGTTTTACTAAAGGTAATACAGAAATGGCTGCAAGCATACATTGACAGAGAACTTCCAGAGGTTCAAGCTGGATTCAGACGAAGACATGGAATGAGGGATATCATTGCTGATGTCTGATGAATCTTGGCTGAAAGCAGAGAATACCAGAAAGATGGTTACCTGTGCTTTATTGACTATGCAACGCAAAGGTTTTTGATTGTGTGGATCATGACAAGCTATGGACAACATTGCGAAGTATGAGTATTCCTGAACAGTTAATTGTGCTCATGAGGAGTATGTACCTGGACCAAGAGGCAGTTGTTCAAACCGAACATGGGAACACTGAATGGTTTAAAATTAAGAAAGGTGTGCAACAGGGTTGTATTCTTTCACCATACTTATTAATAATTTGAGAAGCTGGGTTCTATGAAGAAAAACGTGGCATCAGGATTGGAGGACGACTCATTAACAACCTGCAATATGCAGATGATGCAACCTTACTTGCTGAAAGTAAAGAGGATTTAAAACACTTACTGATGATTGCATCTCAATGTCAAGAAAACAAAACTCCTCACCACTGGACCAATAAACAACATTCTTATCAACGGAGAAAAGATTGAAGTTGTCAAGGACTTCATGTCTTGGATCAATTATCAACACTGAAGGAAGCAGCAGTCTAGGTTCTAGGATTACTACCACTCCCAGAGGCTAAGTCTCATCTCTTTGGAGTCAGGTGATTACAGCTTTCTCCATTGCTCTGCTGTGAGTACACTGAAGATCCTACGAATGCAATGAAACAAGAAAACAACACTAGTTCTTCTAAGTGACACTCTCGGGTCATACCCCTGCCTATCTGAGCTAGGGCTGGGCTCATAACCACTCTTCTTATGACACAGATAATTCTGGGACTGGTTCCTCTGTCCCAAGAGCAGGAGCTCATAGGGAAAGATCATCTTTGTCATCCTCAAGAAGCCTGGAGGTATTGTCCCCTGTGACTCTCCCACAGCAGGCACCCCATAACCTGCTGGTGAACAATGGTGAGGAACTCTGTCCCTCACTTTCCCCTTCTGTAAAGAATGGCAGTTGGCCTGGACCATCGCAAGGAAGCTTACAAAACTGGGCACCTTCCTTTCCTTGCCCTAAGAATTACCCTTGGAGAATTACCTTGTGTTGACAGTTGGAGAATACTCACATGAGGGGGCCAAGTGGAGCTAAAATCCAGCCTCTCAGTCCACTCACCAATCTGTGCCCCTTCCTAAATGTGTTCCTTGAGGAAGAACTTAGTCTCTGTAGATTTCATTCACTTCAAATGTAAAATGGAGAGCGTGATGGAAGCTCAGTGAAGGTTCAGTCCCTTCCCATGTCCTTCTCCCTTTGTGTGCACACCCTTCTACTGCCAGCCCCACCACAAGTCAATCTAGCAAACAGAATCCTGAAGCTGGGGGAATTGCCTTAGTTCTCATCTTACTTATGTTTCTCTAGCCACATTGTTCCCCAGAACCTCTTCCTCTCCACCAGGGCAGCCTAGGATGGGGGTGAGGAAAGAAAGAAGGGAAAAGACAAGAGTGGGTGCAGTGGCACAGGTGGAAGCTGCCTTCACATATGTCTCTGTGGATGCATCTCTTTGGGTTTCATGTGTCTGCAACTGTGTATTGTCTTTTTGTCCTGTTGTGTGTTGGTGTACTTCTTTAGGCAATGTATATGCGTATAAGAGTATCACTGTATCTTTGTGCCTGTGTAGTAGATTTTCTCACCTGTGTGTGGTGTGTGTATGGGTGTATGTGTGTATTGATCAGACGGTGGTCTCTGTATACATGTGGGTCTGGATGGGAGCCTAGAAGCATATGTGCCGTGTTTATCTATCTGTACATACGTTTGAGTGGAGATATATCAGTATGAATGAGTATTCCTGTGTTTCTAATAACTGAGTGTATCTGAGCGGGTGTAAGCTGGTGTGAGGAAATGAGTGTGTCAGGGAAATGAGGAGTGAATCAGCATGTGTGTATCTGTGTATATGTCTGCATGGGGCAGTACATATGGTTGTGATAGTCTGTGTGTGTCTGATTGGGTGTGTATCTTTGTGTGGAAGTGTGTGACTATTGGAATATGTGTCTGGGTGGGGTTGTGGGGTTGTATCAGCATGGATGGTGAGTGTCTTTGTGTGTCATAGTGTGAATTTACTTAGTACTCCTATGTTTTGTCAGATGTATCTGTCTATTTCTGTTGTCTGGGAGGCATATCAATATATGTGTAAATATTGAGTGCGTGTCTTGGTTCAGTATGTACTAATATGGTGTGTGTGTGTGGTTGGGTGGGATGAACCAATGTGTGGGTATGGGTATCTGTGTATATGTTCAAGTGAGTACATGGGGGTGACTCTCTGTGTGGCTGAGGGGCAGGCAGAGGGTATATCAGTGTAGAGGGATGTGTTTCCTGCTTGAGACTAGATGAGCGTATAGCAGTCTGTAGGATATATTTATGTGTGTCTGTGTTTCAGTGTGTGGGTAGATGTGGTGTAAATGTGTATGTATCTACGTGTGCATCTGAATGGAGCTTCAGTGGGTGGGGTGTGTGTGTGTGTGTGCATGAATCACTAGGAGAGTATCTGTATGTTACGTAGTGCACATCTGTGTGTCTGTGTGAGGTGTATCAGCATGTGCAGGGTATGAGTGTATGTGTATATGGGAATATCTCTGTGTGTCTATCTATGTATCTGTGTATCTGTGAGGGTCTGCACCTCTCCAGCTTGACTGGGCCCAAGAACTGTAAATCCATCAACTCCACATGATTTTGTCAATTCTGACAGCTAACTTCAACATGACGACAAATCTGGCCCCAGAGGATATTAAGCAAAGACACATGAGCCTATAATTTTCTGCTTCCACGTGTGAGATGCTATAATAATCAAAAGAAAATGAGTTTCTAACTACCCCAGCTCTTTGTGCTGTTGCCTTCATGCCGGCTGCACTAATTGAATCACCCGGCACCACTGTATCAATGGTAACTTGGGTATTGGGGGGTAATCAGGCGTGCGGGGGGGACCAGCTTGGAGAGGTGCGGGGGCTTTTGTGAAGGTCCCATCTGCCTCATGCACCAAAGCCGCCCGTCCGCATTTGGCTGGGCAAGCAAGCGACTAAAGGGCAGCCCCTCACCCAAGGGAAGGGCAGGGAGGGGTTGCCTGGGGGAGGAGGCACCTGTACCCAGATGCTGTTGTTTGGGCCCCTTAGTTCCAGAAGGAGAATTAGACAAAAATCATAATGATTCAGGCTCTGGAGATGGACCTACCTCAGTTTGATCCTGGTTGAAGTCCCCTATGTCATTTGACCTCTCTGGGGCCTGATTTCCTCAAGTAGAAAATGGGACAACTGGTCTACCTCACAGGGTGGTTGTGAGACTATAGAGATTAAGCACCCCCAGCTGCCTCACAGGGAGGAGGCACTTGTAAGTTGTAATTATTTTTGCTGTTATCTAATGTGAACAGTGCTTTACCATGCCTTAGCTGGCTGCCTCTTAACAATGAGATAGGATTCATATCCCATTTTATAGCTGAGAAAACTGAGGCTCAGAGAGATTAAATAGTTTGGCCACTTAAGAGAGACACAGCTCTCTCTATAGTATATGATTGTGGGATTTTAAAGCAAAACGTGTGTGTGTGTGTGTTCAAAAAGAAAGAAGGAATAGTCCTTGGTGAGTTCAACTCCACCCCCTCCCCTAAGGCAGTTTTGTGACTCAATAAAAATAAGTAAAATAAAAATAATAGTCACTCATCCTTATATAGCACTTACCATGGGCATCTCTTACTATATATTAACTCATTTAGCCTCACAATGAGTTTATAAGCTAGAAGTGCAATTATCTCTGTTTTATAGATGAAAAGACTGAAGCAGAGAGGGTAAGTAACTTGTCCAAGATCACACAGCTTGTAGGTGATAGAATTGGGCTTCGAACCTGTGAAGTCTACCTCCACAGTCCTCATCTTTATCTATCACCTGTTTTTCTTTGAGACCCATCTTGTTTGCCCTTCACATAAGTCTTCTAAACCAAGTTTCTCATTTGACCCTGTGTGATGACCTCTCAGCCACCTAAGAGAATATTTCTCCTGAAATGACTGAAGTTCCAGAATGGGATGGAGAATCCCCCATCACCAACTTCACTATGCAAGCCCACCTCACGATGGGAGATCACCCCATAATACATTGCAGCTTACATTTTTCACCACTTTTCATCTAGCAGCTACTCTGTGTCTGGGACTGGGCAGAGAACTGGAGTTCTAGAAAGAGGTTTGTTGTTGTTGTTGTTCAGAGAACTGGAGTTCTAGAAAGAGATTTGTTGTTGTTGTTGTTAAGTGCAGTTGAGTCGATTCTGACCCATAGCGACCCTGTATAGGGTTTCCAAGGGTTTCCAAGGAACAGCTGGTGAGCTTGAACCACCTACCTTGCAGTTCAAACAACTTTGCAGTCTGACGCATTAGCCCACAACACCACACCAGGACTCTATAATTCCACACTTTTATACAGCACTTTACTATTTACAAAGCTTGGAGCAGTAAAAAGGGTGTGTGTTTTCAGCCCTACTAATTTTGACACCATCACTGACTAACTGGACCACTGGACTTCCTTCTGAACATCTCTACGACTCAATTTTCTCATGTATAAAATATAGACAATTTTTCCCTTAAGATGAAGACCAAGTCAAGGATGTCTTTGCTCTTACCATACTTCACTGGGGATCCTAGCCAATGCAACAAAGCAAGGGGAAAAAATCAAAGACATACACTTTGGAAAAAGAAAAAAAAAGTCTTTATTCACAGAAAGCATGATCCTCTTTATAGAAAATCCTAGAGAATTGACTAAAACACAGTTACTAGAACCAATAAGTAAGTTTAGCACAGCTACAAGATACAAGGTCAATACTCAAAAATGATTGTACTTCTATATGCTGCCAATAAACAGTTGGAATTTGAAATGGGGATATAATTCTACCTCCTAAAATTTCCAAAAGGAGTAAAATGAGGTAATATTTATCTAGAAGTATCTAGCGCAGAGGCTGGGGATTTATCTCATTCAATTCTCCAAACAAGTTCTGAGGCAGATAGATAAATTATCATTGTCCTCCTTTTACAGTTGAAGAAACTGAGGCACACAGGTTAAATAACTTATCCAAGAACTCAAATCCCCTTCTGGGGCTCCAGAGAAGCTAGTTTGAAAGTCAATCAACTTGTACAATCTGTCATGTCACAGAAGAGTAACAAGCTCCTCAAAGGTTTCACCGTACCTTGCTGACAAAGCCAGGACTAACCTAACTAAACCTCTAGATCCCCATTCCAGAGCTGTTTCTACACCAGCCTTCCAATTTCATCTAAATTCTTAAGAGTTGGTATGAAGCAACAAAACACTTCATTGTCCTTTCATTAATTCACCCACCTGGGTTCTGTCAACCCCCAGAAGAACTAAATATTATCCAGGGTAACAATGTCTGACTTAAAACCATAATTATGAAGCAGTTAAGCCTATTATTACATACATGGGAGCTTCAAAAAAACTCGTGGAAAAATGGACTTAAAAGATAATGGAATTTTTCATGAACTTTTTGAAGCCCCCTTGTATTAAAAATTCTAGGTGCATACAATGATTTGTGGAGTCCTGGTGGGGAGCTGTAGGATAAGCACTGGACTGCTGACTAAACCGTTGGTGGTTCAAACCCACCAGCCACTCAGAAACCCTATTCAGGGCTTCTGTGAGTAGCAATTGATTCAATGGCACTTAAACAACAACAACTGCAAAGGTTTGTAATAACAAACTGGCTCTATTGTGTGTCAGCACATTTTTATTACTGTATTCTATGAAAGATGTCTTAGTGCATCTGGAAGTGTTTCTTTAATCTTTTATGCCTAGAAAGGTGCATTATATACTAAGACAAACACTTGACTAACTGACATTTGATATGAACTATACCTAACTGTTCTGACTTAACGTACAAATTCAACGTAAAGACAGATGTTGACTAGAACTCATTCTTAATCTGGGAACTGCCAGCATTGCAGTTGGTTTTGAGTGTGGCTCAAGTCTTTTGTCACCAACAACACGGTACAGGGGTTGGTAAATTATTTTGTTTGTGTGTGTAAATAATAGCAGGTTTGAGGGTCTCCCCATAATGTGTCAAATCTCTCATACTCACATGCTTCCTGATAAGCTTACTTGAGAGGAGGAGAAAGAAAGTCTGATAAAGCATCACATCCAACATCTGTCCTCAATCTGTGCCACAGCCACAGAGCGGGAAGGCTTCTGGTATCTCCTGAGTACCTGTGCCAACTACAAGTCATAAGGTCTTGTCTGTTCACAATTTAGGAGGGCAGGGGATGAAGACGTGGTTCATCAAAATCTAGGGTCTCCCTGAGAAATGTGTTGCCATGAACACATGGACATCGTGGGCTGCCTAGAGAAGGAACTGAGAGCTACTACTTTAGTGAACACACCCTCCTCTTCCTCCATCAGCCTCCCTTTTCATCTTTCTATCTCTCGACACTCCTGCTAAATAAACTAGGCTGAGGATGTACAATTAGGCCTAAATAAATCCTAGGCCAGTCTTAGTCTGGGGCAAATCCAAAAGAAGCTGTAATTGGCTCCAAAAGCATCGATTTGCAGCAATGTCTTTCCTGAACTCCCTTGATTGAGCAGCAAGGCAGGGAAGCAAATTACATCATACTACAAACAGGAAAAAGTAAACCTGGTTGCCACCATGTTGATTCTGACTCCTGGCAATTCCATGTGTGTCAGAATAGAACTGTGCTTTAGGGTTTTCAATGACTGATATATATATTTGTTGTTGTTGTTGTTGTTGTTCCAAATAGATCACCAGATCTTTCTTCTGATGCACCTTTGCTGTTGTTGTTGTTATTAAGTGATGTTGAGTCAGTTCCAACTCATAACAACCCTGTATAGGGTTTCCGAGGAGAGACTGGTAAGCTTGAACCACCAACTTTGTGGTTCAAATTGACCTTGCAGTCCAGCGCATTAATTTACAGCACCACCTCTGGGGAAACTCAAATGATCAGCCTTTATCAGTGCGCGCATTAACCGTTTGCACCACCCAAAGACTCCACAGACAGCAAAGCTTTCTCAAAATCCTCACAGGTCTCCATACTCCCTAACCCCTCTTTCCTTTATCTCTCCTACAATTCCAATCAGCTCCTTGCTTCTTCAACTAGACCAATTCTATTCTGATCCATCTTTTGCTGCTGCTAGCTTTCTGTTCTTGCTTGGGTGAAAGTTCTTCAATCTGCATCTGCACCTATCAGCTTGATCAGCTAAAGGGAGGGGACATGTTGTGGAAGAAGAAGAAAGGCTGTAAAATACTTCATCTTAATATTTTGGTTCCTTCCTTGTCCAGAGCTGTCAGGTTGCTCAAAGTAGAGGGCAGACAGCTTCAGCTACACCATCCTACAGTGACAAGTCCTGTCTTTCAGGTACCAGATGCAAACAAGAGGCCCAGCTTCCTTCAACTAGGGAGTGCGGGTCACAGAGGAGGATTCAGGAGATGGTTTTGAACCAGGCCTTGAAGGATGGATGGGCATCTACTTGATGAGAAAAGAGAAGGGAAAAAAGAATAGGAATCAGTAGTTCTTCATCCATTATCTTGTTTATTACTCACCCATCCCCCAAAAGTCTTTCAAGGTGGGTGTACATTTGTCAAATGCTGTCAAGTCGATTCCAACTCATAGCGACCCTGTACAGGGTTTCCAAAGAGTGGCTGGTAGATTTGAACCACCGACCTTGAGCTTCAAACCAACATTGCAGTTTGAGTGCTTATCCTACAGTGCCACACCCCATTTTACTGAGACGAAGACTAGAGACCACAGAGGGAAAGGAATCTGTCAAGGGCATCCAGGAGTAGGTGGTACAGGTAGGACTTGCACTCTAGTTTGGCTCTAAAGAGAAAGACCATCAAGGAGATGGATTGGTACAGTGGCAGCAGCAATGGTCACACCAATTGTGAGGTTGGCTCAGGACAGGTCAGTGTTTCGTTCTGTTGTGCATAGGGTCCCTGTGAGCCAGAACCAACTTCTTGTTGTTAGGTGCCATCGAGTCGGTACTGACTCATAGTGACCCTATGCACAACAGAACAAAACATTGCCCAGTCCTGGGCCAACCTCACAATTATTGCCACACTTGAGCCCATTGATGCTGCCACTTTGCCAATCCATCTCACTGGGGGTCTTCCTCTTTTTCTCTGACCCTCCACCTTCCCAAACATGATACCCTTCTCCAGTGACTGGTCCCTCCTGACAATATGTCCGAAGTATGAGAGACAAAGTTTGGCCATCCTGGCCTCCAAGAAGCACTCTGGCTGTACTTCTTCCAACACAGATCTGTTGGTTCTTTTGGCAGCCCATGGTACTTTCAGTATTCTCCTCCAACACCATAACTCAAATTGAAAGCACCTGGGGAAAAAAAAAAAAAAATCCTCTTGGTAGGCAGGTGGAGGGAGAGGAAGGGGGACGGGAAGGCAGAGGAGGAAGTTGAGGAGACTGGTCACCAAGACATCTAGAAACAGTGAGAGGTAGACTGGCATGTACAACATGGCACCATTGGTGGAAAAGACAGGAAAGGCTACCCATATTTGCTTTTTTTGTTTTTTGTTTTTCTCTTTGCAGAACAGATTTGTGGGAAGATACCCAAGAACCTGGGGAAGTTGGGTTGGTTGCCCCTGGGAAGGAAAAGAGGAGAGGAACATAAGGAACAGGGCAGAGGTGGGAGGGCAGCATTTCATCCTCCCTTTAGGCCTTTTGAAGTTTCAATCATGTGAATGTATTATCTACTCAAAGAACAAAGTATTCTTAAAAGACAACCAATAGATAAAATAGGAACACTGTGAAGTAACAATCAAATTCAAATTCAAATAAAGCAGTCCCCAGTCCCTGGGCCATGACTAGAAGAAAGTGGACCGTGTTCCCTTTGGGTCCAGGGTCCCTGAGAAGGGCTGGAGAAAGGATGTGGTTTGGTGCCCCGGTGAGTCTGTCAGCCGTGAAGTCCTCTCAGCCCCGGGCTGCAGAGGACAGGACACTCCCTCTCCAGGGTGAAGGAAGAAGAGCTGTCAGAAGGAGGAGGGAGCTGCAGGAGACGCGATTGAAATGGGACAAGACATTTGGGCAGTTGGGGCCGATTTGTCGCCATTTTCACGGGCAGACTTTGGAATTAAGTGGCATGAAATTGAGCACAGACCAGGTTCCCCCCAAGAGAATGAGCAGCCCTCGCCCGGGGGCGGCGAGAATGTGAGGGGGTGGCCCCAGGCTCCACGCTCTGATGCTTCTGGGTGCAGATGGAGCAGAATGGAAAGGGGCTGGACACAGAGCCTCCTTCCAGACCCTCCCCCCTTTCGCTCCTCAGACAAGCAGAGGGGTCTACCCAGACCCCAGAGACAGGCAGAGCCTGGACTCCCTTGTGCTGGAGAACCGGGGAAGTCCAGGCTGGGAGTGGCAACCTCTCCCCTCAGCCCATTTAGGGTTCCCTCTCAGATCCTTTCACCCATTTCTGCTGCCACTTAATGTTGAGACACAATTCACAAAACAAAATTAGCCATTTTAAAATAAGGGGGCATTCAGGCCATTCACAACACTTGACGACCATCATCTCAGTCTAGTTCTACAACATCTTCAACATCCTGAAAGGAATAGGTAGAATGTCTCCTACCTATGAGACAGTTTCATTCCTGGCTCCTCCCACTTCAACTATTGATCTGCTTTCTGTCTTTGCGGCCTGTGTCTCTTCTGGATATTTCACATAAAAGAGATCGTGTGATACGCAGCTTTTTATGTCTGGTTTGTTTTATTAACATATTTTTTTTTTGAGACTCATCCATGTTTTGGTATGCATCAATACTTCATTCCATAGTATGGCTGTATCTGCTGCCATGTTTGTTCATTGCGCTGGAAGGGGAAATGAAGGGAGTCAGTAATCTGTCTCTGCTTCACTGATGCGGGATGAGGCAGAGATCTCTTAATGCAGAGAAGCATTGGAGATCAGGGTTCCAGTTCTGAGTTTTAGCTATGTGGTCTTGGGTGAGTTAACTTACTTGTCCTCAAACTCTTTATCTGTAAAATAATAGTAGCCAATGTTTATATGGTGTTGACCATTTATGTGGCCCTGTTCTAAATATCTTCTGTACGTTTGGCTATTCATGTGATCTCAATTATACCTTATGAACTAGCACTGTTATCGATTACACCCCCATTTTGCAGATGAGAAAACTGAGATCATCTGTCCAGTGAGTTGTGTAGCTGGGATTTGCTCTTTAACATTCTGCGACCTCCAGAGGTCAAGGGGAAAATCAAGTGAGATCACGAGCACATTTATACTTGAACACAGGTAAGTGTATAGCCAGTGTTGGCTGCTACCATCATTGCCTGTTTGTCCTTTAGTGGGGGACAGGAACCTCAAATGAAGAATGTTAAAATCAGAAGTACATCTTCTCATGGGCTTGACAAATGGAAAACAGAGGATCAAGGAGAAGAAGTGACTTGCATAAGTCACACATTAAGATGGGGCTGGGTGAAGACTGACCAGTCACTAACCTGAGCCCTTGACCTGGATGCCCCTGAGGACATCCCAGGGCTTTGAGGAGACTAGCCTCCCTTACTGTTCATGGGAAGAGGCATCAAGCTGGTTTTTCAATTCCCATGAGTATCATAAGCTCTGAGTTTTCTGGGAAGGAGTGAGACTTAGCCCCAGACCAGGCTGGGCAGAGGGTGAAAGACAGTCTTGGATCTGCCAACATGGACACCAACTCCAGGGGAGATTTTGCCCTATAATTAAGAAGATACGTGCTTGCCTCAGCCCAGACCCAAGGAGCCTCTGAAAACTGAGAGGAGCTCCGCAGGTGGCCAAGGGGAGGACAGACCCCATGGTGCTTAATAGGACCTAATCTCTGCTTGTGTTGTTGGAAATGAAAATGAAAAATAACCAAGATTTTGTGGTTTAAAAATTAGCATGTGTGCCTACATCATAAGCCCCTAGCCTACATTACCATACAGATTTATCCCAGGCCCAGCATGCAACCAAAATGTGTAATTACACACAGGCTCAGAGTAGTAAAGTTGCTCTCCTTTTTGCTATCTATACAATATGAATGTTTACAAAAGAGAGTAAGATCTGGATTTTTGTGGGGACCCTTCTTCAAAAGGGTTGCTGACCATGCTAGATTTGGAGAGAGGGAGAGTCTTTGCCCCATTGGTGGTTTGTGAGATTGGGGGTGCATGAATGTCCTAAGTTAAGAATCATCTCCCTAAAGAAGAAGGGTCAATAATTGGTGGAGGAAATGGAATAATTGTAAATGTTTCTATGAATAACTGGCTCCTTTGTCATGAGACCAGGAGAGTTGAATGGTGCCGACTTACCATTACTCAACATTCAGATCAGGGGTTCTATAGACGAACCCTGACCTAAAGGGGGAAATGAGAGACAGGATGCAAAATTCTTATGGAATCCAAACTTTTTTGAGCCATTGAGGACAGATGAGCCCCAAAAATATGACCCTGAGGAATCTTTAAATCTTGAACCAAAACTTTGAACCAAATAGAGTTGGCTCCGACCCATAGCTACCCTGTACAGGGTTTCCGAGGCTGTAAATCTTTATGGGAGCAGAAAGCCTCATCTTTCTCCCACGGAGCAGCTGGTAGTTTCGAACTGCTGAACCTTGCGGTTCACAGCCCAATTCGTAACCATTATAGCCCAGTTAAAAACCCCAACATTCTTCTGTCAGTTTGTCATATTGTAGTGGCTTGTGTGTGTTGTGTTGCTGTGATACTGGAAGCTATGTCACTAGTATTTTAAATACCAGCAGGGTCATCCATGGTGGACAGATTTCAGTGGAGCATTAATCATTAGACTCTTTACAAGAATTATCTATATGTGATCGAATTGAAACAGTAACTCAGGATAGATGAGAAGGTTGGGAAACACTACGTTTATGTTAATGATGGTGAAATCATTTGGAAAAGCTGATTGAGAAAGGTGGCACAACTTGAAGAATGCAACTAATGTCACTGAATTATACATGTAGAACTCGTTGAACTGGCACATGTTTTGTTGCATTTATTTTCACCAAAAAGAGTCATGTCCTTAGGCTGCCAGGAAAGGAGTAGAGAAGGGAAACCTTGGCTTCTATGCCCCAGCTCCCATTTAATCTTCACAGGAAGCCTGAAATGTAAGCATCCTTACCCCACACCTCCTTGAAGAGGAAACTGAGAATATTAAATGGGGGGATTCCAGTATTGAAACTCATGATTCTGAAGTCTACGTTTGTATACTAGGCTACTCATAGTCCTCAACTTCATTAAGTTCCCTTTAACTGATTGATGAATGGAGACCCTCGTCTGAAGTCATTGGAGGAGGAAGAATGGAGTAATGGATACAGAGGGGTGGGTTAGTGTCCAACTATGAGGATTGAAGAGGAAGTGAGGTCTTAATATGAGGACAGAAGGTAGGAAAAGAAGAGAAACAGAGAACACAACCATTAGCACAAAAATTGACCCACAGTAATGTAACGAATGATTAATGAGATGATGGACCAATGTCCTAAAATAAAAAATCAATGTCCTTGTTCAGGGTTGGGTGGTGAGCAATGTCTAGATGATGGGAGAGATGAATAAATCAATATCCCAATGTAGGGGATCAATGTCCCAATCCAAAGTTGGATGGGAAAGCTAGTCAACATTCTATTGTTGGGTTCAATATCACAATAAAAGATGTGGTTAAGGTAACCAGTGTCCCATGGGGGATCAATGTTCCAATACAGAGTTGGTTGAGAGGAATCAATGTCACAACACACGGATTGGTAAAGGGGTCAACATCTCAATGTAGAGATTAATGCCTCAGTACAGAGTTGCTTGAGGGGAATCAATGTCTCAATATCACCACCAATGGCATTCAGTGATATACAAAGATGGGTTAGATAGCCAGGTCCCAACATGAGGTCAATGATAGCCAAAGTCTCACTGTAGGTTAGGAGTTCATGTTCCAGAGCAGAAACCAAGAGAAAAATAAGGTACTTCCCCATGTCTCTGAGCTTCCCTAGGAGGGTGTCTTTCGTCTTATTTGCTCTAAAGAGAAGTTCTCAGGCTCCCAGACTCTATTGACTCCTGTTAAATTCTCCACTGTAGGAAAATTTAGGGTGGAACCAGTGCTCTATCCCCAATGACCTTAACCTGATTATCCACAGCAATTCCCCTTGCTGTTGTTGGTGTTGTCATCATCGGCTGCCATTGAGTCAGTCTCCGTCTCATTGCAATTCCATGTGTTACAGCATAGTGGCTTACAAGTTGGGCTGCTATCTACAAGGTTAGCAGTTTGAATCTACCAACTGCTCTGTGGAAGAAAGATGAGCCTCTCTGCTCCCAAAAAGATTTACAGCCTCAGAATGAGTCAGAACCATGATATGTAAC
>NW_006408525.1:6070825-6122116 GCF_000296735.1 Chrysochloris asiatica | reverse complement strand
TTTAAACATCCAAAGGGCGCATTCTGCAAGCCTGCCTCCTGGCTGCCAGCTCTCAGTCTCTCTCTTCATGTCACCATCTCTGCCTATATCTCTGGTGTCACCTCATCTCTGGATAGGGTCCCGCATTCCGCTTTTGCTCTTATCCCTTGATGGTCCTAGGGTCCTCTGTTTCTGTACTGTAAGATTAACTACTCCCCCGTTTTTGTTACAAAACTTCTACCTTTACAGGTGTGACCATTGCAATTAGTCATGATAACAATTACTCACTATTGAATCATAAGAATCTTATGGTGGTTACGTGCCGTGGAGTCGATTCCGACTCTTAATGACCCTGTACAGGGTTTCTAAGGCTGTAAATCTTTACGGGAGCAGAAAGCCTCATCATTCTCCCATGGAATAGCTGGTAGTTTCGAACTTTTGACCTTGAGGTTAGCAGCTCAACTCGTAACCACTGCGCTACCAGAGCTCCTCCCAGTGTTATTGGGTAGGTTTTAATCACCAACCTTTCGGTTTGTTAAGAGCAAACCGTTTGGAGGGTTTCTATCCCCCAGCCTAAGGAACCCTGGTGGGGCAGTGGTTGCTAACCAAAAGGTTGATGGTTCAAATCTGCCAGCCTTTCTATAGGAGAAAGAAATGGCAGTCTGCTTCCATAAAGATTACAGCCTTGGAAACCCTATGAGACACTTCCACTCTGTCCTGAGCGGTTGATTGCTATACTTAAAAGTGAGTCCAGAGAACCCCACCAGCTCAGAAGAGGCTACTCACATTCCAGAAATTACTGTATTTTTATGCAAATAACATACACATTCTTAGATTCCAGCCCTGACCTCCCTCTGTGGGGTATCTGTAAGCACAATATGCCAATTTTTTTTCTTTACATATTGCTGGTATTTCCTGCAGGGAGATCAAGACTTGAGTTCCTCAAGGCTCCACCCAAATCAGTGGCAGTTGAGATAGTTAAAACCTGTTCCATTCTTATTTATCAGTCTTGATACCTGTCTCAAAACAGCAGTAAGCCACGTCATTTAACATTGCATTTCTCACTTGAATTATACATTTTACAGGTGAGAAAAACAAGGCCCAGAAGAACCAACTAATTGGCCACAGATCCATGGCAGGAAATGGAACAAGATGCCTGATATTTTACCAACCAGCTCAATCCTTTTCCAGCTTCATTCGACAGGCAAAATCTCTCCACAAAATAGGTGAGTTCTGGGGAGTTACCATACAGACTGGGCAAAGGGGTTCAAAGCATCTCTCCCCCAAACCTTTCCTTTTGTGCATCTTCCCCATCACCCTCAAATTCCCAGACTTGGGGGACAAGACAAAGAGTCCCTGTTGCTTTCCAGGGTTGGAAATGGAGTTGGAGGATGAGATAGGCAAAACCTCCCATCCTCACCCGCCCCAGGGGGCTGAGGAGGGGAGCTGTGATTTTTCTCTTGCTCAGACAAAGGCTGGGGCCATGGCATCTGTCGGCTGACTTTTGTGTCTTGCAGCTGCTCTGACAGTCAAGACCCAAGGCAGGTGCCAATTTGGGGAGGGGGGCAACACCCACACATGCACTCATATTCCACTTCCTTCCTTCACCCCACACATACACAAGCAATGCCTCCTGTTGCCTGTCCACACCTCAACAAGCCCACCCTGTACCCTCAGGATCCAGAGCCTTTGGGGGCAAGACCCCTACCCACATGGCTCTACTGCTCCTCCCCCTTGCACTTGTCCTGCCAAGTCTTGCAACCAGAGCCCTTGGGCACCTTTGGGCAGCCCAGTAGGAGTGAGGCTGTCTGCCAGGGGACAGGAGATCTTTGTGCCTGATGAGATGTCTCTAACTCAAGCTTCTCTTTCTGGAGCTTTCCAGGGGGACCTTTTGGAGACCTCCTAGGTGGCAGGAACCTTTGGCTTTTAGACTGGAAAGGTAAGAGGTGAGACACACAAACTCACAGAGATGGACAGACATCAGGGAGAGAAAGCGTCCAATGGATTATCAGACTAAGTGAAAAGAGCAGTGTATGTGTATATATGTGTATGAGAGAGAGAGAGAATGTGCACAACAGAGAGAGTTATCCACATAAGAACACATACTCAAGCAGATTTGCAAACATTATGACCACATGTATACACACACATACATACACACATACACATGTGACAACCCTGAAAAGGGTTTTGAATAGTGAAACAGTCCCAACTTCATGTCCTCTTGTTTCCAAAAATATTTACTTATTTATGTACTTCTTTATGTAAATCAAATAACCACCCCACCTTCCCTGTGAAAAGGAAAGGAACATGTTGAGGCAGCTGAGAGTCCTCTATTTAGGCAACTAATTGTAAAATCCATTTTAACGTCCTCATACTTTATTTTTAATTCTATGAGCAGAGGAGAATATAGTGAAGACAGCTATAGGGAGCAGAGGGTGGTGGTGAGGATTACCCTGTGAAGAAAGTGATACAGGAGGAAAAGAAGATTTCTGTGGAAGATGCTTGGTGGGGAAGGAAATGTATAAATTTTATATAAAGATGCTTCCGAGCCCTGTCCCTGCTGCAGTCCTCTTGACCTCTCCCTCCCCACTTGCAGTCTCCCAGCCGCCTCCTTCTCCTCCTCCCTGCCCTGCCCAGGCCTCTCCTCCCTCCTCCCTTCCTCCCTCCCTCGAATCCCCCGGCCCTCCCCAGGGCCCCCTCCTCAGATGCAATCCCCCTGCTGTAATTTCTGGGGGAATTGCTTCATCTCGGGTGCAGATATATTTGTGTCAAGGTGCAGCTGCACAGATAGCCTTCCTCTATGCATAGTAAGAGGGTTTCAGAGAGAGAGGTTGTGCCCAGAGCAAGGCCTTATCAGAGCAAGCTGCCTGCCATTTATCTGATTCCCCATCAAATAGGAAAACGGGCCTCGGGCTGCTGCTTCCACTTTGCTTGGGAAAGCCATGGGGGGGAATAATAATTTACTCCAATCTTTTTGTTTCCAGTGCTCACCTTCAGCCTGACACAGCCCCGGGTCTCTGCACCCCCATTGCACCCAGCAACACCGGCCTCGGGTACAAGTTTGGGCTCTAGCGCCCAAGGGCCCACCACAGGGGCTTCTACACCACCCCCCAAAAATGCCCTGGCTGGTTGAGTAACCTTCACAATGGATTGGCACAAGCTGGAGAGATACCCTTTGGCATCAGGGAGTGTAGACACAGGGGAAGAGGGACCCTACAGGGAAGAAGAGGCTTGCTCTGACTGCAGGGGGCCTGGCTTCCTTTCTACCACCAGCCCCTGCACATATGCAAATCACACACACACACATGCTGGCACGTGTATGTGCACTCATGAGTTTGTCAGACTTGACCCTACGAGTGTTCCTTGTGTGAGAAACTATCAGTACCTTTATCTCTAAGTGTCTGTCCATCTGTCTGTCTATCTGTGTACTGGGTGGAGATGAATGTAGAACTGAAGGAGGTTTCTGTTCTGTCACGGACTCTGGCCTCCCCTCTCAGTTCACAATCCCAACAGCCATGAACAAGCCCAAGACAGGATGACAGGGACTGTCTGAAAGGGGTGAGAGTGGACGAGGGAGGGGTCTGAGCAGGGCCTGGCCACCGGTCATCTTGCCTCTGTGGAGCAGCAGGCAGCCCATCTGGTGCAGGAGCTGCAGAGAGGTGGGCCATGGGGACGGGGCCACTCCCCACAGGCCACCCATAAATCACAGTTATGTGGCCAGGGGGCAGGGAGTAGGCAGGGGGCAGGGGGCAGCTGCAGCCTCCCACAAGGAATGGGGTAGAGAGGCCAGGGTCAGGTGCGGCTGTAAATCGTCACCTAAACGCTTCCAAGAGAAGGTTAATCAGGGCACAGAGACAGAACACACCCAGCCTCGCCCGACCCCAACAGGCATACACAAGCCTGTATATCACATGCAGGCTCACAGATACAAAGGCACGCTGGACAGGCTTTGCACACAGAACTGTACACACGAAGCAGTCACATCCACACCTGAATGTACAAAGATACACATGCATACCCAACTTACTTATGAAAACACTTCCAGAAAGTACTCACTTGTGTTTATTCAGGCCCGGGGGAGGGGGGGGGGCCACAAAGACATACCTTGTACACCTCAGCACATGTACACTTGCTCAGCTAGGTATGCAAAGTAGTAAACAGATACTAGTTTAACATTCTGAGCAAGCACAGCTTGGAGGGCAAGTTCCCTGGCAGGAAAGGACTGGGTGAAAAGAGGGAGGCACAGAAATGGTGCTGAGCCAGCCCTGGGCCTACCTACTGTGCTTAGATTCCCCTCCCAACCTCTCCCCAGGGGGGCCACTAGGGATTCCTTCCCATTTCACAGCCTTTCTTCAGAATTTCATCCTTCAATTGTGACATTTTCACTGCTGTTCAATCTTTCCCTGCTCCAAAGATGAAGTAATGCACATTCCTTCAAAACCTATACTAGATCCCTGGGTAGTACAAAGAATTTGTGCTCTTATACCATAGACTGTCAGAACAAATGTATCTGTCTTAGAAGTACAGCCAGAATTCTCCTTAGAAGTGAGGATGACAAGACTTTGTTTCACGTACTTCGGATGTGTCATCAGGAGGGACCAGTCCCTGGAGAAGGACAGAATGCTTGGTAAAATTGTGGGTCAGCAAAACAGAGAAAGACCCTCAACAGGATGGACTGACCCAGTGGCAGCAACAATGCGCTCAAACACAATTGTGAGGAGGGTACAGGACCAGGCAGTGTTTCACATAGGGACATTATAAGTTGGAACCAACTCAACAGCACCTAACAACAAGGACAATTATCCTAAAGTTTGGCGGTTTGAACCCACTCAATGACATAATTGAAGAAAGTCCTCGTAATCTGCTTTCATAAAGATTATAACTAAGTAAACCCTGTTGAGCAATTCTACTCTATAACACCTAGAGTTGTCATGCATTCAACCAAAAAAGTGACACATGAGTAGTTATTGGGATTCTTAATAGGAAGAGAGGCCAGCATGGGATAGTGGGCAAAGGGTAGGCAGAAGAATGAGTAGCTTCTGGAGGAAGTGGTTCTAACCTGAGCCTGGAAATTGGCCAGATGGAGAAGTGTGATGGAAGAGGGAATGTATCTGACCTTCCCAAAGAACACTGGAGACAGTGAGCAAATGCTGGAGAAGATACAACTAGACATTAACCACATGGTAATGCACCCTACAGGAAGACCCATCTAAGAGCCCAGATGCCAGCAGCAAGACCGCACAGATTGCATTCCCTCACCTGGACCTCCCCAGGCAACACCACACTTGATTTCCCCAGAATTTCCCTCCATGACTTTTGAAACTGTTCTTGTCTCTGCAAAGCCACCCCTTCTGCTCAGGGTAAGAAATGGTAGCTGGACCTAGCTTTCTTACAATTCACTTGTAACCAGAGTGAGGATGAAGGGAAGTCACAGGGGACTGGAGGCAGTGCCCATTGACCTCTTCCTCAGCCCTTCTTTTCTCAGGCCTCCAGGGGCCTATTCTGACTATTCAGCTGGGTCTATTCTGATTCATTCCCCACCACAGAGGCTTGTATTTAGTGTTCTGTGGAGCTCTGAGTTCATGCAGCCCTTCCCTTGGACTGGGATAAGAGAGCGAGAGATAGAAAGGCAGAGGTCTGGGTCTGCCAACCTCAATTCAGCCTACTGGACTTGCTTGCCCTATGGTACTTCCAAACAAGACTTCATTTAAGCAAAGGACTCCATGACTAAAGATATGTGATAAACATTTATCCATGGAACAAAGTTCAAAGTTAGCATAATGATCAGAATCCCCCAAGCCTCTACCTCCCTAGTCCTACTCCTTCAGCCCAGCATGCTGGCCTCCCCTGTGTCCTCTGAAGCCCTCTACCTCCCTCATCCCTACCACCCCTTCCACACACACACCAGTTCCATTTCCCCTCTCACCCCCACTCCACACTCACCCTCTCTTGCAGCGTAACTCTCACCCATCATCTTTATGTTAAATGCTCCTTGAGTACCTGCAACACAGTAATACACACATCATTTCATTCAAGCTTTCTTTATAAAACCCAGAGTCTCTAAGTGTTGCAAGTAGTTGAACACTTGGCTACTAGCTAAGAAGACTGGTGGTTCAAACTCACCCGGGAAGAAAGGCCTAGTAATCTGTTTCCAAAAGGGCACAGATCTACTCTGTAATACATGGTGGTGATGGTTGTGTGCCGTGGAGTTGGTTCCAACTCATAGTGACCCTGTATAGGGTTTCCAAGGCTGTAACTCTTTATGGAAGCTGAAAGTCTCATCTTTCTCCCAGCTGGTAGTTTCAAACTGCACATCTTGAGATTAGCAGCCTGACTTATAACCACTATGCTACCAGAGTTCCTTTCTGCAATACATGAGGTCATCATAAATTGGAATAAGCCTAATGGCGACTGACTTTCTTGCTTGCTTTCTTCGTTTTCTTTCTCTCTCTGTATATATTTCTTTCTTTCTTCTTAAACTCTGAAAGGTAGGTATAGCTTCATTTTTCAGATGAGGAAACAGGCTCAGAGAGTTTAAATAATCTGATCAAAGTCACTGTCACCTTGAAAAGCTAAAAGAAAACCCCAGTCTGGGCCTCCAGACACAGAACCTACCCCTCGCCTCTCCTCTCCTCCTTCCACAGATCAATGATGCCGTAGGGCCCTTCCTCCCTCATTCTTGTATACCAAGGCTTAGCAGAAGGAGTAGATTCCTGGGGACCAGGTGGCATGAAGAAGAAGGCAAAGAAGAAGAGGATCCAAACATCCTCAAAAGCAGAGAGGAGGGACAAAGGGTTCTAGTCTAAAATTGGAGGGCCTTGGGTCTGTCATTGAGAAAAGAGAATGCTTTCATGTTCATTGGCAGACTCTACCCATTACCCAATTCCAAAACCACTGTCACATGTTAGGTATCCGTTAGAGTTCTCTTGATTGATTATCTAGGGTACTATAACAGAAATACCACAAGTGGATGGCTCTAACCAGTGTACTTTTTCGCATGGAGGCTAGAAGTCCAAATTCAGAGCCCAGCTCTAGGGAAAGGCTCTCGCTCTCTGTCAGCTCTGGAGAAAAGTCCTTGTCTCCAGTGTGTGTCCTGGTTCCTTGGAGATCTCCATGTGTCTTAGTGTCTCTCTTCTCCATCTATGCTTCTCTTTTGCTTGTTTAATCTCTTTTATATCTCAAAAGAGATTGACTAATCCTGTCTCAATAACATAACAAAGACAGTCCTTTCCCAAATGGGATTATAATCACAGGCATAGATGTTAGGATTTATAACACATATTTTGGGGGGCACAGTTCAATCCATTACAAGCAGATAAAAAGGGATGGATAATATTGACACAGCCCCTTTCCAGCAATGCTTGGCTGGTTAGATGTCTGTTTCCCAGTGCAGGACCCCTACTCCACTCTCCCCCCCTCCAAAGCTGTGCAGAGTCCTCTGATCCTCCTCACAGATCACAGAGAGTGGGACCAACGCTCCCCATCATCTCTGCAGACAACAGCCTGATACAAATTGGCAGACAAAGGAGGAGCAGTCGATATGGATTAGGAGGAAGGGCCTTCCCTAGCCTCAGGCCTGGGGTGCTATTGATCCACTTTCTCACGGAGGACACCAACACTGTCAGCAGCCTGTGGACATCAAGGTGGGGGCCATGATTTCAACCCACCCCCTGAATAACTAAGGCAGAGAGGGACAGGGAAACAAGGAGAGGTGGGAGAGTTCAGCCTTAAGCCCAACTAGCTTCACACCACCAGCGGGTTGAGTTTTCTTGGCGTTGAGAAAAAGGTCAGCAGCTTGTCACAGTCCACTGATTCCAAACAGCCCTCTGGAAATATTGTTGCATTTAAATCCAAACACAGAGATACCTATATACATGCCTGTCACTCCTCCTGCCTCTTCCTTAAACACAAACATAGTTATCTCATGGTTACATACACACCACATGATTCAATTCAGCCCAAAAGCATTTATTGAGTACCTACTTGGGCCAGGTTACAACTACAGACAGCTTCATGTCCTAAAGGAACTTAAAGACTTAAAGGAGAGACAAAGGTGGAAAGAGGCTATTACAGGACACAGTAACAGGAGCAATTATCGGAGTCCACACAATGTACAGAGGAAGTACTGATTAACTCTGGGCTAGAGGGGGACACCACCATGTCAGTGGCTTGTGTGTTGTTGTGATGCTAGAAGCTATGCCACTGGTGTTTTTAATACCAGCAGGGTCACCCATGGAGATAGGATTCAGCAGAGCTTCCGAACTAAGATAGAGTAGGAAGAAGGAAGGGCAACTACTTTGGAATGTTTAGCTACTGAAAACCTTATGAATAGCAGTGGAACACTGTCAGATATAGTACTGGAAAATGAAAACTTTATCAATAGTACCTGAATATTGTCAGATACAGTGCCAGAAGATGAATGCGTCAGGTTGGAAGGCACTCAAAATACGACTGGGAAGGAGTTGCTTCTTCCAAGTGGAGTTTACCATAAAGACATAAGTGAGTAAAGCTTTTGGGACCTTTATTTACTGATGGATCATAAATGAAGAGAAACAGCTACAAATATTCATTAATAATTGACACATGGACTGTATGAAAACAGGAAAATTGGAAGTTGTCGAAAATGAAATGGAACACATGAAGATCGCTATCCTAGGCATTGGTGAGCTGAAATGGACTGGGACTGACCATTTTAAATCTGATAATCATATAGTTTACTGTGAGCAATAAATTCAGGAGAATGTTCAAAAAGAACATTTCAAGATCTAGCTTAAAGTACAAAGCTATCTGTGATAGGATAATATCTATACATCTACAAGGAAGACCAGTTAATATCACTATTGTTCAGATTCAGGCACCAACTACTAAAGCTAGTGATGATGAAACTAAAGAATTCTACCAACTTCATTAATCTGAAATTGATCAAACGTGAAATCAAGATCTATTGATAATTACTGGTGATTGAAATGTGGCAGTTGGAAACAAAGGAAGAATCAAGTGGAAAATACGGCTTTGGTGATAGAAATTATGCTGGAGATGACATAATAGATTCTTGCGATACCAATGACTTATTCATCTCAAATACCTTTTTTCACACAACACAAAAGACAACTATAACCATGGACCTCACCAGATGGAATACACAAGAATCAAATTGACCACATCTGTAGAAAACTTCAGTATCATCAGTCAAAACAAGGTCAGAGACAGTCTGTGGAACACACCATCAATTACTTAGCTGAAACTGAAGATAATTAAAACATGTCCACCAGAGCCAAAATATGACCTTGAACATATGACTGAAGACCAGAAGAGCTGTGGGATGACATCAAGAATATCATACAGGGAGAAAGCAAAAGGTTGTTAAGGGACAGGAAAGATAGAAAAGACCAAAATGTATGTCAGAAGAGACAATGAAACTGATTCTCCAGCGTAGAGATGCTAAAGCGAATGGAAGAAATGAGGAAATAAAAAGCTGATCAGAAAGTTTCAAAAGGCAGCTCAAGAAGAAGAAGTCAAGAATTAAAATGAAGTGTGCAAAGACCTGGAGTTAGAAAACCAAAAGGGAAGAACATACTCAGGACTTCTCAAGCTGAAAGAACTAAAGAAAAAACTCCATCCTCGACTTCCAGTAAAATGGTAGACTAGGCAGATGCCTTACACGGACCCTCTACAACAAAGATACAAGAGACATAATAAAGCAGACATAGATGAAAATTCTGGTACTCTGAACTTCGAAAGAAAGATTAGAAAGTTGGATGGAATGGTTACTGGGAGAAGAGGCCAAGCAGGTACAGCAAGAGAGGGAGACTGGTGAACAGCTGGCCAGATATGGCTCAATCATCTTGTGTGCAGTATTGGCAATGAAGGGAGGCCTGGCAGAATGGATTTTTGAGGACAACAGGAAAGATGTGATTTCCTCTTTTTTTCTACGCTCCCCTGATAATCAGAGGAGTGGCCAGCTTCCACCTTCATCTACCCCCAGCACAGGTCTTGCTCTCTGGGAGTTTGTAGCCATGTGGTTGGGAGCCACACCAATGTAATTTGGAGGATAGACACATATCAACACATGGGTAACAGGGCAAGCAACAAATAGCAAGAGGGAGGTTAGCAGAGGAAAGATGAAGGTAGTGAGAGACACAGAGAGAAAAGCAATCGTTAAAGTAAATATTGGTACATGAGGATTGCAACCATGTAACAAAGCAAAGTATATGATTTGTTGAATGTAAAACTGATTATCTGCCCTGTAAACCTTCACTCAATTCAGAATAAAAAGTTTAAAAAAAAATCAAGCTTCAACTTACCATATTGAAGGATTCTACAGGTAAATATTAAGTGTGCAGAAAGCATCAACAGAAGATGGAAAGTTTACACAGAGTCACTGTACCAAAAAGAAATGGTCAGTGTCCAACTTTTCAAGAGGTAGACTATGATAAACAATTGATGGTATAGAAGGAAGAAGTCCAAGCTACACTGGAGCTATTGGCAAAAAACAAGGCTCCAGGAATTGACGTATGAAATCTTTCAACACACTGGAGACATTCACTCATCTTTGCCAAGAGATTTGGAAGACCTGGTCAACTGATTGGTAGAGATCCATCCATATTTGTGCCCATTCCAAAAGAGGTGGCCCAACAGAATGCAGAAATCATCAAACAATATCATTAATAACACATGTAAGTAAAATTTTGCTGAATATAATTCAAAATTAGCTGCAATAGTCCATCGACAGAGAACTGCCAAAGGCTTAAATCAGATTCAGAAGAAGACACGTCAAACTAGGGATTTCATTGCTGACGTCAGATAGATCTTGTCTGAAAGCATAGAATACCAGATCTATCTGACATCAGATAAATATTGTACTTTATTGACTATGCAAAGACTTTTGACTATGTGGATCATGATAAGATATGGATAACATCGTGAAGAATGGGTATGCCACAACATTTAATTATGATCATGAAGAACCTATACATAGAACAAGAGGATACTGAATAGTTTAAAACTCAGGAAAGGTATGTGTAAGGGCTTTATTCTTTCACCATATGTATTCAACTTGTATGCTGAGCAAATAATTCGAGAAGATGGATTATGAAGAAGAAGAAAATGTCATCAGGATTGGAGGAAGACTCATTAGCAACCTGTGATATGCAGATGATACAACCTTACTTGTTGCAAGTGAAGAGAACTTAAAATACTTAACTGATAAAGATCAAAGACTATAGCTTTCAGTATGGACTGTGCCTCAATGTAAAGAAAACAAAAATCCTCACAACTAGGCCAATAACATCACGATAAATGGAGAAATGATTGAAGTTGTCAAAGACTTCATTTTGCTTGGATTCACAATCAACACTTATAGAAATAGCAGTTGAGAAATCAAATGACATATTGCATTGAGCAAATCTGCTGCACAAGATCTCTTTAAAGTATTCAAAAGCAAAGGTATCAGTTTAAGGACTAAGGTGTGCCTAGTCCAATCCATAGTATTTTCATTAGCCTTATGTGCATGTGAAAGTTAGCTAATGAATAAGGAATACCATAGAAGAATCGGTGCATTGAAGTTAGAGTGTTGGAAAAGAATATTGAAAGTGCCATGGATTGCCAGAGAACATACAAATCTGTCTTGTACAGCCAGAATGCTCCTTAGAAACCAGGATGGTCAGAGTTTATCTCTCATACTTTGGACATGTTATCAGGAGGGATGAGTCCCTGGAGAAGGAGATCATGCTTGGTAAAGTGGAGGGTCAGCAAAAAAGAAGACCCCAGTGAGATGGATTGACACAGTGGTATCAGCAATGGGCTCAAGCGTAGCAGCCAGTGTGAGAATGGAGCAGGACCAGACAGTGTTAACAACAACAAAGGGGGACACTGCTCAGAGAAGGTGATAGCTCAGCAGGGTTTTTAAGGATGAATAGAAGTTGCCAGGATAGCAAAAGACTCATTCTCATTGCATGTTTCTCACCAACATCTCTGGGCAGCATATTGTGCTCCTCTTCCTCCTACTGATGACGCTACTCCAGCTGCCTGAAACATTCTTCCTTTATTCTCTTGACATTTAATCTTCAAGTCTCACTTAAAGATTATCCTTCCATACCCCCTCCCTTCTAGATACTGCCATAGCATATGTCTCCTCTTCCTAATTCTCAACACACTTGTTGGCTTCATGAGGGCAATTACAACACCTGGGATATCTTAGATAATGCCTTGCACACCCAGAGTCTGGTTGGTTATTGGTTGAATGTACAGGTGGGTAGATACATGGACAAGGAGGTAGATGGTTTGTCATGCCTAACACACACTAGAATATTAGCTGTACAAGCCCACTTAGTATAGTATAACCCTACCCTCATATAGGACTCCTGGTTTGGACACTGTAGGATCAGCGCTGAGCTGTGAACCACAAGGTCAGTGGTTCAAACCCACCAGCTGCTCCTCGAAAACTCCATACAGAGTTGCTATGAGTTGGAACCAACTTGATGGCACTTAACAACATCAACCCTCATTTAGGAGTCCTGGTGTGGCCCTGTGAGTTAATGTACTGGAATGCAAAGTCACTTTGAACCTTAAGGTCAGCGGTTGAATCTCACCAGCTGCTTCTCGAAAGCCCTATACAAGGTCACTATGGGTTGAAACTGACTCAACAGTACTAAACAAAAACCCTCATTTAAGGTACCCTGTGGTTAAGCATTTGACGCCTTTTTTAAAGGGTTGGCAATTTGAACCCACTCAGCAGTTTAATGGGAGAAAGAGCTGGTGATCTGTGTCCATAAAGATTATTGTTGTTGTTAAGGACCATTGAGTCAACTCTGACTCAGAGTGACCTGCCTAGGCTTCCCGAGGCTATACATCTTTGCTAGAGCAGACAGTCTCATCTTTCTTCTATAGAGTGGCTGGTGGGCTCAAGCCATCGACTTTGTGATCCACAGTCCAGTGCTTACTGTGCAGAGCCATTTCTGTCCCACAGAGATTACAGCCTAGGATACACTACAGGGCAGTTGTGCTCTGTCTTACAGGGTCATTAGGAGTTAGAATCAACTTGACAGAACATAACAACCTTTCATTTTACAAACTGAGATACAGAGAAAGGGGAGTAGCTCTAAGTTATCCAGAGAATCAGATCAATGATCCTATTGGAATTCTACCCCTAGTCCAGGGTTCTTTCCACAGACACCCTCAGCCTCCTGCATCTCTGGAGGGATTAGGGTGCGATGAGGCATAGCCTTACTCTCTGTGGATCTTCTGGGTTAATCCTGAAACTCTGGAAATAGAAACACAAGGGCCACGTACTGCCCTCCATCTACACACAGCACCTGTACGCATTAGAGCATATGACTAAAGTCTAACTTAACCCAAAAGGGGAGTCCCCGGGTGGTGCAAATGGTTAAACATACAACTACTAATCAGAAAGTTGGTGGTTCAAACCTACTCCGAGGTGCCTCAGACAAAAGTCCTGATGGTCTGCTTCCAAAAAGTTTCAGCCTTGAAAATCCTATGGAGCTTAGTTTTACTCTGAAAAACATGAGGTCACCAGGAGCCAGAAGCAACTAGACAGAAATAGGTTTGTTTTTTGGTTATAACAGAAAAAGGCAGGTATTCTGCCTTCAGGTATAGCTTGATCCGGGCTTTCAAGCAATATAGCAAGATCCCTCAACTCTGTGGGCCACATTCTCACCACCTCTGGATAAGGTTCCTCTATGTAGGGTAGGGAGAGATGAGCAGAAAGAAGTGGGCATAGCCATAGATCGCTCCAGGGAGCTGACAAGGACAGGAAGGGACAAGCCTGCCTCTTTCAGGGTGTATATATAGCATCCCAATGAAAGACTGTGATGTTTGCTCCTCAGGTCCAGTCCCTGTGATCAGAAGCATGGGACACTATCATTGAGTAAGCCTGGATCTCATGTCCATACCAGTGGCCAGGAGAGGGCATACAACAGTGATGACAGATCCTCAAATGACTTGGAAAGGGAAGGGGCAGCACTCCCAAAGAATAGAGGTCAAGTAGTCAAAACTGACAGATGGCAACAGCAGTTCTATCATTGTTGTTAAGTGTTGTTGAGTCGATTCTGACTCATAGACATCCTGTATAGGGTTTCCAAGGAGCAGCTGGTGAATTTGAACCGCCAACTTTGTTGTTCAAACCAACCTTGTGGTCTTGATGCCTATCCTGTGGTGCCACACACTATCATAGTGTTGGGAAATTAGGACATAATAGAAACAGTACTTGGATATAGTAATAATACCTTTACAGTATGTCATGCAAATATTCTGCCTATAATGTCTCATTTTATCTCATTTAAATTTGGAGAGTTGTTGTTGTTAGGTGCCCTAGAGTCAGTTCCAACGCATAGCAACCCTGTACAGTGTATCCGAGGAGTGGCTGATGAATCTGAACCGCCGACCTTGAAGTTCAAACCAACCCTGCAGTTCAGTGCATTAACCCACAGCGCCACACCAGGACTCCAAATTTGGAGTTGTTGTGAAGTGCCGGCGAGTCAATTTTGACCCATAGTGACCCTGTATAGGGTTTCCAAGGAGCAGCTGGTGAGCTTGAACCGCCGACCTTGCAGTTCAAATGGCTTTGCAGTCTGGCACATTAACCCACAGCGCCACACCAGGACATCCCATATTTGGGTCTCAGCCACTTACCAGAGCTTGACCGTATCATTTAACCCCTTTATGCATTGGTTTCCCCATCTGTAAAGTGAGAATATAGCCCATCTTCCTGGCGCTGGGGGGATGTTTTTACAAACTGTGAAGGGATGTACAATGTTTGTAGTAGGAGAGGCTCACAGTAACGTGTGTTCAATGATTCCAGGTGGAGGCAAGGAACAAGGTGAGGCACTTAGAAAATCAGAAGGCATTCTAGCCTAAGAGTGGCGGTTGTCTTCAAGTCTGCTTCAGCAGGAAGAATGGTTTGGCCCAGGGTGCAGGAAGGTCTATCTGGGACCCCCCCTGGCCTGGCCACTTTCCACCCTGAGAATCGGGGAGAAAGAGGAGTTAATAGATTACAGGGCCAGGCAGGAAGAGGAGAGGATTTTTCATTTTAAAATGTTCTGAAATAATTCATATTTGCTTTGTAGGACGGCATTGTGTGCTGTCAGCTCTCTAATAACCTCTAGGCCTTTATTTATTGTTTTGCCTTAATGATTTCATGTAGCTCTGGTGTGAAGAATTCACAGTGTCTTGTAACACATAATGGCAGAGGAGGCCCCAGACCCTGGCAGGCAAGGGTGGGGGCACACCCTCCACTGGGGGGTAACTATGGTCCGTGGTCCTCCATAGACCCTGCCCATCCCCCTGGAGAAAGTGAAGCCTAGAACAGGCTCTGTGCAAAGAACTTTGTCCATGAACATCAATTCTCATAACACACTCTGGGGCTCTTACTATGGTTACATTTTACAGAAGGGAAAACTGAGTTTGGGGAAGATTACAAGTTTTGCCACCTGACTTCATGTGACCAAGGCAGGATTTAAACAAAAGTCTCCAACTTTAATATGTTTAGGAATTAACTGGAGAAGAGCCTTCAAAACGTGAATTCCTAGGACCCAACCCTAGAGAATGAGATTTGTAGGTCTCGAATGGGACTCAGATCTCCAGATGAACGACAATCAGATTTTGGGACTCAACTGGTGACTGAAGTCATATTAGTCACACTCGACAAGACCCAGTCCTTCAAGAGCTATGGTCCTACAATTGACCTACAGTCTGTCACTTTCACAAATGTCCCATCAGCTACTTCAGTCCCTCTGTCATTCTCCATCCTATATCCCTGAGGGCTTGGACTCCCCATCAGACCCCCAGCCCCTTATGTGAAGCCAGAAAAGAAAGGGGAGGGGAGGCAAGGGAGGCTTTCTTGGTTGCCATGGTGATTCCCACCTCCCAGTCTGTGGGGGGAGGTAGCTTCATTGTGAGCCTCTAGCCAAGGCCTGGAGGGAAGCAAGCTGTCCTGGGCAGAGACAAGGCAGAGGGGTGGAAAGAGGACTCTAGTCAGTGGGGAGAGGGAAAGAAGGAAAGGGGGCTGGGGAGCAGTTCATGGGGGCCCTGAGCCCAGGACAGCCTGCACAGAGAGCCAACCCCTCCAGATGCCGGGGCTGCCAGCCTTCAGCCCAGGGGGTAGCAGCAGGGTGTGCAGTAGCTGAAGCTGACAGGCCCTGATGCTCCGTGAGCCCAGAGCTGGCAGGAGACCCAGGGCAGGTGGTGGCAGAGATTCAGAGACAGGCGAGACAGGCAGAGAGGCTAGTGTAGGACAGAGTCAGTCACAGGGCTGGGAGCAACCACGGCTCAGAAAACAAGGGAGAGAGAGCGGAAAAGAAAACAAACCCGGACTTGGGCCCACTCTTAGCCCTAGTTGGGCTGGGGCTGGCACGGCCTGAGATCCCAGCCTGCTGGGCTGGGCTGGGCTGGCAAACCGGATGGCACAGGCTGCTGCAGAGGCAGATGGAGCGAGGAGGGGGCCTGACCCCCAGCCCACCAGGGAATTGCTGGGATTGTCTGTTCTTTGGAGCCCTCCCACTGCCCCGCCAAACCTCCCCGCCTCTGGTAGCATGACTGGGGAAGCAGGGAGAAAAAGAAGCAACATTTCAGAGCCAGCTTCTCCACCTCCTCCTGCTCCCTTTTGGCTTTCACTCCCTACCATGGGCACGTGCTGCCTGCTCCCAGCCTGGCTCTATTGGGTGAGAAGGGAAGCTTGCTGTGTAGAAGGAAGGAGGAGGGAAAGAAGCTGGGTGTCGACATCTTAGATGGGAGTAAAAGAAAGAGACCTTTTATTGGTCACCTTTGTCCCAGGCCCCATTACATACTTTACATGTATTAACCCATTTTACCCTCACCACAGCCCGAAGAGCTGCTGTTACCATAATCCCTATTTCACAGAACAGAAATGAAGGCAAAGAGATGGAGTAACCTGCCAAGGCCATCACTAGGAATTGTCTAAGGGAGGATTCGAACTCAGAAGACTGGCTCAAAGTCAGTGCTCTTAGCCACCACTCTCCATTCTTTTCCAGCCTTAGTCTTTAAATTTCGTTTTCTTTTTTGTGTCTACTTTTCTCAGTATTTCTCAAGCCACCCCTCATTTCCTTAGTCTGTCCAGGACTCCGTGCTCGCGCCATCACATGAATGGCCGGCCACATGAAAACAAACATATATGTAGCTCATGTATACTCACACGCATAACTGTTGGTGATCCACCTGCCTATGACTATTGTGCACATCAACACACTTAGCATGTGTCTGTGTGTATGTGCACAGACCCAAGTATCCTTAGGCTCGTTCACACACATGTATCCTCTATACATGCCACACCCCAGGTAGGTCCTGAATGTTCTCACCAATAGCTCAATAACTGTGACAAAATAATCCCAAATGATGGTTGACGAAAAGAAAAGAAAAAATCTGTTTGGCTTTGCAATAATGCACTGCTTGGCATGCGGGTTTTTGGCACTCCACTTACCTCTCTAGGTTTAGCTTGAGCTAATTTGACTTCCTGCATGTCTGTGGTTTGGCCACCCTGCTTATGGAGAAATCAGCCACTGAACACCTGCCAGATGCCAGGCCCTTGGCAAGACACTGCCCAGACATTTTCTATTATCTTTGCAGCAGCATGCAGGGCAGGTCTTGCCATTCCCATTTCACAGATAAGGACCCTGAGACTCTAAGATGCCATTTGCTCTGGGTCACACAAGCAGGAAGAGACAAGGAGTGGGAAGATTCGAACCCCAGGTTAGCCTGAGGGTTTGTAAAGCTTGAGTGCCTGCAGGTGGGTTGGTGGTCAGACATGTGACTCCCCAGCTCTATCTCACCCATCTGGAATGTGGCTGCCTCACCGTCTGGTCATGCTGGGACCCTTCTTCGGCAGCCTGGCTGATGGGTGTAGATGGGCCACAGGGGCTGGTGATGAGCCACTCTGTGGAAGGCTCCACACAGGGCCATGTGCTGCTGGATATAGGAAAGGGTTTTCTCCAGAAATCACCAAGATGATAATATTGGTTTAGGCTATACAAAGACCAGATTTAGGCACACCCATTCCTTCAGCATTGGATGGAGTCCTACTGTGTGCCTGGCATCTTCTAAGAGCAAGGCAGACAGGAATCAAACTTGGACCTTGGCTTCCAATCAAACCGAAAATCAAACCCATTGCCATCAGGTCAGTTTGAGCTCATGATGACCTCATGTGTTACTGAGTAAAACTACTCCTTAGGGTTTTAGTGGCTGTAATCTTTATGGAAGGAGATCACCAGGCCTTTCTTCCTATGTGCCACTGGTAGGTTCAGACCGCCAACCTCTAGGTTAGCAGTTGAATGCAAATTGTTTACACTACCTAGGGACGTCCAACACTTAGTAGAACGTTGTCAGGTATCACCTTAATACAGGGCTAAAAGAAACCTAAATGCTGTGAGACCTACAGATATAGAGTTACAGGTGATGCAATGGAGAGACCTCTTCCAACTGGGGACATCAAGGAAACCCTCCTGGAGAAGGCGTGTGTGATGGGCCTCACAGAGTGGCTATGACTTGATGTGGCAATGAGGAGGAGTTTTTAGTTTTCTGAAGAGTGAATTTCCAAGGCACAGGATGGGATATTGTTGAGTAGGCATAGACAAAGCAAGCAGCTCTGTTTCCCAATAGCAAAGGCTGTGTGCAGGGAGTGGTAGGAGATGGATTGAGATCAGATGGCAAAAGATCTTGAGATCCTTGACAAGGGGTTTGAATTTTATAGTCAATAGGGAGCCACTGAAGATTGTTGAGCAGGGGAAAGCTTTGAAAACTAGAAAGTTTATCTGTAGATGCAAACAAAAATAGATTAGAAATATACATACATACCCACATATACTTGAGACATGTACATTCTTGGATACAAATATACAGGCCCCAAATCACAGAGTTAATTCCTGGGCCCAGATTATGTTTTCCTGTTTTGAATTGTATTTACTATTTATATAGATAATATATTCATATGATCTAAAATAAAAAGGAATATAAGAGAAAATATTGAAAAGTAAAGCTGCCCCACACTCCATACCCCAGGCCCTCAGTTCCTCTACCTAGAGACAAGCACAGTGGCCAACTTGGAAGCTTCCTTCCAAAGATGTTCTGTACATAGACAAGAAAATTTCCATCTGCACTTTTATGCAAATAGAGCTCATTACACCTATTTGTCTGCACCTTGCTTATCTCATTTAATAATGTATCTTGGAAGATCTGTACATATCAGTACTTGGGGCGTTGGCTTGATCTTCTTAACAACAATCTACTATTAACTCCATGAAGCCCTGATGGCATAACAGGTAAGCACCACGTGGCTAACTGAAAAGTCAAAGATTCAAACTCATCATTGGATCCAGAGAAGAAAAGATTCGCGAGCTGCTTCTGTATAGATTTCAGCCTAGGAAACCATATGAGGCCATTCTACTGCATCATATAAGGTCATATGAGTTGGCACCGACAGCAGAAACAGCACTGTACTGCTCCATAGGATGCTGAGTGGCACAATCAGGTTGCAATCAGCTGCTAACCTAAAGTCCTGGCAAGCTGCTTCCATTCAGAGAAGAATACAGTCAAGAAAACCCTATGGAACTGTTCTAGTCTGTAACACATGGGGTCATCGTGAACCTGAAATCAACTCAGGAGTGATGAGTTTGCTTTTTATACTATTCCACTGTTTTTATTCTTTGCCATTGGGTCGATTCCAGCTCATAGTGAACCTCTTGGAGAGAATGAGGTTTCCATAGGCTTGTCACGGCTGTAATCTTTATGGGAGTAGATTGCAATGTCTTTTCTCTCTCAGAATAACTGGTGGATTTGAACTTCCAACCTTTTCATTAGCAGCCAAGAACTTAGCCATATACCACCAGGATTTCACTACTCCACTGTAGAATAGTTGGGCTTTTACATTATTTCTGATCTTTTACAAGAAAATGTTGCAATGAATAACCTTGAACATGTGTCTTTTTGTGCATTCATTCATTCAACAGACATTTATTGGACACCTACTCTGTGGAATACTGGTGTGGTGCTGTGGGCTAATGCGTCAGACTGCAAAGTCGTTTGAACTGCAAGGTTGGTGGTTCAAGCTTACCAGCTGCTCCTTGGAAACCCTATTCAGGGTCACTATGGGTCAGAATTGACTCGACGGCACTTAACAACAACAACAACTCTGTGCCAGGCAGCCATCCAATGCAAAGATAGCACAGTGAACAAATTGAGCAAAAGGTCTTGCCCTCATGGAACAGACAAACCTCCTAGTGCGCATGTGTAAGTATATCTGTGGGGTAAATTTCTAGAGGTGGAATCACTGATTAAATTGTCTGCATTTTTAAAATTTTAGTAGATAAAATCATTTCCGTCTATAAAGTTTGTACTTTACCCCTTGCAATATATCAAAGTGCCTGCTTTCCTACACTTTTACCAACAAAATGCTATCAGACTTTTTTTTTTTTAATCTTTGCCAATATTGCTGGTGAAAAATGATTGTAGTCTTAATTTACATTTCTCTTATGATGAGTGAGGTTGAGTGTCATTTTATATGCTTAATAACAATTTGCAGGTCTTTTTCTGTCAAATATCTGATGTCCTTTGCTCGTATTTCTATTAGGTTGTGGGTCTTTCTAAATTCTCTACCCAGGAGGCTAACCCTTTGCCTGTGGTATGAATTGTAAGTAATTTTTCCCTAGTTTGTAATTTGTTTTTTGGACTTTATTACATTAATGTTTATGTTAAGGTTTGGTTTGTTGGTTTTTAATGCAGACTTTTTTTTTAATGTGGGATAAAATTTTAAAGTTTCTGCTAAAGTTAACCTCAGCTTTGCCTCACCAGGTGAAAGGTTTTCTAGGATTGGG
Organism: Chrysochloris asiatica; assembly: GCF_000296735.1. Taxonomy (NCBI): domain Eukaryota; kingdom Metazoa; phylum Chordata; class Mammalia; order Afrosoricida; family Chrysochloridae; genus Chrysochloris; species Chrysochloris asiatica. Next base: position 6,101,297 of record NW_006408525.1, on the reverse strand, counting down.
AGATATATCAGTCACAATAACATGATCTTGGGTTCTGTTAATAGAAGCACAAGTTCTAGGCAGAGAAAACTGATAGTCCTAATCTGTTCTGGCTTCCCATCTTAAGAAGTCTTTGGACCAAGGGGAGCATGCTTAGAGAAGGATAGCCAAGAGAGTGAAGGAACTTGAAACCAAGTGACAAAAGGTGATGAAACTGGTGTCTTTGAACCTGGAGCAGATCTGACTACAAATACCTTGGGCAATGAAATGAACCTCGTGATGCAAAACCAGAGCCTGTGATGGAGGCGCCATGAGAAATGTGCAAGTCAAAACTGAATAACCATTTATGGTAGATGCCAGGTATCTTAGTCATCTGGTGCTGCGGTAATTAGAAATAACACATGTAGATGACTTCAGCAAACAGAAATTCATTCTCTCACAGTTTAGGAGGGCCTCTTCAAAGGTTTTCCAATTCAGAAAGCCTATTATTCTACAAGACCATAAGAAATATTCTTTCTTTTACAGATGAAGAAAAGATGGTAGGAAACAAACATGCCGTGAGCATCTACTGACTCATATTTCTATGGGTACTTTGAAATATCTAACCTGATTTTTAAAACAAGGACCAGAGAGGTTAAGTGACTTACCTAAGGTTGCACAGCATCTGGTAACAGAGCTAGTATTTAAACCCACTCCCCGATGCCAAATCTAGAGCTCTATCCACTGAGCCACCTGTCCCTGCTGAGCAATTAAATACATGTTTATTATATGTCTATTGCATGAATACATGGAATGAACACTAACACAAATAGTAAGAACAAATTTTATGCAAACAATTAGGAAAGTCATGGGGGTTTTGTTCTGGAAAAGGTCACTACCTGGTGGGCAAGTGCTGCCACCATCTCTGCATTGCCTGGCTCAATGGAATGGTGTCCCCTGGAGTGCTGTAATAAAGACATACATAAAGGTACCAGGAGGATGCAGGAAGTACATACAATTAAGTCTACCAGAGAAGGAATCCAGGGAAGCTACATAGAGGAGGTAATATCTGAGCTTGGCCTTGAAGGACACATAAAAAGAACAAAGGGTAAAAGAGAATAATTTTTATATTTACCCCACAACCATTTATTGGCTGCCAGGAATAGATGAATAATTCACAATACAGTAGAATAGACAGACAAGGAACCAATAACTTGCCATAGAGTGTAAATATGACGGTGAAAACATACTCATAGCACAAAAGTGGAGCTGACATCTTCTTGAAGAACAACATGGGACATCTGTGAAAGCTCCTGGAGAAATCATGTCTGAGATTTTGAGGAAAGAAGTAACAATTTTCCAGGCTGATAATAAGGGCATTAGGAGAAAGTGAAAGGCATCCCGAGCAAAGGGAACAGCATCATATGCTAAGTTTCCAAGTGAAAGATCGTCCTGTCTGTAGGTACCTAAAGCAGATCAGAAAGACCCACACGTAAGTGTTAGAGCAATGGGCACCAGGCAGGAGGTGGAGTTGACATACAGGCTTGTAGGGAGGACTTACCAGGTTTCCAGATGAATGGGGAAATGGTATTGGTGTGCACGGGGACTTAGCAGGCTTAGCAACCTTCTCTTCAAAGCCACGCCCCAGATCAAGAGCTGCAAGAGCAAAGTATGAGCCATAAATTCCCACTGTGCCTGGCGCTGCAGAGCCGGGTGTCTCCACAGCTCTCCAGTCCCACCGCTGTGACCCCAGCTAATCCAGCCTCCTGGCCCATCTGACACACACTTCCACTTAACATTTTGTTAGCGACTCTATAAACGAGCTCTCCCTGACCTTCAATCCCTGGCTAATTGCTGGTTTCATGTACAAGACTAGCTTAATTTTACGTGATAATTACCTGAGAGTGGCAATACATATGGCATTGCATGTTCGAAATGTCAGACCTGGAAAACCACCAAGTGTCCATAGTCAGAAGCAAAGGGAAGAGGCAGCTGGGGGACAGACCATAAGGGAAAATGCCTTGTGCAAACAGAGGTGTGAAGAACTGGAGCCTTGATCTGCTGAAGGGCCCAAGAACCCTCTGCTGCCACCCAGGGCACAAGCCAGAGGGGCAGGGCATAGGTTTTATGGTGACTCGTATACACACATTGCAGAGACACACGAACATCACAGGCCCCTCAGTCATCACTGCAATAAAGACTCACAGAGTCTAACTGTGTGCAGGGAGTGTGTAGGCACTTGTTCTGGTTTCAAATCCCCATCTTACCCAAGGAAGTTGGAAATGTATGACAGACGTGTTTGGGTTGTCACAACTATTTGAGAGGATACTGTTGTTATTTGTGTGCTGTTGAGTCAACTCTGACTCACAGAAGCCCCATAAGAAAAACAAACTGCCATCGAGTCATTTCCAACTCATAGAGTTTCCTAGGCTGTAACCTTTACGGAAGCAGATCACCAAGTCTTTTCTTCCATAAAACTGCTGGTGGTTCCCAACCACTGATTCAAAAAAGCTTCTAATCTTTGCATTAGTAGCACTAGGATTCCTTCAAGGGGACGCTACTGATATAAGGCCCAAGAATGCTAAATGGTCTGCAATTCCTCACAGGCTCCTTTAATTAAAAAACAAAACAAAACTCCCCACCCAAACAGCAGTGGTGGCCCCACTGAGAAGCATCCTGTTGAGAAGCCCCATGGGTAAGCCAGCATCACTGGATACAGGCCCCAGCCTTCTAGGAACTTACAGTCGAGGAAGTAAGTACCTGTGAATGTGACCTTGTTTGGAAATAGAGTCTTGGAAAATATTATCACACTGGAGTAAATTGGGTCCTAATCTAATCTCTGGTAGCGTAGTGGTTACGAACCGGACTGCAAACCTTAAGATCAGCGGTTCGAAACTACCAGCCACTCCGTGGGAGAAAGATGAGGCTTTCTACTCCCGTAAAGATTTACACCCTCGGAAACCCTGTACAGGGTCGCTATGGGTCGGAACCGACTCAACGGCACTTAACAACAACAACAATCTAATCCAAGTCATAACCTTATAAAAGAGGAGAGACACAGGAAGAAGAATGCCAAGATGGAGGCAGAGATTTGGAGTGAAGCAGCAGGATGTCAAAGTGAGATCCATAGCACACTGGGATCATTCTGCAGGCACCACACAGCAGGGTAGGAAGGAGGAGAGATTACCAGTTATCACCGGAAGCCCAGAGAGAGGCATGGAACAGATTCTTCCTCTGAAGGAATCACCACAATCAATGCTTGAACTTGGACTTCTAGCCTCCAGAACCCTATGAGACAATGAATTTCTGTCCAGACAATGAATTGTCTAGACCAGAGGGCAGAAATTCATTTTCTGGTGTGGCGCTGTAGGATAAGTACCAGACTACTAACTTCAAGGTTGATAGCTCAAACCTACCAACCACTCTTTGGAAACGCTGTATAGAGAGTCACTATGAGTCCAAACTGACTTGACAGCTCTTAGCAGCAACAGGCATCCCAAAGGAGCGCTGGTGGTATAGTGGGTTACAACTTGAACTACTAACCACAGAGCAGCAGTTCAAATCTACCAGCCATTCTGCAGGAGAAAGATGACACTTTCTGCTCCCGTAAAGATATACCGCCTATATAGAGGGTCATTATGAGGCAGACCCAACTCCGCAGCACTTCACCATCACCACCACCACCACCAGGCCTCCCAATTTGTGGTATTTTGTTAGGAATTAAGACAGGAGGTGTGGGCAAAAAGGGAGACACCTGGAAGGACCCTCCCATGGGATGTCCAAGTGCACACACTCAGTGCACACAGGCCACAAGATAAAGGTTAAGGCAGGGTCTCCTCACCCACAGAATTGTGAACTCCTGAGCTGTATTAGAGTAAATAACTTGCTTAATGAGATTTCAATGAACAAAAACAAATGAAAATCACTTTGGTAATTAAGCTGCTGTGAGCCCTACCAGCAACTCTCCCTACAACCCCAGGTTTCCACCGAGAAGGAGCTGGGTGGGGGGCTGGGGGAGTGGATGAGTACAGGTCCACCTGGACAGGAACAGCGATGCTGCTGGGCCATGGGGTTTCCAGCTCAGGAGTCACAGAACCCTGGGGTCCCTCTGCAGGCATCATAGGCAGGGTGGGAGGGAGGACCTGCACATACCCAGTAAAATGTGGGCTTCACACTTAAATTCAAATCACTGCCCTGTCACTTGGTGGCTGTGTAAGCCAGGGCATGCTAATTAACCCTTTTGAGTCTCAGTTTCCTCATCTGTGAAATGGGCATGATAACAGAAACTACATTTTGAACTATGGGAGGATCAGGTGAATGTATGTAAAACATTTAGAAGAGAACCTGCCCCCACAGAAAGGACTGCCACGTGATATTTGTTTTAACCAGCTTTCTCCTGTGCAGGGAATCCCTGGGTGGTATAAACACTTAATGTTCTCAGCAGCTAACTGAAAGATTCAGTTACTCAGTAACTGAAAGATTGGCGGTTCCGGTTTACCCAGAGGCTCTTCAGAAGAAAGTCTTAAGGATCTACTTCCAAAAGTTCAGCCATTGAAAATCCTGTGGAATACAATTATACTCTGACACAAATGGGACCACCATAAGTCAGAATCAACTTAGTGCCAACCAGCCTTCTCCTGAGTACCAGTAAACCCCTCCCAGGACGATTTTTCCAGCATTGCAATTTCCATTGCCTTGAACTCCAGACTTCTCCAGGACAACAATGTTTCTCTGAGTCAGGTGAGTGTGGGTTTACTGCAGGAGTTCCCTTGGGGGTGAGGTTTTTGCCATGTTCCACCCCAGGCACCCATTTCTTTCTACCAGAACCAGTAGCTTAGCATTGTTGTTGTTGTTGTTGAGTCCGTTCTGATTCATAGTGACCCTGCACAGGGTTTCTGAGGCTGTAAATCTTTAAAGGAGCAGAACACCTCATCTTTCTTCCACAGAATGGCTGGTAGTTTTGAACTGCCGACCTGGAGGTTAGCAGCCCGATTTGTAACCACTACGGTTAGCATTAGGAGCTTTTTTCTTCTGGAGTTGCATGGAGAACAAATACCTCTTTCTCTGGACTACAAGATCATCCACATCTTCCCAAATGAGAGGTCAGGAGCCCTGAATATTGCAGGCATCTCTGGCCCCATTCCACAGAAGAGGATATTGACATATGACTTACTCAGTGGTTGAAAGAGAAGAGCAATGCCCAGTGGTGGCAGAAATGCAGAACCCACATTTTCATGTGGAACTGTAAATTAGCACAACCTTTCTGAAGGGTTAGTTGGCAATGACATGTAGCAAACATCTGAAAACAGGCATTCTCTCTGAGTCAACAATTTTCCTTCTAGGAATTACTGTGTGCTGTTGAGTTGGTTCCTACTCACAGCGACCCTGTATAGAGTTTCTGAGAACAGCTGGTGGATTTGAACTGCTAACCTTGTGGTTACCAGTCCAGTACTTATGTTACAGCACCACACCAGACCTCACTCCTTCATAAATCATCTAAAATGTATGTAAGACTCTAAAGCGCAGAAATGTTCCTCCTAGCATTCTTTGTCATTGAGAAAAACAAAAGGAAGTACCATGCATGTCCAACAACTGGGTTAAGTATATTACAGTGTATCAGTGTTGTGGAGTATTATGCAGCCCTGTAAAAGCACCCTTTAGACATGTATGTAAAAGAGAGAGTATAGATGTATATACAGAATGGGCCAAAGACTTAGGCAATTTTGAGTTTTTAATAACTTCAGAAGCATCAGTACTATGTTGCTGTTGTTGTTGTTGTTGTTGTTGTTAAGTGCCGTTGAGTGGCTTCTGACTCATAGCAAACCTGTATAGGGTTTCTGAGAAGCAGCTGGTGAGTTTGAACCACTGACGACCTTGCACTTCAAACTGATGTTATGATTAAGCGCTTGTCCTACAATGCCATATCAGTAGCATTTGAGTACCGTTTGAATACTCAACTATTTTGAGCACTGAACTACTTAAATTCATTTTACATATACTTAATCTTGTGAATTTTTAATAATAAATTTTAGTTTTGATTTTTAAGTCACTGCTTGCCACCTTCATTCAGAGGAGCTAAAAAAACCCCTTAAAATTAAAAATTAATTATTAAAAATGTACAAAACTAATTTAAGTATATAATGTTGTTGTTGTTGTTGTTAAGTGCCATTGAGTTGGTTCCGACCCTTAGCAACCCTGTATAGCGTTTTTGAGGAGCAAATGGCGAGCTTGAACCACCGACCTTGCAATTCAAACCAACTCTGCTGTCCAGTTCATTAACCCACAGCGCCACACCAGTATATAATACCAGGTATATAATAAGGAGCTCTGGTAGCATAGTGGTTACGAATCGGGCTGCGAACCTTAAGGTCAGCAGTTCGAAACTACCAGCTGCTCTGCGGGAGAAAGATGAGGCTTTCTACTCCCGTAAAGATTTACACCCTCGAAAACCCTATACAGGGTCGCTATGGGTCGGAACTGACTCGATGGCACATAACAACAACAACAACATATAATAAATACCAACTAAAAACTAAGCCTATGAACACTGAGTAGATTCCAACTCACATAAAGTGGAACTGTCCCCAAAAGTTTCCAAGGTTGTAAATCTTCACAGAAGCAGACTGCCACATCCAGGAGAACAGATGGTGGGTTCAAAACCCAAACCTTTCGGTTAGTGACCAAGTGTTTTCACCAATATACCTCCAGGGCTTCTTAAGTATATTAAGTTAAGCGCTGCTGAGTCAATTCCAACTCATAGCAACTCTGTATGGAGTTTCCAAGGAGCGGCTGGTGGGTTTGAACTGCTGACTTTGTGGTTCACAGTCCAGTGCAGATCCCACAGTGCCACACCAGAAGTCCTCTTAAGTATATAATAAATCTAAATAATTAAAGTTTTAAATGATTTCGGTGGTGGTGTTTTGTTGTTTTAATTTGTAGCACTTACATAGTTGAAGCTATCACAACTTAAGCCTTTTGTTGGTGGCAGTGGTTATGTGCTGCGGAGTCGGTTCTGATACATACAGGGTTTCTGAGGCTGTAAATCTTTACGGGAGCAAAACCCTCATCTTTCTCCTGCAGAACAGCTAGTAGCTTCGAACTGCTGATCCCGAGGTTAGCAGCCTAATTCGTAACCACTATGCTACCAGAGCTATCTACTATATTTGCTAAGATACATGTAAATACATGTTCTTTTACCTATGATATATGTTACTACTATTTTAGACATACACACACACACATCCCAAATAATAGTTGTCTCTGTGGTGGTAGAAATTATAGATGGTTTTTGCTTTATGTGTTAATTTATTCATTCAACAAATAGTTTTCAAGTGTCCATGAAGTGCCACAATGAACAAGACAGATTTAAACCCTGCCTTTGGGGACCTTACACCTGACAAGATGGGTACTGGACGTAAAACAGTGAGATGAATATGACAGAAAAGGAACGGTAGGATCTTGGAAGCCTATTACAGAAAAAGGAAATCTACGGGGGGAGGGGGGGCGGCCATAAACATTTATTTCTTTTCTAATTGGACTAAAATAGAACAATTTATATCTTTTTCAAATGAATCCCAAGGGATCCATAGCTAGTTAGTAACAGAACTGAAAGTAGACCTTGCTCCCAGGCAATTTTTTTTTTTTTTTTAATCTGACACCAATACCCAAGGTAGTTTGAACTGCATTCCAATCTTGAGAGACAGAGAGAAAATCCCAAAATGGGTAAAGGAGATAGGTGTCTAACCAAGGTGGCCCCACCATCTATACACATCGAATAAACACATGCACACGCACAGGCACACAGATTCACGTGCACCGTGCTAGGTGAACTAGGTAGATGGGTGTTCCACCACTCATCATCTCCAGAGGTATCCCATATATGACCTGGCCTCAGCATTCCCACTCTTCCTGCCAGGCAGAGCCCTAGTGCTCTTTCCAGAAGCCAGGCATGGCCAAGGAAAGCACACCCAACACTCAGAACCTCTCCCCACTTCTGCTCTCTCCCATTCCTTGAGAAGTACTGACCTTGCAGAGCCCCCTACCACCCACCCACTGCTGCAGATACCTTTGCCCTGGGGAGGGAGAATGCAGGATGCCATTAGCTCTGGACATGCTGGAAGCTGCTGTCTGTGATGCCCTAACCCCCAGATGCCCGATGGGCTGGCATCACCTCCCCAGACTTCACGTATCATATTTTGTGCTGACTTCAGGCAACCAAGGGAGGAGGATACAGAGTTGTACTTTCCAAGTAGCTGGCAACCCTTAATCAATGTTAATTGGTTCTAATTAGCATATGTTAATTAATGATATTTACTACAAATTAAAGGTATGAGTGCTCCCAGAGGGTTTCCTGTTCATCCAATTAGTGCCAATTAGTTGCAATTAACACGTGTAAATGAGATTTCATTGAACCCAAAACAAACAGCACAGAATCTCTCAGATTCCCTCTTGCACCTTTTCAGTCAGCTAGGGGAGCTAGGGGGCAGGGGCTGGAAGAGGGGGAAGAGAAAACGAGACAAAGATCCTGGGCTGACCTCCTGGTATAAGATGTGACTCTCCAGAACCAGGGACAGAGAAGGAAGTGTTAAGGTGGGCCAAGCAAGGCCCTGGGCACACCTGGCAACTCCTACCTGCCCCTAAGGGAGCTTGACCTCCCCAGGGACCATGCCTCAGGCACCTCTGTGCTTCCTAAAGCTTAATCTGGTGCTTGGCACATAGCACTTGCTCAGTAAATTTGATTGAATGAAAGCTTGGTTCCTCTGCATCAATATCTAATGTCCTTGGTGGTGATGGTGGTAGTTGTGTGCCCTCGAGTCAGTTCTGACTCCTAGTGACCCTGGAAAAGGTTTTCAAGACTGTAAATCTTTATGGGAGCAGAAAGCCTCACCTTTCCTCCATGGGGTGAGTAGTAGATTCGAACTGCTGACCATGCAGTTAGCAGCCCAGCTCATAACCTACTACGTTACCAGGGCTCCTTCTAATATCTTTGTTGTTGTTGTTGTTGTTAAGTGCCGTCAAGTCAGTTCTGACCCATAGTAACCCTGTATAGGGTTTCCAAGGAACGACTGGTGAGCTTGAACCACCAACCTTGTAGTTCAAATGGCTTTGCTGTCTGGTGCATTAACCCACAGGGCCACACTAATATCTTTACATAACTAAAATTAAAGGATATATTGATTAGAGACTCATGCCATGTTCTCTTCTCCATAAGGTCTCCCCAAGGGTTTACCAAGGAGCAAGAAAGTATTTCCCTCTATAACATAATTTTACTATAATTTGTATTTGAGTCCAGAGATTTTACTTCACTGCTCCTGTTGCCATTTCCTGATTTTACTTCCTTTTCACTCAGCCACTATCTGACGCCCCAGACCACGGCCAGAAAAGACTCCCATGAATAATAAAACATGACCCCAATTTCGCCACAGAATCTTCTGTGAACCATAATGTAAGCTATAGCTCCCAACAGCTTGTTTATTCCTAATGCATCTCTTCACACCAAACTTTTCAATAAAGTTAACTTTCATAATTTAAAAATATTTCTTGTTCACTATACAGCCTTGGAAATCCTGTACAGGGTCACTATGAGTCGGAACCGATGCTACGGCACATAACAACAACAACAACATATGCTAGGTCTGGTGCAGTGCTGTAGGATAAGCACTGGACTGTCATCCATTCAGTCAGTGGTTCAAATCCACCAACTACTCCTCAGAAACCCTATGCAGGGTCACTATGAGTCGGAACCAACTCAGTGGCACTTAACAACAACAATAACAATATATGCCAGGCAGTGTTCCAAGGGCAGGAGCTACAGTAATGAACAAATCATATACAAATCCCTGCTCTCTTGCAGAACCCCTCCCAGTGTGTAAAGTCACCCTCTCAGTGGAGGTTTTGATATTTTTATAATCAGAGAGATTTGAGTTCATATCCCAGTTCTGTCCCTGAGCAGCTGTGTGGCTTTGGTTCAATCTTTCTGGGCCTCAGTTGACTTACCTTGTAACAAGGGAACAATAGCACCTATCTTGCAGTAATGTTGTTTGGAGGAGTAAGTCCCCTCTCTTGCCTCATTCTTTGCTCAAGGCAGACTCTGAAGTAAAGTCACAGTGAGGGAAAGAGAAAGGGAGGTAAAAGCCAGAAGCCCAATCTGAGCCTACAAGTGAAAGTCCAATTAAGTCATCCTCTTGACATCCAGATTCGCAGTCTTGGCTGGCCACCACAGTCCCTTCCTCATGGATAGCATGTCACAAAGCTATTTCACAACCAGCCACCCAGCAATCCTCTGTGTGCATGGAATAAGTAGGACAGGGAGGAAATTGGAGTTCAGAAAGGGAAAGTGCTTCCTGTGTCAGTCAGCCTTGAAGTCGGAGCCATATGACTCCTCCGGGAAATCTTTCATCATCTATGTGACCTCTGTGAGTGGAATCCAAAAGAGTCACTCTAGCTGTCCAGGAGCAAGTGTGGGCCCACTTATGCTAAGACAACCCTAGCCCACAGTGGACCTTTGCACACCAAGCTCTAGAAGACCCTGAGCTCAGTCAGAGCACAGGGCTTGTTGCTCTTGGATCCCCTCCCTCACCATCTCAACACTGCTCCCCACGGGTGTTTATCATTTCAAGTGGCTTCAGGGGCCCTTTCTGTATAGCAAAGGAGTCCAGCTAAATGGCCTTTGAAGTTCTTTCAGTCCTGACAGAGGTGGTGCCACCGTCTATATGCACCTCATCTCACTCACACACACATACACACACACACACACATACACACTCACACGTATGTATGCACATGCACCTTGCTAAGTGGACTAGGGTAGATGCGTGTCCCACCACTAGTTGACCCAAACATGATCTGGCTTCAGCATCCCCACTCTTCCTTCCAGGTGGACCCCTAGTGTCCTTTCAACCCACTTTGGCTCTCTCTGTCATCCAAGAGCCAGGCATGGCCAGGGAAAGTATACCCCAAATACTCACAACCTCTCCCCCTGAATTTTCTGTATGGAATGCAGCATATACCCCAACATTCTCAACTGATGAGCAACTAAAGAAACCTTGGTCTCCATCTTCCTTTGGGGATCCCTCCCACCTGTAATGGGAGTCCCACTTCCCCTCTCCAGTCCTTACCCATTGCTTCTCCCTCATCCTCCACCCCTACATGACCTTCGCCTGGACTGTGATGAACCACAAGACATGGTCCCAAGAAACGAGGACTCAGATGATTTCTCTCACACTGATCAAATCCAAAGTCAATTTGGATCCAGTGGGAAGAATAGAATTGATTGCATATAAATTTTTAAAGTTCAGCTGGATTATCTTCGAGGTAGGGCCTGCTATGGAATGGATGTTCATGCTGGATCCTTGGTGTGGCTCAGTATTTCTTTCCTACCACTATATCTAACCCCAGTGTCAGTGGAACATATTGGGGAGGGGGTCTGGCATTAAGTGGAAAGGACACTGTCTGCCTGCCCTCCCTGAGCAAAAGGAAAACCACCACAGTCCATCCCCTCCACGTGCCACGCACAGTACTAGGCTGTTTACCTGCTTTGTTTCCACTTAAAGGGGATGATACTTTGCCCCTCATTTATCTCCAGGTGCCATGAGACTCAACAGCTAGGCTTGCCTAGATTTGAGACCCTTGTTCAGCCAAATTTGCCATGGAGGTTAGAGTTGGGAAGTTGTAGTGAAAGGTGAAGACAGTACTGCCTGTTGTGTTCCCAAGCCAGTAGATGGCCGTACACACATACACACCCACATGCACACACAGACACACATGTGCACGTTCACACACACACACACACATAAACATACACACATACACACCCACATGCACACAGACACACATGTGCACGTTCACACACACACACACACACACACACACACACACACAAACATACACACACATACATCTGTGCATTTGACTCCACCAATCTGCCCAGAGGACATGCCCAGGGAGAGGAGATTGCTATTAAGTGGGCTGAGAGTAAGAAACTGGGGACAGTGAATGAGGGTGAATTCTCAACTTTCAAGGACAAGCACATTCCTCCAGAGCAGCGATCCTGCGAGCAGCCGGGAAACCCTGGACCGGTGAAAGGGACACGGGTGAAGCATCTGCTTTTTATCCCGTTAATGCCTCTTGAGAAGTGCTATCTCTCTAAAACCAAAGTTCCTGAGATGAGGCTTAACATGGCCACTTTGGAAAAAAAACCTCAGCTCTGGGAATGTAACAACAGAAAATAATTAAGGTCTAATAAGGTCAGTGTTCCACCTTAACACCTTTTCAGTTCCAGTTAAAACCTCTACTAATTTGCCAAGAAAAACCAGCCTCGCTTGGGCCTTATTATTTGAATCACGTCCTGTCTCTTAATTTAAACGAGAGACTCACATAAGGATTTTTTTTTATTTTAAATTACAATGCCGACTTTCTTCCAGTTGATTACGGTATATGACTCTCTGTTGGAAGGCCATTATTTTTTGCTATGATTTACAAAGCATTTAAAGTGAAATCAATGTAATAAATATTGAAGTATTGTAATAGATAATTCCATATATTTAACAGAAGACATGGTACAGACCTGGCTTGAGCAGCCAGGAGAGGTTCAGGGACCTGATAGGGTGCAGGGGGTAAGGGGGTGTCCTGATAGTCACTTGAAGGGTGATATCTCCCTTTTTTCTTGGATCCATTTGGCCAGGATTCACTGAGCACACCATAGAGGAGCTGCACACTGCATATGTCCTCCTGGGGCCACAACAGCCAGCTAGTAATTGATGGAGGTCATCACGGGCAGGAGACCACCAGACAGGCACCAGGAACCCTGTGAGTAGAGGAGGCATTCAGCAGAGGGAAAGAAAGGTCTATGTGGCTGAATAGGTTCTAGCCTTTCCTTTCTTCTTCCTTCTCCTTCCCTCCCCTACCTTACTCCCTTCCCCCTGTCCTTGCCTTCCTTCCCCCTCCTCTGTCCTCCTTCCATTCCCTCTCTTCCCTCTCTAGGCTGAGCTATCCCTAGGCTTCTGACAGCAGTCAGCATCTGCCACCCTCTGAGCTGGCTAAGTAGGCGAAAAGACAGACACAGAGCTCAGTTCAGGACAAACCATCCAGCTTTCGCAGACCTGAAAGCCTGTGAAGGAGGAGGTGGAGACTTGGTACCCCAGTCTCCATCTGCCCTATCAGTTGTTAGAGATTGTGCTCACTCCAGGTGCAGACCCCAGAACCAAGGACATGCGTGCTCCCGGCACTGTGCACGTAGGCAGTCAGACTTGTGGCACCTCCCATGAGGCCTCCAGAGACCCAGGCTGGAGAACAGTGTAGTGTCCTCAGTGCGGACAAGAAGGGCTTCCCCAGGGTCCTGACTCACTCATGTCTGTCTTCCATGGATGCAGGGACCAAGCTCCAAGCCTCCCTTCTATCCTCACCCCAACTCAGGAACAGAGTCCCTTCCAGTCATCTCACAACCCACCGTTCCCATGGGAGCCCTGCCTGGCCTCACCATGGAATCATTGTGTAGGGGGTCATGTATCTGGTCCTAGGTGGGTTCTGCTCCCAGGTTCCTGGTTGGATTCAAAAACTCATGCTCACCAGTGGGGAGGGGAGGGTGACATGAACAGGCTCTAAAATCAGTCCTCAAGTGCAGGCATTGCTGCTCGGACTTGGAACTAGAATGCTGCAGAGATCTTAATAAAGGTTTGTGACTACACACTGCAGCACACACACACAGCAGATCCCAGAGGATGAAGATGTATTGTCCTTTTCTTTCCCAGCCAAGCCTGAACTCAAGCCCCAAGTTCCTAACTCTGAAGAGATTCCACCATAAATCCCAGAGGGGACACACAGAGCAGAGGAGATTTATAGCAAACTTGCTTCCTGACACCTCTTTGGCCCATATCATAAAATAACAATGTTACCAGATAAATCACAGAGACTCAAGGGACCTCACCTTTGTCCTTGTAGGGTCTTTGGGGGAGTCAGAGGGATTCACCCAGCTGGGTTCTCCCTGACAACATTAGTTCTATAGAGTATGGGGGTCTCAGAGCTAACCTTTGAGGTATGATGTGGGGGAAGGAGTGAGATGGGGACAGAAAACATTAGTAATCATCATCTAAGAGAGATCATGACATGGGGGACTTAGTATGGGCTTTGAGTAAAATCCTGTATCAAATTCTTAACTGTATGACTTTAGGCAAGTTACTTAACCTCTCTGAGCTTTGGTGTACTGCTCTGTAACTTACAAGGTGTATAATGGTTACCTTATAGAATATGTGTGGAGATTCAATGAGAATAATATATGCTAAAGTACCTGGTATGTAGTAGATGCTCAGAAAATGCTATGATGTATCATGACCATGAATGTTTTCCCTTATCTAAGAAACAAAATACCATGTAGAGAGCCTGGATTTGGCCTCTCTGCAGATGAGGTATCTGGCATGCTTAGTGAGGCAGGCTGCCCGCTAGCTTACAAGGTGACTGTAGGCAAATTCTTCCCCCTCCAGGCTTCCATTTCCCTGCCTGTAAAATGAAGGGATTGAAAATGCTTGGTCTTTAAGGCCACCATATATCATAGAATCCCACGATTAGGAGCAATTCCCAGTGGGCACGATAACCAAAGAGCAGTGGACAGTCCATCGAGGCTGCAGACAGTGAAGTTGGCTGGGACTTGTGTGGGCACACAGACCAAGATAGAAGCTGTCACCCGCCTGGGAAGGAACTGAGGGGCTCCATCTGGCCATTCCTCCTAGGCTGGACCACCCTATGTGAAAAACTCCTCTGATTGCAGCCTGGACAGCCAATGACATGGGCCGTGGCATCTTATTGATTAAACTTCACCCAAAGGGAGGGCTGCATTTCCAGAGGTAGGAACTGGGTGGGAGAGGTTCCATCCAGCCTCATCCCTCAAGCCCCTGCAAGATCTCCCGGCTTCCCTTCCGGCCTGTGCAGACTCTTAACCCCATTCTCCCTCTCCTTAGATTTCTCAACATTTAAGAATGAAGTGTCCTTAGGAGTTTTTTTCCCAACCTCTTGGTCTCTGCCCTCATTCTCACCTTCATGCCTTTATTTAGCCTCCTATTTCTCCCTCTTCTTCCTTCCCCATTTCTTCCTCTTCTTCCCCTTTCCCTATTTCTGTTTTCTTCTTCCTCTTCCTCCTCCTCGGCTCCCTTTTTACCATTTCTTCCCTTTTCATCCTCCTCCTGGTTCTCCAGTTTTGTTTCTTCACCTCCTTAATTTTTTTCTCTCTTGGTCTCATTCAGGAGAACTGAGATGGCACTATCCTGAGGAAAGGGGGTATGTGTGTGTGTGTGTGTGTGTGTGTGTGTGTGTGTGTGTGTGTGTGTGTGTGAACAAGAAGCAGACAGAGATGGAGAGAAGAGATAGGGAGCTGGAGAGACAGAAGAGCTGGGGGACGCTCTGGCCAGAGCTCTACCGGTACCCGTCCAGCCTGAGGAGGATCGGAGTTCACCCGAAGGGCAGCTGTCAGCAGCTCAGTGGATGGATGAGTGAAAGTGGAGCTGGTAGGGGGAGGCGGGGGTGCTGGGGAGGGAGCTGTCTTTAAATAAAAATGAAAGGATCACAGTAGATGAAATAATGGGGCTTTTTAATAATGAGCCCCACCCCCGGCACTCTGCCAGGCACCTCCCTCCAAATACTCCTGCACACACCCTTGTCCCTCTCTTTAGGCTTCCTTCTGCACAGAGGCCCTCTGCTTCCCTGATCCTTTGGGCAGGATATAGAACAGGAGGACATCCCCCCTCCAGCTTCCCAAACTCCTACTACCCCCCACAAGCCTTCCCTATCTCCTTACTGAAGGGCAGCTGGGATTGGCCCCCCCCAGGCAATATGCTCCCAGGGCATGTTGGGCAGATTAGTGCCCCAAAGCTGGCAGGCCTAATAGGAGGCCTTTGTGGGGGAGGGGACCAGGGGAGGAGAAGGGGATTTTCCATTCTCCCAGCAACTGGATTACACAGTCAGGGGATCAGGGAAGATCTCAATACTTAAGCTGTCTCTTCATGGCCCAGCCTTTGCCCTGGCTCTCATGTTCTCAGCAGGAATCTTAGTGAGCCTTTCCTTTTGCCCGCTTTTTAGGTGTGTTTTTGTAATATGAATCCGACTTGAGGGGGAAATGAAGTCTCACCTCTCCTCACCCCCTGGAGCTCTTACACCAAACACAGGCTTGAAAGGTTGGCCACCACCTCCATCAACCTTTAACTTCCACCAAGACCCCCAGGTTTGGCTCAGAGAGATGAAGTGATTTGTTCTGGGTCACACAACTAGTATAAGACAGCCTCGATATTTTCCTGACCATGGCTGGGTTTATGGGAGGATGTTTCCTGCAGAGTGAGCCAGACTATTTCCAGGTACTAGAAGGAGCCCAAGCTGCTGGTCTCCTCTATGAGGAGGTTCGCTCCACAGCCTTCCTCAGCCCTAATCTGCACGTTAGAAGGCAGAGAACACTGTTCCATTTGGTCTCTCAGACTGTAGGCTTCAGTAGTGGTGGGGAGGGGAGATAGGAAGGCGATTAGATTTAAAGAATCCAAAGTCTTCAGGTCTACCCTGCCAACCAGTTGGCATCAAGTCCATTTTCAATAATAGGGAACCTGTGGGACAGAGTAGAACTGCCCATATGGTTTCCAAGGCTATAATATTCTAAAGAAGCAGACTGCCACATCTTTCTCCCATAAGGTAGCTGGGCTGTTGGCAGCTGAGCATCTGAACCATTAAGCTACCCAACCTGCACATAAGAAGGCAGAGAACACTCTTCCATTTTGTCTCTCAGACGGCAGGTTTCGGTAGTGGGGGGGGAGAGGAGGTGGGAAGGTGATTTTATTTTAGTTCATTTATCCAGGAACTGTGCCCAGAACAGAACAAGGGCTGGGTTCCACTACACAGCCAAGCAACTGGTTCTTCCCACTGGGAAAGCAAATCCATCATGTTCAGCAGCTATTGGCCTCCCCCACCTGGTGTAAGGTTATTGGGGGGTCATGCCCCTATACCCTGTGCCCACTTTCTAGGAAAAGTCCCCACACAAGGAGTCCAAAGTCCCCACCCTACTGGCCCTGGGTAGCCCAGAGAGGCCTCTTGCTGTCAAAGTGGTCATCTCTTACCTTCCTGATGGCCTATGTTCCTTTCAGCCAGAAAATTCTATGATCTTGTGACCCTTAAAAGCCCCCCTCAGTTAATGGTTTTATGATCTTTCCTATGGAATCTTCTCTTGGCCCTCCTTACCTCCCAATCCCCTTCCAGTAGGCCCTAGTCAAAATAAACAACATTTATGGCCAGAGCAGGATTCAAGGTCTGCATTGCAAACAAATGCAGAGCCCTTTGAAGGTGCCTGGGGAATCAATCCATCACATCCTGGGGTGTGATGCTCCCCAGGCATGAAGGGAGGTGGGCCCTGGGAAGGGGCTCAGGCCGTGGGAAGCTGGGCTCTGGATTCTGGATTTGGAGTCTGAAGACT
Source organism: Chrysochloris asiatica (assembly GCF_000296735.1). Lineage (NCBI taxonomy): Eukaryota > Metazoa > Chordata > Mammalia > Afrosoricida > Chrysochloridae > Chrysochloris > Chrysochloris asiatica. The sequence goes on along the minus strand of NW_006408525.1, from coordinate 6,083,902 downwards.
CTACACAGTCCAGGGCTCCCTACTTGCAAAGGAACTGGGTAAGGGAAGAGAAGGATGGTCTGGGCATGGCCTGAGATGTCCACTGTGCTCAGCAACCTCGCCTGCTCTGTATGTATGTCCTTTGGGGGATAAGACCTAACTCTGTAAGTAGGTCATCAGGAAAGAAGGAGCCAAAACAAAAGAGAGGGACAAAGATGCAAAACAAATGGACAGTTAGCAGGATCAGATAAGGGGATTAGAGTTAAAACCCACTAGAGTCTCAGACCAGTCAGTAGCTTCAGGTCTCACCTGGACAGTCCATCAATGGCAACCATATGGGAAAACTCTTCAAGAAAACTGGGCCACTTGTCCACAGGAGAAAATGAATGGAACCCGGCTCATGACCTAAGCCTTAGCCAAAGGGAGAGTGGGAGCCAGAAAGAACCAGACCATTTTGAGTTTCCCCTGTAGGCCTAGAACACCAACTTTTGTGAGCAATAAACACTGAGGGAAAATGAGAAGTTGACCACCTGCTAAATGAATATCTCCTCCTTTATCCTAACCCAGGTGAAAGGCAGAGCCCCTCTGCACACACATCCTCAAAACAAGAAGGGGGTCCACAGGCCCAGGTTGTCTGAGTTCTGCCTTCAGCTTGCAGCACAAAGCAAATGCCTCAGCCTCCTCCGGCAGGTAAGGTTGAGAGCAGATTTGTTTTCAAGGGGGACTGCTTCAGCCTGGGGAACTGTTGTCGGAGAATATTAATGTGGGATTCCCAAAGGCCCAGGTCTGAAAGCAGCTTTCTAGGACACACAGCTCAAAGCTTTCTGCAGTCACTGTGTCAGTCTCCAGAACTGGGGCAGGGGTCTGGGGGCTGGTATTCACCAGCTCAGAGCTGGGATAGGGGGAAGAAAACGTTCCTCATGAGGCCTGGCCCTTCTCATTTACCCTGCTAAAAATATTTTGCTATCCAACAGGTTGGACGAGGAGTTAGACAGGCGATATGTATGAGAAGCAAAGTGTATGTATCATATATTTATCAGTTGCCCACTTAGCCCACTTGCATATATAGCATATAATTATTGTTTTATCAGTAAGAGTCAGAGAAACGGAAGATTGGAAAGAGAACAAAGATACAGAATGGGAGCTGGAAATACAGAAATGCATTAAAAAAATATTTTATTGTGAGAAATGCATTTTTACAGAATAGTTTGCTCAAAAATGATTCTCTTTCCAAAGTGAAAGAAGAATGATCTTGATGATAATTTATTATTTTATACAATGAATTCAGAACTTCCAGTAGTGCCCTGGTGCCCAGCACAGTGCTTTGCATATAAAAGGTCCTCCATGCCAGATGTTTTAAGACCAGAATGTTTAAGGGCCTTGGAGGTCATCTAGGGTCTAGGGTTCTTCACCTTAGTCAAACACAGAATCACCTGGGGAGCTTTTGTAAAATTCAAATTCTGGGGACCCACCTCCAAAGATGTGGCTCTAATTGGTCTGGGGCAGAGTTCAGGGCATCTATTTATTTTAAGATTCCCCCACCCACCCAGCCAGGTAATCCTACCATGCATCAAGAGTTGAGAACCACAGAGCTAGGCCCATATTTTATTTGACAGATGTAAAAACTGAGGTAAAAAGAATACGCTGGACACAGCTAACGTGCAGCAGAATCAGCACCAGAAAAGACAGTCAGGGACCCTGACCTCTCTAATATGTTAAATGAGCAAAGAAAAGATCCGGTCCTCTTTGGGAGGCATCTCTGTCTGCAGAGACCAGCTAGCTACCCACCCCCATTCCACCCCCTACCCCACATTTTGATATTATTTTCATCAGAGTTGGCCTCTTTACCTTCTCCAGACTTCCTATCCTCAAGACCTGGGGCTCATACAGAACAAACACAAATTCTCAATTCAAAAACTGTCATCCAGGCCAGGAGCCTCCAAGAGGAACAGGACAGCTGTTACTATATGGATGATGTGAGTGAATGCCAATGTTGGCACCACAGCAGGGTGTGTATGTGTGTGTATACATCAGTGTACATTTATGTAAGAACCAATGTGGAGGATTCGCCTGCATATGGAACCATCAGCACTTGGCAGTGGGATTACTTACATGTTACATGTAAATATGCATACATGGGATGGTATGCATGTTCAGGTTAACATTAATCTATGTAGGAGTTTAGGTAACTGTGTGAGAAAATGTGTAAATGTAAATAGTGTCTGATGTGTACACTAGCAGATGTATCTATGATTGTATACAAGTACATCAAGCTGTATCGATATGTATGTTAGACCCATGAAGGCATATGTGTGTAATGTTGCTTATACACATGAATGTACATGACTGAGAGTCTGTATGCGCCAGTTCATGTAGAAAAAGAAAAGGCTTCTGTTATTTCTATCACATTTCTCCTAAGTAATGACAGGAAAATATATGTGTCAGAAAACTATATCTTCCATGCTTAAATATATCTAGCATCTATAAATGAAGCATGCTACTGTGCAGGCTGAGATGCTGCACATTAACATTGTTTACCATTGATAGAATTAAATAACCCATTCAAAGCTCTGGTAGCATTTCTTATAATTTTATTTAACACGGTTTTAGCCAAGCTTTGGCAATAGATGTATACACCGTAGATTACTGAAACAAATGCATAATTTGTAGGTTATAATATGCAACACATGGCAAGAATAACAGAGGAGTATCATCTAAAAATTCCATTGTCCCATTTTTCCTGGAGTTCACCTTATTCCCGCTCCTTCCCCAAATCTGATTTAAACCCACCCCCTTCACACTTCCCTAGGAGGTCTCTGCATTTGTGGTAAAGAAAGATAAAGTGGAAGGTGAGGATTTGGGGTGGAGGATGAGATAACACTCTAAGGCCTGATCTCTGGAATGTTTCTACTCCTCCCCATCTATCAGAGGTAGACCCCAACCTGTGTTAAAATAAGGAGATCCAAGGAAGTACTTTCTAGATTCTGCAGACCCTCAGGCTGACCAACAAAAGGTATCATTCAGAATGAGTAAAAAGTACTTTACCAAATGAGAGTTAGACCCTCATTCAAAGATTCCTAGAAATGGTTCCCTGCTTCTCTTTTTAAAGTTACAAGCCTGTGGGATCATCTTTCAACATGTGTGCTGGCCAGTGGGCTAGACTAGACTATTGGCTAAACTATGAAATGGCCTCAGGGAAAAGCTAAAGTAAAGAGCTGGGAAATATGGGTCTTCATCTGAAAGGCCAAACCAGAACAGAAGGGAGAGAATGGTAGAACCGCAAACAAGGGTCCCACAAGCTAAACAAGGCTCCCTTACCAGCCACTGGGTCATGGAAAGAGAAATCCTTATTCCCCCAAAGATAATGGATAAAATGGTCTTTCCAAATTTGACCAAGGATCCCTTCATTTCTCAAGAGCCAGGGCCAAGATCCCAAATAAAACTTCAAGGCCCTACTCTCTAGGATCTGTTTCCCACCATTCCCTGAATTGATTTTGGCCTATAAGTACTGGTTGAGGCAAGGAGCTCTTCTTCCCTATACCTGCCTTCCTGTGTTCTAAGTCTCTGGTGAATTTTCCTCCTACTGAGACCCTTCAGACCCAGGAGATAAAGACAGCCAAGTCCAATTTATATAGTGATACCTCCCCAAATCCTCTGCTACCAACAACAATGCAGTCATCAGAACTTTCTTTCCAGACAGTCCTGTGCCCTCCCTACCATTTTCAGAGAAGCCAGTAGGGATATCAGCCAACCTGCTTGAAGAACAGCTGACAGCCAGTACCAGAAAATATTGTATCGTCTTCACATGAGTTGAAGTCAGCAAGTTGGCTCTCCAGAGTCTGGTGCTGTCTCCTGGGTGAACATAGTAAGGAAAAAGTTTCCTAATATCTGAATTAAAAGTGAAAATGTTGAAAAGCAGTCATCACTGTGTTTGTCCTTCCCCCACCCCCAATACATGTTTACACACACAAACACACCATTCATGCAAACAAATCATGGATCTTCTCCATGGCTGAACATTTTAACATTTTAGCGTTCAGTAATATTCTCAGAGGCTCAAGGTTTTCAGCCAAATCCCAGGTCTGTGCACAAGGACACTGCATAAATCCCTCCCCTTATGAAAGGCCAGTCTGAGCAGATGGGACCACTCTTAAGTAAACTGTAGAGCCCTCCCTTCATCCATTTCAGGAGGAGCGGCAGGGGGCTGGCCCTACCAGACTGGAGAGCACAGAAGCTTCGAATTCTAAGGCTAATGTTCATATCCACAACTTAGCTCTCTGAAAGGAAGTGTCCATTTGACCATACAACCCTCTCTCCTCACCCCCAAGGGACGAGCAGATCATAAAGTCTGACTGGAGGAAGCTGCTGCCCAACCAGTGGGGAATCAAATACTGAGCATCAGAGAGGTGGCCAGGGTGACGAAGACGTATAAGGTAAGAGGCCCCTCAGGCCCAGTTTCTTTTCCTGCTAAGTCTGGGAAAACAACTTCCTAGCAACTCCACTTTCTGATAATCTGCCTCATGAATAATTATTCAACCAAAGATTTTCTTAAAGAAGATAGGGTCAGATAATTTAGCACTCAGCAAAAGTAGATGGCATCGGTTAGTCTGCCTCCACTGTGTTCTGTCCAGTCCCTTATCCACCACCTGTCACCCATAGCCTTAGCAGAAAGGATATGTTGTATCCTCCATCACTCTAGCCCCAAGTGTGTCAGGAAGGTACAAGGCAGGTGGATGAAGAGAGAGACAGACCCGGACACCCCAGGTACTCACCAGGAAATACGTGGACTGTGAAATTACACCAGAGCTAGACAACTTACCACCACACTGGAATCCTTGGGGTACTGAAATAATTAACTTGCTAATCAGCTACACCTTGCCTTTTCCTTGCTTCCTGAAAAAAAAAAAAAAATTTTTTTTTTTTTTTTGGCAAATCGCTTTCACATCAGGTTCCTATGCCTGTCACTTGGAGACAAATTATGCTTTTGAAGAAATACAGTCTACCTCCACGTAGACTGATATGGGGTCACAAAAAGTTGGACCTCTTCCTTCTTCCAGACTCTCCCCTAAGGCCTCAGGGGGCAAACAGAGATAAAATGTTTCTGGACATACAGGGTTTTCCCTCCACAGCACAGAGCTTTTCCACCTCCACTAAGCTTGCTCGCTTTCTGCCCTCTTTAACCTGCTCGCTGGCACTAAACAGCCGAGATCCACGTGGAGAAAAGAGGATTGATTAGAGTCGTAATAATAATCCCTGGCATTCATACGGCTTTACCATTTACAAAGTGTTTCCACACATTATCTTACTGGGTCAGAGGAAGTCGAACTGGAAGGCACCTCAGCCATCATTTAGTCCAGTCCCCTTGTGTTACAGATGAGGAAACTGAGGCCCAGAAATGTGAAATGTCTTCCCCAAAGGCCACAGGCAGAAATGGTATATGGTCAAGTTCTCGCACTCTTTGTCTAGGAGTTCCATATTGCCTCAAACCCTCTGACAAAACCGAAAGAACATGATCACCTTTTGTTCCACCAAACCAAAATCAAACATACAGCCATTAAGTCAAATTCCAACTCAAGTAATTGTTGTTGGGAAGTGCCTGACTCATAGTGACCCTGTATAGGGTTTCCAAGGAGTATCTGGTGGGTTTGAACCTACAGAGTTCAACCCTATATAGAGTTTCTTAGGCTGTTAATCTCTATGAAAGCAGACAGCTTCATCTTTCTCCTTTGGAATGGCTGCTGGATTTGAACCACTAACCTTGTGGTTAACAGTCCAATGCCTAACCCACAATGCCCACAGTGGATCTAAACCAAGAAAAAAAAAAAAAAAAAACTAAACTAAAAAGCTAGGAGAATGAATTAAAGCAACTCTTTTAAGAAATGGTTTGGAGGACTGAGGGTAAGGGAGACCATTAGTCTAAGTTCTGAACTGAATATGCTAATTAACACACACACACACCCCCATCTCTTTGTCCCCCTCACCTCCCCACCCCCTTCTTTCCAGGTTTAAAATATGAACATTATGCAGTTTGGGATTTAATGTTTAATTTGCCTACAGATCCCTGGGGGCTTTTTTTGAATCCAAATCTGGCACCCACACTCCCAGGACTCCCTGCATGATGGGCTCATGTGTGCATATGTGTGTCCACTCAAGACATAGGATTTAGCAGTGAAAAAACAGGCATCTTGATTCTTTCACAGATCAGATGATTTGCAAATTAATAGCTCTTTCCTCCCCCCAAGGCTCTAAGGAGATAAAAAAAGAGTTCTGATGGAATCAAAACAGCAGAAAAATATAAAATGGGGCAAGAAAGGGAGAGTCACATTGGATTCTGTCAAGAAAAGTCTTCCCTGTGAATGGTACGTGTGTATTTGGACATGGGTCTCCGCCTTTCCATGGGACCATGGGATCCAAGCCTGTTGAAAGGTAAGTGGTTTCTTTGTGTGTTCCTTTATTATTAAGCCCAACTCTTTTCCTTCTAAAACTCCTTCTTCTCCCTGTTGAGCTGACCATGCTTCTGGATTTATGAAGAGAGATGTTTTAGCAGAAATCCCCCAGAGTGTCCCATCAGCCCTAAATCCCAGGCCCGCTCACCCCCCTAAGACCCTATGACACACAGCATGCCAACACGGCTTCCTCTTGCCTATGCATTAGCCATCCATTGTGGCAACCTGACATCTCTCACACATAAAACCGTAAGAGAGAAATAAAATATCTGTCTCTTGGCGAAAATAAAGCTTTGCCTCCCTCCTGATGTATAGGATATAAAATAAAGCCACGGCTCCAATAGTGGCTTTTCCTTATGCCGGAGTTGCCTTTGCACACACGGAGACAATGAAGACGGATGGTCTGGGACGAGGCCCAGCCTCCTGGGGCCGCCTTCACCCTCTTTTATTATAGTCTCTCCCCCTCCTTCCCCGCCTTTTTCTTTCTTCTTCACTTTCTCTCCTTTTTGGTTTAGATTTGCCTTTTATATGCCCTTCTCTTTCTTTTCTCTGGAACTTTATTCCTTTTGCTCACTTTCTTTCCAAAGTCGGACAGAGACAGTGAGAGAGGAGCTAAGTTTCTCACCTTCCCAAACACGACTACAATCTCTTCTCACATCCCTCTTCTCCAGATCCCCAATTCTCTCTGGACCGCCAGCCCCTCTGGCTAATTTTGCTGTGACTGCTTCCGGATTTGCTTTGGTCAAACATATAAATGTTCCCAAGAGACATCTAAGACTATGCTCAGTAAAGGAAGGGAAGTGGATTTTTTTTTGGGGGGGGTGGGGTGGGGGGGAAAAGAGCTGCCCACTTCTTCCTCTCCTAGACTAGGTGGCTTATGGATCTTACCATTTATTTAGCCTCCAAGGAGGCCAACAGAGCAAAACTGTCACTTCACAGGGGTGAGAGTTGGCAAGCAGCTCCTAAACCCAAACCTCAAAGCTGCATCACCAGAAAGACTGTGGGTCCTATGTGGGTGACTGCGTTTTTGCATGTGAAAAGGACAATGAATTTTAGTGGGCCAAAAGGTGGTATGTTATGGATTTGAATTTCATCCCCCCAAAATGTGTTATAAATCCTAACCTCTAGGTCTATGGTTCAGTTATAGCATAAGCACTGGGGTACTAACTACAAGGTTGGTAGTTCAAATCCACATCTGCTCTCAGAAACCCTATATAGGATGGCTATGAGTCAGAACCCACTCAATGGCACACAACAACATGCCTATCTGTGGTTATCATCCCAGTTAGGAATGAGTTGTCTTTGTTATGTTAATGAGATGGGAGCAATCGCTTTTGAGATATAAAAGAGCTCAAGCAAGCATTGAAGAAGAGAGATGGAGGAAGACATATGCCAAGCTACATGAAGACTGCCCCAGCAGAAGATCAAAAGAGACAGGGACCCTCTTCCAGAGTCAACAGAGGAAACCTTCTTTCCCCTAGGATCAGTTCTGAATTTGGATTTCTAGTCTCCTAAAACTGTAAGGAGCTCTGGTAGCACAGTGGTTACAAATGGGGCTGCTAATCTCACAGTCACCAGTTCGAGACTACCAGCTGTTCCACGGTAGAAAGATGAGGCTTTCTGCTCCCGTAAAGATTTACGGCCTCAGAAACCCTGTACAGGATCGCTATGAGTCAGAACCGACTCCTTGGCACATAACAACAACAACAAACTGTGAGGAAATACATTTGTTTGTTAAAACCACCCACTTATGGTATTTCTGTTACAGCAACACCAGATAACTAAGGTAGGCCCTTTCCAGCCAGCACAGCTACCAATGTGCCAATCAAACACCCTTTCCCTTACCACTGCTCCCCACTGTGAGAACTGAGAGTATTGTGGGGAGCAAAAGGGGGAGCCCTCCTCATGTTCACACAGAGACCAGAACTCTTGCCCCTCACGGTCACACAGTCACATAGTTGTAGTCAACCTCCCTCCTTTCTCCACCTACACTTGAGGCTCTCTCCCATGTTGGTGGTTGGTGGTTGGTGGTTGGTGGTTGGTGGTTATGTGCCGTGGAGTCGGTTCCAACTCCACGTGATCCTGTACAGGGTTTCCGAGGCTGTAAATCTTTACAGGAGCAGAAAGCCTCATCTTTCTCCCGCGGAACAGCTAGTAGTTTCGAACTGCTGACCTTGCGGTTTGCAGCCTGATTCGTAACCACTACACTAGAGAGCTCTCCCATGATGGCTACCTTTTTTTTCCTCTGTCCCCAGAGACCTCCCTTGTGTCAAGTCTGCATTCCTCTCACCTGAGCTTCCCTGGCTCATGACCCCTGTCTGAATGGGTGTATCTCTAAAAGCTTCTCTGCATCTTTGCCCTGACTCCACTTCTCTTCAAGACTGCTTTTTCAACTCATTCAAAACCTCAGCTGCTCTGGGGACCACAGGACACATCCCCTGAGAAGAGCAAATGGTGACTAAAAGAAGAGGTGCAAGATCTGGACACCTGGAGGAACAAAGAGGAAGGAAGGGTATGGTCTGGAGGTAGGAAATGTCCATTAGGGAGGGCAGGAGATGCCTTGTAGTCTATGAGATTAATCTCCCCAAGTGGATGGATATAGAGGGAACTGTAAGAGTATAAATGTGTGTGTGCGCGCGTGTATGTATGTATGAAGCTCCCGGTGGTCATCCTAATCTGAGATCTTTATTAATGCTACTCAGACCTGAAGGCACCCATTGAATTCTGCCCAAAGAGAGGGATAGGGGAAGAGGACTTAGAGCTGTCAAGTCCAGAAAGAACTCAATCCCAGCTCTAAAGGTGGCTAACTTTGGGGCTCTCCTTCTCTTTCCCTTTTTCTTCCCATTTGATATCTCTCCAGATATCGGCAGTGACCACTGCCATTAGGTAAGGGGAGAGAGTCAATTAGTGAGAGGATTAATTACTCTGAGGCACAAGTCCTGTTTGTCTTCCTTACCCGGGTGTGTGTGTGTGTTCAGACAGAGGAACACGGGCACGCACCCAAATACACATTGTTGTCACGCCATCTTAGACGTTTTATTTATTTGTTGGATTCCTGCCCAGAGCCGCTCACACGCTTTTCCACGGGCACTGAGTCTCCCACCAAACATGCCGCCTCTTTTTCTCCCGCCTGCAAACATGCCTGGCACACATCCGCACACCCTCGGAGTCCTCCCAGGAAGCTCCCTCAGCTCCTCTGGTCCTTGCGCTCGGATGGCTATTTTTCTGGGTCTCTTTTCCGTTTCCCATCCTCCACTCCTCCACGAATCATACACACACCCCCACTCCCTCTACCCCCCCACGCCTGCCTTTCCCCCTGCTATTCCTGCCTAATTTCTCGTTCCTTCTCTTCTGTCTGGTTTTATCCCTGTCCCACAGATCTGGATTGCCTCAGCTCACCCTCTCCCTTCTGAGGCTCTCTGTGTCGGATCTTTGCTCCTCAGTGGGTGCAAAGGCATCGAAGACCACCAAGCTCAACCTCATTACCATCCCAAATGCCCACGGTCCCTTCCTGTCCCCAGGGGAAGCAGCATTGTTTACCTAGGCTAAGCGCACGCTGTGACACCCCAGCCGAAAGCTATACTGCTGGGTCTTCACTATCTCCCAAGTCCTGTCTTAGCATCCCTTGTAAAATGTATGGGGCATAATGTATCAAGGTGGGCAATCCCCCAAACTTCTCACTTCCAATAGTGCACTGAACAAAGGGTCTCCGGCAAACCCCCTAACTTGGGTTTCCTGGATAATAGAAATAATTCCGCCCGCCCTCTCCCATTTGCTATACGGCCCCAAAGGGAAAGTGATTTTTCAAAAAATCAAAACTGTAAAGTGCTGCACATTTCTATCAGAGTGAGATAAAGGGGCCCTAAGGCCTGGGAGAACACAAGAAGGAAAGGAGAGGGCTAGAGAAGTCACCAGTCCGATCCATGGGAGCGGGATAAAGAGCTCCCATGCGTGGCATTATCCACAACCTCCTCACGGGAGTCCGTGCGAGATCTGTGCAGCCTCCCGGACTGACCGGGTTCAGAGGTCCACCTGGCTTGCTCCTCCTTACCGCCACCTGGCCAGGCATGGCTGGGTGTACCCTATCCCTGTGGTCTGGCACCATACAACCAAGAGCCCGCTGCTCAGGGTGCCTCCATTCATCGCCTCACCCCCATTTCCGGGGGCCGGGGGCTAGACTGGAGGGAAGTACCACAGTTCCTAGATCCTCCCTTCCCACGGTGGGAGGCAGAAGGGAAGGGAAGCGGCCAGGGGTGACCTGACCGACCGACCGTTGCTGTCAGGATCAATAGCAGCGACTGTGACCCCATGGCTCCGGTCCTTGGGCAGAAAGAGTCACTGGGGACCAGACAGCCAGAGGGATGAAAGCAGTAGGGGAAAATGGCTGGCAGACCTTTCCATCCCCCACGGTAGTACTGGGTCACTCCCCTCGGGCGAATGAATCCTCAAGGCACTTCCCAGGAGAAATCTGAGCAGGAAATTTGCTCCCCGGGTCCTTTGCTGAGCAAGCCTCCAGTTGGGTGGGAAACTGGCAACCTAGGAGCCTCCCAGCCTTCTGGCTAGAAAGTAACTGTCCCTGGGTCTTGGTGAGGGTCTTTCTGACTTGGAGGTTGTTGGCTAGGGCAGCGCTGGTGTACTTGAACAACAAGACAGAAAGCGTGGCAGCAGGGTGATGAAGGGTGGTGCTCTCCCCTGAACGCGAACACTGTGTGAATGAAATCTGAGCTCAGCGGCTTCGGGACGGTGACTCTTTTTCTCTCCATGTCTCTGCCACTACTAAGTATTAAAATAAAAGCTCAGTGGAAACGAAAAAGTATTAATTGAGTGTGCTGTCATTGTGGAGGCATTACATCTGGACTTTCAACATAGACTCAGGAGCCACGAGGTGCGCCTTGCCTTGCCTACCACGACCCCAGTTGTTACACGACGGTTGCTTCCCTCGGACCTGTTAGCTGCGCCATCTGGACACCACGACAAGCCGAGTCCCGATGCCCTAGAGCTGTTTCTGACCTGCCCCCCAATTCCCCACCTGCAAGGAGACTCCCTCTTTCCCCAGCGTTGATGTTAAGAGGTCTCTACACCCTGCAGACGGACTTAGCCACTTCCTCCTGCCCACCCAGAGGGAGGCGGCGGGCCTTGGCTTCGGGACCTGCAGCCTAGCCGAGTCCTTCCAGCTGTCGCCCCATAGATTCCCGCCGATCACTCCCCCCTCCTTCCCCTCTCTGTTTTGCATGAGAAGCCCAGCTGGGGGAGGGGGCTGGAGGGGGGGGCCGGGCCACCCCGGACTGGGACAGCAGTAGATTCCTGAAAGGGACCGTTGGAAGGAGGGCCTGAGCTGCTAGAACCTAGACAGTTGGGGGTGGGGAGTGTGGGGATTAGCCCCTGCCGGCAGGCCTTACCACGCTGCAGACTGTGGAACCCGACGATGACGATGGAATCCCGGCAGGAGATCAGGCATTCCATCCCGCAGCGCAACGCGCTTAGCTCCGTCCGGGGTGCCCAAATCCAAGTAGTGGTCCGCAAAAAGAGCGCACAGCCTAATTTAAGCCCGCGGAGCCCGCTCACTGGGTTGGAAACGCGCCCTCCCCATCCCCTTCTGTTCTCTGGGGCCTGGGAGAGCCCCTTCGAGAGCTTGGCGTAGTATTTGTAGTCGTTGTCGGAGGAGAGCGAAGAAGGCGTTACCGGTCCGGAACCCAGAGGTCAGGGAAGGGCCGAGAGCCAAAGAGTTACGATTTCCAATAAAAATGTGATGCGGGCAGCAAGATGGGGACTGTAGGTGGGCCTCCGGGTGGCAGGAAAGGGCATAGGGTTCCACAGAGCACTCGCAAATTCGCTGTAGCGACGTCCGGGTTCGTCCGAAGAGGGTATTCCATTTGGCTGAGAGCTGGAGTCATTGCCGAACCAGGGTCGGTACAATGGAGTTTCTGGGCATTTTTCCTAATTTAATCGGGGTCCTGTGTGTGTGCCTGAGCCCCATACCACGAGTGGCCTCGAAAATTCAATGCCAAAATTACCTGCAAGACCTGGAGTGTTTTTTTTGCCCACGCAGATTTCTTTCCACGTTAGGGTCTCCCTGCGCCTTCCTAACGCTCTCCGCCTCCCTGCCCCACTCACAACAAAAAAGTAGAGCAAAAACGCAGGGCCACCCAGCCTTGCTGTCTTCAGACCCACCTCGGGGAACATCCATAGAAAAGGTGCCACCCAAACGGAATTTGGGGTTTGACTCGCGAGCGCGGGAGAACTAGAGCGTCTCTTGAAGGATGTGGTTTTCAGTTCTCGGCCTCAACTCCCCACCCCATCGGGGAAAATTCTCCCGGGTGGGCAGTAATTCCGAGTGTACACCCTGCTCCCCGAGGAGTGGACTATGGAGGGAGTGGTCTGTGGTTGTCAGGGGAACCTGGTGCCCGCCCATTCTGGAAACCCGAGAATTGGAGCGCCGGGTCCACAGCCGGGGAGGCGCACTCCCAAACCCACAGCCGGATCTCTGCGGCGTCCCCCCACCCCCACCCCCAGAGACCTCACGGCCTTCTCCCTCCCCCTTTCGCCCCCAGGAGCACCCCTCTCGCTCTGCCGGTTTCCCTCTAGACGTTTGTTTTTGTAGGTAAAAAGTGTTTTCGGATCACAGTTTTCTCAAACTTCTCGCCTAGGTTGC
>NW_006408525.1:6056030-6070725 GCF_000296735.1 Chrysochloris asiatica | reverse complement strand
TCCCCCGCCCCCACCAGGAAACCGCAGGAATCAACTTTCCAAGAGCGCGCAGCGGGGTACAGACACCCAGCTCATCCATAAACCCCAACCCAGTGGACTTTGGATAGACTGAGGGAGGGAGAAGAAAAGGAGGAACATGAAAGAGGGAGGAGGGAGATTCCGCTGCCAAGCGCCTTGCCATCAAAGACTTGCACTGTGTCCCAGGCAAACTTCCAAGACAAGAAAGCAAGAGTGGGGGGGAAAGTCAACACTTGCTGAATATCAAAACCTAACTGCACCAGGGCCATCTGGGTTTACCGACCCCGTGCGCCCCAACCCTTTATACTGGATGACCCTCACTCTCCAGCACAACTCTAACCCCCGCCTGCGCCTCCTCCCGCCCTTCTCCAGTCCCTCGCACCGAACCCGACGTCTTACCGGAGCAGGAGGGAACCTGGGCACCTCCCCGCCATCCACCCCTGCTTCGCCTGGCCGCGGGTGCCGCCGCCGCTGATCCTCCAAACGCGGTCTCCCCGCACTCTCCCGGGCCGGGGGGATGCAGAATGGTTTACAGAGGGACCGCGGATCGCTGATTGGTCGCAAGCCGCCGTGACGTCGGCGGGCGCTGCATTAAGGCGAGGGGGCTTCCAGAGCTCAGCCAACAGCCAGGAGCAGTGACCGAGCCGCCAGAGCCGGGAAGAGACGCGCCAGGGCGGCGGACAGGACCCGGAGATCGCAGACCAAGGGACGCACGCCCGAGGAGAGCCAACGACCAACCGCGACCTGGGTGGCGACAACAGCTGCCCGCACCGAGCTGTTACAGACGCCGGCCTACTACTGTGGCCGCTACACCAGGATCTTTTTTTGAAAAGCTCTCCAAGCTGCCCCCTCCCCCTGACTCCTCCCGCTACAAAAGAAAAAAAAAGGGGGGGGAAGAAGGCTAGAAAGGGAACCCAGATTTGCCACTACAACGAAAAAAGAGGGAAGCAAGGGGGAAAAAAGAAAGTCGCGCGACTGCGGGGTTGGACGCAGTCAGTGGAAGCGCGGGCCGAGAGATGCGGGACTGTGCGCCCAGGCGGCCGCGAGTTGTGACTGGAGCCACGATGTACGGCCAGGCGCGGTAAGGAGCCAGTGCGTCTCCGAAGGAGCCCAAACACAGGGAAGGCCGCCCCGAGGACACGGAGGCCGCTGGGCCGGACACCGGCCGAGGTGACGGGGCCGGGGCGGTGGGAGCAAAGGAGCGCACCTGGCTGAGAACACCGCGAGTTGTCTCTCTCCGTCCTCGATTAACAAAAACACTTCTCCAAAAGGGGATAAACCCCTGCAACAGCAGCAATCAACAACCAGCTATCTATCCCTCCTGCCTCCCTCCCTTCCCCGCTCCCCCCTGGATCTGCCCCCGCCCCTCCCCCTCCCCCTCCCCGGGGCCCAGCGCCGGCGCCCTGCGCATCCCGACTCACTGCGCGATGCCGGCAGTTTAGAATCCAAAGCGTCTCTTGTTTTGTGCTTTCCTTGTCTTTAAAAAAAAAAAAAAAAGAGCGGGGAAATCCCTGCGGGGGCAGCCCGGCATACACACCCCCGCCGTCACACCCCAGCCCAAAGCAGATGCACTTTGACTTCTGACAGCTCTACCTCAAGCTAGAGAGAACTCCGCGGCGCTGTCCCTGCAATCTGAGCTCGCCGCCCGTAGTCTTGCTTCTCAGCTTATTTATTTCCGTTCCCGACGCGGTTCTCAGTGACCTTCACTCCTCTGCTGGCTCTGGGAAGAAGGGTCGCTTTCTCGCCCGCCAGAGACTCCTTTTCATCGCTCCGGCAGCTGCGACGGAGTTGCTCAGCCCTGGGGCCCTGGGACTTTTGGGCTGCGCGCTCCACGGAGGCGCTCCCCGCCCCCATCACCCTCTTTTGATTTCCTGGTGCGGGTTTTGGCTAGCCCACGGCCGAGTGGGTCTCTTTTTTATTGGAGGGTTGGGGAAGTTCGTGCAGGTCGTCTTCGGGAGTCAGTCCCTCGATTCTACCTGCCCCTCTCCCTCCGGGTCCCACCCGACCAAACCAAAGACCATGGTGCACTGTGCCGGCTGCAAAAGGCCCATCCTGGACCGCTTCCTCTTGAACGTGCTGGACAGAGCCTGGCACGTCAAGTGCGTGCAGTGCTGTGAATGTAAATGTAACCTGACCGAGAAGTGCTTCTCCCGGGAAGGCAAGCTCTACTGCAAGAATGACTTTTTCCGGTGAGTACTTACTCGCGCGCCTAGGCTGCTCCTTGCCCACTCACCCTTGGAGGCCAGCGTTCTGATCAGAGGTCGGCGTGGCCTCGGGTTCTCACCGGGAACTGCCTCTGGGCAGGGAAGCTGCCAGGGCAGCTAAATCCCGAGGGTGTCCGTCTCTGACCTTGCTGGCACGCTAGAAGCTCGAGACGCGGCCCTGCTTGTGCCCTGGAAACTGTGGGTCTTGGTTTGACTGCACATGCCTGGGAAGAACAGGTCTGAGCCTCCTTCGGCCCAGAAACCTCTCCAAGCTTCGAAGGCGGCAGGGCAGTCTGGGGTCTGTCCTTCCGCCGCTGAGCTCTCCAGCAACTGCCCGGGCTCATTCCCTCCCACCTGCTTTTCCAGCTTGGAGAGGTCCTGGTGGGAACGCCGAGCCTTTTGCTTCGTGTGCCCAGTTCTCTTGCCATAGGAGCTTCAGGATAGAGCTGGGCCCTGAGGCCGACTCCTCAAGCCTGAGGGTTTACCCCAAACCTGCTTTGGTCTGGTAAATGGCTGCACTGTCGTCGGCAAACTGCCCCGGAGAATGGCGGGGCCAAGTTCTCCCCGCTTCTCTGGCTGCTGGCGCCTCTATTCCGAGAAGAGGGCTCCGAGGTGAGCCCTTCCCAGGCACTGTCCTTTGCTGCCTCTTCCTCCTTGCTGAAACCAAGGAAAACACGGAGACCTGGCGACCGGAACCTAGAGGCCTTATTGCGCTCCTCCTGCTTTTAGCGTTTTAACTGTATTCACATCTCCAACAACGGTCAACAGAGAAGCAAAGGCTCACAGGCAAATTGTAATTCCCCTGTGCGGGTTTGGAACTTCTTGATTTACTCGGTTGATTTGGTTTATGCTTTTCTCTGAGTATGTGGTAACGGCCCAAACTGGTGGGGTGGGGGTTGCGGTGGCGATAGTGTTCGAAGTCAGCCGAGCCACTTTGCCCAGAGGCCTACCTAGGTCGCGCCTTCCCCAATGCGTCTTTCGGACGCATGGCACCGGGTGTTGAGAGGGAGCCATCGAGCAGCGATGTGTGTACATGTGCACTATTATAAGAAAGCGTGGTTTGATTCTCTGAGCCGTTGCCTACCGGCCGGGTTTTCCCAAAACCCAGTCTAGGTATCCTTTGCAGGTGGACCCCCAAGGCCTGGCTCCCGGTAAAGCGCGCCAGAGCGCCTAAAACCCTCTCAGTCCCGCGACATCTTGCTGCTTGCGCCTTGCAGCCCAGTTGCGCCCGCCTGGATTCTAGGTGGTCCGTGGTTTACTCTCGGAGGGGTGGAAACTCTTCATCATCAGTCTGTGCGCTCGTCCTTTACCTTGAGAGAGTCCGACGCTAGGAAAGAAAAAGGGGTGCTCAGATCACATGTCTATGAAATTCTCGAATCGAACTGTCCTCCGAATCTAAACGGCAAGTTTCCCACCTCCTTCTTGCCTTCAGCGGCGCTTTTCTCCTCTGGGATAACACTTGCTGGACAGGAGTTCGTGCCGGCGACTTGGGTCCCTTGCTTTAATCTTGTGTGTCTCTTCCCTCATGCCCGCGCTCGGCTCCTACCTCATCACTCACTTAATCGGCATTCTATTCTCTTTCGTTCTCCCCTTCTTTCCTCCTTTCCTATTTGCTCCTCTACTTTCTGCTACTCCTTTTCTGTTTCGCTTTTCTGCTTTTGTTCTTTTCCCCGTCTTCCCCTGTCCCTCGCCAACCCGGTCTCCTCCTGTAGGTGTTTCGGTACCAAATGCGCTGGCTGTGCGCAGGGCATCTCCCCCAGCGACCTGGTGCGGAGGGCGCGGAGCAAAGTGTTTCACCTGAACTGCTTTACCTGCATGATGTGTAACAAGCAACTTTCCACCGGCGAGGAGCTGTACATCATCGACGAGAACAAATTCGTCTGCAAAGAGGATTACCTAAGCAACAGCAGTGTCGCCAAAGAGAACAGCCTCCACTCTGGTGAGGCCCCAATTCCCGGCTCCCTGAAGGAGGGCGGGTCCTGACAGACACAAAGCCCGCCAAGACCGCTCCTCACCTGTCTCTTCCTTCACTCTCCCCAGCCACCACGGGCAGCGACCCCAGTTTGTCTCCAGACTCCCAAGACCCGTCGCAGGACGACGCCAAGGACTCGGAGAGCGCCAACGTGTCGGACAAGGAAGGGGGCAGCAATGAGAATGACGACCAGAATCTGGGCGCTAAGCGTCGGGGGCCGCGCACCACGATTAAAGCCAAGCAGCTGGAGACGCTGAAGGCCGCCTTTGCTGCCACGCCCAAACCCACGCGCCACATCCGTGAGCAGCTGGCCCAGGAGACCGGCCTCAACATGCGTGTCATCCAGGTTAGGGTAGGGGAGCACCATTCCGCCCCCCAGAGGTCCGCACGGCTGTCTTGCGAGTTAGCCCAGACCGAGAAAGCACTGCAGGGAGACGGAGCGGTGGGGGCGGGTGCGGAGGAGAACCCTACACACCTAGACCCTGCCAGGCCTTTGAGGCGCGGAGGAATGCGCTCAGCCTTCGGAAATAAATCCCGAAGCCTCCTCCCCTTCCCAGCCCAACTAAGGGATCGAGACGGCGGAGAGGGAGGAAGTGGGAGCTTAGCAGGAAGCTGGAGGAGGGGACACTGTTGAACACTGCTGCAAGACTTGGGAATCCTCTTTCTGCATCACTCCCCTCCTTTCGGGAGGAGCTGAGTGGTCTATGAGTACACAGGAAGTAATCCCTTCTGCTGGCCTCTGTGTCCCTCACCCCAACTTTGTGGATACCTTGTCCCAGTTAGATAAACCCCAGAGTAGAGACTAACCTTTTAAACACAAATGGGATTTACAAGACTGAGGGAGAAGGGGCTGGGGCTGGAGTCAGCTGTACCTCAGGGGTAAAGGCGGAGAGCAGAGGCAGTCATCTGGGGGTAGCTGGGCCTGTGCATTGTGAGGGCAATAAGTCTGCATGTGATTCCCTTGGCCCGAGTGTCTGATCCAAGCCGGGTGTCCAAAACGCAAACCCAAGTGGATGTACCTGGGAGGCAGAGTAGATGTGTGCGTGAGTGAGTAGGGGTCCGTTCAGTAGGAGGCCCTCCGTCCTCTTGGAAGTTGTGGGAGCCTGTGCACACTTAAATGGGAGGTTGAGGGTCTATGTCAGAGGCTGTGAGGGGGATGTTTGGCACTGGGATGGTGAGAGTGGGTGTGAGAATGAGATTTGAGTTTGGACTATTGGGAGATAGAGTAACAACAGGAGGCCGGTTCTGTGTCGTTTTGTCTCTGTCGTGGAGGGAGCTGCCAGGGGACTGCAAAAGCGGAGCTGTGTGTGTGTGACACTAGTGTACAGCCCTTGAAACGCTTTAATTGTGACAGAGACTGTTAGAAACAACAGGTCTGGCTCCCTCTACCCCCAACCTCCGAGTGCCTCACGTCGGGAATCCTGCTGACCGTTGGCTCAGTGTGCACCCAGCGCAATCCCCACGCAGAGACAGATACTCCACCGCCACACACACACACCCCAGGAACCAGGAGTTCGGCAGTAGAGAGATGAGGGGACTGGGCCTTGCATCCGGATTTAGGGGATACTCAGTGGCCTCATCCTGCGCCGTGTGTCCTTCAGGTCTGGTTCCAGAACAGGCGCTCCAAGGAACGGAGAATGAAGCAGCTGAGCGCGCTGGGCGCCCGGCGCCATGCCTTCTTCCGTAGTCCGCGCCGGATGCGGCCGCTGGTGGACCGGCTGGAGCCCGGCGAGCTCATCCCCAATGGGCCCTTCTCCTTCTATGGAGGTGGGTAAGCGGAGGGGCGGCGGGGCGCGACCAGGCCGGGAGTGGCTTCGCTGGAAGCGGGTAGCAACGCAGGAGGTGCTCCTCGCTTTCTGTAAAGAAATGGAGAGTTAGGGAGCAAAGGAGGAAGTCTAGGGAGTAAATCCTAGGGAAGCAGTGAGTCCAGGGAGGATCCCGGCCCTGAAAGACACATAGGCAGGGAGGGAGCAGCTCGGGAGGGTACTCCCAACCTCTCTGCTTCTAGCCTTGCTGGGGCGCCTAAGCCCTCCCCTCCTGGCTCTGAGCTTTACTGCCTGGGGCGCCCCGCCTGCCTTAAGGACCCCCCTAACCTGGCCTGACCTCCTCCTCCCCACCGTCCCGCAGATTACCAGAGCGAGTACTACGGACCTGGGGGCAACTACGACTTCTTTCCGCAAGGTCCCCCATCCTCGCAGGCCCAGACGCCAGTGGACCTGCCCTTCGTACCATCATCCGGGCCGTCTGGGACGCCGCTGGGCGGCCTAGAGCACCCACTGCCCGGTCACCATCCGTCAAGCGAGGCGCAAAGGTTCACCGACATCCTGGCGCATCCTCCTGGGGATTCACCCAGCCCGGAGCCCAGCCTGCCCGGGCCCCTGCACTCTATGTCGGCCGAGGTCTTCGGTCCCAGCCCGCCCTTCTCGTCGCTGTCGGTCAACGGAGGGGCGAGCTATGGGAACCACCTGTCCCACCCCCCCGAAATGAACGAAGCGGCCGTGTGGTAGCGGGTCTTGCATGGTCCGTGGAGTTCATGATTGTACAGATATGAACCTTTATTTAAGAAAAATAGAAAAAAGGAAAAAAAAGAAAAACATAAAAAGCAAGTCCTCCCCGCTCCTTCCTCCAGCTTCGGGGACCATTCTCCGTCTGGGGAGACGGGATGGGAAAGCGGGACACGAAACGGGATCCAAATCCACCTCGAGGCAGGACTGGGATCTATTCGCTGGCGGGAAAGGTGCAGAACTGGGGCTCCCGAAGGGAAAGGCAGACCCCTCTCCACCTCCCACCTGGACCCGGGAGCGTGGAAAAGACCCCGCAGGCGGGCGCGCCTGGTCAGCAGGCGGCGGAGAGACACTCACGGCCACTGCGGGCGCGCACAGCCGGTGGTGATGCCAGGAGTCAAGGGGCGGGAGGCCTCCAGGCGCAAACCTGTGAGTGTGGTGAAGAGGTTTGGGCCAGGTCTGGAGGGTTCTGGCTCTAGGAAACCCCTTCTTAGTGTTGTCTCAACAACAGCGACAACTCCTAGCTTCAGAAACGCCGCCCTGCTGTGCATCAGGTGGGACTATATATATATACATATATATATATTTTGTCTATCTGGGTTTTTTGTTTTTGTTTTTTGTTCTTTGCCAAAATTGCAAAATTCTAAATGTTAAGCCCTCAGTATCAACTCTTCTACCTTCACAAAACTCTACACACACTTACACGGACACACTAGTTCGAATGATTTCCAGCCAAACCTCTCACTAAAATGACTTGAATATTAGCCGTACAAGAAAATAATTCTACCTTCACACATGAGAAGTTAAAAAAAAAAAAAAAAGACTATCGAACTAAAAAACAGTCAACTGTTTACGTATAATGTTAAATTCAGGAGTTCAGTGTTTTACTAATATATCCTGTTTTGAAAACCTCTTGTTCAAGAACAAAATGTTTTGAGCAATCAACCAAAATTGTTTCTTTTCTTTTCCTGTAGATGTTCTGACAGATTTGCAGGGCTTGCGGCTCACTGTGCTAGTATGTAAAAAGGTGTTGTTTACACGAGGCAAAGAGAAAACAGATATTCAGACAGTTGCCAAATAGAATAATTATAGCACAAATACTGTAAAGGTGCCTGGCACCAGCAACCTGAGAAAGTGTTTTAAAAAAAAGTGTTACAAGGTTTAAAAAAAAAAAATCTTTGCTAATTTTTAGTCCTGTTGAACATTCACGGAATTGTTAATATGACTTATATAGACCCACACAGGTTTTATTTTTGTGTCTTTAAAATAAAAGTCCAAAATATTTAAATTTTATGGTCAAATATGCAGTCAACAGCTGCTACTTTTTTCTTTATATATTAAATTTCTCATATTGTCTTTTATTGTTCTAATAAACCTAAGCTTGTGTGACCTCCAGTGCATATTAGACCATTCACTGTATGAAAGAAAACATGTTGAATAAATTTGTGAGTTTTTAATAAAAATAGAAAACCCGATGTTTAGGTAATCATTGTGTTATTTTCTAATTTAACACCTAAGAGGAGAATCTTGATGGGGAACTCAATAAGCGCTCAGAAGTCAGGAGGATGAGAGGCAGGATTGAGGTGATGTATCCATTTTTGCCTTAGCTATGGCTGAACCCCCTTACTAATGCCTGCTAAGCTTTTCTCTGTGGTTTCCTGCTGTTATTAACTACAGATTTGCATTCTATGGATTTAACTGATACAGTTGAAGTGATGTTTGCTGATAAATTAATGTACAATTTGAAATAGAAATGGAATCCATGGCTAAAATGAGTGGTTCAGTTTGTGATTAGACATGAGATTCTGCATTCTCTCTGCCCCATGCCACACAAATGCAAAATTGGGTTTGTGAATGTCAACCTGTAAATATACGATTAGAGGTGATCCTTTTCGGTTTCATTTCCCATAGATAATCCTGCTTTTTAATTTGGTGGTTTGAAAGAAAATGTAAAATGAATATACAGTACAGCTAGAAATGGAATACTTTAATCCCTTTCACATTTCTGACATGAAAGCATTGTTTTATAGTATTTGTTATGTTTGAAGTTCCCAGGAAGGAAAAATATTTTGCCTGGTACAAGATACATATTAAGTTTCTCAGGAAGATAAAACAAAGCAACCAATATAGAAATAAAATTTCAACTGGAGTTGCCAATAGGTTCTGAAAAGTAGTTCAATCCCTTCCAAGCCTTCATTAGATATGGAAGGAATTTAAATATTTTATCTACTATGAAATAAGTATGTGGAGGGTGTATGCGTGTGTTTTAATATTAGATGCTATTAGAGTTTCAGAATTTCTCCCTCACATCACCTAGGCTTCAGTCTGGAATATTCAATTCCTTATTTTAAAATACCAAAATGTCTGCATTAAATGGTATGTAATTTCCAGTGGTGTTTTCATATTTTGTTAAGACGCAAACAGGTTTACTTCTCCTGCAGAGAAGGCTTTAAAATAAGCAATACTTCACTGCATATATATGACTATTTATCTAATAAGGGGGGAATTATCAGGGAGAATTCGGTCAGTGTTCTTCCAAAAATCGAAATTTGTGAAATACAGTGGAGACTTTTGAAACTCTTAGCCTCGGCAGGCAGTTCATTTCTTCATCTTCTCTATATACGATCGCTGGATCAACTTGTTGTAGTCTTTTTAGCATTTATATACATTAAATCATAGCCAACTTATTCATTGTGGAGTCCTCATCCTCCTTTAAAGTTATTCATTCAACTGAACGCATGCTCATTGGGATGCTGCGTTTTCCTATCAGGGCTGCTGAATTATTTAGCAGTTTTATTGTGGAATCGCGTACTTGATAAGAAGCGTTTTAGAGTTAGGCACCAGGGTGTGAACTCAATTCTTCTGTCTGACTCCGCGGCAGCAGTTCAGTCTTCCCTTTCCGCGCCACATCCCGAACCCTGGTGACTACCGGAACAGGTGGCAACGCTCAGCAGTCAAATTTGGAGTTCAAGGTCCGGGAGGAGGAAGGAGGTCTAGACTTGGCAGAGACTGTCCTATCGGAGTCAGGAAGCCCATCCCTGGGCCAGAGTAGCGGGGCAACGCTGCATCATCCCTTCGTGGCGCGCCTGGGAGCACCCAGGGGAAACAGGCGGACTAGAGAGGCGCGCCACAGCGGTTCCCTGACGCCCAGAAGGGCTGCCTCCTCTCTGGCCCGCTCTGACAGCCTGTTTTCTTCTCGCGGCCATCTTCAAGCCGCCTCCCGGGTGCCTCCAGTCACCTGCCCTCGGGTTCCAGCGGCGGGGAGCCGCCATCTGCCCGGGTGAGGCAGCTGAAGCTCCCCCACCCAACCTCTCCAGGCTGGCGGAGGCTAGGGAGGTGGTTTGAAGCGAGATAGGGTTGGGGAGAAGTATGCATGGAGAACCAGGGCAAGGGAACTGAGAAGAGAGGCAGATCTCGAAACCTCCTAGTTCCCTGAATAGTTCAAGCCACTTTGCTGCCATCCTCTTCTACTCCTATATCCGCTACCACTTTGTAGTTCTTAGGCAGCAGGCAGAGATTGTGAACGGGAGACTCCCCCTGCCTTCTTTGGAGAGGACTTTTCTTCCGGAGGAGTGCTTCCCTTTAGTCTCATCTCCCTGTTAGTACAGCCGGAGGTTGAGATTTCTGCTAGGGAAGTGTAGTCTTTGAACACTCCCTTTCCATAATCCACCTTACATTTCGCATCAGGCATTCTTCCCTAGGATCTCAAGAAATTAGAATGCTAGAAAGGAGGGGGCCCCAGAAAGAGCATTTGGGAGGTTCTAGTCCCTGCCTCAGTATCCTTCAGTTACATATTAAGGTCTTGGATTCTTTCTTTCTTTCACTCCTGGGGGGATCATCTTCCTACCATCAATATGGAGTGGAGTAGTAAGCCAGGAGAGTAATTTGGGGATACCTGGAGCACATATGTGACCGTAATGGAGTGGTCTTGACACTTTCTTAAAAAGGCTTCCTCAGGAAGTCAGTGGGAACCAGGACAGAGAAGGAGAGTAGGTGAGCAGATAGATCTACAGCTTTTCTTATGGGTACATACCCAGGCCAACCCCAGAATCATCTAATAGTGACCATGTTTGTAGGGTAGCTCAGAGGTAGTCTCTCCCCCTGCCTTACCTCTTCTCATTACTCCAAGGTCAGGTTTCTAGGCATTATTAATGTCCTCAGTAGCAAGGGGAAAGGATTAAAGGGAATAATTTCCAAAATGTGGGGTCAGAGAACCAGTTTTGTTCTTTGAAGCTCAGGGAGATGCCAGTTGTTGTAGGCTGAGGAGCACATTGCTGCTCTGAAGGGACCAGAAGCAAGCACCAGACTTCAATTACAAAGGATAAGTTAAAATATATATATTTAAATCTATTCTCACCGGAGTTCTGCAGATGGTAAAAAACAGTTTTCCTGGCTGAGATCTCTGTCTAGGGTGCCTTGTACTAGCCTTTATTCCTCAAGAGCCACCTATAATGGGAACATGGAATAGGGCACACTAAAGTGTTGACCTCTGATTGCTCTTGACCTAAGGACATAGGAAGACAGAGACCCTGACGTCCTCAGGATCACACAGGAGACACTGAGGATCCAACTGGCCTGGGCTGAACCCAAAAAGGAACACTGTCACAGTATACCTGTAGCATCTCTTTTCTGGATCCTTTTGATGTAGTGTTTGTTTAGGAGGTTCTAGGTCTCTATAGGTGACCTCAAACATGGTCAGAACACTTGATACTCACCTCTTAGTATTTCTTATTGCAGTTTCTGTTTCCATCTATAAGTTTGTCTGCCCCCCAGGCTGCTGACCATCAGGACAGAATCTAACTTACTCACTTTTGTATTTCATCTAGCAGTGTCTGCCACACAGAGGGCAGTCAGGGAATGCTTGATGAAGGAAGGCAAATGTAAAGGGATTGAATCTTTATGTGTGCCTGGATTCAATTTGTCCTATGAAGTCTTCATATTTTGAGTCTCCTTGTGCCCCTCAAAAGGGAGACCTGAGTTTTTCTGCCTTTGTACACCGGTTCCAGGTGTCTGAACATTTCATTTCTTCTTTGAACAGTAAAGACATCAATTCTGAGGGTGTGCAGTAAAGAAATCCCCACGCCCTTTTCAAAAAAAAATCCCACTTGCTTTTCTTCCCCTGCTCCCACAAGGCTACTTGGGAGAAGCTACAGAAACGATTTTTATCTCTGCACAGCCAAGTTGTTTGTTGTTGCTAGGTGACATCGAAGCGATTCCAATTTATAGAGACTCCTACATATAGCAGCGTAGTGGTTACGAATCGGGCTGCGAACCTTAAGGTCAGCGGTTCGAAACTACCAGCCGCTCCGCGGGAGAAAGATGAGGCTTTCTGCTCCCGTAAAGATTTACACCCTTGGAAACCCTGTACAGGGTCGCTATGGGTCGGACCCGACTCGATGGCACTTAACAACAACAACAACACATATAGCACTGCTGGTCCTGAGCCATCCTCACAAGGATTCCTGTTTGAGGCTTCTCCTCTTTTATGCTGACTCTCGACATGATGTTCTTGTTAAGCACCATCTAGCCGACCCTGTGCTGGGTTTCCAAGGAGCAACCGGTGGGTTTGAACTACCGACCTTGGGATTAGCAGTCCAGTGTTAATCGTACAGGTCTCCATGATGTCCTTGTTGTTAAGTGCCGTCGAGTCGGTTCCGACCCATAGCAACCCTGTATAGGGTTTCTGAGGAGTGGCTGGTGAGGAGTGGCCAACCTTGTGATTCAAACCGACTTTGCAGTCCATTGCGTTAACCCGCAGCGCCCCACCAGGACTCCAAGATGACCTTTGGTTGGTTGGTTGGTTATGTGCCATGGAGTCGGTTCCAACTCATAGCGACCCTGTACAGGCTTTCCGAGGCTGTATATCTTTACGGGAGCAGAAAGCCTCATTTTTCTTCCGCGGAACAGCTGGTAGTTTAGAACTGCTGACCTTGCGGTTCGCAGCCCGATTTGTAACCACTACGCTAACTTAGCAATTCCAAATTATTCCTCTTAATAAAAAGCGCCAGCAATCAGTCCAAGTGCACTTACAATACTCAGCCCTAACACAGGATATCCAAATTTTGGCCACTGGGTCGGAGACATGTGCCTTACTTCTATATTCTTTCAAATCGCGAAATACCAAATCTGCTTTGGGTATAAACCTGAGCGTGCCGGAGTTTCGAGATGCTGACTCTAATTCCCTTCCCCTTCCCAAATAAACCACCACGGGTCAGAGGATAATTGCATTTTATTTCTATGCGAATCTCGCACGAATCTTGACGCATAGTTCGGTTAAGGGAACATCGGCCGCGCGCACAGCAATCTCTAAAAGCTGACGGTGGCCACGTGCCCTTGCGCGCTCCCGTACTGCCTAACACGCTCCTTCGACGCACGCGCACATGCGCAGGCCGGCTGACAAGCTCTTCGGCCTTCGGTAAGCTTCCGCTTTCATCCTAGCAACGCTCGTAGTTACGCGTAATCCCCGCCCCTTCTTGCTTGACTCCCGGAAGTTGCCGGCTCGTAGTTAGGTGCTTGGTTCTTGAGCGGTTTCAGGCTGTGTTGGGGAATAGTAGTCTCGGGGCGAGACGACCCAGTGGGGAGACAGCTTTCTGGCCGGGGTTGGGTCGCAGATTTAGGTACGCGAGGCGGACCGAGACCTGGTGACGATGGCGGGGCCGCAGCCTCTGGCGCTGCAGCTGGAACAGCTGTTGAACCCGCGACCACGCGAGGCGGATCCTGAGGCCGACCTGGAGGAGGGTGAGGCCGGGCTGGGGGAGGCCACGTGCGAGCCAGGGGGTCGCGTGTGAGGGTCCGGCAGCGAGCCTCGCCTGCTCGCCGCCTCCTGGCTCAGAGAAAAGCTCATGAGGGCCTCATTCGGACACCCATTAGCTAGATTTGGTTCTCTAGTGGGCGGAACATCCGGGAGACTCAGACCAAGTGTCAATGTGAATCAAGGGCTGTTGCAGGGAGCTAAAGTCTGATAGCAGATTGGAACTTGGAAGCTATCTTTCAGGATGCTGTTACTGGTACTGCGTTAGATGTGGGGAGAGTTAGATTTGGGGAGAACAAAGTTTTTTTCTCTAGCTGCCCATGAGAATTTGTTTGAAGAAGAATGGAAAATGTAGATTTCCCTAGTACTATTTAAGCCTCTTTAGGCCTCAAGACATTTGCTCAGGTGCTGAAGAGAGAAATTGGTGTTTTGTATGCTCAACCAGCTGCTCCTTGGAAACCCTATACAGGGTCGCTGTGGGTCGGAATCGAATCGATGACAACAGTTAACAACAACAAAGGCTAAAGGTCTAGCCTGTTTTAGACTTGAGTGAGAAGTGTGAGGGAGGGTGACTAAGGAGGGATAAATGTGAGTGCTAGACCGTGTAAGAATATCAGTTGAAAGAACTGGGGCTTTTCAGCCATATAAATGAAGAAAACTCGCTGAGAAGTAGGAACCGTGCAATGCTAGAACAGGATGGCTGACTTGCAAGCCATATTGGAGGGACTGTCACATAGGAAAGAGGAGAATTAGCCTTGTTTTGTATGATCCACGGCATAGCAGTATAACGTATGAGTAGCTGCAAAGAGTCAGCATTCTGTTCAGGTACAGTAGTAAGGGGAGTAGCCTATCTTGGAAAGTAATGAGTTCCCTATACTTGGGGAAGTTAGTGGGGATTATATAGCGAATATTCAAGCATAGGATGAAGGGGTTGACTGGGGTTTTCATTAAAATTTCTTCTAACATGGAGATCCTAATTACTTTCCCCCTCCCCCACAGCCACTGCTGCCAGAGTGATTGACAGGTTTGATGAAGGGGAAGATGGGGAAGGTGATTTCCTGGCAGTGGGTAGCATTAGAAAACTGGCCTCAGCCTCCCTCTTGGACACAGACACAAGATATTCAGGCAAGACTACCTCTAGAAAAGCTTGGAAGAAAGACCACTGGGAGCAGGCTCTGCTAGGCTCATCTGGTGAGTAGACATACTTGCGTGGTACTATTTCTTGATTTTTAAGTGTTAATTTTTT
>NW_006408525.1:6047991-6055930 GCF_000296735.1 Chrysochloris asiatica | reverse complement strand
GTAGCTTAAACATTTTTTTTTTTGGGGGGGGGGGGCGGAGTTGAAAGAAGAAGGTGATTTCTGCAAGATGAATCTATGTGCCCTTGCTAGAAAGGGCCTTAAAGGCTATTTCACTTCATAAGGAATCAAAACACCAGAGTTGCTAAACTCCTTATTCAGAGTAAAGGTTCACCCTGAAAGAAATAGCAGTGTATATTGGATATTAAAGAAGACTGTTTTTAGAAAGTAATGTGTTTAAAAAAAAAGTAATGTGTTTTAAGAAGTATTGTGTCTGATGAGCATGGTTCTAATTTTAGGTTTTGACTCTTTTTGATGGGGAGAGGGAGGGTTCAGTTCTTGCATTGAGTCACTGAATAATATTAGTTATTTGTGCAACTTACTTTTTATTTTAACCTTAAAATAAAATAAGCCTCCCTTCTTCCCTGTAAGAGAATAAGGAGAATGTGAACTTATCATTTTAAAACATTGTAAGTTTCTAAACGTGGAAGAAGAGCCAGATATGACCTTTTGAGTAGCTGCTGTTTTCTCTCCTTAAAAGAGGTCATCAGTACCGTGTGGACTGAATTATCATTCAGGATATGGTATCTATGATTTAGTCCTTGATACAGCTCTGGAAGCTCTTAATAAACTCATTCATATTCTTTGCTTAGAGGCTTATAACAGACCAACCAGGAACACATAGTTATTGAGTTCTCACCAAGTGTCAGGCGCTATGGTAAAACTCTTTGAATTAAGAACTTGAGACTCAGTCCTTAAAAAATATTGTCATCTCTATTATCATTACATGTATCATCTCATTTAATTTTCCCAGTAGCCCTATGAAGTTGGTACTGTTTGTTCCTATTTTACAAATAAGGAAACTGAGGGACAGGTAGCTAAGTAACCTGTTCAGGATCATATAGCAAGCAAGCAGGAGAGCTACGATTCAAATGAAGGCAGTCTGACTCCAAGATATCTAATCTTACCCACTACTCTGTCTGAATATTTCTTAATCTGAGAAAGAGCATACATTTAAATAATTATTCCTGTCTGCTGTTCATTGCATTTTGTTTTTATATTTATATTTCTGACCAGTCTTCTAAGGGTCTTAAGTTTAATATAAAGAAGCACTGAAGATGCCTCATGTTTTCATAAAATCTTTATCATATTGAAGAAAGTTGTTGGTAATTGGTATTTAATATCTGTGTTTGCTGTATGTTTCACCATGGGAGAGACTGGACAGTCAATAAAGACTTCTGAGTATCAAGTGGTACCTAAACATAAGTAAAATGAGAAGGCTTTCCTAACATTCCATCAAGCTCAAACTCCTTCTCAAAGGAAGCAAGACTTGTGATTCTCTCTAGCTTTGCCTCCTACCACTTCGTCTGCATTCTGCCCTCCAGAGTACTTTTGTCTTGCTGGACCTTCAAATATGTTGTGTCCTCATTTCCCTCTCCCATGTCTGTGTGATGAAAAATTATAATGTGTCTTTATCCACATTATAATTTCTTCCCTTTCCAAGAGCAGCTTTTGGAAAGGTGCTTTTCTCTACACTTGGCATTAATGGCATTGGAATGTATTTGTTGGTATGCTTATTTACCACTCCTGCCAGATGATGAACCCCTCACCAACAGGTGCTGTATTCTGTTTATTCTGTCTTACCGATCATCTGTGCCTAGTTTGTAAGAAGTGCTTAATAAGTATGTAATAAATAAGGTGCACTGGTATGATAAAGATTGCATTTGGGATAGATAATGAGAAGCCATATTTTTTCAGATGCTGGTTTGGGAAAACATCAGTTGAAATCTTATTCTTTCATGTCTTGATGGAGTGCTGTCTGTT
Organism: Chrysochloris asiatica; assembly: GCF_000296735.1. NCBI lineage: Eukaryota > Metazoa > Chordata > Mammalia > Afrosoricida > Chrysochloridae > Chrysochloris > Chrysochloris asiatica. The sequence continues at coordinate 6,054,109 of NW_006408525.1, read as the reverse complement.
TCCTATGCTGTAGTTAAGTGCCCTTGAATCGGTTCCTACACATAGTGACTCTGTATAGGGTTTCCAAGGTTTGAACCACCAACCTTGTGGTCAGCAGTTCAGGACTTCTTTAGAGCCACACCAGGACTCCTGTAAAGCCTTGCTTAAATTCACTTGCCCCACAGTTAGAATGTCTCCCTAATCTTAGTTGTCAAAATTTTGTCAAAGCACTTTGAGTTTAGTTCTTGCTTGTGTTGTAGTTTTCATTAGGGTGGAACCCACGTTTTGCTTCTCCCTTAGCATTTTAGAGATATTGGATATATGGTAAATACTTTTTGAATACAGTAACACTTTTTTTTTTTAATTCTGAGACAAAAAAGAGGGCCTGGTATTTTTCTCACAGTAGTACCCGTTTTTATCTTCCTCTCTTTTAGATAAGGAAGTATCTGATGACGAAGTATCTGGAGATGGAGATTCTGAGGGCCTGGCACTGGAAGAGTCTGATGAAGATCATGGGCATGCTGTTGAAGTACAGGAGACTGACAATGGGGAGAGTGGACGGGCCTGGAGGGAGAAGAGAATTTGCTCTGGAAAAACACCAGGCTTCAGTGTCCAGAGCATTAGTGACTTTGAAAAATTTACTGAAGGGATGGATGATGTTGGGAGCAGTGAGGAGGAGGAAGAAGAGGAAGGTGAAGATAAAGAAAGTGGCATGGAAGAAGGAGATGGTGAAGAAGACTTTGAGGGTGAAAGTGAGGAGGACAGGGTTGAAGACAGAAACAGTGAAGATGATGGTGTGGTAATGACGTTTTCCAGTGTCAAAGAGTCAGAGGAAGTGGAGAAAGGAAAAGCTGTGAAGAGCCAGATAGGTTTGTACATGGTTTTGCTGTTTATTCTTCAGAGAATTTACATTTGATCTAGTCTGTATTGCTGAGTTTGGGCTTGGTCTTTCTCTCCTGTATCCTTCCAATTAGTTTGTGACATGCTCCACTTACCTGGAGGCCTGAAGCCCCCAGCGTCTGCTTAGCCAGCCATTTCTACACTGAGCTGCTTAGGTGGTTTTGCTCTTGTACTTTGGGCTACCGTGAAAGACTGTTGTGAAGAGAAGAGTGTTTTTTTCTCTCCTTGGGTTTTGGCATTCCCTCTGTCGTAAGCAAATATTTGCTTCCAAGATACTGAATTTACTTCCTTTAATTGAAAACGTTTCCATGGCATGTAACTGTTTAGAGAACCGGTGTGAGTTCCTGTCCCTCTCCCCCTCCCCCTCCCCCTCCCCACCCAGGAAGATTTTATCACTGAGATTTAGTTTTTTTCTCTTTCTCAGCACTGTGGGACCAACTCTTGGAAGGCAGAATCAAACTACAAAAGGCTCTGTTGACCACCAATCAACTTCCTCAACCAGATGTTTTCCCTATTTTCAAGGACAAGGGTGGCCCAGAATTTACCAGCGCTCTAAAAAATAGTAAGAATACTTGTGCCATATTGGGATACTTAGACTCAACTGGGCTACATTGCGATTCACAGGACTTGATGTATCTACAGCACCACAGGGTTAAAGAAGACACTTGATATTAGTGATAATGGTATAGATGAGTGGCTTTTAGTGGAGTCCTTTTATGAAATGAAGATGATTTTGATTGAAATGAGTTAGGTGCTTGAGCCATTCTGATTTCTTCTCATCTATCATTCCCCCTTCCCTTAGCTGTCTGGGTTACTTCTTTAGGGCTTAAACCCAACCACTCCCTTGCAGTTGTTTAAGACTCATAGCAACCCTACAGGGCAGAGTAGAATTGTCCCATAGTGTTTCCAAAGACAGTAAATCTTTTTGGGAAGCAGACTGCCACATCTTTGTCCTGCAGAGAGATTGGCGAGTTTAAACCACTGACCTTTCAGCCTTTCACTTAGCAGCCTAGAGCTTAAACTACTGGTACTATCAGGGCTCCTTTCTTTAGTGTTTGTTGTTGGTATTGTTGTTAATTGTCATCAAGTCGGTTCTGACTCATAGTAACCCTGTATAGGGTTTCCACAGAGCAGTGGTTTAAATCAACCTTGCAGTCGAGCGTTTATCCTACAGCACTACACCAGGAGTCCTTCTTTAGTGTGTAGAGAACACTAAAAAATAGTAAGAATACTTGTGCCATATTGGTGTAGGGGCTGAAAAGGAGAGAATGAATGACTGAGTTCATTTAAGTGGGTTTATCCTGTACTTCAAAGATACCTTTCTTTGGGAGGCTGTTTGAACAACATACTAAGATGATGCTATTCTATCTTCCTGTTGGTGGCATATATTTGGAATGAGGAAATGTGATGGCTGCAGAGGAAGGAACAAGTGTTGGAAGAGAATTGCTGAGCTATAGAATAAATAAAAAATTAAAAGAGAAAAAGAATGTAGGGATTACTTGGCTCCTAATTCTCTTCATTTGAGGACCACTGATGTCACTGTAGAATAAATCACAAGGTCAACAGTTCAAACCCACCAGCTCCTCCTCTAGCGAAAGCTGAGGCTTTCTGCTCCCATAAAAATTTATAGCCTTGAAAACCCTATACAGGGTTGTATATTAAGAACCAACTTGTCGACACCTGACGACGACAACAGTTCCCTCATTTTGCAAATGAGAAATCTAAGGGCCAGAGTTATTACTGAGCTTGGTGATGTACAACAAAGAGAAAATCTCAACTCTTTTGCCATCAGGTGTGAGTCTTCTGCTGCACCACACTGCCTCCTGGGTTTGTGTGCCTGTGTGCTCAGTAGCATCAAAGGACAGGGACAGAGGGTGCGCTGTGGTTGGGATTGCTGTTTCTTATTTGCATTTTTGAGGTTTAAGGTTTTCATTTGCTCTTTAAAACATATTTTTATAGTATCATGGACTTAGAGTTGGAGGGAACCTGAGGAAACCATCAAAATTTGGCTGTTGCCTCTTAGTTGAACCACTTTAATCCGTCAAGAGAAAATGTATGAGATTTCCAGGGTGGTGATTCTGTGAGAGTACGTGGTTTAATGATAAATTAACTTCCTGAGGGGAACTTTTTTGGTGTATGTTTGCCATACTTAAAACCGTTTCCTGTGTGAAAATAGAAAACAGCTAGCCTAGACCATCCTTCTGGGAACTCTTCATATACTCTGAGAGTGGGGTCTTTACATCCTCTCCCCCAACCTTCCCTCCCTTTTTAAACAATACTTTTGTAGTTTTTCAATATTCTTGAGCTTTTTACTTATTTATATTTTAGAGCACTTCTTGGTTATTATTAATGTCTTGGTATCCCAATTCAAAGTCTTGATGTGGTGCTTTAGGATAAGCACTTGACTGATGGGTTGATTTGAACCCATCCAACCTAACTCAGCGATTCAAACTCACCAGCTGTCCCTCAGAAATCCTATACAGGGTCCCTTTGGGTCAGAACTGACTCAATAGCACTTAACAACAACAACTTATATTATCTGAGAAGCCCTATTGGTGCAATCGTGAAAGTGCTCAGCTGCTAACCAAAAGCTACATGGGAAGACGATATGCAGTCTGCTTCAGTGGAGATTTATAGCCTTGGAAAGCGAAGGGGCAGTTGTATTCTGTTCTACAGGGCCACTATGAGTATGGGTCAGAACCAACTTGAATGGAGTAGGTTGAGGTTTTTGTTTTTTTTAAGTGTATTATATGTTGTTGTTGTTAAGTGCCATCGAGTCGGTTCTGACCCATAGCGACCCTGTATAGGGTTTCCGAGGAGTGACTGGTGAGCTTGAACCGCCGACCTTGCAGTTCAAATGGCTTTGCAGTCTGGCGCGTTAACCCACAGCGCCACACCAGGACTCCACTGTATTATATAGCTGCTTTGAAACATAGGCTGAAATCTGTACCAACTCCAGAACACACACGGGAACTTAGTGTCTTTAATTACATCTTTTCAATATACAAGCTATTACAGGGTATTTAAAATCAAACTGCCTGGATTTAGATTCCATCTCAACAGTGAATTAGCTTTGTGACCTTGGGCACATTATTTAACTTCACAGTAAAATGGGGAGAATTTTGATGGGCATAATATAAAGCAGTAGCACCGTGTCTGGCACACATTTGTGAATGTCGGTGCTAGTTGCAGTAGTATCTTTTTCTCTTGAAGGAGGCATTTGATAGTGTGCAGCCACTTTATAATCACAATCGGTATAACTAACCATTATCCGCACTGTTCTCTGTGCTTTCATTTTAGTAGTACATTAATAAAGGTGTCTTAAAGCAATAGGCATTTATACTGTCCTAGTTGTAGAGGCCAGAAGTCCCACCTCAGTGCGTCGGCAGGGTCATGCTGCCTCTGACGGCCGAGAGAAGAAGACTTCCTGGCCTCACCCTAGCTCCTGGTGGTTGTCAGCAATCCTTGGGGTTCTCTGACTTGTAATTGTATCAGTCTAATGTTTATCTCTGTCTTCACAAAACCTTCTTCCCTTTGTTTCTCTGTAAGCCCAAATCTCTCGTAATGAGGACATCAGTCATTGATTTAATGCTCATCCTAACCTGTGTGACCATACTTTAACTTGATTGCATCTTCAAAGACCCTATTTCCAAAATGGTGCACACTCTCAGATACTTGTGGTTAGGATTTCAAGTTATCTTTTTTGAGGACACAATTCAACGTATAACAATTATTATTTAAACTGCCTATGTAATTTGTTTGATTTCTATAAAATGCACAGTATCATGTCTTATGGTGATAGTTACACAATTCAGCTTCTGCCTTTTATGACTGCTTGGAAATGGTGACCCGAGATCTCATTTCCAAACCCTGCTACTGCCTTCCTGAAGCACTTAACCTGTCCTTAAACTGTTTTCCTGGTGACTTTGGTGACATTAGATATGCTATTTGGGTTCTCTTCCTATCTTTCTGATTCTTCTCAGGCTCTTTTTTTTTTTAAATCCTTTCAATGTAAATTTCATGCCATTTTGGATCCTGTTCTCAGCTTTTGCTTTCTCAGTATCTTCTTCCCTGGCACTCCCATTTACCTTCAGAACCCAAAGTGTCACCTCAAAAACAGCAGGCTTTCAGCTGCATTCTAGCCACAATAGACTCATAAGCACCATGCTTTTGTACCATCAACATCGTAAACTCTTAAAACATTTTCTTTCTTCTCCCAGCACACACGTGCACTTGGTCCCCAATTGCCTTGGTGTGGAGTCTTTTTTCCTTTGCTGACAGAACTGGGATTGGAACCCAGATTGTCTTGACTCTATCTTGTTTCTAGTTGACCATTTTCTCACATAATATTAAAAAAAGAAAGATGACATTTAATCTTATACATGTATCTAATTTATAAACATATAAATCTTACATACATATAGTTTATGTACATAGGAGTCCTGGTGTACTGCTGTAGGGTAATCACTGACCTGCTAACCTCAAAGGCGGCAGTTCAAACCTACCAGCTGCTCCTGGAAAACCCTATTCAGGGTCGTTATGAGTCAGCATTGACTCAACAGCACTTACACAGCAATATATATATTTATATATATAAATCTGGTGGCACTGGGGGTATCCAATTTCATAGCTGTTATCTAAAATGGATTTAATAGTGTTTTTTCCTGCACATTTTATAAACGACTAAAGTTTTCTTGTTTGAATTTTTTGTTTTTGAAGTAGGTCACTTGGGCATAACCCTGTAAAAAGTAGCAAGTCTCCCCTATACCTTTATCTTCTGTTGCTTTTGTTGTTGTTGGGTGCTGTTGAGTTGATTCCAACTCATAGCGACCCTGTGCATAACAGAATGACTTGCTTACAACTTTTTTTTTTTTTTAGTTTTTATTGTGATTTGAGTGATAGTTTACGTGGGAGAACGTCAGCTTTATATTCATTCTGTCATATTTCATTGCATTGCAATGATTACAGTCCCCTCCATGCATCATCATTCCCTCTGGTTTTTATTTTTTGGATGTACACTGAAGCACTCAGGAATATATAACCAATCAAACACCAAAGGGCACACCCTGCAAGTCTGCCCCCCAGCCGTCAGCACACCGCCCCTCTCCCTCCATGAGTCCAGACTCCCCAGCTGCTCCATCTCTCCACGTCATCATCTCTGCCTCCGTCTCTGGTGTCACTGCATCTCTGGATAGGGTTCCGCACTCTATTCTTTTCCCTTGATGGTCCCAGGGTCCTC
>NW_006408525.1:6011098-6046889 GCF_000296735.1 Chrysochloris asiatica | reverse complement strand
ATTCGTAACCACTATGCTACCAGAGCTCCTTTCAGTATGGATTACACCTCAACATAAAACAAAAAGCCTTACAACTGGGCCAGTAGGCAACATGATAAATAGACAAAAGATTAAAGTTGTCAAGGGTTTGATTTTACTCAGATCCATAATCAACGCCCATGGGAACAACAAGTAAGAAATCAGTGGATGTATTATATTAAGCAAATCTGTTGCAAAAGATCTCTTTAAAGTGTTAAAAAAACAGAGATGTCCCTTTGAGGACTAAGGTGGTCCTTACCCAAGTCTGGTAATTTTACTTGTCTCATCTGCATGTGAAAGCTGGATAATGAATAAGGAAGACTTTGTGTCAGTGAAGAATATTGAATGTGATGTGCACTGCCATAAGCAGGAACAAATCTGGCTTGGAAAAGTACAGCCAGAATGCTCCTTAGAAGTAAGAATGGTGAGACTTCATCTCACATACTGTGGATATGTTATCAGGAGGGACCAGTCCTTGGAGAAGGACATAATGCTTGAAGAAGTTGAAGGGTCCGTGATAAAGAAGACCCTCAATAAGATGAATTGATGCAGTGGTTGCAACAGTGGGCTTAATTAAGTACAGTACCGATTATGAGGATGGTACAAGAGCAGGTAATGTTTTCTTCTGTTGTACATAGGGTTGCTATGAGTCAGAAATGACTGAGCAGCACCTAATAACAATAGCATTAGGAGATGGGGTTTAAATCGTTTTTATTGGGACTTTAGTATATTATTTTATTAGAACATTAACCCTATTAACCCTATTAATGAACCAACTTGGTGGCACTTGACACCAACCTTAATAATGCTTTGTAATGTTTTTGTTGAAGGTTTACATAACTTCTACATAAATTCAGTAACATTGGTTACATTATTCCCAATGTATGAACATTCTCTTTTCCTTTCTAATGGTTTTGTTTCCATTAGTCTAGTTTCCCTCCCCCCTGAGCCTTCTAGCCTACGTTTTAAAGTAATTGTTGACCATTTGGTCCTTTTTTAAATCTGTTCATTTATCTTAAAGGTGACTTTAGGGGCTAATTTTGGTTCAAGGCTTAAAGAGTGTCTCAAGACAGTAGTCTTGGGGAGTCCTCAAATCTCAACTGTTTCAGTAAGTTTGGATTTTTTTTTTAAAGAATTTCCAATTTCAATTTTTTTAAAATAATTTTCAGGAGGTGGTTTTTTTTTGTGTGATGATGGCAGCAGTGTGGACAGAAGAAGACAAGTTACTAACGAAATACCGGCATGTGTTTTTTATTTAAGACTTCATTATGGAAAATATCGATCCCATTTGATATACTAAAGATATTTAGTATAATGAGTCCCCCATATGGCATCACCAGCTTAAATAATTATCATGTTATGGTCAGTCTTGTTTAAGCTATACTTTCATCTTATCTCTGGATTATTTTGAAAGATATGCTGGGCACTCTTATCATTTTATCAGGAAATATTTCAGCATGTGTCTGTAACAGATAAGGAGTAAAAAAAAATACAATACCATTCTCCCACCTGAAAACATGAACACTAATTTCTTAATAAGCATAACTGATTTAAATGGGTAAGAGAACTGAGAGGATTATGGGAACAGGCATGCTCTACTGTCTTCAGAGCTTGCTGTGGCACTTTAAATGAGGTGATTAAAGTAAAGCCAAAATTCAGCCGTAATAAGTTGACCTTTTAGTGAAATGCTTGCTATTAATGTATTTAGTGAGATGCATTACAATCTGCAGTGAGCACTGTTTCATTACAGGTCTAAAATGCAGTATCATTAAAGACTTTTCATAGAAACAGTGGTTGACATTTTGATATTTCCCATAAGCAAAAAACATGAAGAACACAGTATAAGGTAATATAAATATAGAGTCAGTGTTCAGATTTTTTACTTTTCTCAGAATATAAGACAGATTTTTACTAGTAATCAGTTATATTTTGTTTACTCCTCTGCTTCTTCAGTGCTTGTTTTGTTGTACATAGGGTTGCTGTGTGTCTGAATGGACTTGATCACACCTAACAATAACAGTATTTTCCCTTAACCACTCAGAGGTCATATTCACCCTCATCTCTTTGGTCCTTCCCGCTAATCCCCAAATTAATGTTTTATCTTTTTAATTTAAATTCATATGGTCTAAAATTAGTAAGGCACTGTGACTATAAGGAGTCTTGATGTGCCACTGTGGGTTAATGCGCTAGTGTGCAAAGTCGCTTTGACCTGCACAGTCAGTAGTTCAAGTTCACCAGCTGCTCCTCGGAAACCCTGTCCAGGGTCGCTATGGGTCGGAACTGACTCGATGGCTCTTAACAACAACAAAGCCTACTTGGTGGGCTGGTTATTTGCTGTGTAGTCGGTTCCGACTCATAGGTTTTCTTTGGATTCTTTCATTCATTTTTCTGACTGTTCTAGCACACTAGTATGGAGAGATTTATCTGCAAGCTCACTAATTCGGGCTTCTGTTGCTTTGCTTCTATTCCTTTGCCCTTTCAGTGTCTTGTCCATTTCTGACATCTTAGTATTGATCTTCTGGATTTCTAATTGTAGGTTTTGTATTGTTTCAAAATTTGCATTTGTTTTGCCTGTGTGTCCTTGCAGTGTTTTCCTGAATTCTTCTCAAGTTTTTTCTGTGTTCTCCTTGCTCTACTTCATCCTCTCTAAGTACCTAATTATCATTTTTTTTTTTAAAATTCTTTTTCAGTTAGTTCTTTTTCTTCCACAGAAATGTCTTCTGGCTCTTCATCTTCATCATTAGTTTAGTCAGTCTCTGATGTTTTTGTGTGAACTAAAATTGTCTGTTGTCTCCAGTGCATTGTGAGGCTGTCATATTTGTAAAAATAAGTGGAGCAGTTGTTGGACCTAGAGAGAAGAAATCTCTTGGGGGCTCCTGAAATTCAAGTTGCTTATGAGGTGGTTGTTTTAGGGGATGTGACAGAAGAGTTTTGGGCCCTAGATGGAGTTCCTATTGGCCTTGGTGTTGTCTATGTTCTGGGAACTCAATCCCTAAATGGTTCCTGGAGGCCTTTGATGGGTCTGGTTTCAGGGAAGCCTGGGGGCAGGGTGACTGGTGACGTGCTGGTCTGCAGATTTTCTTAGCTCTGGAACCGAGCCCACTTGAATCCAGGCACCAAAGCCACACACCAAAGTGGTGCAGCCAGCCTCACCGCACACTGGTGTGGCTCTTAGCCATGTGGCTCTGAACTCCCTAAGAGCAGGGTCTGTGCTGAGGATAGATGAGGGTGGGAGGTGGTCATACCGCTGTTCACCAGGAGAGTGTGAGGAAAAAGGGAAATCAAACCTTTTCCATCACCTGTGGGAATGCCAGACCTTTCACCGCTGCCAAACTACTCACAAGATGGTGGAGCTGCATCTGACCGTCTCCCTCTCTCCCGCAAGCACTCCATACACGTCTCTTCTGAACTTCAGGGTGCCAGATTTTCCATCTGTTTTGTTTTGTCTCTTGTATCTTTGTTGTAGAAGGTCCATGCATTGTGTTTGCCTCGTCCACCATCTTGCCAGAAGTCCCTCCACTATGATTTATTTGTCATGAGCTCATTGCTCACAGATGACGTTCTTTATTTTATGAGCCATTCTGTTGTTTAGGAAACAAGTGACCTCAAGGATAATTTTGGTTAAATGTTTAAAGTATATCTCAGGGTGATAGTCTTGGGGATTCCTCCAGTCTTAACTAGTCCAGAGAAAGTTTGGACGTTTTAAGAATTTGAATTCTGTCCCACATTTGTCTCCCATTCTGTAAGAATCCATCTATTGTGGCCCAGATTAGAACAGTAGTTGGTATCATGCAGTTCTTTTGGTCTCAGGATAGATGAGGCCATGATTTCATAGAGTGTTAGTCCTATAGACTACTTTTCCTCTTTGAATGTCTGGCTTCCTTCTTTCTCTTTTATTCTGAACAAGCAGAGCCCAATAATTGTATCTTAGATGGCTGCTTGTAAGTTTTTAATACTTTAGACATTACTCAGCATTTAGGGATGTGCAACATAGACTTTATGAACTATATTAAGCCGATTAATTGAGTTTTCCCACGAGACTTTGGTCCTGTCTTCAAGAAAACCAATCTCAGTGTTTCTTGCTATTTCTAAAAAGTATCCATTAACTGTCCCTCTTTGGTTTATTATGTGTTTATACATACATATCTGTATATACGTATGTCTATAAATACCTCTGGAGTCCTGGTGTGGCACTAGGATAGGCACTGGACTGCTAAACCAAAAGGTCAGTAGTACAAAGCCACCAGCTGAGTCACTGTGAGTTGAAGCTGACACGACAGCACTTTAACTTCTACCTGTGTACAGAATTATACTCCTGTGTTTATATACCTATATGCATACTGTGTAACCACACACATAGAGGATCTTTATAATTGTTACCTCCTTTAGCAGAACATCCTTTTGACTTGTGTACTTCGTAGTGACGTTGTTTACTTTGGTCAAACTGTATGCACTTCACCAGTGTTTGATGTTGCCACCTTTGCCATCACCAAAGTACTAATAAGTGTCTCCTATCTTAAGAGTGCTTCCCCCTTCCCCTCCCCAGTTTTCCCGTGATAACCACCAATAAGCATTTTGTTGTTGTTAATGACTGTGAAGTCAGTTTCAACTCATAGTGAACTTGTATAGAGTTTCTGAGGCTTTAAATCTTTGCAGAAGCACTAAGTCTCATCTTTCTCCCATGGAGTGACTGGTGGGCTCAAACTGCCAACCTTGTGACTCGCAGTCCATTGCTTATCCTCTAGAGCCATTGTATGTGTCTATACATTTATCTGTTCTTGTCTTCTTATAAAAGTGTGACCACATAATATTTGTCCTTTTGTGATGGATTTATTTCACTCAGCATAATGTCCTTCAAATTCATCCCTGCTATATTCTTTGTGACTGCATTATCATTAAGTTTATCCATTCATCTGTTTATCCATTCATCTGTTGACGGGCACCTAGGTTGTGTCCACGTTTTTGCTACTCTGAATAGTGTTGCAATGAACATAGGTGCGCTTGTCTATTCATGTCATGGCATTAGATCTTTCAGAAGAACTATACCTAAAAGTGGTATCTATCTATACCTAGGTATCTATACCTAGAAGTGGGGTAGATCATAAGATATTTATCTATATCTCACTTTTTGAGATAAGGCTGTACCATTTTCTATAGTGGTTGTAACATTTTACAATCCAACCATCAGTGGAATAGGATTCCAGTCTCCCCACAACCTTGCCAACATTTGTTGTTTCTGTTGTTTTTTTAATCAGTGCCATTTTTTTCAGGGGTGGGATGATAATCTCGTTGTAGCTTTGATTTGCATCTCTAACTCTTATTTTCAATAAACTGTAGGTGGGAAATGCAGGCTATAATTTCTTGATAACTTTCTGTTTGATATTTATATAATCCCTGTTGAGTCAGTACTGAAATATAGGCTATATTTTGTATGTTTATTAGAGTATGGGCTCTGAGTAGGAAGACTTCTGGTCCCTATTGAACTCTTAATTTTTCAGACTTGACTAGTAAAGCATTTATATTGCATAGAGAATAAATTTGGATCACAGGGAAAGTGCTTTTTCAAAGTAACCAAGTGGTGGGACTAGGAAGAGAGTGCCAAGTTCCATGCAGCAATCTCATCTAATCTGAAAAAGTGAGCCCTGGATAGCTTAAAAATTACTGAGACCAGTCTAGTCAGAACATGTATTTTTGGGGCTAGGTTTCCTAGGATTAGAGTTGTCCTTAGAACGAGAAATAGTTTTTAATAGTAATGAGTTACGTAAGGAAGCAACCCTTACTTGTGGTAGCTAGTAGTTTAATTATTGTTAAGTGCTGTTGAGTTGGTTCCAACTTATAGTGACTTCTGTAGGGTTTCCAAGGAGCAGCTGGTTAGTGGGTTTGAACTGCTAACCTTGTGGTTCACAGGTCAGTGCTGATTCTACAGCACCACAACAGTAGTTTAATTAGTAATTCAATAGTAGAATCACTCAATCCACTATCTTCATGGTGAATATGTTGGTGTATGTCCACATTGGAACAGGTATAATAATACTAGGCAGAGCAGAGCTGTCACACATTCTATACCCTCCATCTAGTCCTGGGTTTCCTTCCTCAGTTGCTCCAGGTGAACAGACCACTTGTTGTGTCTTGTCTGCCCTCATTCTTAAGTAGCATTGTGATTTGGTATAGATTTCTAGGTTGAGTTTCTTGGCAGAATTAGAAAGTTAGTCCAATATTAGTTTATTGCTGTTTTAAGTCACAAAGGTAGTGACTTACAACAACACTGATTTATTATAGTTGTAGAGTTCAGAAGTCTTAAAGTCAAGATGTCCTTAGTGTTGTATCCTTCAGGAGACAATCTGTTTCCTTGCCTTTTCCAGCTTCTGGAGGCTGTCTGCATTCCTTGACTCATGGCCAGCCCTCTTCCATCTTCAGAACCAACATCTTTTCCTGTCTCTCATCTTCCTGCTCCCCTCCACTGCTGTCTGATGACGCTTGTGATTTGGGGGCTCACCTGGATAATGCAGGATAACCTTCCCATCTTAAGATCCTTCACTTTTGCCATATATGGTGACATACTCATAGATTCTGGGGATTAGGACATGGCATCTTTGGGAGCCGCTGTTCAGCCTAACACATATGTTCTTGTCCTGTATTATCCAGATGTGGTCAGTGAGAATGAGTTTCATTCCTATCTGGTGACTTGTTTTTGCTTTCCAGATTTGGGATTTGTTTCCTTTTTTAAAATAAAATTATAGTATGAGATGTGTAGGTTATTGTTGCTGTTGTGAAGTGCCATCGTGTTGGTTCCAACCATAGTGACCTTGTTTACAGGGTTTTCAGTAACTCCTGAGCTTGAACCACCAACCTTGCAGTTCATACAGCTTTGCAGTCTGGTGCATTAACCCACAGTGCCACACCAGGACCCCTTTGTGTAGGTGGGGTCCTATTACTATCACTATGCTGCATATCTTGCTGGGCCTTTTAGTCTGAAGCATGGTCCTTCAGTTCTGGGGAAATGTCTTTGCTTTTTCCTCTCTCCTTACACTCTTCTCTTTTAGGTATTTAACCTGATTTGGTATTTTCTAATGTTTTCCATCTTTTATGAATTTTCATGTCTATGTTCTGAAAGATTTTGAATTTGATTTCCAGTTCTTCCATTGATTTTTCATTTTTGCAGTACATTTTTCATCTCTGGTGGTGTGCCGTGGAGTTGGTTCCAACTTGTAGCAACCCTTTGTAGTAGGCTTTCTGAGGCTTTAAGTCTTTATGGGAGCAGATCTCTAAGCCTTTTCTTCTGCAGAACTGGTGGTGGGTTTGAACCACTGACCTTTCGGTTAGCAGCTGAGCACATAACTATTTACTACCAGGGCTCCTCAGAGTTTATTAACCTACTGCCATTGAGTTGATTTTGACTTACAGTGTACAGGACAGTTAGACCTGCGCCGTAAGGTTCATGAGGCTGTAAATCTTTACAAGGACTAGACAGCCTCATCTTTGTCTCATGGAGGAACTGTTGAGTTTGAACTACCAACCTGTTTTGGTAAGCAGCCAAGTACTTGACCCACTGTACCACCAGGGCTTCTTCAGAGGCTGCTGTTTCTAAGTGCCCTTGACTCATAGTAACCCTATTAGGGTTTCCGAGAAGCAACTGGTGAATTTGAACCACTGACCTTGCTGTTCAAATTGACCTTGCGGTCCAGTGTGTTATTCAATAGTGCCACATCATTTAAAGATGTTTAGCTTTTTTATCATATTCTTTTTAGTTCCTCGAGTTGTTCCCGTTTCCACTAGCTTCTTTGTCATCTTCGACCTTTTCTGTTTTTTTAATATTGATCCAAATGATACATGTGTATGTAATTTAAAGAGTCAGTAATTCTATAGAGCCTTTTATGAAAAGCAGCGGTCTACTGTGTGTGCACACCATACGCTGCCATAATCCATTCTCCTGAACAACAATTGTATTTTAAATTATTTTGTTGTATTTTCTTTTAGAATCCATGGCTGTACCTACAAATCTCTTAACATGGTTTGTTTCTCCATTTTAAGCATTATCTATTGATATCCTGTTATGAAAATGAGGATTTAGCTTTTGTTGCTGCTACACTCGTACACACTTTCCATCTCTTCATGGTTATGTTGTAATTTAGTTAGATAAATATTCACTGTTTACATTATTATTTCTATGCAAACATAGCTCATAGCTGAGCCATGTTGTGTATATTCTATGATTAATTTTCCTCTCCTACTCATTTTGTTTTCTACAGTTTATAATTGTTACATTTTTGTTTGTTTAGTTTTCTATGTGTTGGTTTAAACCCAGACTTTTCTTCAGGTATATAAATCTCCCCTTAGGATACTCAATTATATCAGCTATTCTACCAGTGTGTTTTCCTGAAGAAATCTTCCCCAGAGGCTTAAATTTGAACCATTCACCTTCTGAGGTGTCCAGCTTGCATACTGGGAACTCCCTTCTCTATTGTCCTGCAAGTTATTGTGTCATCTCATTTCTGTGGATCTCCTATTCTGGGATCTTTCTTGGTTTACCCTGTTGTTTTAGTAAAGCACATCTTCCAGTAACTTCCTAAGAAAAGGTATATGGGGGCTAAGGTTTGCCCATCACAGTTGATTGATTGTTTGACAGTGTATAGAATTGTATAGAATGCTCCATTGCTTTCCAACATTCAAAGTTGTTGCTGATAATTCAAAAGCCATTCTAATTCCTGATCCTGTTTATCTTTTCTCCCTCCTGGGAAGCTGTGTCTCCTCTTTGTCCGCAGAATTCTGAAATTTCTTGATGGTCCACCTTGGGGTAGGTGTTTCCATCCTTTGTGCAGAGTAATTGGAAGCCTTCTTACTTAGAAGCTTATGTCTTTCAGTGCTGGAAAATTTTTCTGAAATTATTTTGTTATTGATTTCTTCCACTCAGTTTTTCCCCTTTTCTGGTAGGCCTATTATTTAGTGTTAGACTGCTTCTCTGGTTCTCTTCTTTGTCTCTTCACTGCTTTCATTCTCTATAAGACATTTCTTCCGTTTTCTTTTCAAGCCCCCTTCTATTGAGATTTTTATTTCTTCCGTCATATTTTAATTTTCTTGGGTGAATATATGGATATATATACATATATATGTATGTGTATATGTATATATATTTATCTACGCATACATACTCACACACACACACACACACACACACCAGAGTGCTTCAAAAAGTTCATGGAAAAATGGAAATAAAAGATAGTGGAATTCCCCCATGAACTTTTTGAAGGCTGTTTATATGTTCTTTTGTTGTTAAGTGCCATCGAGCTGGTTACAACTCATAGCGACCCTGTACAGGATTTCTGGTGAGGCTGAACTACCAGCCTTGCAGTTAGCAGTCCACTGCTAACCTGGAGAAGCACCACACCAGGATATAACATTTTATTTAGTTATGCTATTATTGAGAATCTATACAGCAGAACATACTCCAATTGAACAATTTCTATATGTACAGTACTGTAACATTGATTACAGTCTTCAAGCTATACTACCTTTCTCACCCTTCTTCTCTAGTTTGCCCCCCATTAACATAGCTCACTGTTCCCTGAGTTTATTATCTAGTCTTTAGAGTTGCTGTTGCCAGTTTGATCCCTTGTAGATAGTTCTTAAAAGAACATCATGTTCAAGGCAGGCATTTTTACAAGTTAAGCTAAACTGCTGTTGGTTTAAAGGAGACATCAGGGGACATTTTGTTTTAAGGTTTAGGTTATCTCAGGGCAGTTGTTTCGGGGGGTTTAAGCAGCCATCTTGATTCTAGAAAGTTTGGATTCCACGAGAATTTGAAAGTCTGTTTTACTTTTCATCCCTTTTTTTCAAGATGCTTCTGTAGACTCTTTGTTCAAAGTATTCAGTAATGGTAGCCAGACACCATTCAGTTCTTCTGGTCTCATGGCAAAGGAGACAGTTGTTCATGGCAGTAATGGGTCACACATTCCATTTCTTTCTTCTATTCATGACCTCTTTTTCTTCCTGTATTGCTCTGGTCAGATAGAGACCAGTTACTATGCCTTGGTTGGCTCCTGGCAAACTTTTCAAACCCGGACACTATGCAATGAGCTAGGAAGTGAAACAGAAGCACTAAACACAGTATTAGGCCGATTAACAGGTATGTTCCATGAAACCATGACCCTAAACTTCCAAACCAAGAAACCAAATCCCATGAGGTGTTTGGTTCTATACAATCAGCCTCAGTGACTACTGTTTTGCTTTGATTGTTTGTTGTTGTTGTTGTTGTTGTTGTTGTTGTTGTTATAGGCGTACGATTTTCTGGTATAAGTTGCATGAAGTGGCTGTGCAACTTTTATTGGTGTGATATTTTTCTATCACTGTAAACTAAAACCGGGTGTTCCATAAATATTATTTTAAGTATTCTATTTCTGCATATTCTATTCCTAATTTTTTTTCCATTTTGTTTTAATACCTATATTAAATGTTTTCCTCAGTTATTCTGTGAGCGTTTGTTCTATGTTGACAGATTTAAGAGTAAGGTACCAAAAGGCTTAAACTTAACAATAATTGTGAGGATGGTGGCACACAGGTCCTGGCAGTGTTTGATTCTGATGTACATGGGGTCTCTGTGAATGGAACTGAACTCAAAGGTACCTAACAGCAAATAATAGGAGTACCAAAAAGTTGATGGAAGCTTTCTATATTTGGATGGGATTTTTCTTCTGTGGCTTCCATTATAAAATTTCCATTTTCAAATCCCAGTATAAAATGATACCCTACTGTCAGTATCTTTAGATCTTTGTTCCTTATATATACTCCTAGTCAACTAGAGAAGACTTAAAAGTTTCCTTCCTGGCTGCCAGTATTCTTGGAGCTGAGTAGGCTGATGATCTCAGCATTGAATTCTTGGATTTTAGCTTAACCCCGCTGTTTTAATTTTGGACATTTTAAAAATTGTGTAGTCCATCTGCTTTTTAACTTACAAAACTGAGTTACTATCATCAATTTCTTATTTCTTTCCTTCGTTGGTTTATTCTTTATAAAAGTTGTTTTTGTGGACTAGGATAGAGTCCAGAAATAGAGTCATACAGATATAGTCAGTGGACTTTTTGTTGTTAGGTGCTGCCCAGTTGGCTTGACTCATAGTGACCTATGTACAAGATGTAAAGGCAGTGGATAAAGGATTTTTTTTTGACAAATGTATATTCATAAGCAAATGAAGAACTTTAGTCGATGCCTTACATGTTACAGGAAAATTAAACACAAAATAGATCATTGCTTTAAATGTGAAATGTAAAACAGTTAAAGGCATTTTGAAGAAAACATGGGAACAAAAGCTTCATGATTTTGGAGTAGCCAAAGGAGTCCTGGTGTGGCGCTGTGGGTTAATGCGCCAGACTGCAAAGTCGTTTGAACTGCAAGGTCGGCGGTTCAAGTTCACCAGCTGCTTCTCAGAAACCCTATACAGGGTCGCTATGGGTCGGAATCGACTCGATGGCACTTCTCAACAACAACAACAACAGCGAAGGCTTCTTAGCTATGCCATCAGGAGCATGGTCCAGAAATGAACAAATTGATGATTAGGCTAAATAACAATTAAAAACTTTTGCTCTGTGAAAGACTTAATAACAGAATGAAAAGACAAGCTCTACAGACCAAGAGGAAATATTTGTAAATTATACATTTGGCAGAGGACTTGTGTCCAGAATATGTAGAGCCTGAAAACTCAACAACTAAAAATACCCATTAAAACACAAATGGGCAAGAATATAATTAATGACACTGAATTGTAAACTTCATGATTAAAATGGTAAATTTTATTTTTAATGTATTTAACCATAATTTTTAAAAGATGAAAGAAATAAAAATGATTTTTAAAGAAGTTCTTGCAGGATATTTTTAACCTTGGAGAAATGTTTGTCCTGTTAGGTGTTTTTTGTTTTGTTTTGTTTTTAATTATGAGAAAGAGCAAAAGGAAAGGGAGAGATTGTTGTGGAGATGATTCTGACTCATGGCGACTGCATGTGTGCAACGTAGATGTGCTCTAGAAGTGCTCTTGATGAGCTTGAACTGCTTTGGGCCTGTAGTCAAGTACTTCACTATTTGATCCAACTCTGCTACGAATCGGGCTGCGAACTGCAAGATCAGAAGTTCAAAACTGCCAGCTGTTCCATGAGAGAAAGATGAGACTTTCTGTTCCCGTAAAGTTTACAGCCTCAGAAACCCTATACAGGGTCACTGTGAGTTGGAACCGACTCCACGGCACATAACCACCACCACCATAGAAAGATAACCACCTTTAGAAGTTATCAAAATGTATTACAGTTTTGTAATTATCAAAACGTGTGGTATTTATTCAGGAGTAGACAAAGGAAAATGTATAAATAAATGAAAACCAGACCTCTCTACATACTGACATTAGATGGATGAGGAAAGAATAAAGACAAATCAGTGATGATGGAAAAACTGGGTGAAAGATTTGAATAGATACTTCACTAAAGAAGGCATTTGTTATTGTTAAGTGCCATTGAGTTGCTTCTAACTTATAGCAATCCTGTATAGGGTTTCTGAGGAGTGGCTGGTGAATTTGAACTGCCGACCCTGCAGTCCAGTGCATTATCCCACAGTGCCACACCGGACTCCAAAGACGGCATGGGATAGCATATATGTACATTAAGATATTTAGTGTAATCATTAGTGTTTAGAAAAATGAAAATTGTAACTATAGTAAGATACTGCTACATATCAAAATTGCTTTAAAAAAAAAAAAAGTCCCCTGATAGTGCCAAGTGCTGATACGGATGCAAAGCAACTGGAATTTTCAGAATGTTGCTAGTGGGATTATGAAATAATCTAGCCACTGTGGAAAACAATTTGACATTTTCTTATAAAGTTAAACATTTATTTACCATATGATCTAATAGTCCCCCTATTGAATATTTATTCTGGAGAAATGAAAACATATGTTTACACAGAGATTTGTACATGCATGCTTATAGCAGCTTTCAGAAACTTCAGGCAAATGGATAAACAAATTGTGATACATTACTCAGCAATAAAAAGGCCTGAACTATTATATTTTAGGTTTAAAATTTGTTGTGGTTAATGGCTAGATAACAAAACATTTGGCATGTTAGCAGTCTACATATACAGTTCATTGACATTAAATATGCTATTCATGTTGTTGGACCATCACCATTAATCTTTCTCTTCTTTATTTTTTTAAAGTTTTTATTGTGAATTGAGTGATAGTGTACATTGGAGAACATCAGTTTCACATTTATCCTATTGTATTTTGTTTCATTGCAATGATCACAATCCCCTCCATTCATCATCATTCAACAATATTTGCTTCTATTCCCTTGGGTGGTTTTTTGTTGTTGTTGTTGTTGTTGTTGTATATAAACTGAAGCGCTCAGGAATATACAATCATTCAAACAACCAAAGGGCACACCCTGCAAGCCTGCCCCCCTGACTGCCAGCACACAATCCCTCTCGCTCCATGAGTCTAGAGACCCCAGCCGCTCCATCTATCCACAGCATCATCTCTGCCTTCATGTCTGACATCGCAGCTTCTCTGGGTAGGGTCCAGCACTCTGCTCCCCCTCTTCTCCCTTGATGGTCCCAGAGTCCTCCATTCCTGGACTGTAAGATCAACCCATTAACCTTTCTTAAAATTGTCCATCATCCTTACTAGAATCCCAGTTTCCACTAAGCCTTCCTTTCCCCTCCCTCCTGCTTGCCCTTACGGGTGTTAAGTGCTGCATAAGGTTTACAAGGACTGGTTGGGGGCTTGAACCGCCAACCTTGCAGTTGGCTGTCCAGTTTTTATCTTATAGCACCACACATGCCCTGGGTCATCACTAATAAACATTGAACTCTGTAAACTTGTCTCTTCTAAATAATTCCTGTAAGTGGTATGATACATTTTGCCGTGGGTAGTGCTGTTGACTTGGTTCTGACTCATAGCAACTCTGTATAGGGTGTCTGAGGAGTGGCTGGTGAGTTTGGAGTGGCCTTGTGGTTCAAACTGAATTTGGGGTCCAGTGCATTATCCTGCAGCACCACCCCTAGACTCTGGATCATAGAGGTGGGGGGGGGGCTTTATAAAGTTCATGAAAAATAGAATTAATAGATAATGGAATTTTTCCATGAACTTTTCGAAGCCCCCTTGTATTTGTCCTTTATGACTGACTGATCTCATTCAGCATGTTTTCCATATTTTTATATGTCATAGCATCTGGGAAGACTTCCATTTCTGTTTTTGACTGAATATTATTGCATTAGAAGAAACTGTCAATACAGGCAAAAGCATAGATGCCTCTCAAAGGTGTTATGCTAAGTGAGAGATGCCAGTCTCAAAAAATTATTTACTATAAAGTTCCATTTATATTGATGGTCTTAAAAAGGCAAAAGTAAACCGATACAGAACAGACCAGCGGTTGAGAGGGATTAAGGGTTGGGAGAGAGTTTGACTACAAAGTCACCAGGAATTTGTTGGATGATGGAGCTGATTATGATGGTTGCAGGAGTCTATGCATGGTCTAAAACCGTGAGCCCATACACCAGCAAACATCATTTTGCTGTGCTTACATTTTAAAAATTTAAGAAAATTACTGAATTGGGGGAAATGGGTGTTATTTTAGTGGTATTTCAAAGTGGATTAAAAGATTCAAAGTGTGTCTAGCCAACATTTTTTCCATCACCTACCATGCTTATTGTAGTTGTCATGTGTCGTGGAGTCGGTTCCTACTCATAGTGACCCTGTACAGGGTTTCCGAGGCTGTAAATCTTTACGGGAGCAGAAAGCCTCATCTTTCACCTGTAGAACAGCTGGTAGTTTCAAACTGCTGACCTTGAGGTTAGTAGCCCAATTCGTAACCACTACGCTATTGTTTAAAATCTTTCCATTTTTTATCATAATCCTATGAGATAGGTACTTTTACTGTCCCCATTTTATAGGTGAGGACACAAGTGAAACTGCCGTTAACTGTAGAAGTGCTGAGCTTCCTTTTAAATGTTATTAGGTGATACTCTTCCTGCATCTGATGAGGCCATGCCTTCTAAATACCTTCTGTTGAAGACGAGTGGCATTTCCGCTGTGATGTCAGAGGCAGTTTCCCACGAGGTCTGTCTTCTGTGAGGAATCTGCTCTAGGAGTCTCCTCTGTGGAAGGACAAGTCTTGGCAGGCCAGTTGCCAGGCTCAGCCAGGCAGACAAAGGCTTTGCTCTAAGAAACTGACATCTCCACTAAAGGCCTTAGCTTTCTACAAAAGTCCCCTGTTTCATTTTTGAAAAACCCATGTTTCTTGCTTGGTTTTGCCTGGGTGCAAATGCCTGCTGTCTTGTCTTTTCACACAGAAGGAGAGAGCTGAGGGGTCCCAACCAATATGTGTATATAACAAATGTGTGTGACTGGTTTGCCAACTTAAACTGGAATTCTTTGGGGGTTTTGTGTTCATACAACCAGATGGTACCCTCTCACATACCTCTTACTTGGTGCTTGGCATGATGCTTACCATGTGACAGTATCCAGGACATTAAATATTACTGTGGCTCTGCCGTGGCATTTGGTATCTCTGTGACTGTTTCACTAAGAACTGTGCCTCTGGTGCTGGTTTTTAAGGACGGTAGGAAGCACTGTTCATATTTCCATGCTACTTTGACTTCTCTAACTTTGTGAGAGTATACCATCCCCATAGCTAAAAAAAATAATCTAACTAGTTGCTGTTGAATTGATTCCATAGGCAGGCTCAAGGTGCCTCACTTCTTTCTCTTAGATTACTGTATTCTGTCCCTGTGCTGCCTGGTGCAGAAGTAGTCTTAAGATTTGGGAATCTTACTTTGTAAGCAAAAACACAGCTCTCCTCATGGATCTTGTGAACTCTGACCTTTTCTTGATGTGATGCTAGGTTTTATGTGTGTGTATGTGTGTTTTCCAAGTAGCATAGTTTCTTGGTATTTGCGTTCTAAAAATTGAGGGTTTCATTTCTTTTATTTTATGGACTTGAACTGGTAGCTGTCTGGCATGTTCTCCATTCTCCTTTGTTTTTTGTGAGTCTCCATTGGCTTCATTTCCTTGTAGTGTTTCTCACCTGTCTCTCCACAGTGGCTCACTGTTGAACCCTTCAGCTTGGCTTGATGTGAACGTTTTGCTGGGACTGTGGGAGGGGTATGGGGTATAAATAGTTGTGTGCTTATCCCCAGATAACTCTGGGAATATATCTTGTGGTAATGGACGCATGATGCAGTACTTCTAGGGATAGAGGAATGAGCTATATCAACCTATAGTGTCATTTTTGCCTGAAAAATATATCTTTTGGAACTAAAACCTTACTCAGAAGAGAATAATAGATTACACAGAGCTTCTAGATTTTGATTTGGGTTAGAACTGAAAAATGAGATGTCTTTAAACTCTTTTTCCTTCTCTTTTTGATAAGTGATATAACGTGGTTTGGACACTCAGAGATTCCTGAGATTCCAGGTTCTGGTTGATGATTTACTGCAAAATTGCTTATAAATTGAAGTAGAAAATGTTTTGCAGAGCTGGCAGCTTTCTGGCTTCCCACCCATTTGTCACCCAGCATTTCCCTTTGTGTATAGAACAAGAATTAATTAGGCTGCACTGCAGGAAAAGTTTATGGCTATAATTTATATAGGACGAATTTCTTTTTAAAGAGACAGCATTGTTTTGTTATACCTATATACATATAAGTGTTTTTTATATAAAGTATTTTGTCATTGTTCTCTTGAAGCAGGGTCTGTAAGCTTTTGGGGTAGACACTCATTTTTCTGCTTAGTGGCATTGAAGCTTTTATTGTGATTGCTTTCGGATGAAACTTTATTTTGAGTTAATTGTGTACTAGTTGAGCAGTGCTCAGTTTTAGGTTTGCATTTTAGACATTGTCAGACTTGTCTAGTTTCCAGAGCTATGTATTTTTTTGGTCTCTTGTAAGACTCTTTTTAGGGTCTTGCTCATTCAATTAATGTTTTCATAATCAATGCAAGTCAGAACTTGCAATTTGTCCCTGATTTGCACATTAAAGAGTTCCATTAATTAAGAATCCTGGTGTTTGGCATGTTCCCGCAGGATCTCTGCATTATTTACATGGTAAAAGTGCAAGATGCAAGTTTCTCAGTTGTTGTGGCAATTGCAGTTAATCCTGCTTTTTCTTTTCCTTTTGCTTGTGAAGAACAATTATTTCACAACTCATTGAAACTCCTTAGGGATATACATTATACCAAAATAGGAACAAGTGGTCCAAATGAGGGACCACAGTAGATGGTGAAGAGCAAATCCATTGTTGAAAGAAAAAAATAATAAAAAACACTTCTTGAAGACATATAGAATTTATGTGTTTGGTTTTTGTTGGTTCTCCCTTTGGTTAAATCTGGAAAGTGTAGTATTGTTGAGTTGCAATTCTGTTTATTCTGAATTTTCCTTCTCCAATAATAGTAGTTGTAGTGATAAGTGAAGTTCCCTGTTGTAACCCAAACAAACCCCAGAAATGGAGACAGATGTTCCTCAAAGCTCATGTCAAATAAGTTATTTCAGAATATTCCTGTTTGTATTGGCATTTTCATGAAATCACTCTTAAGAGTGTTGGGTTCTCTTAGAAATGGTGGTGTAAGCCGGTGGTGGTCTCCATCCTGATGTGTTGTTGTTAAGTACCATGGAGTTGGTTTTGACTCATAGTGATCCTGCACAGGGTTTCGGAGGCTATAAATTTATATGGGAGCGGAAAAACCTCATCTTTCTCCCACAGAATGGCTGGTAGTTTAGAACTGCCAACCTTGATGTTAGCAGCCTGATTCGTAACCACTACGCTATGTGAAAAACAGCTGGAAACATGAAATTAGGTCACTGCTTTGTCAGGTTTCAACTTGTACCGGTATGATGCTGTGGATTAATGTGCCAGACTGCAAAGCTGTTTGAACTGCAAGGTTGGTGGTTCAAGCTCACTAGTTCAGGCTCCTCGGAAACCCTATATAGGATCGCTATGGGTTGGAACTGACTTTGACGGCACTTTAACAACAACAACTAAAGGAGCTCTGGTAGTGGAGTGGCTAAGTGTCGGGCCAGCTAAGCTCAAGGCCAGCAGTTCAAAACAACCAGCCATTCTGCGGGAGAAAAATGAGGTTTTCCACTCCTGTAAAGATTTACAGCCTCAGAAACCCTATACAGGGTCACTATGAGTTGAAACTGACTCTGCAGCATATAACCACCACCATCAGTGCTTACTAGGAGTGCTGGTGTGGCACTATAGGATAAGCACTTGACCGTAAGGTCAGTTTGAACCACAAGGTCAACAGTTCAAACTCACCAGCTGCTCCTTGGAAACCCTATACAGGGTGGCTATGAGTCGTAATCAACTCGACGGCACTTGACAACAACGATGCTTACCTGTTCATAGTTTATTTTCCTATTTGCAGCTGGTCTGTCTTTGAAAATGCTGCAAAGCATTTTCCAAAAGAATGGAGATGGATTTTTTTCTTGATATTTGTGAGAATTATGTAGGACTAGATCTGTGATACTACATCTTCACAGTATAAAAAAATAAACAGCCAAGAGTATAGATGTATATAATGGAAAAAGTAAAAGCCGCTCACTCACTCCCAGATCCCTACACTTGCTGCTCACATAAAACATAGCTAATAACATGGGGTGTATTCTTCCAAACGTTTTTATATGTGTTCTACTGCCTTTTAGGAGTCCTGGTATGGTGCTGTAGGATAAGCACTGCTAACTGCAGGGTCAGCATTTCAAACCCACCAGCTGCTCCTAGGAAATCCTATACAGGGTATAGGAAACCGACTCGACAACACTTAACAACAGTTGCCTTTTAGTGGGGAGAGGGGAGCAATAAAAAATACTTAGATGCTTCTTGGTGTGATGCTGTAGGATAAACACTGGACTGCAAACTGCAAGGATAGTGGTTCAAAACCACCAGCTCCTCCTTGGAAATCCTATACAGAGTCGCTGTGAGTCAAAACTGATTTGGTGGTACTGAATAACACCCCCACCGTTTTATTTGTAAATTATCTAACAGAGAGCCTTGATATCTTTAAGATGTAATTAAATGTGATAATTATAGTGTGGTGTACTGTCAAGTTGAATCCAACTCAGAGTGAGCTCAGTCCGGCTTCCTAGACTCTAATCTTTACGGGAGCAGACCTCCAGGTCTTTCTTACCTCAGAGCAGCTGGTGGGTTCAAACCACTAACTTTTTGCTTAGGAGGTGAGCATTAAACCACTGCAGAATGATTTATAACTTGTCCACAGATACGTTTGCACATATGACCTGCTTTGAGTGTTTCTTACACTTAGGCTACACTTCTGTTCTTCGGTAGTTTTTAATGCCTTTTATATAATAATGATTGTTTTGCTTGTTTTGTCTCAGATCTACCAGATCCTATTTTTCTTGGGGCAGTTGAATAAATGTTGACACTGGCAAGATCTAAACTGCTTAGATTTTAAGAAGAGTTCTTACCAGCTATTTATATGGTTTCATTCATGGAAAATTTTTATAGGTAGAGAAACTGGTCAGACAGTCTTAAAGATTCTTTCAACCTAAAGATGCTGCATAATATATACTATATGAATGGCAACAACATTGGGGACTGGGGTGTGCAGAGACAAGTATTTAGCTCAAGTAATCAAAAAGCATTTGTTGTGTCCTCAGAGTCATCAAGTATGAAAGCATGAGTGAAAAGAAACCAGTGATAAAATTTTGAGACTAGGGATTATCAGTTTAATTCTTTTATCTTGGTATCATCAAAATACCAGAAAAAACCTGATAGATGCCAGCATACATCAGTAATAATAATAATAGCTCCTATGTGTTGATCTGCACTACTCCACATGCACAGTATTAAGTTTTTGATGTTGTTGTTGTTGTTTTGTGCCATGGAGTTGGTTCCGACTCATAGCGACACTGTACAGGGTTTCCGAAGCTGTAAATCTTTACGGGAGCAGAATGCCTCATCTTTCTCCCGCGGAGCAGCTGGTAGTTTTGAACTGCTGACCTTGTGGTTCACAGCCCAATTCGTAACCACTACGCTTCTTTAATTTTTACAGCAACCTGTGAAGTACATATGAAGAAATCACGTCACTTAAGAGGCTAAGTAACTCGCTTAAAGGTCATACAGTTGGTTAGAGGCAAAGGCAGTGAAGAATCAGGTCTGCTCAGTGTCACAGCTTCTGCTCTTGACCACATTGTTCAGTCACTGTGCATACAGTTTAATTAAACTTTTCTATCTGAGGGTTTTGTCTGTTGTTGGTTTTAAAGAAAGTACAGGAATACAGAAATGGAATATATGCCAAAGCTTGAGGAGATAAAGTCAGAAGAAATACGTAGATGAATTTTTGTAGGACAAAGTAAGAATAGTAGATGTATCCTTCAATTTTTCTAAAAATGTTGGTTCCTACACATAGTTTTTTCAGTAATAGAGCCTAAGCTCAGAGAAGATCAGCGCATCTGATTTATCTTATAGGCAAGTAAGGCTTTTTTTGGGTGATTAAAAAAATATAGAGGTGAAGCTTTTCCTTATCATAAGTGTAATGCATATTCATTATATGAAAAATAGAAAATAGCCAAGGAGAAGTTGGGAAATCAACATCCCTAATCTTAGCCCCTAGAGTTAAGTAGTTTTAATATTCTGGTATATGTATTTTCTTATCCCCTCCCCCCATGGGTATGTAGCCAGAACAAAATGAGACCATATTCTATATTTTGTTTTGCAATCTGATTTTTTTCTACTTAAAAGATCATGAATATTTTTCCATGTCATTAAATGTTGTTCTACAGCATCATTTTTAATGGCAGTGTATAGACTTTCCATCATATGGATAGTTTAACCAATTCTTTATTGTTGGACATTTGGATTGTTTCCAGTTACTCATTTTTATAAATAATGCAATAAACATCATTGTTGCTAAATCTTTACTCATACCCATGATTGATTTGTTGCTAAAAATAAAATTCTAGAGTGGAATTAGTGTATTTTCTGACGACATATGAAATACAGAGGCTTTTGATCTGTACCACCAAACTGCCCTCCAGAAAAATTCTGTCAGTTTCTTTACCTTTTTTATGTGAGGGTCAGTTTCCCTTGTTCTTGTCAGCACTGGGCATTATCATTTTGTTTTATTTGTGTCACTTTGATGGGTAGAATATGGTATCTACTTTTAAAAATGTATGTCTTTTCATTTACATTTCCTGATGTGTGTTGTTGTTAAGTGCCATCAAGTTGGTTCCAATTCATAGTGACCCTGTATAGGGTTTCTGAGGAGTATTAGAAAAAGAGGACTTAAACAAATTTTAGTGCAGTTTGGAGGTTCAGTACTATTTGAAAAAAAAATTCTTACTGCAAACAAGTTTTACTTTTATGATTTTAAAAAGGTAATTAAGATTAATACAAACCCAAGAATATCAAGAAGTCTTCTAAGGTAGATATAATTTACCCTGTCCAAAGAAACTCAAATAAGAAACAGATTAAAAATAAAAGCAGTAGCCATCCCTAGAGCTAATTTTACAATTTCCCTTCTTGATTCATAAATGAATACCAAGGAACAATAAATGTAAGAGTATATGAGTTTTCATGTGGCACTTTAGGATAAGCCCTGGACTGATAACCACAAGGTCAATAGTTCAAACCCACCCGCTGCTCTTGGAAAACCTAAGAGTTGGAATAACTCGAAGGCACACAAAACAGAATCTACATATACATTATATATACATTTTTTTCTTTTTTTAGTAAGGCTAAACATCTTTTCTCATAAATTAAGGGGCTTCAGCACTTCAAAAAGTTTGTGGAGAAATTCCATTGTCCTTTTTGTTTTTAAAGTTTTTATTGTGATCTGAGTGATAATTTATTTGGGAGAACATTGGCTTTACACTATCATTTCATTGCAATGATTACAATCTCCTCCATGCATCATCAGTCAGTAGTATTTGCTTGTATTCTTTCTGGTTTTTGTTTGTTTGTTTGTTTTTGATATATACAAAAACACTCAGAAATATATAATAATTTAAACAACCAAAAGGATGAATTGTTTTATTGCAATGATTACAATTCCCTGCATGCTTCATCATTCAAAGTATTTGCTTCTATTCCTTCTGTGTTTTTTGGGTTTTTTTGGATAAGCACCAAAATGCTCAGGAATTTACAGTCATTCAAACAGCCAAAGGGCACACACCTTGCAAGCTGCCCTCTTGTCGCCAACACACAGCCTTTCTCCCTCCATGAGTCTAGAGCCCTCAGTTGCTCCGTGTGTCCATGTCATCATCTCTGCCTCCATCTCTGGCATCGCCACTTCTCTGGATAAGGTCCCACACTCCACTCCCGCTCTTCTCCCTTGATGGTCCCAGGGTCCTCCGTTCTGGGACAGTAAGATCAACCACTCATCCCTTTTTTACTACAAAACTTCTACCTTTACAGTTGGGACAATTGCAATTAGTCATGATAACAATTACTTACTATTGAATCATGAGAGTCTTGTCCCCATCTCCTTTCACCAGACCTGTTTAGACAGGATGAAAACCACTCAGTGGGAATTCTACCTCCCCCACCCCCTGCCCCTGCACACTCTGCATGTAAACTCCCTCTTGAAAACTTGTAAGCCAGTCACTTTGTGCCTTTACAGCCCCCCCATTTTAGGTAGTCCATGTCTAAGTTGCCCATCCCTATAAACCCTGTGTACAGAAGGTATGGGAATGATCCTTGCTATAAAGATCCTTTCCGTCTTGGTTGGTATTTTAAGCTACTACGTCCGTAAGTATAGGTCAAGTTCAATTTTTTTTTTTCACCCTCTTTTCCTTCCTTTAGTCGGTTTCTTGAACATCCAGCCATTGATGTTAGGTCCAATGGATGCTATCTGCAAGTTTAGGAACCCTTGTGCATATCCCCTCACTTCATATCAGCTGGACACTTCACTCCCAGCTCTATCCCTCCATGGCCATGTCCTTGTCCAGGGGCTCAGGTGGACCCAGGTCTCACTGTACTTAGGGCCAACCAGGTCTCACCATACTCCAGGTTGATGGGGGTCTTTGTAACTTGGTCAGACTCAGCCCACCTCTTCATTGCTGCTTTTCTCCCACTTCCTTTACCAGTAGACCAACGTGGTCGCCAGTTCCTGCTCCTGTATTTCCCTTGAGTTTCAGTCTTGGGAGGGGGTTTGTCCTGAAGGGACTTGACTGCTTGCTTTGATGGCTCCCCAGCGAACAACTTGCTTATTCTTGTAGTAGCCAGTCAGACTGCTGTTTTTGATTTTGGTTTTCCCTGCTGGTTTTTCTTTCAAGAATATCTTCTGTTCCTCTAGCTGCTCCGGGCTAGACCTGTTATCTTTTAATTCCAGTTCTCCACAAACTTTTTGAAGCCTCCTCGTAAATGGCTATTTGAGCTCTAGAGACTATTAATCTATTTCTTAAAATTCTCTTCTTCATATATATAAAAAATTATTCCTTTATTGCATTGTACCTACTTTCTGTTTATATGATTTTGACTTCTTTTGGTTTCTTCAAGTATGGAAATCAAATTTGGGCATAATATTTTAACATAGCCTCCCTAGTATTGTTTTTATCATGTGGCAGTGGTGGGGAGCAAAGTTTTTTCATTTTTAAGTAACTGAAAATTTCATTACATTTTGTTTCCGAGAAATGTAAGTTGATCTAGAGAATCGAAAATGTCATTTTTTAAAAACCTGTAGTTGTGTATTTCACTTTTTCATCTGCAAAATGGTGACATGATAATAGTACCTACCTCAAATGACTCTTGTGAGGATTGACATGAATGAATACATTTTAAATGCTTAAATTAGTGTCTGGTACTTAATAGGTCTTAGTATTAACTATTAATTTTAATAGTTTTTCGTAGGCTACAGCTCTCTGACAGTAGTATCTGATTTTCTTTTCTTGAAAGGTTTATGTGAATAAATACTAATTAATACTATATATAGTCTTTTGACAGTTTGAAATACACATATAAAAACCTTATGTCAAAAATATTAAAAAGTTTTTATTATTAATTCAACAAGATGTTGTTAAGTGCTGTTGAGTTGGTTCTGACTCATAGTTACGTTGTGTAGGATTTCCAAGGAGCAGCTGGTGGATTTGAACTGCCAACCTTGTTCTGTTGTACATACGTGGAAGGGATTGTAACCATGGCAATGAAACAATATATACTAATGTAAAGCTAATAAATTTTCTCCCATGTTAACTATCACATAATTTACAATAAAACATTAAAAAAAAAAAAGTAGACAGAAAAAAACCCCAAAACAAATACATTTTGTTGTGCTTTAGATGACTCAGCTGCCTATGGTTGCTGTGTTATAAGGGAAACATTAGATTAGATCACTACTGCTAAAACAGTTTGTTGAGACTCTTAAGTTGATAGTCAAGTTAGCAAATACGCAGTCCACAATTTGTTTGATTTTTCAGCATTTAGATTTGGAAAGGATAGTATGAATAAATGTTCTGTAATGTACATTAGGCACCATCTTTCTGAAATGAAAATATTTGTAGACTGTCTTTTATGGCTGAAGTGATGTGTTGGATGTTGGAGTGATAGGTAGGAGGCCTTTGCTCCTCAAGCAACTTACAACAAAGTGAAACCAGATTCTTGATGCAATATGATAAATGTTGTAGCGATGATATGTATATTATTGAGAAGGAAGTGGTTCATTCTGCATGGGAATCCCCGTTTCAGAAAGCTTTTCAGAGGATATATTTCCAGTACTATCAAGAGATTTTGGATATTTGATTCGAGACAATGTCACCACCAGAGAGATGGTTTTTTAAAGGCTTTATAATATGAAAGGTAGACTTTATTTTATGTAAAACAAAGAGGGTGACTTAGATTGTGGTTCTAATTTTATTTTTAGTAAATTTTTATACTTCACTGTTTACTTTGAATTTTAAGAGATTTTAATCATAAAAGTATTATATGGAAGTCCTGGTGTGGCGCTGTGGGTTAATGTGCCAGACTGCAAAATTGTTTGAACTGCAAGGTCGGTGGTTCAGGCTCACCAGCTGCTCCTTGGAAACCCCATACAGGGTCGCTGTGGGTCGGAACTGACTTGATGGCACTTAACAACAACAACATATGCTTGTAAAATATTCCAACAATCCAAATGTATATCAAGTCAAAGCGAAAGTGCCCCCACTCTTCCTAGGTAACCACTGTGAACAGTTTAAGCAATTACTTGTAAATAAAGTTGGATTTTAAATACCTTATATTCTGAGCATTTATTCTTTCTAGTTAAAGGGGGAAAGTAAATTTACCTTTTTAGGAAAGGTTCTCAGGAGCAATGAAGGTTGTTTAGCAACTGAAGTAGAAGGTAACTGTAGTGGATTTCAGGAAGCACATTGATCAGTTAGATTGCTGTGTCCTATAGGGCTTTTTAAGGATTTATTGACACACTTCATCAAGGTATTTGAGAGAGTATTCAGGGAAACCTACACAATTCTACAGTTCTTTTCCCTTCCTTATAAATTCAAGCCTGGTCAGAAATTACAGCTTGAGTGGGATGTCCCTCCCCAGAACTCAAATGCACACTATCTATCATGTTACTTAGTGTAGCGGTAATGTGAAATGTTAAGGATTTTTTTTTCTTTCTTTCTTTTTGTTTCTTTCTGTGAGGGGACTCACCCAACACATATTTTATCAAATGTCTCTTCATCTCTCTCTTATTTCAACTTTCACTTACTCCTCCAATTCCCCACATCATTCTCTTAAGAGAAAAAAAAATAAGGTTTGTCCACTGAGTCCTCTTTCTTATTTGATTTAATATGTCTTGGGTTGAATGTTTCTCACAAAAACACTTTGCATTCAGAATTAGCCTATCCAACTCTTTCCTCCATGGACCCCTTCTACTGTAAGGCACTCCTAAGTTATGAAAACCCAAGTCTGCTTTTGACTTCCCATTCATGATTTCAGCATCGAAGTCCCTTTAGAGACTCAAGCCTGTTTTAAAAATTATCCTTGTGATTATTTGTCCAGACAGCCAACACACTGAGACAGAGCTTCTCATCCTATTCCAGTTGAAACCCCAGTCTTCATAGAATCGCATTCATTTGTCTAAATCTGTCAATTTGAGGGAACTTCAAAAAGTTCATGGAAAAATGGAGTTAAAGACAATGGAATTTTTCCATGAACTTTTTGAAGCCCCTTCATATATGTATATACGCACACACATATACACCTGTTGTTTTCAAGGGTCCCCAAGTCAGTTCCAACTCATAGCGACCCAGTATAGGGTTTCCGAGGAGTGACTGGTGGGTTAGAACCACTGATCTTGTAGTTAACAGTACAGTGCTTATCCTACAGTGCCACACCAGGACTACATATATACACGTGTGTGGGTGTGGTCGTGAGGCGGCGCTGTCGGATGAGCACTAGACCGAAAGGTCAGTTTGAGCTGCAAGGTCAGCAGTTCAAACTCACCAGCCGCTCATCAGAATGTCAATATGACATGGAAATGACTAGATGACACTTGACAACAACAAATATAAGAAATTCTAGTTGGGCACTGAAATGATAGAACCTCATCCAAATAGTTGGTGTTTAGGAATTTGTAACGTGATGTAATCTTTCTTACCGGTAATGCCATTCTGCTTAGGGAGTATAGAACAAGCCCAAACAGTAATACTGACAGAATTTGGAATTATGATACAGTGGAGCCTTCACGTAATTCTTTGTTGAAGAAGTTAGGGCCTAAATGTTAAGGCTTATTGTTATTCTGAGTTGATAATCTCTGCCTTGCTTTAATAATTTTTCCTCATGCCTGGGTAGCCCGCGAGTTGCACAATAATCACTCACACAGCTTTGTAATCAATGCCCAAAGTAATAGGATTCCTCTGGCCACCGGCAATTAATAAATTTGTGTCTTTTTTAAAACACTAGCAAGTCGGGCCTGAAATACGACTGACTGGCTCTCCTCATTTGCATATTTATTGCAGTGGAAAAATTCTTACCAGATGATTGATGCTGAGCCTGCCTCTTGAATTCCAAGCAGCACATTATTATGAAATGAAAAATGCCGGCCATACAGTTGATTAAAGTTGAAGACAGTGGAATCGGTGTTTTTTAAGATTGTGGGAGAATTAAAGGCATATTTTAATAGATGTTGACAAGAAGTGAACTAACAAAAGCAAAGCAAAGGATTTGCTTGAAAAGATTTAATCAAACGTCTTTCTGGGGGATTAATTGCCGGGGATGACTAGTGCAAGTGGCAGGCTTGTGTAGATTTGAATGAACAGTATTGTTCTCAGGCCAACATATTGTGTGTCATTTTGACCTATAGTTTAGCTCTAGTTCTCGAGTTACTTTTGAAGGAGAAAAAAATTCTCTTGTCCTCTGTACATTCCAGTTCAGTGTATTTACCTGGGTTAATGAGAATGTGGGATTTTTTGCATACTTGTACATAAATAATTGTGTGTGTACATATTTGTTTTAAAATAACTATATAGATATTTTTAAACTGATGAGACATGCTTTGTTTCACTTCATATGTGCATTATTCTCATTCTCTTTCCAATCCATTGCCAGAAATTTTACTTTTGGTTTATAGTGTAATTAATGAACTGTGTCTATATCCAAACTTATTCTCTGTCTACTATTTTGTTTGTGTTGGACAACCTAGATGAATCAGGGGGAAAAAATTAAGCTGTTAGTTGGAAATGGTTTTTAGATTGGTGACATTTTATATAGAGAATGCTTGCATATGGGTAGCATGTAAATGAATACTTCATATAGGAATCTATGAATACTAGTCCAATCCTAGGGTTATAGATCTACATCAGCAGAGCCTACAAAACTTACTATGTGGAAGATGAGAGTTTTGGGGTTTTTTAAAATAGTAATTTATCTTCTATTTCTGTAACTTCTTTTTGAATACCTTAATATACAGTAACACATTTATTGTTTTTTACACTAATTCCATGAGATAAGCAGGCAAAGGATTATCTACATTTTATAGATAAGAAAGTTGAGACTCAGTGAGATTAAATTGGTCCACTCAGCATAATATGAGTAGCTAGTGATTGTGGTTAGAATACTGGCCTCCTGACCCTTTGTAAAGTATTCTTTCCATTTATTCTTTAGTCAAAAAACTATTCCTAAAGCTGGTGGCCAACTGCTTAGGCTGGCTCTTGGTAATGTGGTGAGGCATATGTCCTTCTTAATCTCCTCTTAAAGGAAAGCCCTCTGGAAATGGACCATGTAGGGCAAAATAAACATATATATCCTTGACAGCTTCCATTTGTTTTGTGGCTAGGCACTAAGAAGGAGAGAGAAGAAAATATGTGCATCTTTGCTCCTTTACTTAGCTTTTAACTCTGAAATACATACCCAAAAAAAGAAAAATTAGAAGTGCATTAACATCCCTGTCTTTATTATTCATTATTATTGTTGTTGTTAAGTGCCTTTGAGTCAGTTCCAAGTCATAACAACTCTGTATAAGGTTTCCTAGGAGCAGCTGGTGGGTTGGAGCTGCAGATCTTGCGATTAGCAATCCAATGCTTATCCTAAAGGCCATACCAGGGCTCCATTGTTGTTGTTGTTGTTGTTAAGTGCTGTTGAGTTGGTTCTGACTCATAGTGACCCTATATAGGGTTTCTGAGGAACAGCTGGTGAGCTTGAACCACTGACCTTGCAGTCCAGCACATTAACCCGAAACACTACACCCAGCCTCCCCAGTGCTCCAGAGTTGAATAAAGGAAATTCAGCTCTATATGAATAATAAAGAGGTTTCTTTTAGCTGAGGAGAACTAGTTGTTGGATTTGAACCTCCAGGAACTGTCTTTCCTCAGTCTTATCAGCTGTGGCTTTGGGGAGGCCTACCACCTACAGCTAGTGTGGTGCTGTAGGATAAGCACGGGGCTGTGAACCACTAGGTCAGCAGTTCAAATCCATCACCTGCTCCTCAGAAACCCTATACAGGAAGGGTTTGCTATCAGTTGGAACCAAACTGACTGCACTTTACAACACTAATAACAAACTACCTGCACCAAAAAGACTTCCCATTGTCTCTTCCAGTTTGTTTTTTATCTAGAAGCAAGTGTGGTGTGAGTTTTGCAAAGAAATTAGCACTGGGTTTGGTCTTCTAAATATCTTTACAGGAAGTTGTCCATGTGTTGGGCCACTGGAGACATATTTACTTTGATAAACTTTTTTTTTTTTTTTTTTGGTGGGTCGAAGCACAGAAGTGTAGATTTCATCTCTGGTAGGTCTCTTGACACTTTGATGCATGGTCGTGCTATCCCTGAATGGAGCTTAAATACTTCAGGGCTACTTTTTGACTGGGTGAAGGGGTGTATAAAATGAGAACATATGAGAGAGTATTAACAGAAAGGCTCACTTTGATTTACTGATATTGGCTCTCTGCTTTCTTGTTGGATTGATATGCTGTCTAATATATTTGCACTGGATTTAAAAAAAAATCTGACGTGAACAAAATAAAAGGGCTGGTTTTGAAAGTAACCCTTAGAAGTTACTTTCTGCAATTGTAGTCTTTCATTGAATGTTTTCACAATTCTTGGTTATATTACATGTTAGAGTCAAATTATGACTTCTTCGTTGGGAGCAGGTAGCTGTAAACATAAACTGCTTTGTGGTACTTCCCTGTGGAGTTCTTGATTCCCTGTCTTAGATCATGGACGTGTGGTACCTACAGGAACTAAAGGACAGCTGCTTGTTTTTCCTGTTGTTTCTTGACTGGGCTCAAGTTTGAAGGATAGTGGAGGATTTTTTTCTGTATAGATGTAAATTGAAATGATAACATTTATTATACTCTGACTTGGGGATTTTTAAAGCTACTTTGCAAATGAGAAATTGATTTGTGATTTTACTTTGGAAAATAGGGGATCTGTATCATAAAATGTAGTAATTTCAAGAAAAGAAGGTAAAAACATTGGTTAACACTTAAATGGTGGTGGTGGTGGTGGTGCTGGTGCCATGGAGTCGGTTCCAACTCATAGTGACCCTGTATAGGTTTTCTGAGTCTGTAAATCTTTACGGGAGCAGAAAGCCTCATGTTTCTCTCACGGAATGGCTGGTAGTTTCAAACTGCTGACCTTGAGGTTAGCAGCCTGACTCATAACCATTACACTATCAGAGCTCCTTAATACTTAAGTACATTTTATTAATACTTAGATTTGTTGTTGTTGTTGTTAAGTGCCATCAAGTCAATTCTGACTCATAGTGACTCTGTATAGGGTTTCCGAGGAGCAGCTGGTGAGCTTGAATTGCTGACCTTGTGGTTCAAACTGACTTTTCAGTCCAACGCATTGACCCACAATGTCACACCAGGACTCCATACTTAGATTGTTGTTGTTAAGTGCCATTGATTTTGACCCATAGGGACCTTGTATAGGGTTTACGAGGAGCAGCTGGTGAGCTTGAGCCACCGACCTTGCAGTTCAAATGACTTTGCAGTCTAACGCATTAGCCCACAGCCCTATACCAGGACTCCGTACTTAGATTATTGTTGTTGTTGTTAGGTGCCATCGAGTCAGTACAACCCATAGTGACCTTATGCACGGCAGAACGAAACACTGCCAAATCCTGGGCCAACCTTACTGTTGCCACACTGGAGTCCATTGATGCTGCCGCTTTCCCAATCCATCTCGCTGGGCTCTTTCTCTTTTTCTCTAACCCTCCACCCTCCCAAACATGATATCCTTCTCGAGCAACTGCTCCCTCCTGACAATATGTCCTAAGTATAAGAGGCGAAGTTTGGCCATGTTGGCCTCCGAGGAGCACTCTGGCTGCACTTCTCCCAAAACAGATCTGTTGTTTC
Source organism: Chrysochloris asiatica (assembly GCF_000296735.1). Classification (NCBI taxonomy): domain Eukaryota; kingdom Metazoa; phylum Chordata; class Mammalia; order Afrosoricida; family Chrysochloridae; genus Chrysochloris; species Chrysochloris asiatica. The sequence continues at coordinate 6,016,106 of NW_006408525.1, read as the reverse complement.
TTTTGGCAGCCCATGGCACTTTCAATATTCTCCTCCAACACCATAACTCAAAGGCATCAATTCTTCTATGGTCTTCCTTATTCACTGTCCAGCTTTCGCATGCATATAACGTTATTGCAAACACCATGGCTTGGGTCAGGCTCACCTTAGTGCTCAAGCTGACATCTTTATTCCTCAACACTTTAAAAAGGTCTTGTGCAGCAGATCTGCCTAATGCAGTACGTCATTTCATCTCTTGACTGCTGCTTCCATGAGTGTTGATGGTTGATCCAAGAAGAATGAAGTCCTTGACAACTTCAGTCTTTTCTCCGTTGAGAAGAGTATTGTTTATTGGTTCAGTGATGAGTATTTTTGTTTTCTTTACACTGAGATGTAATCCATACCAAAGGCTGTGCTCTTTGATCTTCATCAGTAAATGTTTCAAGTCCTCTTCACTTTCAGCAAGCAAGGTTGTATCTGAATATCACAGGTTGTTAATGAGTCTTCCTCCAATCCTGATGCCACTTTTTGCTTCATATAACCCAGCTTCTCGTATTATTTGTTCAGCATACAAGTTGAATAAGTATGATGAAAGGATACAACCTGTCATACACCTTTCTTCATTTTAAAACATTCAGAGTTCCCATGTTCTGTTTGAACAACTGCCTCTTGGTCCAGGTACAGATTCCTCATGAGCACAATTAAGTGTTCCAGAATTCACAATGTTGTCCATAGCGTGTCATGATCCACACAATCAAAAGCCTTTGCATAGTCAATAAAGCACAGGCAAACATCTTTCTGATATTCTCTGCTTTCAGCCAAGATCCATCGGACATCAGCAGTGATATCCCTTGTTCCACGGCCTCTTCTGAATCCGGCTTGAACCTGTAGAAGTTCTCTATCAATGTATGGTTGTAGCCGTTTCTGTATTACCTTTAGCAAAACTTTACTCACATGGGATATCAAAGAGATTGTCGATGCTTTCTGCATTCCGATGGGTCATCTCTCTTTGGAATGGGCACAAATATGGATCTCTTCCAAACAGTCGGCCAGATAGTTGTTTTCCAAATTTCTTGGCATAGATGAGTGAATGCCTCTTGTGCCACCTCACTTTCTTGAAAGATTTCAATTTTTATTCCAATTCCTGGTGCCTTGTTCTTTGCCAATTCCTTCTATGCACCTTGGACTTCCTCCTTCAGTATCAATGGCTCTTGATCATATGCTACCTCTTGAAACGGTTGAACATGAACCATTTCCTTTTGGTACAGTGACTCTATGTATTCCGTCCATCTTCTCTTGATGTTTTCTGCATCATTCAGTAAATTGCCCAGAGAATCCTTCAGTGATGAAAGTCGAGGCTTGAAGTTTTTCTTCAGTTCCCCCAGCTTGAGAAATGCTAAGCATGTTCTTCCTTTTTGTTTTTTTGATTCCAGATCTTTGCACATTTTATTGTAATATTTGGTTTATCTTCTCAATACTTAGAGTGCTGTATTTTCGTAGGCTTCTTTCTGACTATGAGGGGGCTTCAGAAAGCTCATGGAAGAATGGAATTAAAAGAGAATGGGATTTTCCACAAACTCTCTGAAGCTCCCTCATATTAATGTCTTTTCTGTTTCCTTCTTAAAGGCCCTTCTTAGAATATGTATATTTTAGAACTTTAGCTATGGTGTTTGCAGTCCTTTAGTTCTTTTCACAGTTGGACTTTTGTGGTAGCTTAATGATAAAAACTGCACTGCTAACCACAAGGTCCGAGGTTTAAGCATTCCAGTCACTCCACGGGAGAAAGACAAGACTTTCTGTTCCTGTGAAGACTTAAAGCCTCGGAAACCCTATACAGGGTCACTATGAGTAGGAATTGACTCATAAACAAAACAAGCGTTTGTAGTTACCCTTTGCGTGCTTTCTTCTCCTCATTCCTTTTAAACTTTTCCATATGGTTGCATAATTTTGTATTGTTCTGCTTATACACTTAGCACATTTAAACTGAATACTTCTGGTCTTTAAAATTGTTATGTCTTTATTCCTTTGTTCCCTTGTCTTTTTTTAAATCGTATTTATGCCAATTCATACATTTCCTAAAAATTGGCAGAAGAATAGTGGTAATGTGCCATCAAGTCAGTTCCAACTCATAGTGACCCTATACAGGGTTTCTGAGGCTATACATTTTTTTTAGGAGCAGAAAGACTCCTTTTTTTTTTTTTTTTCCCTTGGAGTGGCTGATAGATTTGAACTGCTGATTTTGTAGTTAGCAGCCCGACTTGTGAACCACTGTGCTGCTTGACATAAGAATGCCATTGTTAATTGCAGTTGCGTGGATTCCAACCCATAGCGACCCTTTGTAGGCTTTCCAAGGAGCAGCTGGTGAGCTTGAACTACCAACCTTGCAGTTCAAACTGACTTTGCAATCCAGTGCATTAACCCACAGCACCACACCAGGACTCCGTTGACAGAAGAATAGTTGTATACTATCGTGAGTATAAGGAGCTGTGGTAGCGTAGTGGTTATGAGCTGGGCTGCTAACCTAAGGTCAGCAGTTCGAAACTGCCAGCGGTTCCATGGGAGAAAGATGAGGCTTTCTGCTCCTGTAAAGATTTACAGCTCAGAAACCCTATACAGGGTCGCTATGGGTCAGAACTGACTCAGCGGCACTTAACAACAACAACATCATGAGTACTGGAGTCCTGGTGTGGTGCTGTGGGTTAACGCACTGGACTGCAAGTTTTGTTTGAACCACAAGATTGACAGTTCAGGCTCACCAGCAGCTCCTTGAAAACACTATACAGCCTCACTGGGAGTCAGAACTGACTCAATGGCACACGACAACAGTCATGAGCATTGCTTTTTATCTCCATACTTGGTAGAAAGTTTGTTTTTGTTTTTAAGATTGAGGCTGAGAATCTTCATTTGGAACAAAAGGCACTTTGGATTTTTCAGGTAATATGTAGACATATTGTCAGGAGAGACCAGTTGCTGGAGAAGGATATCAAGTTTGGTAAGGTGGAGGGTCAGGGAAAAGGAGGAAGACCCCCAACAAGATGAATTGGCCAAGTGGCAGCATCGATGGACTCAAGCGTGACAACAGTAGTGAGGTTGGCCCAGGATTGGGCAGTGTTTCGTTCTGCTGTGCATAAGGCCGTTATGGGTCGGTACCGACTTGATGGTACCTAACAACAACAATAGTATATGTACTGCAGATCCTTCCAGTGCATTATGGATACGAACTGACTGTGAAAAGACTAGCGTGTAGAATACAGAAAATGTGATCACAGATCTTACCTGTTATTTTAGACAATGAGGTATTTCTGTCATCTAACATGCGAATCGTTTGAAGAAATGGAAGGCTTTTATTACGTTATTGTCTTCTGAGGAGCTTGAGAAGGCTTTCCCAGGTGTTGTTGTTGTTAAGTGCCGTCGAGTTGGTTCCGACCCATAGCGACCCTGTATAGGGTTTCTGAGGATGCTGGTGAGCTTGAACCCCATCCTTGCAGTTCAAACAGCTTTGCAGTCTGGCGCATTAACCCACAGCGCCACACCAGGACTCCGGCTTTCCCAGGTAGGTTAGTCTATATTGAAATAGAATGTTGCTGTATGATAAGTAGCCCTGGTGGCACTGTGGTTAGGTGCTTGCCTGCTCACTTCATAGTCAGTGGTTCAAACCCCCTAGCCCTTCTGTGAGAGGAAGATGTGGCACCGATATTGTCACCAGAGATGGAGTGCATGCAGACTGTACTGGGTGACACTGTCAGGGGGTGACACCAAAACAAATGGCTATATAAAATTTGTGTGCGGTGTTGTTTCAGCAGAAATGTATTGTTTTTCATAAAAATATTTCTGTAGTTATATAAAAACATTTTTCTTAAGCCCAGATTTTACATGTATCAGTATACATAAAGGAGGCCTGGTATGGCGCTATAGTATAATGCACTGGACTGTAAGGTTGGTTTGAACCACAAGATCGACAGTTCAGACCCACCAGCTGCTCCTTGTGAACCTGATACAGGGTCGCTATGAGTCAGAACCAACTCAGCAGCACCTAACAACAACAAAAAACATAAAAGATTAGAATTCTATGCAAATGTACTTTTCCAATCATCCAGTGTGATCCAGTCAGCTGTCATTATTAATCAGTTACATGGATTCTTTGTATCATGTCATTTCGTCTGCACGCAGTACAAGCATGCGCTGTTGTTTTTGTTGCTGCAGGTGTTTTTATAGTTACCTATTTTGTCAAATTTTCTGGTGTTTTAGCTACAATATTTTGGTAATTAGTATTTTTGAACCTATATCAAGAGCTTTTTTTTAAAGAATGAAGTAGTAATTAAACAAAAAGGAGAGGAAAGAATAAAGGCTTCTGCTCAATTACTAATAATGTTGCAACTAATAATGCTGTGATTCAGTATCGAAAGATTTTGCGAAGCAATTTTGTAAGTATTCGTTTAATTCTTAAATTTAAGAAACACTACATTTAAGCAGTTTACAACTGTATTTATCCCATGTTACTCTCTGATTTAAGTGGATAAGAGGCATGACTCAGGATTCTGTATAGTGTGATAAAGGAGACGGCTCATGGGGTGAGGTGCCATCATAACTTGCCACACTGGGTGACCACAACTCTAATGATGCCACTGTGGGGGAGTCTTCTTCAATAGAGATGACAGCCTTGGAGACCCCATGGGGCAGTTCCATCTGCTTCTATGGGGTCGCTATGAGTCGAAGTTGACTCACCAACAACAGGTTTGTTTATCTCATGTATTGTTGTCCCACCAATAAAACAGATTGTGAAGTAAAATAGTGATGAGGCCACTTGTGGCAGGCAGAGTGAAGCAGACAAGAAAGAATAAGAATCATAAAATTATTTTAAACTGAAGATTGTGGGGTCTGAAGTTAGTGTAAAATATTGAATGAAAATAGCAATTGTTTAATGAAAGTAGAGATATTTCTGAGATTACAGTTTCTTAAGGGAAAAGGGAAGGAGAGATAGCCACATAGCCAGAGGTAAAAGCAAAATCACTGACAATAATAGAAAATA
>NW_006408525.1:6008441-6010268 GCF_000296735.1 Chrysochloris asiatica | reverse complement strand
CCCCAAGATTTCTCCCCTCTGTGTCCAGCAACTACACCGTTGGATTTTTTGCAAATATGACAACCCCCACGTTGCCCTTACATATAGCAGACAATTTTAGCTTACATGAAGAAACGAGAGACTAGGTCAAACAAATGACCAAAATCCATAGTAAGAAGAAACTTCTGAGTAAGAAAAGGCAATATAACTAACTGAAAAAGAATTCAAAAGAATAATAGTTAGGTACCTTCAAAGGATCAATAGAAAGATCAAGGAAAACAAGGAGGACACAGTAAAAGCTTAAGAAGAATTCAGGGAAACACTGCGAGAACAGACAAAATAAATGCAAAATTTGAAACAATACAAAACCTGCAATTAGAAATCCAGAAGATTAATGCTAAGATCTCACAAATGGATAATACATTGGAAGGGCAAAGGAGTAGATGCAAAGCAATGAAAGCCCTAATTTGTGAGCTTGTAGATAAATCTCTCAACACTAGTATGCTAGAAGAACAAATTCTGAAGACAGCATAGGAGTTATGTGGGACACCATGAAGAAGATTGGAATTCCAGAACAGAGACAAGCACAGAGAAAATTGTCAGAGTTGTTGAAAGAAAAGTTCCCTAACATCATGAAAGACAAGAAGATAAGCACACAAGAAGCTGAATGAACCCCAAACAGGATAGATCCCAAAAGAAAATCACCAAGACATATCATAGTCAAACTTTTCAAATTCATCGACTAGGAAAGAATCCTGAGAGCAGCTTGGGAAAAAGAAAACGTTACCTATAAAGGAGAACCAATAAGACTAAGCTTGTATTTTTCAGCAGAAACAGTGCAGGCAAGAAGGCATTGGAATGACATATACAAAACTCTGAAAGAAAAAGATTGTCAAGCATGAGCGGAAGAGGCAGAGAAGCAGTGACGCCTGAGATGAAAGAGGTGATGCCATGGAGAGATAGAACAGCTGAGGACTCTAGACTCATGAAAAGAGAAAGGCTGTCTGCTGGCGGCCAAGAGACTGACTTGCAGAACGTGCCCTTTAGATGTTTAAATGATTATACATTCCTGTGTGGTTTTTTGTTCATAAAAGACAAAAAGAGAGGAAAAAAACCAGAGAGTATAGAAACAAAGACTGTTAAACCGATGATGCATGAAAGGTATTTTAATCATTGCAGTGACACAAAATATGATAGAGTCAATGCAAAACTGATGTTCTCCCATTCAAACTATCACTTAATTCACAGTAAAAGCTATAAAAAAGAAAAAGATTGCCAACCAAGAATCATATGCTAACAAATCTGCCCTCAAATACAATGGTAAAATTAGGACATTTCCTGATAAACAGAAATTAAATTAAAGGTATCTGTAATGACCAGACCAACTTTAAAAAAAATGCTAAAGGGTGTTCTTTAGCTTGAGACCCAACAACAACAGACAACAGCCTGAGTTTACTATACATGACAACACCACGCAGAACTCAATCCAGATATTGTTGTGTTGTTCAGTACTGTTGAGTCGGTTTCAACTCAGCGACCCTGTATAGGTTTTTTTGAGGAATAGCTGGTGAGTTTGAACTACTGATGAGTTTCAAACCAATCTTGCGGTCCAGTGTTTATCTTACAGCTTCACATCAGGATTGCATAATATTATGTTGTTGTTAAGTGCCATAGAATTGTTTCTGACTCATAGCGACCCTGTATAGGGTTTCCAAGGAGCGGCTGGTGAGTTTGTACCACGAGCCTTACAGTTCAAACCGACCTTCAGTTCAGTGCTTATCCTACAGCGCCACACCAGGACTCCACCAATCGAGATATGTTTTTAAGTGCCATTGAGTCAATTCCTTC
>NW_006408525.1:5999298-6008201 GCF_000296735.1 Chrysochloris asiatica | reverse complement strand
AATCAATTTCAGGGTAAAACAGTCTGTATTAAGCAGGGGGGAAAATAATAAATTACAGCATAACCTCAAAGAAAAATAATCTTCACTAGAAATCTCCTCCTCACACCGAAACCAATAAGAGCACTAGGTCTAATGTACAGAAACACTACCAAATAAAAAGGTAGGCCCCACTGCCACCCCTCACCCCCAGTCAGAAGTATTCAGGAGTCAGGAGTTACAAGCAGTACCTACTCTGAAGAACTGTAGTCAGTTGTCCCTTCTCTGTGTTTTATTTCCCAGGTCACAAGGCACTTAAAGCTTTGTTGAGGTCATTGGTGGGTCTTCAGGAAGAGTTGCTTCTCCAGTACCCAGACACTAGATACCTAGTTGATGGAACAAAGCCCAAAACCGAAAGGTAAGGAGGGAGTGGAACTATGGAATTGCTTATAGGTAGCATTCATCTGGACACTTTTCCTATCATTTATGATAAAGGAAGCTAAGTTCTTTCCAGACTGGTATCAGATGTAATGTTAAAAGTTACAGAAAAAGCCTCTTGCATCCTGGTAGCCAGGATGGCACATAAGTTGGGAACTAAGTATCTGGATTCTTTTTATGGGCTAAAGCAAAATATTTGCCTTCTCCCTAGATTGATAGAAACCAATAGATAAAGACACATGTTTAATATCAATGCTTGACTGATATCTGTAAGTACTTTGTACCCATATCACGGAATCATTGGTCACAACCATCTCCTCTGCAGTGAGGTTAGAAGCATTTATCTTAAAGGGAGGGAGAAATTCCAAAAAGAACAGCAATGTAAAGTTTTTCTTTTCTGAAATTATCCCATTTAATGAAGACTTGAGGCTTTCTGCTCTCACAAAAATTTTAAAAGCCTCTCAGAAACCCAATCAGGGTTGCTGTGAGTTGGAACCGACTTAAAGGCACTTAACAACAAACAATAATCCTCTCCCTCTGCTTGAGCTTGCCGTGTAAGATATGTGCTTGCTCTTTCCCCCATCGACTTGTCCTTTTCTACTGAACTAGTTACAAGGAAAAAGACAGGAACTTCTCATTTCTTCTTCTTCTTGTTGTTTTGTGCTTCTGAGTCGGTTCCAACTCAGAGTAACCCTGTGTAGGTTTTCTGAGAGTAGCTGTTGGGTTTGAACAGCCGACTTTGAGGCTACCAGTCCAGTGTTTATCCTACAGTGCCACACCAAGGCTTTCACATTTATTGAGCACCTACTAAATGTTGAGAGGAGCTCTGGTAGTATAGTGGTTACAGGTCGGGCTGCTAACCTCAAGGTCAGCATTTTGAAACTACCAGCTGTTCCATGGGAGAAAGATGAGACTTTCTGCTCTCGTAAAGATTTACAGCCTCAAAAACCCAATAGAGGGTTGCTGTGATTTGAAATCGACTCCACAGCACATGACCATCACCACCACCACCACCACAATGTGTTGGGAACCCTGGTGTGGTACTGTAGGAAAAGCACTGGGCTGTAAGGTCGGCAGTTTAGACCTACCATCGGCTCTCAGAAACCCTATACAGAGTTAGTATGATTCGGAACTGACTTTATGAGACACACAGCAGCAGCAGCAACTGTGTGTTGGCAAAAGTAATCCAGTGCAGTTGGTGCCACAGTATGGATTAGATTCCATTGTCATGGCAGTTGCATTTATTACAGTTTACTGCCCATTCTGTTGTCTACCTCTTTAAGATTTCTTCACATTTCAGCTTCTCTTCCTTTGGTTCAACTAACATTCAGCTTTGCTGAATAGTTGGTTAGAGGGAGACACATTTTCCTTGTTGATATGGAGATTAGGGTCATAGACATATGATTGTATGTTTAATTTTTAAAGGTCCTCTTCTAACAGGGCAGAGCCTGTTCATATGCATTTCTAATAATGTTTTTACAACCTCATTTGTTTTATGGTTTGCTTACCTTTTAAAAATTGCATATACATTAAAAGCAGTTCTTTTTATATTTATTTGAAAAATTACATGAGTTTTTGATTGATCTCATGAATATTTTTTTTCAAAAAAACAAAAAAGCTCTCCTCATCCAGTTGGTGCTGTTTAAAATGTAGACAGAATACTCAAAGGCCTAAGTAAGCGCTCCACTTTATGTGTGCCTGCCTTTTTATTTGTTAGTGTTTCTTTACATTGGACCTACTGTTCTTACTGGTTTCCTAGTGAGGAGGAGATTTCTAGTGAAGATGATGAGCTGGTTATGGAAGAAAAGCAACGGAGAAGGGTCCCAGCAAAGAGGAAACTGGAAATGGACGACTATCCCTGCTTCATGGCAAAGCGCTTTGCTGACTTTACGGTGTACAGGAACCGCACACTTCAGAAGTGGCATGACAAAACCAAGTTGGCTTCTGGAAAACTGGGGAAGGCAAGTGTATATGAGAGAGAGCGAGTCTGTGTGTAAGACAGACTGTGGCAAGCTGAAACAGTTTTAAGAAGTTAGAGCAGCAGCTCATTTATATGGATATTTCATGATGTAATTAGTTAATAGTAATGAGTAATTTCTGTAGCAAAATTTCCTGAACTCATACCACTGGTGGTATACCATTCAGACTTGGGATTTTAACTTTGTTAGACTGATAATTACATTCTAGAAATTGTGGCTCTATAAGTGTTCAGGACTGAAAATACAAAATAAAGAAATGGATTTAAAAAAATGTTTTTATTAAAGGAGCAGAAACCAACCTGGGTCCAGAAACATGAGATGAGCTGTTTGTTTTTTCCTTCCTAAGAACAATCACAGCCACTCACAAACTTAGTCTCTAACAGAAAGTCTCTTTTGAAAAGAGGATTGTCTGTTTCTCTGCTGACACAGAAAGATAGAGAAACCAATGTAGCTGCTTTCAGCACTGACTTTCTGCATTATCTGACACTGGTGAATGTTGTTGCAGGGTTTTGGTGCCTTTGAACGCTCAATCTTGACTCAGATCGATCATATTCTGATGGACAAAGAAAGATTACTTCGAAGGACACAGACCAAGCGCTCCATCTACCGAGTTCTTGGCAGACCTGAATCGACGGCTCAGCCTGTCCCTGAGAGTTTGCCAGGACAACCGGTAAGAATCCTGTGATGCAGGATGATTATGTGGGTAATTAACTGCAAAATTTGATCATCTTCTTGTAGGTATTAGTCTTGGTGTAAGAATTTAGTGAAAGAATGAGAGGAAAAAAATACCTTTCTGAATTGTTGAGAGAAATGTGGGAGGAAAATATAAACCAACATAAAAGGAGCTCTTATTAACTAATTAATATGTGTTGAATAGTCTTTTAATTTTGAGTTTGGTATGTAATTCTGGTAATGGAAGCATTCATTATCTTATCTTTAAAATTTAGTTTTAAAACAAAATAGAAATGTCAGAATTGGAGAGAGTATATGTACCTCAGGCTTTTTATTGGATGTTTATATATTCTAGAAAGGATGACGGAAATGTTTTTTATTTTTTTAATTACAAAAGAAATATATACTTCAATACATTTTTTAAGTTCAGAAGAATTTAAAATGACAAGTAAAATTCTCTCTAGTCCAAAACTTCCATTCCTCAGATTTAGCCACTATTAATAGTTTATAACAGAGCTTCAGATATTTTCTATGACTATAACAACACACATACACACACAACATATACATGAGTATATAAATATATAATTGTCCTTTTTTTCTTTATTAAATAGGATATGTGTGTATATATAGATATACAAACAATATTACAACTATATAAATTATCATACTCTTTAAATTTTCATAGATTAATATTTTAATATATTTAAAGAGTATCCTAGATACTCTCCATATCATATGGAGATCTACATCATTTTTCTTGATCACTACAGAGAATTTTATTTTATGGGTGTATACTATAATTTATTCAAAAATAGATATTTGTCTTCAGTTATAAATAGTGCTACAGTAAGCATTTTGGGACACTTCACTTTGTATTTTTATGGACAATGAATCACTTTCTTGAAATGGAAATGTTAGTGATCTAACAAGTATGCATACATTTAAGTCTTGATGCATGTTGCCAAATTGTCTCCCAAAGTGTTCTGTTCATTTTCACTTCCACTAGCTGCGTTCTTTGGTACCAAGTGTTGCCCGTCTTACAGGTGAGAAATGGGTGCCTTCTCATCTTAATTTGCATATATTTTCATATTATCATTGGCAATTTGAGTCCTGGTAGTGCAGTGGTAAAAACGCTCAACTATTTACTAAAAGATTGGTGATTCAAACTCACTGGCCACTCTGAGAGGGAGAAAGATATAGCAGTCTGTTTCCACAAAGGTTTACAGCCTTGGAAACCCTCTGGGGCAGAGTTCTACTCTGTCCTTTATGATTGTTGTGAGTTGGAACCAACTCAGTGGTAGTATATTTTCCTGAACTTTGTTTTTTAGTTTTTTATTTTAAGAGCTCTTTATATCTTAAGGAAAACCGTGCTTTGACCCATATACACATTACTTACAGTAGCTACACGATTTTGATAAACCTTCCTTTTTTTCCTCTCCCGTTGTTTTAGGAGATCCTTCCTCAGGCCCCTGTCAATGCTCACCTGAAGGACTTGGATGAAGAAATCTTTGATGATGATGACTTTTACCACCAGGTATGGTTTTTTGTTTGTTTTTAATATTCTTTTGTTACAAATTAGGTTTTAGTATTTTAAACGGCTTGTAGAAGTTTCTGAACAAAATGATAACTTACTCTGAATGGAGGATAGAATCAGAGTTAGAACTCTTGTGTACAACCTATTGTATAGCTCTGGGTACGTTGCTTTTCTTCTGTATTATTTGTCCTTTATGAAACACAAGCAGCTATAGCTACTTGGTTAGTTGATGCTGAGTGTAAATGATCTGTAAAACTGGTTTTGACTACTTTGAGTCAGATTTATTCTTTCTTAGCTGGTAATGGAGGACTTTTTGTTAGTTGGTTTCTAGTCACATTACTATTTGAATGAGATATGGGTGTAAAGGACTGGGTCCTGGCATTCTTGAATGATACTTCTGGATCTACATCTCTTGACTCTGATTTTTTTTGTGACTGTTCTAATCCTTTAGGTATGTACTGAGAGCGACTGTTGTAGTTGATTATAATAGTAATGTAGCACTTTGAAGGCAGAAAGAATTGGAAGAAGTTGAATTATTGTCAAGTTCTCAGTGTCTCTTCACAATTGTCTCCCCAGTTCTTTCCTGGCATTCTTGTATTATCTGCTGGGATTCTGCTGTTTGTCATGGTGCTGATAAGTGCTAAGGTAGACTAAACATTTAGGCTATTCTAAATAAAATAATTTCTTATAATCCTGAGTCTCTTGATAAAGTTATACGTCTTAATGAAATGTACTTAACTGTGTGGCGGGTCGAGGATGCTCTTCAGCAGTGGTATACCGGCTCTTGTTGAGCCATTGATTTTCAAGCTAACTTTTTTTCTCTGCTGAATTTTTAGTGTTACAGAACTTTTGCCAAAGAGTTTGCAGCTATTTGTTAAAGGTTAGCCGTAACAGCTGTACTGTGTATATGACCTATGAAAGAAAGGCACTTCCTAGGGAAATTACATTGTAAAGCCAGTAGCAACAGTGATTCTATGTTGGGGATATCTGTGGTTTTGCTCTGAAAAAAGAGAAAGAGACTTTTTATTAGTTTTCTATTCACTCTGCAGTATCTGATAAAATTATTGCCATATGGAAGTCTTCCAAGTAATGATGAGGGTGTGTAGGAAAGAGGATTGGTGTGGCCTCAGGTATTCCCAGTCAGAGGTCTTCAGTCCTTTCTCCTTTTCTTCTCTTACTCTATTCAATTGTCAGATGAGTAGGGAACTCTGTTTTGTGCTGGAGTGTCTAAGGGAGTACCTGCTAGGAGATATTAATACTGTATAATTGTGTGAGATCATGGGAGACAATCAAAAATGGTCCAGTCCCCATTAGTTGAAATGTGCATTGCTCAATGGAAAGTGTATCATAAATTAGATAGGCTTAATAAAATAAACTGGAATGATTGGGGAGAAGTTGCTTCCACTGGCAGTCCTTAGTCTGAAAGATTTTTTTCCCTTTGCCTAAAGGTCTGTTTAAAAAAGAAATAGCATTACTTAATTGGCCCTTCATCCCAATTAATAATTCTAACTGCAATAAATTCTGATTTCAGAGTTATGACTAGTCACATCTTAGCTTTTTTCCTTGCTGGTTAATTGGGGTGCTGGGGTTAATCTAAATTAAAACTTAAACTAATAGAGGTCAGCAAGGCAGCTGAAACACCTGAGTGAAACAAATGGGACTGCCAGGCACAACTTTATCTTGGCTGCTTCCCAAGAGGGAAGTGGCAGCAAATTGGAGTTGTTTCAGCCTTCTGTAAAGGTGAATGATGGGTGACACTTGTTAATGTACAGCATCTCCGGAAGCGTTCCAGATTGCTTTGCTGCTGTACCAACTGCTTCCATCCATGCACAATCAGTAGGAACTGGACCAGTTGCCAACATCTGGCAGCACAGCAAGGAATGGGTGCAAGTCTTGAAACCCCGCAGATTCTAAATATGGTGCTTAGAACTGTGCGGCTTTAATCACTTACCACTCTTTGGCAGCAGACTACGACAGCTTATCCTAGCCTCGTACATCACAGTCCGACATCTGCTGAGCTGCAAGGCAGCTGCACATTCATTTTCTTTTCTTGCCTTTTCTCCTTGCCACCTATTCCTCTTCTTCCCACTTTCCCCCGCCTCTCTTCAGTTTTCTTCCCCCTCCCCAATATGCTTCTTGGGAGAGATGATCTGTAAAGATTATTGCTTCATTGTGTGCAAGTAATTGTGGTGATGCCAGGCTCTTGACAGACACAACGAAGCACCTGTTCTGCTGACCTGGTTAATTTCTTCTGTTGAGTGGGATTTGCCAGAGATTGGAGCTGAAGCCAATTCAATGATAAGGCTAAAGAGAATGGCTGTATGTTTTCTGTCACCTCGCAATTAAATTGGCTTCATAAAGTGCTTTCCTTTATTTGTCAGGGTAGTAAGCCTGAGCTAAGTGTTGTATTCAGAAGTGGTACAGTGTATTACAATGGACCTATGAGTTTTCATTTGTGTGTATGAGTTTTTGATGTGTTCATATGGAAAAGCTGGATGGTGAATATAATACATTTTGCTTTTTAAAAACCTTACTTGAAACCACTCTTTGGGTCCATGTTTTGTAAGAAAGAGATTATAGCTGCATTGAATATTAATGTCTCATTGTAAGGCTTTAAAGGCTTATTTGGTTAATTTATGTATTATGAGGCTATGTAAAATGTCTTAGCTACTGAGAATGAAGCACGAGTATGAAAACACCCAACATGCACCCCAACACACGCACACTCACTCTCACTCTCTTTCTTAATGCAGCTTAATAAAGATCCATGTATGTGTGTATGTGAATGTTATTGTTAGGTGCCATTGAGTCAGTACTGACTCATTGCGACCCTGTGCACAACAGAAGGAAACACTGCCCAGTCCTGGGCCAACCTCACAATTGTTGCTACGCCTGAGCCCTTTGCTGCCTCCACTGTACCAATCCATCTCATTGGATTGTTATGTGTATGTAAATATTTGTGTGTGTGTGTGTGTATATATCAGATTGGCATATGTGTATATATGTATGTGTGTGTGTATATGAGGGACACCAAAGTGTATCAGTTAGCATAAATAATCATGCTAGTTCCAGAGAAGTTAAGTGATTTCCTGAAAGCCATACGGTAGGTGACAACATTAGTACTTGATCTTAAGATTTCTTAGACCAAACCTTGCTCTTTCCTTCATACCTTTATTTCCTAAAGAGTTTATCCTTAAGCCTTAAGAAAACTTCACTATAGTATTACAGTGTTCTGTTCATCAGTAAATATAGTTTCGTTTTCTTAGAACATTTCTTAGAGGAAATGTTAACGCATGTTAGAAAGTCTGTTTTTTTTTATTCATTAGAAGGCAAATGATTTATTGAACTCCTATTACTTAACAATTCCAATGAAAAAATTAGCTTTGGAGTTTTGTTCCTACCGGGTTGTTTGGGAACTAGAATTGTTGAACGTTAGAGGTGCACCCAGTGGTAACGGTTTTATGAAAGGAACTGTTCCCCTGCTGAAAGCATTGCTGAGCTTTATTCTCAAATGGAATTAGTTTGCATTTGGCCTGTTTTTCCCTAAAGACAACCTCAGAAAATATGCAAGTTGTAAATGGTCATGAAGGATGAGATGTTTAGAACTATCTAGTCTTCATTTTTATGCTCTCCATTTGCTACTTTCAAACAGTACTTTTAGCAATATTGTCTATATCACCATTTAAGGTTTTTTTTATCTCGGTTTATTTGTTTTTCAAACCATCAGAGAATCTTTGTTTTGATAAGCCTGAGATCTTGAATTGAGGAAGGACTAACACATGCAGAGCAGTAGTTGTGTGCTGGTTCCCAAACTAGATACTTAGGTACTTGGCATCATGCATCTTTATTTAATCCTCTCAAGATTCCCACATGGTGCCCTGGCTGCACTAAGCAGTAGACTCGATAAAGGGACTGTTGTTATTCTTTTCCATAGCATATACCAGACCACAAACTAGTTTCTTATAACCTCATGAAATATTTTGTTCTGGAAGAACTAATTGAGCTTAGATACGGGCCGATTGATACTTGGATTTCCAAGGGTTCATTAGGATTGTGTATCTTGCTTCCAGCTCTATTTGGTTTTGATCTGGTTTTTCCTGTCACTTGGAATCTAATCAGGAGTGTCTAGAGAAAGCCATAATAGATTTTGGTTTCCTGATGATCATTTTTTTTTTAATGTTTTATTGTGCATTATATGATAGTTTACATGAGAGAGTTTTAGTTTTACATTCATTCCATTGTATATCATCTCATTACCATGGTTCCAATCCCCTCCATGCATCATCAACCAACCAAAGGGT
>NW_006408525.1:5993589-5998420 GCF_000296735.1 Chrysochloris asiatica | reverse complement strand
ACTGCTTGCCAACCAGGTCCCCAACTGGGTCCACAGAAGTCCACTGAACATTGTAGGGCTTAGCTTGCCGCTTCATTGCTGCTTTTACCCCCTTTTCCCCATCGGTGGTGTGTGTGTGTGTGGTCACCAGTCAGAGGGTGCATTTCTGTTGAGTCTTAGTCTTGGAAGGGGGTTTGCATTGAGAGGACCTGGCCACTTGCCTTGATGTTTCCTAGGGTAGCATTTTGTTTGTTCTTGTTCCTGATGATCATTTTGAAATGGGTTAAGTTTCTCCCATTAGGACATGTTTGCCATTAGGACATATCTAGAACTGACCTTGTCACATGCTGGACTTTTGTATCCAAGACATTTGATGATGCCATAAACAAGTAATTACTAATTTGTTAATATTATAAGTTGATAATGTTGAGAAATAGAGAATTAGGTGAGCTTTCTGACAAGCTAGTTTACCTTAATTAAATTGGCGAGTGATTAATATGGACAGTTGATCCGGTGACTTTAATTATATGCATTTAGACCTTAGTATGAATAAACTGTCTCAAGCTGTCCCGAGAGTTAATGGCAATACAATATTCTTACTGTTGGCTTACATCTTTCCAGTGGTCAGCTGATGGTTAATAGCATGTTTTAAAGTTTTATTTGAACTTGGTCCTTTTAATAATTTTTAGGAAACAGGTACCTTCTGTTCAAAGCAGTATTTAATTTTCAGTTTTACTTAAAGTGTTGTTTATTATTTGGGATCTGGGTAGCAATTCTTAGAAGTTGGATAAAACTTACTGTAAATAGACACTTATAATGCTTTTAGAAAAAAACATCTACATAAAGTATATGAGTTTCTTAAATAAAATAATGATTGAAGATAGAGCAGAGAAGCAATCACTTAGATGTAGATATTAAAAAGAAAGTCCCAAACTAAAAACCAATTAAGAGTTTAACTCCCGTTTTAATTGTTAGAAGATTATATTGTAAGTATGCATAAGAATTTTATTTTGTGATCTATGCTGCTGCTTTAAGGGCGTGCTCATGCTTTGGCAGCAGATAGACTAAAATTGGAGCGAAACGAGAAGATTAGCGTGGTCCCTGAACAAGGATGACATGTTGACACGTAACTTCATGAAGAGTTTCATATTTTTTTTCACAATAAAGACGTTAAAAAAAAAAAAAAAAAAATCCTCTCTAGTGATAATGCAGCCACTGTTTATCTGTCAGTGCCCTGAGCCAAGTGTGGCATCCCTATCAGCATTTGAGTGCTAGCTTGGGCATACTATTATAGAGGTTGCACAGAATGGAGGGTCAAAAGCCACACTGAAATGCAAGGTCTACAGATTTATCAGTAGTGCCAAGGAAAGGTACATAGGACTGGTCTTATTTCTTTTGGTTTCCTTGCTGTAAAAAACATGAGAACATGACTTTATTATTGCTACTACTTTTAAACAAATGTAAAGCCTCATAACAAAGTCTAAAAGAGTACATTTTATGGGGCCAGCTCGAAAAGAGATAAGAGTTGCCTTAGAGTTACTTAAGAAAGTTTTTCAAACACAAGCAGTATCCTGGGAGTTTACTAGGTAAATATGTGGCCAAAATTGCCTTTTCTATACTAATAAGCACAAAATCAGTTGGCTGAGTGTAAATCAAATACAGGATTCAGCAGTACGCCAGAAACCCTGAGTGAAGAATTTGGCACTCCTCAAGAAATGGGGAATACTATATCCACTCAGTAAATTAGACCTGATGTCTTTGCATTAAACCATACTTAATGTATTACTCCTTTAAAGTAGCTTGTCGGGAAAATGATTTTGCAAAGAAAGTGGAAGCTAGTAATGATCTTCAAAAGTTACGCGTATTGTGAATCTAGAATAAAAGATAATCATTTAAAAGTTACATAGCATCTTTCCATCAAGTTCAAACTGCCTTTACCAGTGAGGAAGCCAGAGTGTAACTACCCACCAAACCAAACCCATTGCCACTGTGTTGATTCTGGCTCTGAGTGACCATGTAGGACAGAGAATCGCCCCATAGGGTTTCCAAGATTGCAAATCTTTACAGAAGCAGATTGCCACATCTTCCTTCCACATAGTGGCTGGTGGGTTCAGACTTCCCATCTAAGTGAGTACTTAACGACTTTGCCACCAGGACTCCTCAGTTAGAGCTGCTAGGGAGCAAAGAACTTGTATACAATCACTCCACTTAGTTAAGACACTGAGAACCCGGTGTTCCAGCTTCTGACTTGTTTTTTTTCTTTCAGGCTAGCTAACGCTTGCCTGTGACTGGAAAAGTTTATAAACCTTTTTGAAAATTTTCTTTTCACATTTGTCTGTTTAGGAAAGTAGAGCTCTTACGTATCTATTTGCAGTCTTACAGCTCACATGTATCATTTTAAAACAATTCTGAACTTCATTTGTTGTTGTTGTTGTTGAGTGCCGTTTAATCAGTTCTGACTCATAGCGATCCTGTACAGGATTTCCAAGGAGCGGCTGGTGAGTTTGAACCACTGATCTTGTGGTTCAAACCAACCTTGCAGTCCAGTGCTTATCCTACAGCACCATATGCATTTATTTTGTTAGATGCTAGGTTTATGAAAGAGTCCTGGTGTGGCACTGTAGGATAAGCACTGGACTGTTAACCACAAGGTTGGCAGTTCAAACCTACCTGCCACTTCTCAGAAACCCTGTACTGGGTCTCTATGAGTCAGAGTCAGCAATAGCAGCAGCAGGGGGGGGAAGAGGAGGTTTATAAAGGCTAGTTAGAGGAAATCCCTGCCCAAGGAATTTGTCTTATCTAACAACAACAACAATAAGAGTTAGATAAGAGCCCTGGTAGCATAGTGGGTTATGTGTTGAACTGTTAACCACAACATCAGCAGTTTGAATCCACCAGCTGCTCCACAGGACAAAAATGAGGCTTTCTTCTCCTGTAAATATTTACGCCTCAGAAATCATGTCCAGGGTCTCTATGAATTGGAACACCACCACCAAGAGTGAGAGTCTCTAATTTTGTGTATTCACCTAGTTCCTCTCTAAGAATGTGACTTTGTTAAAATTTAAGTGGAGAAGGTAAGCGGTAAAAGCAACCAGGTCCTTGATATCAGAACATACAAGTTCTTTAGTATTTTGCTGTCACAAATTTGTCTTAAGTGTTCATTGCATACTTTCTTTCCCCCAGCATGTACTTGATTGAATTTCTAGTCTTTTTTCTGTAACTTGTAGGAGCCTCTAAGCGATGCTATTTGATATACTCTGAATAATATAAATTCCCCGTTTTCCAGTAATATATTGTTAGAAGCCAAATTGAGACGCTGGAGTCCACTGAAACTTTTTCAGTTTAGAAGAGGCTTCAAGTGGGTGGTGGGTACATGAGCATTCATTTTGCTATACTTTCCTGTTATGTGTAAGTTTGAAAATTTCCATGTGAAAAATTAATGCGAAATAAAGCCTTCAGATTTTTTTCTTCTTCCATTCTATCTGTTGAGTGCCGTAATATGTGTTTGGAGTTCTTGGGAGGAATGATCAAGACATTGGGGTACTGGTATAAGGCTTGGCATGTAAATCTATAATAGAATTGAGAATTCAAAAACAAACCTTTACATTTATGTTCAATTGGTTTTTGACAAGGATCCCAAGATAATCCAGTAGAAGAAAGAATAATCTTTCAGCAAATGGTGTTAACTAAATATCCAAATGCAAAAGAATAAAGTTGGATCCCTATCTCATACTATATAAAAATTAACTCAAAATGGATTAAAGGCCTAAATGTAACAGCTGCAACTACTAAAATGCTTAGAAGAAAACTTTGGAGTAAATCTTCATGATTTTGGGGCTAGGAAATGGTTTTTTAGATATGACACCAAAATCACAAACAACAAAAGAAAAAACTTGAACTTCAACGAAATGAAAAACTTTTGTGCTGTAAATGATATCATTTAAAAAGTGAATAGAAAAATACAACTATCAGTCTTTATTCATTTGTAGCAGAAAAACAAGGAAACCAAACACTCAAAGAAGAAAAAGTCTGTAAGACACGAACAATGGCTTCATCTATCCTGAGATCAAAAGAACTAGATGGTGCCCAGTTACAACTAACAACTGTTCTGATCAGGGTCACAATAGATAATCCTGGGTAGAATGGAAGAAAAATGTAGAATAAAACACAAATTTCTAAAATCCAGACTGAATGGACTAGTGTAGATTTCAGGTACCCCTGAGACAATTGTCATTAGATGCCTTTTAAACTTTGAACTGAAGCCACGTCCCAGAGGTTATCTTTCAGCCACATGATAGATTGACTCATAAAATCCGCAATATCACCTATGAGTACTTAGCTCCTTTAAATAATCATCTATATGAGACCAAATGTTCAACGTTTACCCTAAAGCAAAGATGAGAAGGTAAAGAGAGGATGGGACAAGGAAGCTAGATACATGGAAACAGAACAAGCAGAATGAAAATGATGAGAATGCTGACACATTGTGAAAACTGTAAGCAGTGTCACTGAACAGATATGTATGTTCTTGTTAAGTGACTTGTAGAATTTCCAGCACACCTCCGTCAGTTTGTCATACTGTGATGGCTTACATGTTACTGTAATTCTGAGGGCTATGCCACCAGTACTTTAAATACCAGCAGGGTCACCCATGGTGGACAGGATTCAGCTTAGCCTCCAGACTAAGACAGACGAGGAAGAAAGAGAGATGGATTACTTCTGAATATTTAGTCACTGAAAACCTTAATAATAGCATTGGGACACTGTCAGTACCAGAATATTGAATACTGAAACATGATGAAGAACAACAGAATATTTATTGTCAGGTATAGTGCCAGATGATGAGCCCCTC
>NW_006408525.1:5988942-5992179 GCF_000296735.1 Chrysochloris asiatica | reverse complement strand
AAGAAGAAAGAGACCAAAATGGATGTCAGAAGAGATTCTGAAACTTGCTCTCGAGCTTAGAGATGCTAAAGCAAAGATAAGAAAAAGAAGAGGTAAAAGAGATTGATAGAAAAACTTAAAGGGCAGCTCAAGAAGACAAAGCCAAATATCACAATGAAATCTGCAAAGATTTGGGTTGTACCTCAATGTAAAGAAAACAAAACCTTCACTACTGGACCAATAAATAACATCAAGATAGATGAAGAAGAGATTGTAGTTATAAAAGACTCCATTTTGCTCAGATCAACCATCAACATCATGGAAGCAGCAGCAGTCAAGAAATCAAAACAATCTACGCATTGCGTTAGGCAACTCTGCTGCACAAAATGTCTCTGAAGTGAAGATGTCAGTTTGAGGACTGAGATACACCTCACCCAAGCCTCATATGCATGTGAAAGTTGGACAGTGAATAAGGAAGACCATAGAAGAATTGATTCATTTGAGTTATGGTGTTGGAGGAGAATATTAAAGGTACCATGGACTGCCAAAAGAACAAGCAAATCTGCATTGGAAAAAGTACAGCCAGAATGCTCCTTTAAAATACAGGATGACAGACTTCATATCTCATACTTCGGACATATTATCAGGAGGGATCAGTCCATGGAAAAGGACATCATGCTTGGTAAAGTGGAGGGTCAATGCAGGGAGGAAGACCCCCAGTGGATTGACATAGTGGCAGCAGCAGTGGACTCATGCGTAGCAACAGTTGTGAGGTTGGCACAGAACTGGGAAGTGTTTCCTTCTGTTGTGCATAGAGTTGCTATGAGTTGGTACCAACTCAACAGCACCTAACAGCAATAACAACAGCAACACTGGTGGGTTTGAGCTGCCAACCTTGTGTTTAGCAGTCCAGTGTTTATTCTATTGCACTGAAATTGTTCACCTTCACCACAGAATGGGAGAAAATATTTGCAAATTTTATTTCTAATATGGGACTTGTATCAAGAATATATAAAGAAATTCTTTTTTTTTTTTTCCACCAAAAAAAAGCTTTTACTATGAATTGAGTGAGTTTAAATGGGAGAAGAACGATTTTGCACTCATCCTATTGTATTTCATTACACTGCAATGATTACAGTCCACTCCATGCATCATCATTCGACAGTATTTGTTTCTATTCCCTCTGCCTTTTTTTTTTTGATGTACACTAAAACAAGAATATATAATCTTTTAAGCAACCTAAGGGCACGTTCTGCAAGCCTGCCTCCTGGCCGCCAGCACACAGCCTTTCTCTTTCCATGAGTCTACAGTCATCAGCTGCTCTATCTCTCCATGTCATCATCTCTGCCTCCGTCTCTGGTGTCACTGCTTCTCTGGATACAGTCCCACATTCTGCTCATGCTCTTCTCCCTTGATGGTCCTAGGGCCCTCTGTTCCTGGAATGTAAGATTAACTGTTCCCCCTTTATGTTACAAAACTTCTGCCTTTGTAGTTGTAACAATTGCAATTAATGACAATAACAGTTACTACTGAATCATAAGAATCTTATCCCCATCTCCTTTTACCAGACTGATCTAGACAGGATGAAAACTATTCAGTGGGGAGTCTACCTTCCGCTGCACACTCTGAAACTAAACTCCCTCTTGAAAACTCATAAGCCAACTACGTCGTGCCTTTTATATAAAAGAAATTCTTACAACTCAATAATCAAAAGACAAATAATTACATTTAAAAATCGACAAAGGCTCTGAGTAGGCATTCTCCAAAGAAGAGATATAAGTGACCAATAAATACAGGAAAAGATGCTTAACATGATTAGTTGTCAGGGAAATGCAAATCACAACCACAATGAGATACCACTTCATATAGGCTTGCTATAATATTTTTAAAAAGATTGACAGTTATAAGTGTTGGAAAAGATGTAGAGAAACTGGAACTGTCATACATTGCTGATGGGAATGCAAAATGCTACATACAACTATCTGGAAGTTTCTCAAAGTATTAAGCATAGAATTACCATACAAGGAGACTTCAAAAGGTTTTTGGGAAAATAGAATTAAAAGAAATTTTCCATAAACTTTTTGAATCATCCTTGTATAACATAGCAATTCCACTCTTAGATATGTAAAACTGTTCTGTAGGATTTTATTTGCTAGAATCTTTATGGAAACCATACCTTTCTTCTGCAGGGACCAACATTTATGTTAGCAGACAACTGCAAACCATACCATTCATAAGAAATTAAAGTATGTGTCTGCACAAAAAATTTTACATGAATGTTTATAGCAGCTTTTTCAATAATAGCTACAATATGGGATCACCCTAGATATCTTTCAACTGAAGAATAGATAAAGAAAATGTAGTGAAATCCATACAATAAAATGTTTCTTGCCAGTGAAAAGGAATAGGATGTGTCTTGAAAACATTTATGCTAAGGGGAAAAACCAGTGACAAAGACCACATGTTACATGATTCCATTTCTATGAAAGCCCTGAACGGGCAATTCTATAGAGACAGAAAGTAGACTAGTAGTTACTTGGGGCTGAGTAAATGGGTAAGTGAGGAGGATGGGAATAACAAACAATGGTATGGTTTATTTTAGGTAGGATGGAAATATTCTAAAATTGAATGTGGTGATAGTTACACAGCTCTGATTATATACAAGAATTTCAATTGGTGAGTCATAAGTCAGTTATGTGAATTATATCTGTGAAGTTTTTGTTTTGTTTTTTAAGAACAAAAGGGAGTGATCTTTGTCAAATGCTACAGATAGAGCAAGAAAGATGAAGACATAGAATTGGCCATTGGTTTTATCAACTGGCAGTCATTGGTCACTTTAAAAAAGTACTGTTTCAATAGAGTGATTATGTGAGTTTAATAGAGAATGCAAGGGGATGCATTGGAAACAGTGAGTATGGGCAACTCTTGAGGAGATTCACTATCCGGGAGTAGAAATGGATGGGGCACCAGCGAGAAGGGGAAATGGAGAGCTGAGAGTTTTGTTTAGGGTTTAAGTTAAAAGCTTTATTTATGCTGATGGAAATAATCCAGTAGAGAAGGAAAAAGCCAGAATTGCTGACAAGTATCCAAGTAGAGCTCTGGTAGCATAGTAGTTATGAATTGGGCTGCGAATCTTGAGGTTAGTTCGAAACTACCAGCCGCTCCCCTGGAGAAAGATGAGGCTTTCTGCTCCTGTAAAGATTTACAGCCTTGGAAATCATGTACAGGGTCGCTGTGGGTTGGAACCAACTCGATGGC
>NW_006408525.1:5984635-5987347 GCF_000296735.1 Chrysochloris asiatica | reverse complement strand
TTTCTGTTCAGATCTTGCACCTCTTCAATTTTTCCATTTGCTTTGGCTTCTCTACGTTGGAGAGCAAGTTTCAGAGTCTCTTCTGACATCCATCTTGACCTTTTCCTTCTTTCTTGTCCGATGCATAATCCCTAATCTATAATTCTGAAAACAAAAAAATTTTTTGACAACTTAGTTCATTGTATATTTTTTAGTTTTTTTTTGGTAAATTGGGCAGACCACTATGCAGGAGAAAGATGAGGCTTTTGTGCACCTGCTAAGATTTAAAGCTGGAAAACGCTATGCAGGGTTGCGATGAGTTAGAACCGACTCAGCGGCACTTAACAAAAACAATAATTAAGGCATTGTCTGACCTGAATGTTCATAAAGCAGTTATAGGCCTAACTTACGTTATGTACAAGATCACCGTGAGTTGGCGCTCACCACCACCAAATGGAAATAGTTACATATTTTGCAACAGAAATATTAATGTATTTGGTTTGGGGATGCTGCCCAGATACTACTTGGGCATTTATGATATATGCATTGTATTACCTTTTTAAAATCCTAAAAAATGTTTGGGTTCAAGACACACCGATCCACGAAAGATTGTGGATCTGCAGCTGTTGCACGGGAGAAAGATGAGGCTTTCTGCTCCAGTAAGGATTTATAGCCTTGGAAACCCTGTACAGGGTCGCTATAAATTGGAACTGACTCCATGGTACATAACAACAACATAGCAAAGGAACAGCACACAGGAGAGTTGAACACATGTACCAGTGCTTTTCTCTAGCTCTGAATAGCTTCCCTCTTTCAAGTGATCAGATATGGTGCCATTGGGAAAACATTGCCTAAGAATGCCCAGAAATAGACGGGGATTGAACCCCACCGATATGCAACCCATCTCACAACCTTTATTATTGATTGGCTTTTTAAAAGATGTGTGTCTTATACTGGGTTTTCTAGAGAAGCAAAACCAGTGAAACATGTATAGAGAAATGTTTATTATTAAGGAAACAGCTTAACAGTTGCAGAACTCCAGGTCTCCAGTGGAAGAGAAAGAGTCCTACTCATGTGTCTGTTATATTGGAAGCAGGCCACACCCCCAAGGAAGCATCCCTTCAGTTGAGAGTCTACTCTTAGCCACTTATCATAGAGTCAGCTATGCCTGTATTTGGTTTCATCACCATGGGAATAAGCACATCTCCACTGCTAAACCTGTGGAAATCCTGGCCTGCTCAAATTGTCACAGAAACCTAAACTATTCTTACAGGTACATCAGGATGTACGTACACCTGGAGACCAAGTAGTAGACTATTTAGCTTCTTGGAGAATCAAAGTAGTGTCCTTCATGCACTTTGACTTTTGGTATGGATTAGAAATAGTGGTTTACTGCTGTCACTTCATCCTAATAAATATAGTTTTATTTGAAGAAAAAGAAAGGAAAGCAGACTTTCAAACAGAAGTTGTTCAGCATTGCTAAATTCTTATTCTTTGTCTTCACACCTCAGAGTTTAATACTGGTAATGATTTACTTATACTTCTAGTTAATAATGGGGCATTGGAAGATGCTTTGTATCATACCTATTGGAAAATATGGGACCTGATGAGAAAATTTTCTGTTCTGACAAATTTTAACCAAAAATCAAACTTAGTAAGATACTATGCCCTTTAAGATAGTTTAGCACTTTTGCTGAGAAAACTGTGTTACTTTATTCAGGGAATAAAGTTATCATTCCTCCCGAATCATAGGCCTTAGCTATAACCCTGGAGTAGAGGTATGTTGCAATGCTGAATCAGAAAGTGGAAAAACTAATCAAATCCTAAAAGACCAAAGGCAGTGAGGCAGAGTAAGGCTGCCTTTTTCAGTGGTAGCCTTTAGCAATACATTCTCCTAGTCTAGTAACCATAGGTAAATTATTTGTAACTTCAGTATTTAAGATGCTTTTTGGATTTTATTCACACATTGTGATTTCCCTGCATTCTTCCCCGATGTTATTCTTCCTGTAAATATTGTACTTGCCCTTGCTAAAGCTGGATGCTTTTCATTCTTTGTCATACAATCTGGAAGATAGCTTGAATGATCATTGTGTGCAGGGCAGTTTGCAGAGTTCTGTGATAGGTAAGAAGTTGAGTCATCTACTTCTGTCCTCAAGAAGCAAAGGAGTGGACAGATACAGACATCTAGAATGCTTGATCCTGATTTACTAACGAATTCATAAAAGGAGGCAGTTAATAACAGTTTAGGGGAACTAGAGAAGGCTTTAGGGAGAAGGAGCTAGCATTTAATCTGGACTTTCAAAGGATAGATAGGATCTTAGAGATACTGAGGTGAGAGGGGCGGCTTTCTAAGTAGAAGGAATTGTGTGATCAGAGAGTAGTGAGAGAAGTTGCAGGCCATGGAAAAAGGGAGTTGTTCAAGTAGGAGTAAAAGATAAGGAGAGGATCACTTTTGCTCCAGTTAATAATCATGGCTAGTTTAGAACAGGTCTAAAACCAATGACGTACTTTTCAAGTATTCACTTATATTTTTTGTATATTTTTTATGCTTCTTACATTTTCTTCCTTTCATTGTGCTTTTCTTTCAATTGTACATCTTATATGTTACCTACTTTTTGAAAATCAGTGGAAGGAAAAAAATGTAATGATCATACTTGTTCATTGTTAAGAGCTGTGAGGATTTAGCTGTGGAAGTTTACAGTGAATTTGACCAAACTGTAAAGTCTGAGGTTA
>NW_006408525.1:5982583-5984438 GCF_000296735.1 Chrysochloris asiatica | reverse complement strand
TCCTGTAAAGATTTACACCCTCGGAAACCCTGTACTGGGTCTCTATGGGTCGGAACTGACTCAACGGCACTTAATAACAACAAGGGCCAGCCTAGCCTTACTTTTGACCATCTGGCTACAAACTGGGGACCTCTTAGGATGAAGAACTTCTCAGGTTTGATAATCCACTAGAACTACTTACAGAAAACTCAGGAAGGTGTTATCCTTAAGATTATAATTTTACTATAGAAAGCATACAAAACAACCAGCCCAAGGAAGAGAAATATAGTGCATACACTTCAAATAGAAGCTTTTGTGTCCTTGGTCACACATCACCCTCCTAATATCAAAAGTGATGAAGATCCCTGGGTGGCACAACCAGGTTGTGCTTTACTAATAACCTGAAGGTTGATGGTTCAAGCCCAACTAAAGGATCCATGGAAGCAATAGCTGATAGTCTGCTTCCATGAAAGATTATGGTCAAGAAAAATCTTAGGAACAATTCTACTCTGTAACATATAGGGTCGCCATGAGTCAAAATCTACTGAATGGAAATGGATTTGGTTCAGGTTGATTAAAGATGATTATACTCCAAGAGCATTGCCAATGAAGTCAGCTCAGGGAACTTCTTCAATGTCTGGTTTTGATTAAGATTTCTTTATGTGGCCATGATTGATTAAATCATTGGCTACATGGTTGAACTCAGTCTCTGTCGTCTCCAGATGTTGGGCTGATAACATGTAGCTCAAAGCCCTAACCCTCTAATCACATGTTTGATCTTTCTAACATAACCAGCCCCAATCCTCACTCATCTCATTAGCATAAACTACAGAGGGACCCAGGCCCACTTGAAGCCATGTTGTTAGCATAATGTATCTGGTATAGTCTGAGGACCCCATTGTGAGTAACAGAGATAATCTAGTCACTCAGGAAATTCCAGAGGTTTAGCAGTTACCTCCCTACAGGAAGCAGGGCAAAGGCCAGCCATTTTTTTTTTTTTTTTAACTTAAAACAACATCCCTTTTATTAACCCATGATTATTTATCTGAGCAGTTTCAGCTAGGTTCAACTAGATTGTTCTCGTGGTCTCACCTGGGGCTAGCCAGTCTAAGGTGACTGTTCTCACAGTCTGTCAGTTGAGGCAGGTCCTTTTCCATGTGGTCTCTCATCTTCAGGGAAACTTGTTATTGTTTAGGGTTTTTGATTCAGTTCTGACTCATAGCAACCCTGTAGAGGGTTTCCGAGGAGCAGCTGGTGAGCTTGAACCACCAACTCTGCGATTCAAACCAACCTTGCAGTCCAGTACATTAGCATGCAGCACCACACCAGGACTCTGCAAGGAAGCTAGATGAGGCTTTTTACATGGCACTCTAAGAGCAATGGTACAAGAAAGCAAGAGCAGAAGTTGCAAGTTCTCTGAAGGCCTTGCTTGGAAATCACAAGTTGTGTTTTCTCATATTGGCCAAAGCTAGTCCCCAGATTCAATGAGCAGGGTACTAAACTCCTTTTTCTAGTGGTGGAAGTAGGAGCATTTTGTACCTAGGAATAGAGTTGCTAAGTCTTATTATAATTCTATGGAGCCTTGGTGTGGCACTGTGGGATAAAGCACTGTACCCAAAGGCCTATTTGAATCACAAGGTCAGCAGTTCAAACTCACCAGCTTCAAATTCACCAGCCACTCCTTGGACTCTTTATAGAGTCACTATTAGTCAGAATCCACTCAATGGCACTTAACCACAGCGTTATAATTCTATCATTGTTTTTGAGCCACTAAATTGTTTTCCATAACTGTGTCATCATTTTATATTCCCACCAGTACTGGGTGAAGGTTCCAGTTTCTCCACTATCTAACCAACACTTATTTTTCCTTTTTTTT
>NW_006408525.1:5975910-5979142 GCF_000296735.1 Chrysochloris asiatica | reverse complement strand
AGCCTTCCAACCTTCTAAGTATTCCTTTATATGTGGTTCAGAGTTCTGGGACCATCCCCTGAACCTGCTTGGTGGGGTATTCTGTGTTGTTGTTGGCGGAGCTCTCTGCTATACGTCCACCCGATCCGCCATCTTGTTTGTTTTCTTATTTTTCATTTTAAAAAAATTTTATTTTACTGTTGTTGAAAATATGCACAACAAAACATACACCAATTCAACTGTGTTTAGAAGTACAGTTCTGTAATGTTGACTATATTCTTTGAGTATACAACATTCTCACCCTCCTTTTCGGAATTGTTCCTCCTCCGTTACTATTAACTAACTAACTGCCCCTGCCCAGGTTCCTATCTCATCCTTCTAGTAGCCATTGTCATTTGATGCCATATTGGTAGATCTTAAAAGAACATGATGTTCACAGCAGAAGTCTACTAGTTAAGCAAAACTACTGTTTAGTTTTCAGAAGACTTCAGGGGTTATTTTTGGTTTAATGTTTAAAGATGATCTCAGGACAATACTTCCAGAGGTTTTTCCACACTTCAGAAAGTCTGGAGTCTGTGAGCACTTGAAATTGTGTTCTGCATTTTCACCTTTTGATCAGAATTCTTCTGTGGAATCTTTGTGCAAAATATTCAGTAATGGTAGCCAGGCACCATCCAGTTCTGGTCTCGTGGCAAAAGAGGCAGTTGTTCCTGGAGGCAGTTAGCCACACATTCCATATCCTTCTCCTTTTCTTTACTCTCCTTGTTCCTCTGTTGCGTAAACAGCCTTAGCAGCTACAATTTTTTGGGGGGAGGTCATCGTCCTAAATATATCTATCACAACTTTTTGCAGGTGGCAGCTCATAAGACCATGAATAGGGTTTCTAAGAGAAGCTGGTGGGTTTGAACTGCCAACCTTGTAGTGACCAGTCCAGTGCTTATCCTACAGCACCACATCAGGGCTAATCACTAATAAACTTTATACATTTGCTTTTTTTGTCTTTTTATATAAGTGAAGTCATACAATATTTATCCTTTTGTGATTAACTTATTTCACTCAGCATAATGTCTTCAGACTACACACTGTAACATGCATCAAGAATTCATTTCTCCTACTGTCTGAGTCAGAGTCCTGGTGTGGTGCTTTGGGCTAATGCCTCAAACTGCAAAGTTGTTTGAACTGCACGATCCATAGGTGGTTCAAGCTTACCAGCTGCTCCTTGGAAACCCTATACAGGGTAACTATAGGTCAGAATTGACTTAATGGCAGTTAACAACAACAACATCAGCTGTCTGAGTAGAATTCCATTGCATGTATATACTGCATTTGTTTATTCATTTATCTGTTGATAAGCATATGGAGTGTTTAGACCTTTGGGCTATTCTGCATAGTGATGCAGTAAACATTGCTGGACAAGACTGTTTAAATCTCTGCTTTCAGGTCTTTGGGGGTGTACCTATGAGTAGAATTACGGGTCATATGGTAGTTGTGTTTTTAGTTTTGTGATGAGCCACCATACTGGTTTTCACAATGACTGCTATTTTGCATTCCTATAAGCAGTAACTAAGGGTTCTAACTTCCCTACCTCCTCACCATCAGGTCTTCTTTGCTTATTAAAATTTTCTTTTCTTTTTTAATCTTAGCCATCTTGTTGTTGTTGTTGTTGTTATGTGCTGTGGAGTCAGTTCCGACTCATAGTGAGGACCCTGTCCAGGGTTTCCGAGGCTGTAAATCTTTATGGGAGAAGAAAGACTTGTCTTTCTCCTGCGGAACAGCTGGTAGTTTCGAACTGCTGACCTTGCGGTTCGCAGCCCAATTCGTAGCCACTCTGCTACCAGAGCTCCTTGGTGAGAGTAAAATGGTATCATAATGTGGTTTAGATTTGGATTTGCATCTCTCTGGTGCCTAATGTCATTGAATATATTTTCATGTGTTTGGTGGTCATTGGAGTGTATTCTTTGGTGAGATATCTGTTCAAGTCCTCTATTTTATGACTGGGTTATTTGTCTTTTTACTGTTAAACTGTTGACGTTCTATGTATTTTTTGGTTATTAGATATATGTCAGATATGTGGTTTCCAAAGATAATTGTACCAGTTGGTAGTTTGTCTTTACGCTTTTTTATAAAGTCTTTTGATGCACAAAAATTTTTAATTATTATGAGGCCTCCTTTATTTGCTTTGCCCATTTTTAAATACAATTGTTTGTCTCTTTATCACTGAATTGTAAAACTTCTCTATGTATTCTGGATATTGATCCTGTGTCAGATATGTACAAATATTTTCTCCCATTCTATGGATTTGCATATTCACGTTCTTCATGATATTGTTTACAGCAGAAAAGTTTTAATTGCATTGAAGTGTAATTTTTTTTCTTTTGTTGCTTGTCCTTTTGGTGTAGTATATAAGAAACCTTTTCTTAGCCTAGATCATGAGACTTATTCCTATATTTTCTTCTAGAGATTTTTTATAACTTTAGCTCTTATATTTAAATCGATCATCCATTTTTAGTTAATTTTGTATATGGTGTGAGATAGGGATCCAACTTCATTCTTTTGCATATGGATCTAATTGTACCATTTATTTAAAAGACCATTTTTCTCCCATTGAATAATCTTGGTACCCTCGTCAAAAAGCCAAGAAAAATTTAAAGCATTTGGTTTTATGACCACAAATTCCCCGGCTTTAAAAATTGTAACCCAAGAGTTATTGTTTCCCACCTCACAGAGTCTAGCATGGTTCACACAGTCACAGATGTTTAAGATGGAAAAGGCTTGAGGCTTAGCTGAGTTAGGATTTTTCATGATCCCTCCTCAATAGAGAATTGGCTGCAACAAATGCATTCAACCCCTTATGCATGTGTTACAGACTGTCCCTCATAAAAGCAGACACACAGATATGAGTTTCCTCCTCTTTCTGCTTTTTATCTCTCCTACAAAAACTCCTAATAAAATATTTCTCTTTATGGTTTGCCTCCTGCATTATTACCTTTATTGTCAGATTCTCAGTCTTTCAAATCTTACCCAAAAAGAGCCAAAAGTGCCTATAGTGTAAAATGATCCACTCCCCATAGGTAGCAATTTTTCTGCCTCCTTTTCCATATTGCCTTCTCACTTTTCAACAAATTCTACTACCTAATATTCCTGCCTCAGTATTCTGCTGAGAGAACTCATACTAAGGTCTGCCATCTTCATCTTTAATAAACAATCTCAGTATTCATCCTACTTGATTTCGCTCTCTCTTTTTTTTTTTTTT
>NW_006408525.1:5950981-5975550 GCF_000296735.1 Chrysochloris asiatica | reverse complement strand
CTATTGTACAAGAGTCTTATCCCCATCTCCTTTCATCAGCCCCATCCAGACAGATTGGAAACCACTCAGTGAAGACTCTACCTTCCCCTTCATCCTCTGGAACTTAGCTCCCTCTTGAAAGTTTGTAAGCCAGTCACTTCTTGCCTTTGTAGCCCCCCCATTTTGGGTAGCTAATGTCTGAGTTGCCCATCTCTGTCAACCCTGTGTACCGAGGGGATGAGAATGATCCTTACTGTAAAGATTTGTTTCCCTCTTTTGAGCTACTACATCCATAGGCATAGGTCAAGTTCATCAGATTTTAGCAGATTACTCTTTTTTTTCTTTTCTTTCTCCTTCTAGTCGAGTTCTGATCATCCAGCCTGGTCAAGTGGGTACTATCTGCAAGTATGGGTGTTCTTGTTCATCTCTTCTCACTTATATCAGCTGGATGCTTCACTCTCCTCTTTAGGCCTCTGTGGCCATGTAACTGTCTCTGGGACCAGAAGTCCCCAGGTCTTGCTATAGTGCTGGCCACCCAGGTCTCAGCCTGGGTTCACAGGAGTCTGTTGAACATGGTCAGACTTAGCTCACAACTTCATTGCTGTTTTTCCCCCCACTTCTCCTTATCACTGACCAACGTGGTCACCAGCAAGACCACATGCCTGCTCGTGTATTCCTCTTGAGTCTTAGTCTTGGAAGGGAGTTTGCCCTGAGGGGGCCCAACCACTAGCCTCGATGGCTCCCAGGCAAACAACTTGCTTGTTCTTGTAGTAGTCGCATTCTTACTGTTTTTTATTTTTCCTGCCGGTCTTTCTTTTAAGAAGTATCTTCTGTTCTTCTAGCTGCTCTAAGCTGGTCTGCTTGTCCTTTCAAGTGAAAATGTCCCACCTCAGAAGATTCTGCATGGGGTTCAGGATTCCACCTATAGTCTTATGCAATGCAAAGACTCCGCAGGAAGCCTTCATCACTGGGCAAGTTGTAGCCCCATTTTAGATATTCCAATCAGTTATAGGCTAAAAATGGACTTAACAAGCTTTCTATGGTGATATTTCTGGCTATTCCTTTCTCTCCCTTCAAGTGTCTATTTTACAACAGTAGGCAAGGGAAACCAAGATTCAAAAGACAGCCAAGCATCTTAACATTATTTCCCCTATTTTAACTATTCAAACCATGCCTCGATCCCTGTATCCCAGAGCCCTGTTGTTCTAATGTTGCGTGTACATCATTATTTACCTCTGGCCCACTTAGTCCATACAAACCTGCCTAACTGTTCTCCCATAAGCCTTGTTCGTCCATTCCCCTCCCCCTTCTTGTGTATTGTGCACCCCCTGCCCCAGCACCCCAGCTATCCTATGTCTGTTCCCTACCCTGTGCTCCACCTTCCCCTCCTTGCGCTAAACCCACCCCACACATTCCGGTAACTAGCAAAGAAAAAAATTTTCCCCTTTTAGTGTGGGTCCTTTTTCTTAATCTATTACAATAATGGTCTTATGTAGTATTTCTCCTTTTGTGACTGACTAATTTCACTCAACATAATGCCCTCAAGGTTTATCCATGTTATGCGGTGGCGTACAGCTTCCTTGTTATTCTTCAAGGTAGCATAATATTCCATTGTGTGCATATACCACAGATTTTTTATACATCCTTCATTGATGGACACTTAGGCTGTCTCCATCTTTTTGCTATTGTAAATAATGCCACTATGAACATTGATGTGTGTATATCTACTCGTGTTATGGCTCGTGTTTCTTGTGGGTAAATACCAAGTAGAGGAATTGCTGGATCATAAGGCATTTCTATTACCAACCTTCTAAGGAATCGCCATATTGCTTTCCAGAGTGGTTGGACCATTTTGCAATCCCAACAGCAATGTAGGAGCATCCCAGTCGATAGGTATGGATTAATTGCTGCCATTATGTTTGTTTGTTTTTTGTGCTGCTGCTGGTTTCTTTGTTCTCTGTGTCTTCCTGTGCTGAGTTCATGTTTTTTTGTGTTCTTTCCTATCAGTTTCCTCATAGTTTTAATGTTTCCATGTTCTTCTTGGATTTTCATTTTCTTGGTATGTTGTGAAGTATTATTTTCTCTGAGGTTACCTTGTTGTTGTTGTTGTTGTTATGTGCTGTGGAGTCGGTTCTGACTAATAGCGACCCTGTACAGTATTTTCCGGGAGCAGAAGGCCTCATCTTTCTCCTACAGAACAGCTGGTAATTTCAAACTGCTGACCTTGTGGTTCGCAACCCGATTCGTAACCACTACGCTACCAGAGCTCCTTAGGTTACCTTATATCCCATTAACTTTTCCCTCCATTTAATACAGTCTATTTTATCCTGTAACCTACCTGACCTTCTCACCATCTTGATTTCTGTTCCTATGTATTTACCTTCTATTCTATTGTAATTGTTTTGACCGTAGACTGATCTCTCAGATGCTCTAAGTTTGTCTTATAGTTTTGTTCTGTTCTCGCCTCTTCCCATTACCAATTACATTCCAGGTGGTGTTGACACATATGTCAATCTCCGGTTGTTGTCAGTTCTTGTTGGTTCTCAGTCCACAGAACTCCCTTTAGGATGTTTTGCAGCACAAGGTTGGCTTTGGCAAAATCCCTTAGCTTCTGTTTATCCTGGAATGTTTTGATTACACCATCATATTTGATTGACACTGTTGCTGGATAGAAGATTCTTGGTCGTAAGATTTTTTTCTTTCAGGGTTTTATATATGTTTCCGCATTGCCTGCTTGTCTGCATGGTTTCTGTTGAGAGATCCGAGCTTAAACTGATTTGCTTGCCTTTGTATGTTACACTTCTCTTTTCCCTAGCTGCTTTCAGGATTCTGTCCTTATCTTTGATTTTGAAGAGCTTGATTATGATATGTCTTGGTTATTTTATTTGGGGGTCTATCCTTCCTGGGGTTCAGTGAGCTTCTGGAATGCTTATCTTTTCTCTTTTCAGGGTGTTAGAGAAATTTTCTTCCAGTAGCTCAACTATCTCCTCTGTGGACTTGTGTGATTCTTCTTGTTCCGGAATGCTGATAATTCTAAAGTTATTACTCTTCATGTTGTCCAACATGATTCTTAGACCTTCAGATTTTTTTATCCTTTTTTCTGCTTGCCCTTCTATCTTAGTATTATTGAGAGATTTGTCTTCCAGATCACTAGTTCTGGCTTCCATCTCTTCAATTCTACTCCTCTCCTTTGCCCTTTCAGTGTATTGTCCATTTCTGATTGTTGTTGTCATTGTTGTTGTTATTATGTGCTGTGGAGTCAGTTCCAACTCATAGAGACCCTATACGGGGTTTCTGAGGCTGTCAATCTTTATGGGAGCAGAAAGCCTCATTTTTCTCCCACGGGACAGCTGGTAGTTTCGAACAGCTGACCTTGAGGTTTGCAGCCCGATACGTAACGACTGTGCTTTTCTATTATTAATCATTTGGACCTCTTTCTATAGGTTTCAAATTGTTTCCAATGCTCTGTCTTATTTGATTGTTCCTGTAGTGCTTTCCTTTTCCTGACTTCTTCCTTATTTTTCTCAACTCCATTGTGAAAGTGTTTTGATGTATTTTATAATCATTTTTCTGAATTGCTTCTCAGGCATTTCCAAGGCCTGTGTTCTTTCCAGTATGGAGTATAGGTCTTCCTCCATATCAGTTGTCTCAGTCACTTTATCTTGTTTGTGTACATGAGCTGATATGGTCATCTGCTTTTGCTTCTTGGGCATGTTCAGTAGTTACCTGTGGCCTTAATACTTAATTGAGTGTGTGTTTTGGTAATTTTTATGCTTTCTGATTGCCCCCAGTTAGATGTGTTCAAGAGATGGGCTTCCCTTTTCACTCTTCTTATTACTTAACTCAAAGTAACTGCCTCAGGTGTTGTCTGCCTACCTGGTGTATGGCAGTTGGTATTGGTTCTTGCCTGGATTGTGGGGTGTTATAGGGTGTGATTGTAGCTTGACTATATGACAGCAATTGCTGTCTTTTCTTGGGTTATAAATAGAGAGAAAGCCTCTTAAAGGTAAAGAGAGGACAAAAAAACAAAATAAAACAGCAATAACAAAAAAATCCCAAAAACCAGATTGGCTACTGTAGTCTGTAATCACAGAAAAGAGAAAAGAGGGGGAAAAAAGTCTGTAGCCTAATATTAGTATGACTTTCATATCCTCTTTCAGCATCTTGCCTTCAAGGCTACCTAAGAAATTTCAAGATGCAACTGTTCGTTGTTATGATGTAAAACTCAGAATTTAATTTTCAGCTTGTTTCATTTTTAGTCTGTCTCTCCCACTCCACAAACCCCGTTCTGGCATTTTCCTAGTGATAAACAGTTCAGGGCTGGCTGTGGTTGTTTTGCGCTGCCATTTCCCTACTTGATTTCAAGTGACCCAGAATATTCTCACCTTTCTGACATAGTCTTTTCTTGGCATCTGTGAAACATACTTTGGGGTTTGTTGTTGTTTTTTGGGTGCCATTGAGTCAGTACCAACTCATAGCTAACATAGGCACAACAGAATGAAACATTGCCCAGTCCTGCACCAACTTCACAGTTGTTGCTACATTTGAGCCCATCACTGCTGTCACTGTGCCAGTCCCTCTAGTTGGGGGTCTTCCTTTTTCCTCCAACCCTCCATTTTACCAAACAATGATATCCTTCTCCGAAGTATGAGAGACAAAGTCTGGCAATTCTGGCTTCCAGGGAACATTCTGGCTGTACTTCTTCCAACACAGATTGGTTTGTTCTTCTTGGCAGTCCATGGTCCTTTTAATATTCTCCTCCAACACCGTAGCTCAAGTGCAATAATTCCTCTGTGGTCTTCTTTATTCACTCTCTAACTTTAGCGTGCATATGAGGTTATAGAAGATATCACGGCTTGTGTCAGGTGCACCTTCATCCTGAAACAGACATCTTTGCTCTTCAACACTTTAAAGAGGTCTTGTACAGCAGTTTTGTATAGGAAGTGTGCTGTTTAATTTGTTGACTGCTGCTTCTATGAGTGTTAATGGTTGATCTGAGCAAAATGAGTCTTTGATAACTTCAGTCTTTTCCCTACTTATATGGATGTAGTTTATCTGTCTGGTAGTGAGAATTTTTGTTTTTGTTTTTCACATTGAGGTGCAACCCATACTTAAGGTTGTGGTTTTTTATCTTCATCAGTAAGTACTTTAAGTCATTTTCACTTTGAGCAAGCAGGTTGTATCATCTGCGTATCACAGATTCTTAATGAGTCGTCTTCTTATCCTGATGCCCCATTCTTCATATAATCCAGCTTCTCGCATTATTTGCTCAGGTTACAGATTGAATAAGTATGATGAAAGAAAAAACACTGGCACATGCCTTTCCTAATTTTAAGCCATTCTGTGTTCCCTTGTTGTTTTTGAACAAATGCCTCTTGATCTAAATACAGATTCCTCATGAGCACGATTAAGTGTTCCAAATACTCATTCTCTGCAAAGCTGCCCATAGATTGTTATGATGCACACATTGAAAGCCTTTGCGTAGTCAATAAAGCACAGGTAAATATCTTTTTGGTAGTCTCTGCTTTCATATAAGATCTATCTAACGTCAGCAATGATATCCCTCATTCCATATCCACTTCTGAACCCTGCTTGACCCTCCGAAAGTTCTCTGTCAATGTATGAGTGCAGCCATTTTTTAATTATCTTTAGCAAAATTTTGCTAGCATGGGATTTTAATGATAATGTCTGATAATTTCCGCATTCTGTTCAGCTGCATCTCTTTGGAATGAGCACAAATATGGATTTCTTCCAGTCAGTTGGTGAGGTAATTGTCTTCCAGATTTCTTGGCTTAGATGTGTGAGTGCCTCCAGTGCCACACATCAGTTTGTTGAAAGATTTCAATTTGTATTCCATCAATTCCCAAATCCTTGTTCTTTGCTAATGCCTCAGTGAACCTTGGACTTCTTCCTTCAGTACCATTGACTTTTGATTATAGTTGAACATTGACCATTTCTCTTTGGTATAGTGACTCTGTATATCCATTCCATCTTCTTTTGATGCTTTCTGCATCATTCAATATTTTCCCCATGTTGTTGTTGTTGATGTGAAGTGCTGTAGAGTCAGTTCCGACCCACAGCAACCCTGTATAGGGTTTTCCATAGAATCCTTCAAACTTACGGGTTTGCTCCATATTTAGTCAGCTCATCCTCTTCCCAATCATTAACTGCTGTCATTCCTCAAGACTAAATTCCACTTTCTCCTTTTTTTCATTCAGTATGCTTTCCCCAAAAGTTTCATTCTATTCTCAAGGCTTTAATGACCTAACAGTTATCCTTGAAATTCCGGTTTCCTTATAGCCATTTAATTCATCACCATGTCTTATCAAGGTGATCTGTGAATTCATGAGTTTTTCCATTTTTCTCCATCTCCACTGCCTCTACCTTACCAAAAAAAACCAAGCCTGTTGCTATCAAGTCAATTCCTACTCATGGTGAGCACATGTGTTACAGAGAAGACCTGCACCACAGGTTTTCTTGGCTGAAATCTTTACAGAAGCAAATGGCCAAACCCTTTTCCCATATCACCTCTGAGTGGATTCAGATGACTAACCTTTAGTTTAGCAGTTGAGTACAAACCATTTGCATTACCCAGGGCCTTAGTACAGGCTAAGTATACCCTGTTATTATTGTTAAGTGCCATTGAGTCAGTTCCAACCCATAGAGAACCTGTATAGGGTTCCAGGAGTGGCTGCCGACCTTGTGGTTCATACTGACATTGCAGTCCAGTGCATTAACCCGCAGCACTACACTAGAACTCCACAAGTACACCTACTATCAGCTTTATTCATTTAACAAATATTTACTGAGCAATGAAGACAAAAACAGACATATTCTCACCTTAGGTGGTATAATGATTTCCTCACGTTTCCTTTTGCCCTTCCTCCATATATTGTCATTGTAGGCAGAGTAAGAGTTTCAAAATGTTAAATGTGTTAGAGGATACAATTCCTTTGTGGACTAAAGGTTCAATACAGTCTGGCCCTTATCTACCTCTCCAACCTAACCTTCCACACCCCTGTGCTCCATTCCCACCAGTCTTCCTTCTCTACCTGAAACACTCTCTTCTCTCTTCACTGGAGTCCCTTTTTGCACAGGCACTTCCTAGAGCCTGTCTAACAACGCCTCTGCCTACCGAGGGGGGGGGGGCACCCCCCTTGCTTCTCTCTACTCCTTTGTTAATTCTCAGCATGGTCATCTTTTCCTTGGGGAAACCTTTAACACATTCCCCACACACCTTGGCAGAACCCACTGCCTTTGTTGTATGTAATTTACATTTTATTAGTAGATTGTGTGATTAATGCCTGCTTCTCCTTGAGCGGATTCTATGCTTCACAGAGAGAAAGACTGTTCACCATTCTATGCCCTACACCAGGGATGAATAGCTGGCCCTCTGTAGCAGCTCAGTATAGTTGAGGGCTTAACCATTTGTTCCACTCAGATACACAGAGGGGAAAAAAAATGTTTCTGGAGGAAATACCAAATTTTCATTTGCTTTATCATCCAAATAAACTCACATACCTTTCGTTATTTTACAAGTAAAAGGAATCATACTATAAAATACTTTGACTTTCGTCCTAGTACTACTACTTACTGAAGCATTTGAGGAGCCTCTCTGTTTTGTTTTGGTTTTTTTCCATGATGGTTATTCACAACACTTCCTCTCCAAACAATGCTCTCCACCTCACACATCTTATATAACTCCTAGAGACCTGGATGGCTTAATCAAAACATGACTCTTCTTTAACTATCACAAGAATATTTTAATTAAAATAAAATCAACTTTATCCTAATGAATTAAAATATCTAAAACACTTTTCTTTCTTTTGCTGTTAAAATGTTGTAGATTGTCCTTCCTCACAGGCCTCTGTTATCCAAAGAAAAAGCTTGGTTTTTTTCAGGAAAAGAAGAGCAGGAACAGATCTTTGGTGTTTCCTCCAACTTTCCCCCTCCTCCCTTCCCTTTGACCTACAGTGTCGTTTTGAGTTGGCCCTTTTACTCAAGAAAAGTGCCTTCATGTCTTTGTAATCAATTCTATTAACATTATTTTCCAATTAGATTTTTTATCTATGAAATAAGTTGGTCAAATCTTGATAGTAGGTTCCAGAATATACCTGATTTTTAAGCTCTAATGCCTCTAGATATGAACTTCCAAATTACATGAATGTGTATCTTATAAGATTTAATGTGATCCTAAATATTTACTAATGAGTCCACATAATGCCATGACTTTGAAGTCTGACATACTGGGTTTTGAATCCTAGTTTTATGGCTTACTAGAATGCAATTTTGAACAAGTGCCTTGGTCTCTCTGAGACTGTTTCTTCTTCTATAAAATAGTGATAATTGTGCCTCATAGAATTGGATTAGAATTAAAGATATAATGAAAGCAAAGCACAAATGCAAACACTCAATAAATAAAAATATTAACAACATCAGATAGTAATGGTGGGTGGTGGTGGTAGTTGTGTGCTTTCAAGTTGTTTCCAACTCATACCAACCCTGTATAGGGTTTCCAAGAGCAGGAAGCCTTATCTTTCTCCCCTGGAGCAACTGGTAGATTCAAACTGTTGACCTTGTGGTTAGCAGCTCAACTCCTAATCCACTCTACTACCAGGGTTCCTTCTCAGGTATTAATGGTGGTGGTGGTTATGTGCTGTGGAGTCAGTTCCGCCTCATAGAGACCCTGTACAGGGTTTCTGAGGCTCTAAATCTTTACAGGATCAGAATGCCTCATCTTTCTTCTGCAGAACAGCTGGTAGTTTCGAACTGAAGAGGTTGGTAGAATTTTTCAGTTTCATCATCACTGACTTTAGTGGTTGGTACAAAAATTTGAGTAATAATGGTATTAATTTGTCTTCCTTGTAGGCATATGGATATTATCCTGTCACACAGCATTGTACTTCAGGAGAGATCTTGAAATGCTCTTTTTGATAATGAGTATGACACCATTCCTCTTGAATTTGTCATTCCCTGTATAGTAAACCATATGCTTGTCAGCTTTAAAATGGTGAATACCAGTCCATTCAGCTCACTAATGCCTAGGATAATGATCTTTATGCATTCCATTTCATTTTTGACAACTTCCTATTTTCCTAGTAGATTCATGCTTTTTGTACATTTCATGTTTTGATTATTAATGGATACTTGCAGCGGTTTCTTCCTTCTTATTTTGAGTTGTGCCCCATCAGCAAATAATGGTCCCAAAAGCTTTGCTCCATTCACATCATTAAGGTCAACTCTACTTTGAGGAGGCAGGTCTTCCTCAGTTGTATTTTGAGTGCCTTACAACTTGAGGGGCGTGTCTTCTAGCACAAGATCTGACAATGTTCAGCTGTATTCACAAGCTTTTCATTGGATAACCATTCAAAAGCAGACCACTTCTTCCTAATCTGTCTTACTCTGGAAGCTCTACTGAAATCTGCCCACCATGTTGTTGTTGTTGTTAAGTGCCATTGAGCCAGTCCTGACCCATGATGACCCTGTATAGGGTTTCTGAGGAGCGTCTGGTGAGCTTGAACTGCTGACCTTGCAGTTCAGACCAGTTTTGCAGTCCAGCACATTAACCCACAGCGCCACATCGGCCCACCGTACTGGTATTTAAAATACCAGTGGCATAGCCTATAGTATTACAGCAACACAGAAGTCACCATGACATGACAGACTGAAAGAGGAGTGGTGATAACTCCATTCTGTTAGTGTTCTCACATTGCAGTTTTGTCAAAACAAGTTAGTTTTTACGTTATTATGCCTAAGAAAATGTTGTTCATGAGTAATGTACTACGATTAGAATTTTCTTGCAACTTTTCCCACTGGAGTTAATAATGCTGATTTTAGAAAGATTTCCTTCATTGTTTTGTTTGTTTGTTAAATAATTTTTCACTGCTATTTTTTCCCATATGCATCAAATGCCTTGAATATATAAAATAACGTACCACTTCCTCCTGCCTCCACCTCTTTTTTCTGGAATCTCACTCCTTGAGCTCTGTGGATCCCACTCCTGTCAGGAATGTCTGTTCGCAGTGCCTGCCCCTTCTGCAGTCCTGGGACTTGCCTTTGCTTCTTTCCTTTGTTAAACCTCTTTTCTGAAACCTCATGACTTTTTCTTTCTTGGTACATGCTCTCATTTTAGTGTACCACATCTTCTGCCAACTTTCGATCAACAAATGTGTGGAAAGTAAATTGTTGACTCTTTGCATATGTGAAAATGCCTTTATATAATTGGACCGTGTATGAATAATTTGGCTCTACTGGTGTGGCGCTATATGATAAGCACTGGACTGCTAGCCCCAAGGATTGTGGTTCAAACTCACCAGCCGCTCCTTGTTTGACCAAATATAGCAGGCTTTTTTTTTTTTTTTTTTTTTTTTAAGTTGATAATTTTGCATGTCCTGCAAATGATGTTGTAAATATCCAGAAGGCCCTTGATGGAAAAAAAGGTTCCCCACCCCTGCCCTTAAACTAGAGAAGCAAAGCAATTAAAGCTTTCTGAGTTCAGAATTATTTGGAAGAATTGTAATAGAGTAAAACAGACATGCTCTATAGATCTCTTCATTTTCCAAATCACATAGAAAATTATTATAAATATTATGTCCTTGTCAAAATAAAACATTCCAATAACTGTAATGGATTCCTGGTGTTGCACTGTGGGTTAATAATGCTGGACTGCAAAGTCAGTTTGAAGCACAAGGTTGGCAGTTCAAGCTCACCAGCTGCTCCTCGGAAACCCTATACAGGGTCGCTGTTTGTCGGAACGGACTCGACACTTTACAACAATAACTGTAACGGAAATTTGAATTTTCATGGAAAACTTTGTCCACAATAAAATCTTCTGTTCAGTATTCCTGAAGCTTCACTTTTCAGCAACTGTGTTTGAAAACTGTATTTCTAATTAAATTTAAACCCACTGATAATGATCATTGTTGTTAACAGCTGTTGAGTCAGTTCTAACTCATAGCTATGTTACCTTGTACAGGGTTTCCAAGGAATGATTTGAACCTCCGACCTTTAGGTTAGCAGTTCAGTGCTTACCCTACAGTACCACATGAGGACTCCCATGATAGTAATCGCAGTGAGAAATAG
The DNA here is from genome assembly GCF_000296735.1 of Chrysochloris asiatica. Lineage (NCBI taxonomy): Eukaryota > Metazoa > Chordata > Mammalia > Afrosoricida > Chrysochloridae > Chrysochloris > Chrysochloris asiatica. The sequence goes on along the minus strand of NW_006408525.1, from coordinate 5,964,489 downwards.
TGGTAGCCTCAGCAATAGTTTGCTTAATTGTATTTGTTGTTGTTGTTGTTGTTGTTGTTTTCTTATTTCCACATTGAACACAACAGTGTCTTCTAAGCATGGAACTGAACAGATGACATTTAGCCAGACAGACCAGTAAAACAGCCTTCCTAATCAGGAATAACTAGTAAATGGTGAAAACACCACCCAGAATACGAAAAGCACACTGACTGCTTGAAAGTAAATGCACCAGCTTGGTGTTTGAATTTCAGGGACCACTGCAAATATAATCGCTCTGCTGCAGTCGTGTGACCCCAGTTCTCTGGCTTTGGGAAGGGCATATGGTGCCTCTTGCAAAGGCTCACCCCTGTTGTGTGGGGGCAGCCTTCCATGAGCACTTGCCCCCAGTAGCCCTGACTTGACCCAGTCTCCAGGGATCAGAGATGATTAGGAAACCCAGGAGCGGTTGTAATCTCTAATGTATCTGGAATAAGGTGTAAGGGCAATAAAATTACAGTCATTCTATTATTTTTCTTTTTATTATTTTCTTTCTTCTCTTCTTCTCTTTTTAAATTAGCCATCCCTCCCCACAACCTTGCTTTTGACAGAATATTGACTAGGAATCAGAAGCTTATTTTTGCTTAGCCTGAAGGGCAGCTGTTTACAGAGTAGCAGAGGTACATAGGTTTACTGTGTCGTATGTCTGTGTAACACTGGATTTGGATCTTGTATTTAGCTGCCAGAAGTGACTGTGATGAAGTAGGAGAGATAAACGGGTAGATTGACTGCCAGAAAGATGTTGGGAATCAATCAGATAAACAGGGTAGAGAAATAGCTAGCTGTTTTCTAGTGATACTAAGCCAGTGGCCTCTGCTCCCCACATTTTTAAATGTAATTGCTGTGGTAATAATGTCCAAAATAAGCAAGTGAAAAACCATCATGGGAGGTTTTTTAATTGCAAGTGAGATATCCTTTTCCCTTTTGCAATAAAGAGTCGTCTGATGGATGTGAATGTACAAATTTGTTACTACTTCCAGTGCCTACTTAGATAAGCAAATCAGAATTAGAAAGTGAACTATTTTTATAGGAATGTATTCCTCCCTCTCCATCCTCCACTGACTTCAGTTATTTAACTGGATGAAATATCTGTATAGCTACCTTGGTTTACTGGCAAAATAATGACTTCTTTTTGTAAAGAAACCAGTTTTAAAGTCAAACTTGTATTATTGACAAATGATTAGCAGGGATCAGATTATTGTAGTATCTTCCCTTAGGTTTTTCTCAGAAGATGTTTGGAATTTTAATCTTTTTTTTTTTTTTTTGCTATTTCTCTACATACAATGCTGGTGTTGGAGAGTTGATATTTAGTTTTACTATTATAATTTAAAATTCTTCTCCTTAAATGTTTTTAACTTTTAAATCCATCGCCTTCTCTGCGCCTAGGATTGGATTCTTCAGTCTGTGTGAAAGGTATAGATTTAGACTTAGATTGCATGCATCCAGAGTAAGAGGAGAATAGGAGAGCAATTTAGAGTTCGTATGGAGTTAATTGCATAAATTGAGAGGCTGGTCCTCTCTCTCTGTTGCATTTGCAGTATACACATGTAACTTTGTTTTGGTTGCCTCTTACCATTTTTGTGGCTGTGAATGTGTTAGTGTCATATATGATCAAATCACTTAGTAGTAAGCATGCACCAGGTATAGAAAACAAGAGGGTGAGGGCTACACTTTTAATTACATGCAATAAAGGTTTTTGCCTGAGGAAGACCTTCTTGCCTCCTGGAGGTTATAGGTCAGAAGTTAACCATGTACCGTTATCCTGTTGGTAAGAAGCTGATGGGTTTTCCTTTTTGCCACACAACCCTTCCTACCTGACCTTTTAAAGATTCTCCATTGATATTGATGGGCTGGACAAAACTAATCATAAAAACAATGAAGGGAACGTTGCACACTCATTGATCCATTTGAAATGAACTGCAGTACAATAAGTCTTCCAAATGGACTTGTGTTCTCAGCTATTGCCATGCCACCTTTTTAAAGATACATAAATAGGAAAGGGTTCATGAGAATTCAGCCATGCTCTTGCCACTGGGTTATCCCTTATTGATTGCAGTTTTAGCGCTGTCACCATGCCATTCAGAATCCCTACTGTGCCCTTTTAAAAGTCAGTTGATGCTGGGAGATGATAAATAAATCAGTCACTTTCCTTTTTCTTCTCTAGCTCCTTCGAGAACTCATAGAACGGAAGACCAGTTCCTTGGATCCCAATGATCAGGTGGCCATGGGAAGGTAATTTAGATATCGTTTTCTATTCATGCAAGCAGCCGATACAGTTAGCTAGTCCCTGACTTAAGACCGAGTTCTGTTCAGACAGGGTTCCATTCAGACAACTCTTTTGTAAAGTCAGTGCTGACATAAGTTGAAAACATTTTTTTTTATTTTTAATTTTTCATTATTACTACTTTTTATTACCAGTATCTTTATAGATGCAATCTTTATTTGTCTTTGGGGGTTAGAAACATTACATACAAGCTTAATATGTATGTTTTACATGTTACTAGTGGTAAGATGTTTGCAGGGGAAAAAAAATGGTTATAAGTCGGTTCATCATAAGTCTGGAACTACCTGTAACGGCTGCTTGTGTGAATAGTATATATAATATATATAATAATTTATCCGGTGAGCTCCTCTAATTCTGCCATAAAGACAGTGATTAACCATACAGTTACAAATGCCTAAACAAGATAATAAGAGCTAGAAAGACAAAGTGACAGAAATTCTAATGTTTATCCAACATTGCCATGGTGCTATTTGAGGAGAGATTAGAAGACACCTGTTTGTGCTTGTTGAAGGGTTTGTTTTCACTCACCTGCTGTTTCCTTTGGGTTGTGCTTATAGCCATATCTTTCTGCTGACCAGTGAGTAAAAAGCAGTCACCCCAATATTGCTCTCAGCTGTCAAAATGTGGCTCTGTGTACAACAGGTTCCTTGCTGAGAGTGGAGTCCGCTTTGTTAGAGTCGGCCCTAATTTAGACCTCCACCTCTTTAGTAAAAGCTTCAGCACAATTAGAAATGGAACATGGCAACATTACCCAGATGTCAGAGTAGAATGTAAAGTAGTGAAGGAAGGCTCTTGTGTGTATGCTTCATCCTGTGGTTGGAAAATAAAAAGGGCATTTAGAGTGCTACCTAATGAATAGTGTACATTTAAATAGCCATGAGCCATAATTTGCAAAAGCATGAAAGGAAACAAAAGCTGCAAGTGCCAGAATGGGATTCATGGCAGAACAGCATTTTGAGAAAGCAATGAAAAATTTGTGTTGATAAAATAGTTTTACTTGAGTAAAACATTAGTTGAATTTTAAGGCAGGGGTTGTTGATATTTTGTGCATCTCTGGAATGTTATAGAGAGCTATTCGCTATAAATTTAATGTGATATAGCAAATTGCATTTAAGTGGTGATTATATTGTACATTTATCTGACTTTACAATAAAATAGATTATGGTAATTAAGATTATATTAAGATTACAGTAATTGGATTTCTGTAGATTTTTTTTTTCCTGATGTTGAGTTTTCGTTGAATAAATCAGGTAAGATGACTGGCTGCTTCTACCGCTGCTGCCTTTTTTCTTTTCTTTTTTGAACGTTTGTTCATATAAGCAGTTTATGAAGATTTTCTTAGTCTAGTATTCTTTATTTGAAAAATTAATTCCTTATCTATAATGGCTATAGAATATGTGACTCTTGTTTGGATCCTGGTTCAAACAAACCAGCTGTAAAATTAAAACAATCTAGGAAATTTAAAGACTGGCTGAATATTTGATAGTGAAAAATTGTTAACATTTTTTGTCATAATGGTATTGAGGTTACATTGGAAACAGGGAGTCCTTATCTTTCAGCAACATACTGAAATATGTTTACAGATGAAATGAAAATCAGATAAAATGACTTTAAAACTAGTATCAATAGTGGATGATTATTTTTAAATTAGCAAAAATTAGAAACTTACAAGAAAAAGCACTTGGATGTTAGCAAAGATAAAATTAGATTTAAAGAATATATGTTCTCAAACCAAATAGCAGTAACAGCATTAATAATAGAACATGTTACCCAGCTAAAACATTAAAAGAAAACCCACACAGTTATAGTCAATTTGATGAGTTTTCCTGCAGGCTAGTAGATTTAGTGCTTGTCACAGCAACTCCAAATACTAAGGAGTATTGTTAACCAAATTTGCTGTAGAATTTCCCAGCTGCCATTTGTTTTTTCAGGATTGCACAAATCCTCTTCAGTTGATTAGTTGCTTTGGCCCCAGACTACCTTGGAGGAACTAGGTGTAGGTTGATGATGTCCGTCAGCAGGTTGTGAGTGAGAAAAATTCTAATTTGTCAACAAATGTAACTGTTTTTGTTAGTGATGATGCATAACGTTGCTTGTGAATTTCACAGGCAGTGGCTTGCAATCCAGAAGTTACGAAGCAAAATCCACAAGAAGGTAGATCGGAAAGCCAGCAAAGGAAGAAAGCTGCGGTGAGTTATATTTTAGAGAGAGTTAGCATGATACGTTGTATCTTTTCTTTTGACATTTTGTCTATTATATAATTTTTCTATTTCATCTCATAATTGTGACTATAAGAATCAGACCATAGCCAGAACGGTATTTGAAACTTTTGGGAACTTGGTTTTCTAATTCTAAAATGGAAATAGTTTATTGCTTACTTTTTGTTTCACTGTTACGAATGAAATAACACATACATTTCTCTGAAAGAGAAATAATAAGAAAACAAAGACAAAATAGTTGAAATTGTATTAATATTTAAAAGGGATTGCTGTAGAACTATGTAAAAAATTTATAGTCTCAATTAGAATAAAAGGAGACTGTTGGAATGATGGAATTAAAATATAATGGAGTTTTTCCATGATCTTTTCGAAGCTCTCTGGTGGGATTATATTGGTCTGGTTTTTTCATGATGCCATATATGTACACAGTTTGCTTAAATGATTTAAATGAAGGACTGCAGAAAATGTTAGCAATATACTTAAATGAGATGAGAAATACAATTTTTTATGAGAAATGGAAATTTGTAGCTGTAGAAAAACCCTCAGTCCTATGAACTTTTTAAGGAACCTCTTAAGTATACACACCAAAGAAGGGGAAAGAGTATGATGTAGCATTTCTATGTGTATAATTATCGTTCGTACAGTCTCAATGTTAAAGAAATTAACTTGTAATTCAAGTGCACCCTAAAAATATCTTAAACTGGGTGTTAGGACTGTTTTAGAAGGATAGGTAAAATCACTGGTCCTTAGTTTAAATTTCCCTTAGACAGATTGGGTATATCTCATATTTGAAGACCATAGAGAAACATTTCATAACTAATTTTACTATTTAACGAAACTCACCATGAAATGTACTTTAACTTTAACTTGCAGATGTACAAAGTAGCTTTTCATTATCTTTTGATAGGAAGTCGCTCTTTTCAATCTCAGGCTAAATTGTTATAATATACTTAACCTTTTCATACTTATAAGTTTCCACATCTTCTTTCCTCTTCTGGTTCATTTTTAGAGTAATGGTTAAAAACTTGAACTTGAAAGCCAGACCACCTGAGTTTGAGTCTCCAGTTTTGACACTGATTAGTTGTTACTTAAAGCATGATGGTTTTGTAGGATAAACACTGGGCTGTGAACCACTAGGTTGATGGTTCAAACCCACTAGCCACTCCATGGCAAAGATCTGAGGCTTTCTGCTTTCCACAGATTCACACTGTTAGAAACCCTGTACAGGGTCGCTATGAGTTGGAACCGACTTGACAGCACTTAACAGTGACAGTTGTTAGTTAGGTTCCTGGTGTGGTGCTGTAGGATAAGCACTGGACTGCTAACCCCAGGATTGGTGGTTCAGATCCACCAGCTGCTCCTTGGAAACTGGTATTTCAGGATCGCTATGAGTCAGAACTTAACAAACAACGCTTATTACTAGGGCAAGGTACTCAAACTGTCTGCTGGTTTTTTTCTTTTTCATCTGTGAAGTAGAGAAGCTGATAGGACCAGCCTCGAAGTGTTGCTGTGAGAGTTCATGAGTGCGTATACGTGCAGCTCTTAGAACAGTGCCGGCTACATAGTAAGCACTGTAGGCGTATTGGTTACCACTAATGTCCTCATGATTATTGCTGTTGTTATTCCAAATTGTATCATTTCCTACTCTAGTTTCCATTTATTCACATACCTCCTTCTCCCTCTTCAAGGATTTATAAACAGATTGTTTGCTAATACTGCTTTATAAGTGACAAGTTGAATGGTCTCCTTTTCTTTAATTTGGGGTTTAGAGTTTTCCACTAGTACTTGTGCTGCCTTTTTTTAAAATAAGTTTTTATTGTGAATTGAGTGATAGTTTACATGGGAGAGCATCAGCTTTACATTCACTACTGTGCTTTTAAAAGTACGAGAGGCAGTCAGTGTTCGCTAGAGGGAAGACCTCACAATTTTTAATTGGCTCAAATCCTGGCTCTGGCTGGCTGTATGATTTTGGTGGTTCTTTATTCTCTGAACCTTCCTTTTCTTATTTACTGAGTGGTGATTATAATCCCTACTTTAGAGATTTGGCTTGGGGATTAATTGAAATAATCAGTTAAATATGTAGCATAGTTGTTGTTGTTAAGTGCCATCGAGTCAGTTTCGACTCATAGTGATCCTGTATAGGGTTTCCAAGGAGTGGCTGGTGAGTTTGAACCGCTAACCTTGTAGTTCAAACTGACCTTGTGGCCCATCCAGTGCCTTATCCACAGTGCCACACCAGTAGACGTGCAAAAATGTTAGTTTCTGTGGTTTTTCTTGTGTTTCTCTATTGGTATTTCAATTGCAGATGTAGACTTTTCAAAAGAATTGAGAGGAAAAAGGACATTTCTACATTTTTTTACTTCAAAAATGTATTTGTATGCCCCTTGAGGACAAGAATTGTGCTGCTTTATCTTTTAAGACAATTCCAAACTTTTTATCTAGTATAGTGCTTGTAGACGCTAGTCAGCCAGAAAATGATATCAGATGATTATGATAGTAGTAAAATTAAACTGCTCATCAGGTAATGAGAAATGGCTGTTACTGTAAACATAGAATAGATTAAGACATCTGGATGAGTATTAGAGCAGGCAGCACTTTTCTAGCATGGCAAATAACTTAGGAGTACAGGGCTCCATTGTTTCACAAATCATAGTTGTTATTTATCATGTGGAACCATAGAAACAGGATTTTATCTGAATTGCTTTTCTTATATTAATTGATTAAATTAACATTGCTGCGCAATTTAGTAGAGGTGTGTCAATTAAATTATATGAGGGGACTTCAAAAAGTTCATGGAAAAATGGAATTGAAAGATAATGGAATTTTCCCACAAACTTTTTGAAAACCCTCTTGTGTACTTTTGTTGTTGCTGTAGCATTTTATAACACTTTTAAATGCTATCTCTTCAGAGGCATTTAAAATCGTATTTCAGGAATAGGCAGGCAGGTAGGCAGAGACATTCTTTTTAAATAGGACTAAACATTAATGGAGGCAGTCCTGGTGTGGCCCTGTAGAATAAGAATTAGACCACAAGGTCAGCAGTTTAAAATCACCAGCCACTCTATGGGAGAAAGATGAGGCTATCTGCTCCTGTTGAGATTTGTAACCTCAGAAACCCTACTCAACAATACATAACAACAGGCATTAATATATAAGAAATGGTTTGAGTGTCCACCTTGTTCTGGAAATCATACTAGATTCTGGAAGAACCAAGCTGCCCTCAAGAACGATCAAGTCTGGATGGGATGGCTGATGATAAGCAGACCCTGACATTGACCATAGCTAAATGCTATGGGCAATATCATCCTGGATTACCTGTCACAGATTGAAGGAAGTTAAGGAGACTTGCCACCAAGATGCAGTGTGGGATAGTAGGTTGGATCCTGGAAAATGTCTGCTTCACTATTGGAAACATGGACCACTGAAGAGGACTTTCTGTAAGATACGACATCCACACGTAGCCTTGAAGAGACTAGTAAGAGTTAGTCTTGTAAAACTAACAAGAGTTAGTTTGCAAAAACATAGACTTGCAAGGGTACATGTCCCACTTGGGGGAAAGTAAAGTAATTTATTTAGGCAGAGACAACATGACTGTGGGGCAGGAGAGCAGGACATGAGACTGTCTGAGTAGGCAAGTGCTAGACCATGGCTATGCTAAGAATTTTATACTTCATTCAGTAGATGATAATGAGTCACTGAAAGATGTTAGGTAGAGGAATGTTATTCACCACATTTGCATTTTAGAAAGATAATTCTAGGACTTTTATAGAAATGAATTAACATGAGAACAAAGGCTAGCATGACTAGGTGATGATAGCTTGAGAAACATTTAGGAGGGTAAGTAGTTGGTACTTGGACTCCTGGTGTGGCGCTTGTAGGATCAGCTCCGCACTGCGAACCACAGGGTCGGCAGTTCAAACCCACCAACTGCTTGCTCCTTCGTCGCAGTGAGTCAGAATCAATTCGACAGCACTTAACAACAACAACCACAAGTTGGTACTTAGGAGTGAGGATGTGAGGAGGTACAGGGCAGTGAGAAAATTAGAGTGAATCCCAGGGCTTCCAAGAGAACTGGGTGAGTATGGTTTCGTTCGCTGGTATGTACAAAGAGAGGTTACAAAGAGGATAGCATTTGTTTTTTGAGGGAGAGCATAAAATAAGTTCAGAGATGGGTTTTTTGAGTCAAAAAAGGATATAAGTATTCACTGATATTTTGGAGATAATTTAATTGCTGTCTCCCAAGATGTGTGTAGGGTGACAAGAGTGTACTGGGATAAGGAATAAATCCCTGAGAAGTGTGAACATACATGAGACAGAGGAAGAGGAATCAATAAAGAATGCTCACCGAGAAGGAGTGACCGTGGAGATGGAAAGGAGAAAAGCGCATGAAAGCAGAATGCGTCAGAGAAACCTCATTGGATAGAGATGGGATGCTATGGTTACTGTTGTTGTTAAGTACTGGGGAGTCGGTTCCGACTCATAGTGACCCTGCACAGGGTTTCCGAGGCTGCAAAACTTTACAGGAAGCAGAAAGCCTCATCTTTCTTCCGTGGAACAGCTGGTAGTTTTGAACTGCCGACCTTGAGGTTAGCAGCCTGATTCATAACCACTACACTACCAGAGCTCCTTACTGTAGAAGCCTGGAAATAACAAACTGAGGAACTATTTATACTTGGAAGGCTTTGGAATTTCTGCACAAATTTGTCCTATTGGGACTGGTTTGTTTTACAGCCTTTTGGAATACAGTTGATATGCCAACGGAAGGTCGCAAATTCCAGTTATTAAATGTAGAGGGAATGTGAGAAACACAAAATCAACACAAGGCAGCCACCACAGTAATCATTGTGGTCCACCAATGGACAAAAGTTTGAAGAGAAATACTTTATTTGCATTGTTTCAATGTATCGCTCCCAAGGGAATTTACCAGTTACAAAGTGAAAACCAGTAACTTTATTATAGAGTAACATAGCAGATACCTTAGCTAATTGCACAAGGTTAACCCCACCAGCAATAAGACATCTATTCCCTGTTTCTTCCGTAGAAGGACATAACATTGTTTCTGTGGTTTTCTTGCCCAAAATGCATAACCTCAAACTAACCATGAGAAAACATCAGACAAATCCAGATTGTGAAATACTCTACAAAATAACTGACCTGCACTCAACAAAAGTGTCATGGTCATGAGAAACAATGACTTGAAGAACTGTCACAAACTGCTGCAGACTAAGGACATAGCAGTCAATGCCAGATCCTGGATTGAGTCCTGAAAAAGGACAAGGACAAGGACACGGGTGTGAGCATTTGTGAAATTGGAATATAGTCTATGGTTTAATAGTGTTGTTTTTGTTAAGTGTCATTGAGTCAGTTCCAACTCATAGCAAGCCTGCATAGGGTTTCCAAGGAGCAGCTGGTAGGTTTGAACTGCTGACCTTGTGGTTCACTGTTCAGTTCTGATCCTACAGCGCTGTTCCAGGAGTCCTATATAATTTCTTTGTTTTGATGATTGCACTGTAGTTATGTGATTTGTTAACATTAAAGGAAGCCAGAAGTGGTGTATACTTGAAATCTCTATTTTTGGAAATTGTCTTATTTCTGTAAATGTAAAGTAAACACTTTTGAAGGGTTGTGTGGTTTCATTATCTTTTGGCTTTGTCATTTGTTCTCAGCTGGCTCTCCTTGTGATTATAGACGTTAGGACTGTGTAATCTTGGTTAGTAGCAGCAGTAATAGCCGACTGACACTTCTAGAACTCTGTCAGTCCTTGTGCTGAGCAGTTTATGCACAGAGTGAAGCTCGAAGCCAAACTGTCTAGGTTTGGAATCTTAATGAATTTGAGACCTTGGGCAAGTTTTTTTCTATTTATGTGTGTCAGTCCCTTCATCTTCATAATAAAGTTGCATAGAGCTGCTAAGCAGATTAAATTAGTTAGTTCATCTGAAATGCTCTGAAGAGAAGTAGATAGCTACTAAGGAATAAGCTGCAATTGAAGCTAAGTGGTCTGATCTCATGCCCATGTTTCTAACTCCTGGCTGCTGAGTTGTTTCACTGGGCAGGACCACCTGACCTCCATAGGCCCCAAAATGACCTCTTGGCTAGCGTCCTGTCCTAAAGACCAAGCCATATGACCAGGATAATTGAGAATATTATAAATATCGCCCTTAAGCTAGACCTCAAGGAAAGCCAGGAGGATGTGCCAGCTTTTGTCACTGATACTAGACCCCACCAGTGAGCAAGTTATGTTTTCTGCCTGTAAAAGAATTGAAAAAATAGGTTTTCCTAACTATAACAGCAAAGATCAACCGTACTTAGATGAAAATAGCATTTTGACTGAGAGCAGGTTAGTGGCTTTAGACTGGGCATGTCAACTGAAGACACATTTTGCATCAGTATTTTACTTGGCATTATATATAAATAGATTTGTTTATGATTTATCTAAATAATGAAATGTCTCATTGTATTGGTTGGAGTCCTGGAATGGCGCTGTAGGGTCAGCATTGGACTGACTCTACAGTTCAAACTCCCCAGTTGTTCCTTGGAACCCCTATACAGGGTTGTTATGAGTCAGCACCAACTCAATGGCACTTAACAACAACTGTGGTCTGTTTTGCTGCAACAAAATTGCATATACCTTTTCTTAGCATGATTGGTTAAAGACTTTGAATACTAAAACACACATCCTTCTTCCATAGCATTGAGATGTAAAGAAAGTAAGTATTGCTAGAGAGTCTTTTTAATCTGATTACTTTTGAAAGTCTGTCTTTCATTTGCAGTTAATAGTTAACTGACTATATTATATTAAATTGTAAAATTACCCTATAGAGGAGTACCGTACAATAAAAATATAATATGATCCACATAGATCATTTCTAATTTTCTAAAAGCCACATTAAAAAAGAAAAAATAAACAGATTAAATTTATTTTAGTAATATATTTCATGTAACCCAATATACCAAAAATAATATCTCAACAACTTATTTTTTTTTCTAAATTGCTAATGATGTATTTTACTTTTTTTCATCTCAAGGCTTTAAAATCTGTGTATCTTACAATTATAGCACATATAAATTCATAGGAGCCCCATTTTAAGTACTTAGCCACCTGTAGTAAGTGGCTGCTGTATTGGATAGCACAACTGGAGTATTTATAGTTGATATTCTTTATACAGAAAGTGAATTAAACCTGTCTTTGGACACAACCAAGAACGGTGTTCTTTTTTCAGATGGAAACTCAAGGTTTATGAAGCCTAAAGGCATTAAAATGCATTTATTATAACAGTACTTATACAGCGTTTCATTCTGTTGTACGTGCAGTTACTAGGTTACCATGAGTCAGAACCAACTCCACAACATATATTTCGACAAAGGGGTGACTTGAACATTTATACTTGTGATAATAATGTGTGGTGACACAATCTAGAGTTCCTGGGTGGTACAAATAGCTAAGCACTCGTCTACTAGCTGGAAGATCAGCGGTTCAGATCCCTCCACAGGAGTCTTGGAAGGTAGGACTGGTACTTTGCTTCTGACAGGTCACAGTTTAAAAACCTTGGGAACAGTTTCACTGCACAGATTGGGTTGTCATGAGTTGACACTGACTCTGACTCAGTGACAACGAACAAAAACAATAACAAAAGATTAAAACTACACAATGCTTGGGAAGGCATTTTGGCCCAGTCTTTCCATTTTTAATGAACATAATTTTAAATTTGATGATTTTACATTTTAAAATTTACTCCATAAAAATACATTAAAAAGGTATTTTCTACTCCCGTAAAGATTTACACCCTCGGAAACCCTGTACAGGGTCGTTATGGGTCGGACCCGACTCGACGGCACTTAACAACAAACAACAACATAGTTTATGTAGAACATTTTGTCATTGTTTGGTTATTTTATAAATTGATTAAATTATAACCATTGACACAATGGAATATTTTGTAACCATGAAAAATAATAGACTATAATTGATGGTTCAGTGAGGAAAAAATGTAATGCAGAATAATAGGTATGTTACAATCCAATTTTCATCTTAAATATTTACCAAGTTACTATTTATTTGTACATGGAAGTGCTACAGCCAAACGTGCCAGCTACAATTGACAGTGATTATTTAGAGAGAATAGAATGAACTACTAGGGCTTTCAGTTTTCTGTGTATGTTTTAGGATTTTTAAACAAGAAACAGATCATTTTTTTAAGGATACCATAAACAGACGTCTTAAAACATACAGATAATGTTTTTCTTACAAAAATAGGTAAAGAATTAGAAACAAGTAAAGAATTTAAAGTGACAGTTTCCACTTAAAACCAAACGGCCACCACTCGTCTGTCAGTTAGTCATACTGGGATGGCTTGTGAGTTGCTGGGATTCCGAAAGCTATGGCTCCAGTATTTTAAATAACCCATGGTGGACAGGTTTCAGATGAGCTTCCAGACAAAGACAGACTCGGAAGCAAGAGTGATGAACTACTTCCGAATATTTAGTCACTGAAAACCTTATGAATAGCAGAGTAACACTGTCAGATATAGTGCCAGAAAATGAGCCCCTCAGGTTGGAAGACACTCAAAATGCGACTGGAGAAGAGCTGCCTCCTCAAAGTAGAGTTGACCGTGATAAAGCGAATGGAGTAAAGCCCGTGGGAGAAAAGCCCACAGGACCTTCATTTGCTGATGGGGCACAACTCAAAATGAAGAGAAAACAGCTGTAAACATCCATTGAAAATCAGAACATGGAATGTATGAAGTATGAATCTGGGAAAATTGAAAGTTGTCAAAAATGAAATGGAATGAATGCATAAACATTGCTATCTTAGGCATTAGTGGGCAGAAATGGACTGATACTGGCCATTTTGAATCTGACAACCACATGATTTACTATGCTGGAATGACAAATTGAAGAGGAATGGTGTTGCATTCACTGTCAAAAAGAACATATCCAGGAGAACAAACAAGATGGCGGATCGGGTGGAC
>NW_006408525.1:5944132-5944969 GCF_000296735.1 Chrysochloris asiatica | reverse complement strand
GGAAGTCTATTTGTGAGCTGTAAGTGTCTATGTATTGTCCCCTAATCTACTCTGGAGCCTAATGTTCTGTGATCCCTTCTGGAGTTTTTGAGCTCATAGATTGTGTTTCTTTTTCTAGGTTAATAGTTACTAATGTTGCTGCCTGTTTCTTTCCTGCTTTATTTAGGTTTCATGTCCTTAGCAAGCTGCTGAGCTTCATGGCACCTATTGACCATACTACAATGAATGATGATGCCAGGTGAGTAATGGATTAATTATATATCTCAAATGACTTCATGACAATCTGATATTGACCTGTTCTACAGCCTGTAACCCTCTCCATTTTTCTCTTATCAGTTTACTATTTGTCATTGGTATCAAAGCAATGATAACAGTGTAATACCAGCAAAGAGCCTGTGTTACAACTTTTCATTGTCATAATTACTGTACCAACCTAACCAAAAATTTCCTTAAATTTCAGTGCCATGTTGCTAAGTTTTTTGCTTATTTTTGTTGTTTTGCTCTTTTTCAAAAAGTGTCTGTGGCGCTGGAGGATAAACCCTAGACTGGACCTCAAGGTGTGTTTGACCACAAGGTCAGCAGTTCAAACTCATGGGCCACTCCACAGAAACCCTATACAGGGTCGTTATGATTCGGAATTGACTCGATGGCACTTAACAATAGCAATGTATCAGAAGAATGGTTTGAAAATGACTGTGACTGTTTGTTGCTGTTGTTGTTAGATACTGTCAAGTCAGTACCAACTTATAGTGAGACTGTGCACAACAGAACGAATCACTACCCAATCCTGAGCCAACCCCACAATTGTTGCCACACATGAGCCCACTGATGCTACCA
>NW_006408525.1:5934091-5941656 GCF_000296735.1 Chrysochloris asiatica | reverse complement strand
CCAGCATAGTAAACCATGTGGTTGTCAGATTCAAAATGGCCAATACCAGTCCAATTCAGCTCACTAATACCTAAGATATAGATGTTTATGCGTTCCATTTCATTTTTGATAGTTTCCAATTTTCCTAGATTCATACTTTGTACATTCTATGTTCCGATTATTAATGGATGTTACAGTTGTTTCTCTTCATTTTGAGTTGTGCCCCATCAGCAAATGAAGGTCCCAAGGGCTGTACTCCATCCGCTTCATCACGGTCAACTCTGCTTTGAGGAGGCAGCTCTTCTCCAGTTGCATTTTGAGTGCCTTCCAACCTGAAGGGCTCATTTTCTGGCACTGTATCTGACAATGTTTCTCTGCTATTCTTAGGTTTTCAGTGACGAAATATTCGGAAGTAGTTCATCACTCTTTTCTTCTTAGTCTGTCTTCGCCTGGATGCTCATCTGAAACCTGTCCACCATGGGTGACCCTGCTGGTATTTAAAATACTGGTGGCATAGCTTCCAGAATCACAGCAATTGACAAGCCACCACATTACTACAAACTGACAGATGAGAGGTGGGACTGTGATTGTATTGAGGGTTATTTAGCATTATGCTGTGGTTGGGCCAAAGAAACATAAAACTTTCCTACATAGACATAAAAGCAAATGAAAGCTGACTTTTCTTGCAGAATCATTTTTAGGAGTTGCAGGCAGTTGTATGCAGTAGCTTTCAGTTTTCCATGATGTCTAGGCCTGCCGGTCTTGGCTTTTCCCACATGGTCCCACGATGGCTGCTGCAGCATCAGCCATGAAGGGGGAGATATTCAAGCAGGAAAAGGGAAGGAGGATGTCTCTTTTCTCAAAGTTAAGAGCTTTCCCAGCACCCATAGGTGTCTTTGGCCAAAGCTTTGTTTCTTTGCCCACTCTAGTGAAGCTGGCACAGGAAAAAGAATTGGGAATGTGTTTGTCGGATAAGTCTTTGTATTTACCACAGTGTCTCTCTGGCATTCAATATTTATGAAAAAAAAAAGGTTACCCCTTGTCAACTGTCTGGTTGCTAATCATCAACTGTATCCTCCAGCTGGTTTGGTCACTTACTAAGGAAATTAATACAAGTCTTATAGTTGGAGAACTGAGCATTTGTTTTTATCAGCGTGCACTCTATTTTATTCCCATATGTTCCTTTTGGACACAGATGCAGACATGCACATACTACTTACACAGCATAGTCCAGGTAGACCATTTGAACCTAGGTGGAATGCCTCCCCAGTTCAGTGGGCCTTGTCAGTTTACTGTAAGTCAGAAGGAGGCAGTAGTAGCATGGCCTGTTGTCTTTTTCTTCAGAGAATTCCACAACAGGAAATAATCGGGCACTGCACTGTTTGTTGTCTCATTTTATACATTGCAAAACATCATCATTGAGGAGTAGGAAACTTTCATGATTGTTAAAATACCATTTTTCCTCACATGAGTAGTTTTGCTTCATTTTGTTGTAGCTGTGTAGCATATTGTGATGGGAATGGATGTTTGTGTGATTTGGGGATGGGAGGATAGAAACATGTTACTGTATCTGACTATATAAATGTCGCATTTGAAAAGACAACAAAAGCAAAGTTTATCAGTAATGACAATCTGGAATGAAAAAGTTCAATGTATGACGTATTTCATTCCTTTTTTACAAATCTCAATATAATATAGTAAGTAGAGCGTGTAAGTAAACAAACTGTAAGATCTTGAAAGAAACTTTCAACCTCATGAGTCAGAGTAATAAGCAAATTTAAATTAATGAAATTTCATTTTTATCCCTCTTAAATTTGAAAACATTCAAAGGGTTGGTAAATGGTATTAGGAAGCAGGCAATTTGATGATCTGTGGTTGGGAATGTTAATTGGTAAGATCTTTTTGAAGAGCTAATTTTTGGCAATGTGTATAAAATTTTTTTTTTAGTTATATGAATTTTGTTGACCCAGAAAATCCATTTATAGGACTTGATGTGAAGAAATTAGCACTAACATTGTTTACCCACAGATGAAAAGGAGCCATGGTGGTGCAGTGGTTAAGCATGACTACCAAAGGATAAGGGTCTGTGGTTCAAACCCACCAGCCACTCCACAGGAGAAAAACTTGATGGCTTGCTCCTGTTAAGATTCTAACCTAGGGAACTCTGTGGGGCAGTTGTACTCTGTCCTGTAGGGAGGGGTGCTGTGAGTGGGATACAACTACAACCACACCCCAGAGATATGGGAGTGGAGTGAAGGACACTTGTAGTGGTTTTATTTTTTATACTGCCACAAGGAGGCTTCAGAAAACTCAGTGGAAGTTTTTTTTTTCTTTTTTAACTTGTGAATTGGACGTAGGCTTACAAAGCAGATCAGTTTTATTTTCTACAAATCTACATACTTAATTTCCTCTCCTTGGTAGCGATCCCCTCCCTGTACCATCACTTATGTAGCTACCTCCCTGTGTTTCTTGTTTCTGTGATCTTTTAATTCCATTTTTACATGAATTTTTTGAAGCCCCCTCATATTTGACTTTAAAATTACGGCATGAGAAGAATGGATTCAAAAATCAGAAGCTGTGGAACCATCTATACCAAAAATTGCTCATGTGTTTTTTGCTGGGTGGAGTGAAATAGAAGACATATCTCACTTTTTGTTGTATGTATTTCTGTATTGTTTGAATTTTTTACAGTAAGTTTGTATTGTTTTTGTCAGCCTATAAAGCAGAGACGTGAAGGTCCTGATGAACGAGAGCTCTCTCCCTCATGGCTGCTGCTCTTCAGTCCATCAAGATAAAGTTGTTTTTTGGGAGACCTTGCTAGCTCCTTTTCCAGCTCTTTTGGTTTCTTCTTCGCAGAGGCAGCTCCACCGTAGGCTCCAGGCTCATCTAAGTCTGCAGAGAGAAGTCACATTCTTTTCCTTAGTTGGCCCCAGTTCCAGTTTTCATAGATGCTTAAGTTGGAATGATGCTCAGCGTATGGTAGGGGATTGGCAGGGAAGGAAGCGATGCTATTCGTCATTGAATCCCCACATCCCTTGTCCAGTTTGAGCTCAGTACATTTGCACTGGGTTTAATTGAGTTGAAAGTGACCCGTAGTTCTCTGTAAGGGAGAGAGAAGAGATCTTTAACATCAGATATTAAAGTATCTTCAAACTACAAGGTCTGTTGTTCAAACCCACCAGCTGCTCCTAGTTTTATTTTTCTTCAGAGACACCTTACTCAGTGGTTGCCTGCAAGGGGGAGGAGGTTAGCAATTGAGCCCCTCAGAGTAAGGTGTCCTGGCCTAGAGAGGAAAGCTTTGAACCCTCTGCATATCGTCACCCCCTAGGGCAGGTCAGAACAGGGGCTGCCCGATTTTCAGGGCTGCTGTGGACATAGTCCAGCTTGTCAAGGACACTTCAGAAACAGAACTTACCGTACATGTTGTGAAAACCCTGGGACCCCTGTTAAGCTGAGAGGCGCGTTAAGTAAACAGTATGGTTTTAACAAGATGAAGACCAGAGAAAGTTATGGAAGTGAAAGCCTGTTTGTTGTGGGGTTTTGGCTCTCTTTGTTTGTTTCCTTGACAGACCCTGGTAGTAAACTTTCAGAGAGGTAGTAGTGTTCCCTCTGCTGTGTTCACGTAGGTCAGATGGTAGAATGCTAGTGTGACAGACAGATGGCTAGTGAGACCTCCGAGAGAGGTAAAGATGGGCTTCTCGTGTGCTGAGGAGGGGTCCTGTGCTCTGTGTGCTCTGTGGCATGGGCTTTAGTGCTCAGTGTGGAAGAAGTCTGAGCATCAGCTTGATGTATGCCAGAGATGGGTTATTAGGTAGGCAAGCCCTCTTACGATACTGTCCTTTAAAAGCCTGGCTTATCATTTCTTAGAGTGTCTTCTTTTCTTACGACAAGATAGTAGCAGTATTAATGTTTTAAAGGTACTCCGTTCCTTTACGAAAACTGAAATTCTAAACAAGAACAAGGATCCCAATTTTAGCTCTTTACGCTCCCCCTACCGCACCCCCCAAATAAAATTAAAACTACTTCTCCATTCCTTTTATGAAGCTGCTGGCATTAAAAATGAACAAGGAGATGATCCTTTAATGCTGAGTACTAAGCAGCAAATAAATTATTGTTTTACATCTGGAGTTTTAGAAAAGAAATGTACAAATGTAATCCAGCCTTGTAAAGTGCTTTGTCAACATCACTGGCACGTTGTTCTTGAGGTGCCTTGGAATAATAGAATTTGTACAGGCAATTTATCTTCAGCTTGCCATTTTTGTGTTTGGGTCTGCACCCTAAATATGGGCATATTCTCCCACTCTGCTGACAATATTCTCTCCCCCTAATTGGTAACCCAGAGGTTGCTGAAACCATTTTGACTCCCTTTGCTGCTTCACCCCTTTATTTCATAGAAATATGCACCGAATAAACATGATGAGCTATCCTGGTGTGCTTGCTTAACATTTGAGAGTACCGCAGCTAATAACCCCAGAATTATCCTCCATGGAGCATTGTCTGTTGCTTTAGAAACTTGCCAGCAAGAATGGCTAAGATACAGATGTTTTCTCTGAGGCTTCTTATCTGCTAAGAAGACAAGGGTTCTTCTGACAGGAGAAACAAGTCTGGGCAAATATGCAACATTGATTTAATCAGCAAGAACAAGAGCTATGTTTTAACTGGTGCTACCTTTTACCAGCATCATTAAAGGCTCCCATTCCTCTTTTATTAGAGGTTCCCGTTCTTCCTTATCAGATTGCAGAATGAACATAACTCATGGCAGTGATTTGATCTCTCGTTAAAGAGGATTACAGCTTTGCATTAACTGGGATTGACACAGTTTATAATTCGTTTGTTGATACTCAGGCAGGAGGTGTCACATGTTTGACCCCCCCAGCAGCACAGAGGGGAAAAGACCCCCATATATCATCATTAAAGATGGCATCCAGCACAGAGATAGGAGTTGTGGGGCCTTACTCCTTCTCCAATAATGTCAGGAAGGACAAAGGAAGCACTCTCATGTTGAAACCTGAGAGTTGGGCCAGAGTTTGAAAGCTGGGATGAAATGGCAGCACTGCTATTGTTTTCTGCCATCTTCCCGAAGTTCCACAGTTCTAGAGAACGTTTTCACAACTGGAAGTCTCAGTAGCAAACAGGCATGTGGTAGAGTCCATCTTCCTGAAAGATGCTGATTGGAGGTGCTGAACCGATCAAGGCTTTCTCAGAATGGGGCATCTTGAGTATCTCCCTCCTTTCTCAAGTCACACTCCAATCATTTCTTCAAAGAAGTATAAGTCCTTTTCCAAAGGAACATTTCCCCTTATTTCCAAATGTTTCTCATAAGGATTTATTGTTATTAAGTCCTTTCTTTTATTATTACTGGTTTTCTAACTATGCTATAATGTTTACAGATCATAGACTATAATCACTAAGAAGTAGCTCGCGAGTAGAGAGGCAAGAGCTGAATGTTTTAACCTTAATTTATGCTGATCAGTTCAGTGATTACCTTGCCAACATTAGATGGCTGAGATTGGCAGACTGTCTCTGTTTTGGAGTGCATTTAACATTTGCTCTGATTTATCCACCCTATTTCTGATTGGTAATGAAATGGCATAGAATAATGTCACATTTCACGTATTGAGCATTTACTATGCGCCAGGCACTGCATCAAGCCCTTCTCGTACTTTTCCTTCAATTCTTTAAGGAAACCAGTGAAGGATTTACCAGATCGGTGCTTTACAGATAACAATACTGAGGCATAGAAATGAAGTGGAGGAAGTATACGTATCCAGGAGTGTGGACCCTGCTGCTTCTTCCAGGAGGTCACCAAGCTCTTAGACAGTCGTGGGGATGATGCACCAAAGGGAAGTCCCTGGCACTCCTCCAGCACACACACTGCACACACAGTCTTTGTCCCAGTTCAAAACTTCTCCTCCCACCTTCCTTCCCTACCTTTTTTCTTTTACAATACAGACTTTCCTTATCGATATAGGCTTTGCTTATCAGTGTTCACATTTTAGTGTGAATCACTATGAATGATGATATAATTCTTCTGGTTACAGACCTCAGGCTCACAGGGTAGGTATGAGCGAGAAGCGACACTCTGCACACAGCACATCTCAGCGTTCTCTCTGACTCTTAACCCTGTAGATGCCATCCACTTGCTTGTATCGTTCTAATGCTTTCATTCTCAGGTACCTGTCGCTCAGCTTTCTAAGAGACAATACCCGCTCCCTCCCCCCAGTAGTTAAAACAATATATATTTATAGAAGAAAATTTAGACTATAAAGAATAGAAAAAGAAAAATTACGCTGTCATTCTGCTTTTCAGAGTTGAACATGATTAAAATTTTACGTATTTTCCTGAAGATATTTTTGTGTGTATGTATTTTATACAGATATATGGTAGTGGTGGCATACCATGGAGTCAGTTCTAATTCATAGCAACCCTGTATAGGGTTTCTGAGGTGATAAATCTTTATGGGAGTGGAAAGCCTCATCATTCTCCTGCAGAACACTGGTGGTTTCAAACTGCTGACCTTGAGGTTAGCAGCCTGACTTGTAAGCACTGCACTACCAGAGCTCACTACTGCTGCTATATGAAATGGCTTCAGAAAGGTTATTGAAAAATTCCAATTTCTTTTAGTTCCATGAATTTTTTGAAGCCTTCTCATATACATGGGGAATCCTAGTGTGGCGTGTGCTGTAGAGTAAGCACTGGACCACAAGGTCTGTTTGAACCGCAAGGTCAGTGGTTCAAATTCACCTGCCGCTCCTAGGAAACCCTACATAGGGTTGCTATAAGTCAGAACCCACTTCACAACAACAACAGAATACATTTTGATTCTTTATGTAATCAAATTTATCAAACCTTTTTTCTGTTGGGTGCTGAAGCAATCTCTTCTATATCCCTGGATCAGTTGTTATTAGGTACCATCGAGTCGGTACCGACTCATAGCGACCTTATGCACAGCAGAACAAAACACTGTCCAATCCTGGACCAACCTCACTACTGTTGCCACACTGGAGTCCACTGATGCCGCCACTTGGCCAATCCATCTTGTTGGGGGATCTTCCTCTCTTTCTCTGTCCCTCCGCCTTGCCAAACATGATATCCTTCTCCAGCAACTGGTCTCTCCTGACAATACATCCAAAGTATGAGAGACGAAGTTTGGTCATCCTAGCCTCCAAGGAGCACTCTGACTGCACTTCTTGCAAAACAGATCTATTGGTTCTTGTGGCAGCCAATGGCACCCCCAATATTCTCATCCAAACCAGAACTCAAAAACATCAATTCTTCTACGGTCTTCCTTATTCACTGTCCAGCTTCTGCATGCATATGAGGTTATTTGAAAATACCTTGGCTTCAGTCAGGTGCACCTTAGTCCTCAAGCTGACATCCTTGCTCTTCCAACACTTTAAAAAGGTCTTGTGCAGCAGATTTGCCTACTGCAATACATCGTTTGGTTTCTTGACTGCTGCTTCTGTGAGTGTTGATAGTTGATCCAAAAAGAATGAAGTCTTTGACAACTTCAATCTTTTCTCTGTTGATAAGAATGTTGTTTATTGGTCCAGTGGTGAGGATTTTTGTTTTCTTGACATTGAGAT
>NW_006408525.1:5904857-5931836 GCF_000296735.1 Chrysochloris asiatica | reverse complement strand
TCACTCTTTCTTCCTAGTCTGTCTTTGTCTGGAAGCTCATCTGAAACCTGTCCACCATGGGTGACCCTGCTGGTATTTAAAATACCGGTGGCATAGCTTCCAGAATCACAGCAACTCACAAGCCACCACAGTACGACAAACTGACAGATGAGTGGTGGCATTCACCTATAATTTCTTTGTTTTGCCTGATTTCTTTTAATCTGCTTGTTAAGTGCCATTGAGTTGATTCTGACCCATAGTGACCCTGTCTAGGGTTTCCAAGGAGTGACTGGTGAGCTTGAACCCCAACCTACCTTGTGATTCAAACAACTTTGCAGTCTGGCGTATTAACCCACAGCACTACACCAGGACTCCCTTTAATATGCTTAGAAGGCTGTATTAATATATTGTTCAGTGGTCTATACTTTACAATTCTACTGCTTAAGTCCAATCGCTTCCCCCGCCCCAAACTTCCCACATAGCCAGATTAACCTAGCTGAGCTGTCACTGAGAGCATGCTCCTCTATAGACTACAGCCCGGACTCTCCAGCCTGCCACTTGAGGCCTTCAGTATGTCAGCGTGGTACCGTGCTCTCCTTATGCCTACTTCAGTACTCACACCTTTTGTGCTATTCAGGGTAGAGCCCTGTCATTTCCAGAATACACTCCATAGCCCCCACTGGTGTCTGTTCTTTCTGTTCATTTTCTCTGGCGGGCCCCCCACTTACCCCTGCTTTGCCTGTTGAAATACTCAGGGCCTTCCATAGGCTGCTGTCTTTCCACATATACTTTTATGAATCTCTATGCCTTGGAGTCTTGGTGTGACGCCGTGGGTTAATGCACTGGACTGCAAGGTCCATTTGAATCCCAAGGTCAGCAGTTCAAACTCATGAGCCACTCCTCTGAACCCTATACAGGATTGCTATAGTTCAGAACAGACTCAGCCGCACTTGACAACAAAAACAATGCCTTGGAGAGAAGGAGGCTCTTTGTCTTTGAGGCCCAATTTTGCTTGTATCTCTCTACCAGTATACACTCCTCCAACTAACCTGCTATCCCACATTTCACATTTATGACACTGGTGGTGGTGTTAAGTGCTTTTCAGTCACTTTCTGTTTAGGGTTTCAGAGAGCAGCTTGTGAGTTTGAACTGCCAACCTTGCAACCTTGCAGTATAGTGCTTATCCTACAGTGCCGAACCAGGACTCACATTTATGACCATATTGTTGTTAAGTGCCATCAAATAGGTTCTGACTCATATTGACCCACTATAGGGTTTCCAAGGAGAAACTGGTGAGTTCGAACCTCCAACCTTGTGGTTCAAACTGACCTTGCAGTCCTGTGCTTGTAGTATAGCACCACACACAAAATCACTATCTGATTATTTTGCACATTCACAGTATCATACACCTGGCGGTAGCGAATGCCAATGTACTGGGGACAGTAACACTGACAATTATGTAGTGATGTACTCACCTTCCACTTGATTGATCCTCTATTTCCACATAATACCAATTCTTACATAACCACTTAACCATGTTGATAAGTGAGGGATGGATGTGTATTACAGTTCACAAAAGCACTTAATGAGGTTTTTTTCTTGCTAAGGCTGCTAACTTAGAAATCAAAGTAATATGCATCTGTTTCCTGAAATCCCATAGCCTTTGGTAATAAGGTTTTACGTTCATACATTGGAAGAATATATTTTGGTTCCTACTGTATCTTGCCTTAATCTAGAACACTTTTATAGTATTTGCACATCATTTCCTCATGGTCCTTTTCCAGTGGTTGTCAGCCTGTGAGGGAAGGTCTGACTCAGGATTCATGCATGTGTGCAGTGGAGACCCTGAGGAAGAAGTCCCCTCTGTCAGCCCTAGTGTCCTTTTATAAAAGTACTTCTTGCTTATCAGATGCTTGAGCATGAAATGGTCTTTTTAATTTTTTGTTTCTAAGAAGGGACAAGATAATGTACAAGGGAATTTCAAAAAGTTCATGGAAAAAATGGAATTAAAAGATAATGGAATTTTTCCGCGAATTTTGAAGCTCGCTTATATAATGTAATCTGCACAAATAATTAAACAAAATCTGTGTTTTCGCAAATCCTGATCTGGTGCTGTAGGATAAGCACTGGATTTCAAGGCCGGCGGTTCAAACTCACCAGCCTCTCCTCGGAAACCCTATACAGGGTCGCTAGGAGTTGGAACTGCCTCTACAGTGCTCAACAACAACATAAAATACCTCAGTGTTTCTTTGCCTGAACACAGACAATAGCTTGCGTAGCTTTCCATCTCTTCCAAGAGTGTATGCCCTAAACTTCATTTTGTCCTGGACGTTTTCTACTCCCATCTTAGCTGAGAAACTTATTAAATAAGTTTGGTTTCTGGTGACCTTGCTACAAATTATTAGTTGTCATGGAAACATGCAGAGTACAGACAGGGCTTTGTGGTGACCGTATATAGCATTGGTGGTGGTGGTGGTGGTGGTGTACTGTGCCGTGCTGTGCCGTGGAGTCAGTTCCAACTCATAGCGACCCAGCATAGGGTTTCTGAGACTGTAAATCTTTACGAGAGCAGAAAGCCTCATCTTTATCCCACGGAATGGCTGGTAGTTTCGAACTGCTGACTTTGAAGTTAGCAGCCTGACTCGTAACCACTACGGTACCAGAGCTCCTTACCCCTATTTCAGAATGTATTGGTTTAGGAGGAAAACAGCTCTGGAATGGGTTCTGCGTGTGCATTGTTGGTGTTAATAGTTGGCCTTGAGCTGATTGTAACTCATAGTGAGCCCATGTGTGCAGAGTAGAATTGTGCTCCAGAGGGTCTCCAAGGCTGTGTGTGACATTTTCTCAGAAAAGGTGGACGGTCAGGCCTGGAGGTGGGTGTAACCATCTGCACCTCCAGGGCATGAACAAGGCATACATAATTACCCCTGGTTACCTTCTGTTGCTTTTAGAAACTCTATACAGTTGGTTTTAGAAACTATATATATATAATGTTATTGTTGTTAAGTGCCATCGAGTCGGTTCTGATCCATTGTGACCCTGAGCAGGGTTTCTGAGGCTGTAAATCTTTACAGGAGCAAAAAGCCTCATCTTTCTCCCGCAGAGCAGCTGGTAGTTTTGAATTGCTGACCTTGCAGTTCACAGCCCAGTTTCATAACCACTACACTATGAGAGCTCCATATATGTATGTATATATGTGTGTGTATATATATGTATGTATGTATGTATGTATGTATACACACATACACAGTAGGTTTTAGAAACCCTGTATCAGTTGGAACTGATTCCATGGAACTTACAGCAACAACAACATACAGGGTTGCTATGAGTTGGTACAACTCCTTTGCATACCGCCACCACCACTAAGCTGCAAACCAGAAAGGGATGTGCAGAGAAAGGGCATTGCCTCCTTGTACTTGGAGTTGAAGTTGCCAGGGAGAGCAATGTTTGTAATGGGAAACTATTAGTAACTACCCTGGGAAATGAGGTCTTGAATGAACGATAACCACACCTTGTGTTTTATCCACTGTCTCCCTCTGGGGAGCAGAGCACTTTATAAACATTAACTCTTTTGCCCTCTGGGCACCTCCACTTAAAAGGTAAATAAGACTGAAGGCTCTTTCTTCTCCAATATAGATGAGGAAACATCAGCCCAGAGAGGGAAATTACTGGACCAGAGTCAGGTGAAGAATTAGGGTACCCCGGGGTGTTTGGAGTCCCAGTAACCTACCGCCACAACTGTGGTAGCCACCAACCCCAGGAGACACACTTCTCTCCCCTTTCTGCTTCTCTAGGAGCGTGGGGGCTGGGCCTTTTGTCACTTATGTGGACTGTGAGCTGCCGCAAAGACAAGCAGTTGTTCTCCAGTGCTTTGTGCTCCTGTCTAAGAAAGAAGAAATCAATACACACTTTCTCATACATGCACTTGGCAGCGCTCTGCCTCCTCTTTTCCAGTTCCTGATCCTGTGGAGAGAGGCACAACTGGGCGGCCAGACAGACTCACTAGCTTTCAGGTGAAGAAATGCAAACTGCTCATTTTGCACTTAGCAGTCAAGCTTTGCTTTTTAAGACCGGTTGTATAACCTGCCGACATAATCAAATTGCTGACTTCCGGTTACTAGCTGGGGCAGTGGGAGCACAATCTAAAGGCACAACTGTGCCTTTCCTAAGTTACCTTAACAAGCAGGTAAATTCCAGAAGCTAGAATGCCTGGCCAGTGCTCCCGGGGAAAGTTTAGCTGGCAGATAGATGTCTGGGGCAAACCTTCCCTTTCCCACATTTCTCCGATTTCCTTCTAAAGAGAAGAAGGAAGTTCTTTGAAGGATATTCTTAAAAACCAGAAAAGATTGACAGATGGAGGGTGGTGATTTGCATTTCATCAATTAATATATGTAAAGTATCCAAATGAGAGTCCTATTTCAGTGCAGCTTTTATGTTTTAATCAGAAACTGTAGCATTGGTTTTTGTAACTTTATCTTTTAGCATTAAACACTTCAGTGTAGGACATGAAGAACTAAGAATGTGCAGTCATTATTAAAAGAAATACAGTACAGGATAGTCATTCAGGTTCAGTCTGACTCCCTTGGAGTGATGTGTGGGCACAGGGACACGGATGATTAACAGGGTCCGAGGCTGAGAGAGAAGAAAGGAAGGGTCGAGGACAGAACTGTGGAGAAGGCATTTGCTTCTGAGCCCCAGGAGCACACGAGGGAGGAACATTTCAGGACAAGCCCAGTGTCCGGTAAGTATCTTTGTATTGACGTAGCCTGAGCTGAGCCCCTACCTCAGTCTTAGCAAGTGTGCACCTTGTGTGGGTTTGCTCTGTCATTGCTGCATTGATGTTTAGATTGGGACTGGGTTTAGAAACAATTAAGTGTCCCAACTTAATACCCAGTAACAGCAGAATGCATTGTGGGAACTCTTGTGGATTAGCAAGAAATACCCTCACTAATTTCTGTGTGGTGTGACCTCCCTAAATGTAGAAGTTGAACTGAAGCTGAAAGATGAATTATCTGTGGCCCTGTAGGCCCTGGGTCGCTGGCAGCGGGGCTGTATGTGGATACAAATGTAACTCAGTGTCGGGCTCACCTTCGTTTGGCTGGAGGAAGTGATTCACATCCAAGCAGTGAAGCATCCCCTGGCTCTTAACACGAGCTGTTCAAGGGGCTGCTGTTTGAACAAGGAGCTTCATCTTCCTGAAGCCAGCAGTCACAAAACCGCAAACACAACACCGGCCAACTCTATTGCCAGGATCACTGTGGCTTGACATGAATATTAAACATCTCAGCAAGGCAGAGCACTCTGCAGCCCAGCTACAGAGTAAAAATAAATAAAAATAAAGAGAAAACCCTGTTAAAAGCAGTGAGATGATTTGTCGTCTTTTCTTTGTGAGGCCATTTGTCTTCTCTCGCATCAGATCTGTTAAAAAACAGTCAAACTGTGAAAGTGGAGATCATCCCAGGAATATGGTATATTAATGCACAGGGAAAAGGTGGCACCCCTTTGGTCTGAAGAGGCTCCTCCTGTCCCCCGCCCCCCCCCTTTTTTTCTTTTGCAAGTCCACCAAGGTAAATTATTTTTCTTTAAAAAACAAAAAAAGGCTTGAAGCTAGTAGTAGGGGGGATAACAGTTTCCAGTGTTTTTCTTGCATTGTTAAAGTGAAGTGAATTTGTAACTGACTTGAAGAAGGAGGGCGTGCAACTGAGGCACAGACCTTCATAAATTTAAGCCTAGTTCCTCTCGCCTCTTTATCCTTCTCCCCACCCTTTCAGTTTCTTTGTTTGGGACCTGAACCTGCTTCTTTGAACGTTTGTAAATCTCCTGATGTTTAGGAGACAGACCAGAGGCCACATGTCACCATCTGTAATTTAAAGCTGTAGGGCTAAAAGCATTTGCAGGTGTTTGAAGGACCTAGTTCTGACCTGACCAAAGGAGCGAATTGAAACAGACCTTTTAGAGTCTCC
Organism: Chrysochloris asiatica; assembly: GCF_000296735.1. Taxonomy (NCBI): domain Eukaryota; kingdom Metazoa; phylum Chordata; class Mammalia; order Afrosoricida; family Chrysochloridae; genus Chrysochloris; species Chrysochloris asiatica. The sequence continues at coordinate 5,925,894 of NW_006408525.1, read as the reverse complement.
TTCAAGCATGGAGAGGATGGCGATGAGAGCAGACACTAGGAAATTTATGGGCACAGTTTGCTTGAAGCCATGCAATAACCTGGACCACTTAGAAATGAATCGTCTGCTGCCACCTTGTGGTAGAATTGGGCCGGTGCAGCACATTTTGGAGCATTGTGAGGCGCTCGGCCTTGTCTTGATTGGAGAAGATGTGCCTTGTGTGTGGATTTAAATGATTAGGGAAAGGGAGGGTATTTTTTCACTCGATATCTGTTGCTTTTCTAACTTGATCCTGGTAAGAAATCAGTCATGATAAAAGGCTGCCTTCTTTTTTTGCTTGACTTCTTTGGTGTTTTGTTGTATTCATATGGAACTGACAAGTTTCAGGAAAGAAGCCTGCTTCTGTTGTTGGGTGTGTTTGGAGAACAGCAAAGGAGAATTCAGCACTGCCTTTCTGCTACATTCAGGAATCTTGAGTTTTCTACCCCTAGTTTTTGCATGCCATTCCAACAAAATAGAAGAGCTGTACCTTTCTCAGACTTGGGTTCTCTCCCTAGCGATAGAGGCTTGTTGAGAAAGGATGTGTTGCATGCCTCTCAGCCCCTTCCTGTGACATGTAGGTTTACACTGTATCCTGTGGATAGAGCATAGAGCTATTGCATTTCTCCAGAGAAACATTTGTCAAGCATCTTCCTCCCATTTGTAAAGTCCATGCTACAGAACAGCACAGCTTTGGGTTAGAAGAAGCAGAAGGAATGAACAATTAAAGAAAGGTACCGTTTTGTCTCTAGTGTGAGTTGGGAGCAGACTAGGAGAGTTCAGATGGGTCCTTTGACATGACCCATGGGGCCTACCTTGTTGGCCACTCTGTTTTCACTCTGTTTGTCATAATCATAAGTGATTAAGCTTTTCATATAATGGGAACTTGGTTTTATGTTTTAAAAAGATATGCCACTATCTTACTGCTGAGGAAACGAAGATTCAAAGGGGTGAAGTAAATTTGCCTGAAGTCAGAGACCTACTAAGGGTGTGAACCAGAAGTCAGATCCAACTCTGACTCCAAACAGCAACCTCTTCGACTCTCATTTAACAACCATACTATATATCATATAAGGAGCTATGGTAGTGTAGTGGTAACCTCAGGATCAGCAGTTTGAAACTACCAGTCATTCCACAGGAGAAAGATGAGACTTTCCGCTCCTATAGATTTACAGCCTTGGAAACAGGGTTACTCTGAGTAGGACTCAACTCCATAGCATACCACCACCACCACCACAGGTTATATAAAAGTCTTATTTTAGGAGTCCCAGTGTGGTGCTGTGGATTAATGCACTGGACTGCAAAGTGGTTTAAACTGCAAGGTCAGAGGTTCAAGCTCACCCATTGCTCCTCAAAAACCCTATACAGGGTCGGTATGAGTCAGAAGTGACTTAACAGCAACCTTTTTGAGATTTCTATTGAACTTTCACTTCTCATTTGATTAAGTATCTAACATGAGAAAACGGTTATTGATGATCTCTAGGCATTTCCAAGAGGAAAATGGAGTGGTCTTCTGTCATCTCTGCAGTGACCTGGCTAGTAGAGTGGAGACGCAGTTTACTGGGGACATGCTTTATTTCATACCAGTGGTTTATTCCAAGTGATAGCTGATAAGAGATTTTTCTCAGTAAATCTTTGGAGTGTACCTGGCATCTTGGTAGGCCCAGAAGAGAGAGACTGGAAACTCTCTGAAGGCAAGGAGAGGTCTGGATTCAAAATAAAGGAGGGGGTGTCGTCTGGCCCTGCCTGCTTTGGACAAGAAGACTTCAAGCTTAAGTCACAGCAGAAGTGGTTGACCTTGACAAAAACAGATCAGTGAGCTGAGGAACGACATCTAGTAGTTGAAGTACTGTCACAGAAAAGAGTGAACACTCTGGATCCTCTGGTGGCTCTGGAGGGACAAGGCCCAGGGGCGTGAGGTACAGGAGGTAGAGCCGGGTCCAGCACTGGGAGGATGAATGCAGCGGCTGCCCTCTACAGAGTTAACTGGACGTACGCTGTCCCAGGACCCCTCCTAGCTTGGCTTCATGTCTTTGTAACAAAATCTAACAAATTTTTTTGTCCATTAATTATACCTTTTGTTATACCTTGAAGCCAGGGACCAGGCACCACTAATGCATGTGCATAAGCTTCCACAGTGTTGATAAATTGTTTCCAGAAGCTTGACATGCACCAGTAACATGACAGATAATTGTCAAGAGTAGACATGTGTCACTCTTGCCATGCTGGCCTGGCCATTTCTGTGCCGACTCCTCACAAGGACTCTTCTGTGGTTAAGAGCCTGCCTGCCATGAGCAGGGATGAAATTTGACTCTTCCTTCATGTGTTTTCTCAGTTTCCTCTGATTTCTTACATGTATATGCAAGGGACTGAGTGACATTCTGGCGAGCCACTGCCGTGCAGGGCAAAGTCCTCTTTCCTTCAGGGCAGACAGAGAGGCAGGCAGAGCATTGAAAAGGAAAGACTGGCTAGGGTATACTAGGGGATGCCTTGGATCTCTAGAGAGACACTTACACACACATGTGCATGAGACAACAAATGCACAATTTCAAACTAATCAAAGAAAAATAATATGTATAATTTGAATTTGGAAACCAACACTATTGTCTTTGCTGGCACATTTGGCGCACCGGCTCAGAATCCTGATGTGTAATACTTGCTTGGAGAATATGATGTACTTTTGGAAGCTGTACTGGCCTCTTTAGGGAGCAGCGCAATTGCTTCCTGCTTCCTGCTCTCTGCCTACCTCTGGCTATGTGATTGGGAGGTGCAGCACCAAGGATGTCTGAGAGGCTTGGGGTTCTGGACTGAGGAATGCGGTGTTCATTTCCTCTGGTCTCCCGGATGCTACAAGCTACAGACCTAGCAAATTAAAAGGCCCACACAGACCATTTGCAGGTTTAATATACTCCTGTGTGCTGGTTTATCCAAATAGCAGCCTGGAAGACAATGATCTGTGTTGTATGTAGTCCGGTGACGAGTACACATGTGGAACTAAGGGCACGTGTCTGTGGACACACACCCCACCCCCGCCCTCATTTCACGTAGAGCCATTTCAAACCTCACTCACCACTGAAGCCGTTGGCTTTCACAGCTAGCTAGACTGGACACACTAAGTCTCTTCCGAAGAATCACATAATAAATAAGTCAGATCCTTCCACACACACACACATTCTGTCTTTATGGAAAATGGCTGCTAATCCATGATCTTTTTTTTTTTTTTTCCAGAAATAGGTTTTATGATAATATAGTAAAAATATTAAATTAGAAAATGCCTCACTAAGGGTTATAAAACCTACTACAGTAAAGATAGGTAATTATCCCCTCTACAGCCTAAATGACAGTTTAAAAGAAATAAAAATATTAGTGCTCATTACTTGCTTTTGTAGGTTGTAATAAAGGGTAAGTTACATTTTAATTCAAGGAAGAGCCCTTACTATGGACCTTCTACCTGAGCTCCAGGTCTTGGGAATGACTCTCTGGGTTATTCTCCTGCATGGACCCAACATGAATAGGTCTGCTACAGTGTGCCGCTCACTGGTCACTGAGATGAGAGTTGGGGGGTGGGGATCACAAGGGTTGGGGGAGCATTGCAGCTCAGTGACTCAAATCTTGATTCTTAATGTGATAAGGAGGAGGAATTAGGTATTTAAAAAAAAGCAGTGCCAAATTCAGTATGCATAGTCATAAGGGAACCTCAAGTATTAAAGTATACACTTACCCTGGAGAATTGGATGGAGACAAGGTTAACCTGAAGGATTGATAGTTTAGCTTCTCTGCATGGCTAACGCCCTGTGAGGAAAACCGCTACAGGGAAAACCTTCCACATGGCGGAAGGCAGCTGACTCAGGCCCGTAGTGACTTTCTGTTACCTGCTGTTGGGTTTTACTGGTGTTTGTGGGGGTGGGGTAAAGGAGGTGGCAGGTTTTGTTTCTTTTCAAATGCTTTGACCTTTCTTGAAACGTTGATACAGACTAGCACCCTTTCTGGGTTTGAAGAAAAGTTCCTTTCCCTTTGTTCTTACGGGGTGCTCCAAGGCTTTCCAAGGAGAAAGTAAACACCTCAGATTGGACTGCTCTCAAGGGTGGGCCCTTGCTGCAGACTGTGGTGCTCTGGTTAGGCCCCTGTCCATTTCTGACCGGCTATGGGACATTGTCCTGTAGCACGAGAACCTCAGGACACCAAACACAAGGTGGTGGTGGTGGTTACATGCTGTGGAGTCAGTTCGGACTCATAGCGACCCTGCATAGGGTTTCCAGTAGCCGCTGGTGAGCTTGAATCGCCAACTATGTGGCTCAAACTGACTTTGCAGTCCTGCACATTAACCCACAGCACCACACCAGGATTGTTTTTAATGATCTACCAGCTGGTTGTAGATCACCATATGATAATCTATATATCAGAATAGAGTTGATTTTGAACTTTCTTTCAAAAAGTGATATTTATCTATACAAACAAAAAGAGGGAGAAGTTTCACTTATTTCATCAAGAGATGCCTTTTTCTCTCAATAACATTGTTTTTAGATATTTGTTAAATTTTTAATAAAATTGCAATGAATTGTTGTTATATGTGTTTGTTTTATCCTGACTGTAGTTGTAATGATAACCCATCCATAAGAAATTTTTTTGTCACTTAGAATCTTGTGGTTTCAAGAAATTAAACTTTTTTATTTCAATTTTTTTAGTTTCAAAAAGATGATGTAAAATTTCCAACACTCAGAGAGCTAGCTCATATGTTATTGAGAATGATGATGGTGGTTATGTGCCGTGGAGTCAGTTCTGACTCATAGTGACCCTGTGCAGGGTGCTGAGGCTGTAAATCTTTATGGGAGCAGAAAGCCGCATCTTTTTTCCGAGAAGTGGCTGCCAGGTTCAAACTTGACCTTGCCATTTGCAGCCCACTCATAATAGGCTAGACCATCAGGGCTCTTTTCAATGAAAGGTGATGAGTATTAAATCGGTGTAGCCTGTCGACACCACTAGGTGCATTGGATTGTAAAAGTTCGTATTAGCAGCATTCTGTTAACGATATCCTTCGTGACTATTTACTTCTAATGTATAAATTCTTTAGGCCATTTTTGTGAGAAGATATGCATTGTTTTATATAGTTCTTTGAGAGGGTCTGGGGCCATGGGGCCTCTGGAAGGACAAAGGACTGAGGCCGAGTCTCTCAGACTTGGAGTCTCCGAAGGGGGGGTGGTCTTCATCCTTTTGGCACTCATGGGCCCTGGTGAGAGTCCACTTGTAGTGGAGAGAGTAGTTAGAGAAAGGAGCAGAACAGTTCCCGGGGTGCTGTAGCTATACCCCTGGGGAGAGATGGGACAGTCTGTGTGCATGGAGGGTAAGCACGGTCACCCGTTGGTGCAGAGGACGATGTAAGAGGTGCAGTTACTTTGGAATTTTTATTGGAATAACCCTTTATTCACATTCTTCCTTTTTGTCTTAACCAAAAAAAAAAAAATTTAAGCACCTAGACCACTTAGCTTTCCAAGTTGCTTTGCTGCGAACAGCTGCATATGTTTGTCAGCTTTGCCCACCTGAGTGTGAAATGATGTTCTATCAAAACATGGGTTTCAGCATTTCACTCTCTGCTCCTGACATGTGAACCCTGCTGCGGACAGTAACTGCTGCTTCGGCCCAGGCATTTCCCTGATATTGCGGTGGACTGGAAGCATTTGCTCAGTGGTAATGATGGGGTCTGGTGCAAGCAAGCAAGGCGAGCTGGGAAGGGTATGATTGTGGAGGGCTAAATAGCCTCTCGCCTGCGCTTCTTCCCCTCACCCGATGGAGCCTTAAAGGCATACTGTCCTTTTTGTCGTGATGACTCTCTCGCCCTTACCGCCTTTGTGGAATGGCTAGAAGACTTGTCCTTATTGGCAGACAGTGAAGACTTGCCAGGGCCTTGCTGGCTCTCAGGAGACAGAACTGATGATTTGTTTGCATGTGGCCCTCTTGCAAATTCAGCCCATCACTAATTTGCATTTGTACTGAAGCTACCTTCTGCTTTGTATGGGGCCTGGTGGAGGAGACAGAGCCCACAGTGAACCTGCCTCTGTTTTCTGTAGGCCTGGAGCACTGGGCCGGTTGGTGACCCATTGATTTCCTGACCCCTGGGTTGTCGCCACCATGCCTGTGGCTCCAACAGAGGGTTAGGTTACATTCTTAGCTCCTCGGGTTTCTTCTGTAAGATTTTTTTTTTTTTAATGTTTTATTGTAAATTATATGATAGTTTACATGGGAGAACTTTAGTTTTACATTCATTCCATCCTAGATCATCTCACTGCCATGATTCCAGTCCCCTCCATGCATCATCAACCACCCAAAGGGTATATCCCAGAAACCCGCCCCCTACACTTCCCCCTCCTCCCCCCAGTTTTCAGCCCACAGTCCCTTTCCCTCTCTGGGTCCAAAGTCCCCAGTTGCTTCATCACTCCACGTCATCATCTCTATCTCTATCTCAGGCATCTCAGTTTCTCTGGGTAGGATCCCGCTCTCGGCTCTTCTCCGTTGATGGTCCCAGAGGCCTCCGCGCCTATCCTGGAGAATTAATCACTCCCTTCCTTGTTACAAAACTTCTATCTTTGCATTTTCAACCCTCATCATCCATCCTGATATGCATTATTCACTATAGTACAGTACAGATACACCATCTGTATCTCCTTTCATCAGCTCCGCCCAGACAGATTGAATAGTACCTACTGGAGATTCTACCTTCCGCCATGCTCCCTAGCACCAGGTTCCCTCTTGAAAGCTTGTAAGCCAGTCACTTCTTGCCTTTGTAGTCCCCCCTCTCCATTTGAGTATCCAATGTCCAAGCTGCCCTTCTCCATCCACTCTGTGTGTGTGTGTGTGTGTGTGTGTGAATGTTTCTTTCTGTGAGCATTTGTTCCCTCTTTTGAATCTCTGCTCCATAGGTATAGGTCAAGTTCATCAGACTGTATCTCTTCTGTAAGATTTTTTACTTGTAAGTTTTGGTATGTTATTCCTGTTGCTGGGTTTTCTTAATTACAGTGAATGCTACTTCTGCCCAAACCTAGTAGTAGGGTACCTTCAAAAAAAAGACAAATTTAGCTTTTGTGTTGATGTCTTACTGAAACAAAATAGCTACTGGGAGAGTAGTTGGTGAGCTTTTTTTGTAGGTCAGATTTGTTGAGGCTTGTGCTCAGATGATAAGATACTTAATAATAAGAATGTAGGGAGCCCTGGTGTGGCATTGTGGGCTAATGTGTCAGACTGCAAAGTCATTTGAACTGCAAGGTCGGTGATTCCAGCTCAGTAGCTGTTCCTTGGGTTGGAATTGACTCGACGACACTTAACAACAGCAAGGCTATATTGTGTGCTTAGATCCTGAAACTGTGAAACAGGGTAGGTGCTTCACCCTAGTCCATTACTTTAGCCCTGTGAGTATCCCCAGCCAGGATGGCTAGAAGACTTCTATGTCCACAAGGGAAAGTGTTCTCTGGAGCTTCTACCTCAATTACAGGAGGAATCCTGCCCCATCGCCCGCTTCTAGATTTTCCAGGCCTTGGCAGCTAAATCTGGCCAGTTGTTTGTGGTTACATTGGCTTTCCTAGTGGGAGCCAAGTCTGGGAATGGTTTACTTTCTTTTCAAACCTCAAAATTCCTGCATGTTATGCCTCTTTTTTTATTTTTTTAAGTTCAAGCCTAACTTTAGAAATACATTAGCCAATCGGATTATCTGTTAGATTGACAATAGACACGAGGGCTGGGAGTGGGAAAGAGCCTTGGTCCTACTCCTGCTCAGCTGCACTCGGGGTCTTAATTGGAATCTTGTTGTTGGGTCATTTTCATTGTTTTTCAAGTACTGCCTAGTCCAAGGAAATGTATGAAAAGTAAATTATATCTCCCTACAGCCCATGTCTGATTGAATCCTCCCTCATTGTGTGGCAATCTCATACATCCTATTAAAATATTCAATCTTGTTTTCTGACTTGAAGAGCCTGTCTGTAAAGGGCAAACGTAGAGAAAACCCATTCCCTGGAGACAGGGTATCCAGCCACCCTGGGGGAGTTACACATCTCCATGCTGTGCTGTGCTCGAGCGGCTTCCGTGGCTCCTTCCTGCTTGTGAAGACGCGCTGTGGGTGCATTTTCCATTACACTGCCGTGTTTTCCACGGAACAGACATATTGGGGTATTTCCCAGCTTCTTACTTTCCTTTTAACCTAGGAAAGGTAACCAGTGCGTTAACCAATTTGTTTTGTTTGTCTTTCAGGACAGAGCTGTATCGCTCTCTTTTTGGCAAACTCAACCCTCCTGGTGACAACAACTGAGATTAAAGTGCCCATCTCTTTCTGCCCTGGGGCCCCCAGCTGATGGCCACAGATGGAAATCACCACCTCTCTTGTCTTCTTGAGGCCTCGAGATAGGACCTCCACACCCCTCAGTGCCTCAGCCAGGTTGACTGGCTGGTCAGTCCCAGATGGAGGTGCCTTCCTGCTGCAAACTCATGGCGTCGATCGAGCCTTAGGGAAAATCCCTGGGAAGGTGTTCCGTTCAGAACATTCAGAACCTGTGCTGATAGACCCAGGAAGCCTGCAGTCAAGCTTCTCTGTGTACAAGTGTGCTTACTAGCATGTCCTTTGCTCCTCACCAATAAAGTCTCCTTCCTGTCACTGCCTGGTTTCTTCATCTGTGTGGTACCCAGCACAGCACTTGGCTCTCAGTGGGTAGGCTGACAGGTTGTTGGGAGGGTTTTCTTGTGTTTTTTTCTAGCCAGACAGTCTTACTGGTTTCACAGAACGAGTGATACTGGGGTGCGACACCATTCTCACTGGGTGGACCATGTTCAGTGATGTTGCCCGGCTTCCAAGAGCAGGGCATCTCAAGTCCACTTACTGTACTAGGAGGCTTTATGACTTGGAGGTTGTGTCTAGATTGACTTTTCTTTACCCTATTGTGTTCCTAAACAACTTTGTGGAGATTAATTCTGGTATGAATCTAGCTGGAGGAAGTGATTCACCTGTTTTTTTACCCAAAGATCAAAAGCTAGGGGTGAAGTTCTCCTGAATTGGGATTGATTGGCCTAGAGTGTGCAGTGAAGGTGACCTTGCCTAAAGAAAGTGTGCTGGCTCCGCCATCCTGGGTCTAAACCTCTGTATGTGCTATGGAATCTGGGAATTGCTGTGTGCGGTTGTTAATAGCTAGCCGCTCTTGATACTGTTTTAAAATGCCAACACAAAGTGGTAGGTTTGTGAGCCCAGGAGCCCTCTGTGCTCTGGGCTGTGTCACTGCTTGGGGACACAGCCTTGGCTGTGATTGGCAGCCCAGTTTTACCACAAATGTGTCTGCTGAGCTCAGGATAGGCACATGGAAGGAGGAGGCATTTGGTTTCCCTGTCCCAGCAGTTCCGTCTTGGGCTTGACTCTCAGGGAAATGCTTAACTTCCAGTGTGCCTCCCACTTCCCTTTCAAAATGATCACTTTATTTAAAATACAGAACGTCCAGTCCTGTCCGGTTAGGCCAGGTTTCCAGATGCTGTATGATAGAGCCAAAGTAAGCAACCTCTGGATTTTGAGTGTGCCTAGAAGTCGTGGTGAGGTGCCATAGGAGAAGTACTGGGTACTGGACCACAAGCTCACCAGCTGTTCCTCAGAAATCCTCTACAGAGTTGCTCTGAGTCAGAACCAAGTCGGCGACACTTAACAACAGCACTAACCCACGTTCCCTAAAGAGAGAGCCTGTCATCGTCTCTCTGTATCTGATGAAAAACACAAACAAGATTTAAACAGGTACTTCAAAATATTTAGAGTCCATCATGTTTAATTAGAATGAATTAAAAACAGGAGAGATGAGAAAGAAGGACGTGCCAGGCTTGCGTTTTAAAATTCAGAAGACCACCCTCCTTCCAGCTAAGAATAAATTGGAAACTCTTTTAATTGACACGGATACTGCAATTCAACTGTTACTAGAAAGACAGATTAGTTGATTGATTTGCATTTTAATAAAACTAATACTTTACATTTTGGTAGCTAGCACTGATTTTTAAATGAGTCCCCAACAGTCCTCAGGAGCTTCAGTGCTGAGCCCTTTTTCGATGTTGACTGAAGCATTCCTGTCTTTTGTGTGGCGTTTGCTTAGTTTACTTTTGCCTAGGTGACTACTCAGAACCACAGACCTTGACGATCTATCTCACCAGGACAGTGAGGCAGCGAGCGAGCGAGCAGGTCACAGCGGCCACCCACTCAGGTATGCATGAGGGAGATGGCTGGGCTGGGAGGGAGGCCATGGACCCCTCCCTTCAGAAGAGAGAAGATGCAGAGATGGGCTTCTCATCTTCATTTATTTTTACTGTAAAACTTAATTACAGGGTAGTTAAACAGAGAAGTAGAAAGAACCAATAAAAATAAGACTGTAATCCCACCACCCAGAGATAACCACTGGACATTAACATTTCAATACTTAGATGCTCAGAGTGTTCTTCCCAATCCAGGCACCAGAGGACCAAACAGTACCAGCAATTCTCCCCTGCAGAGGAAGGAGCCTTGAGCAGTTATGGAACGTGACTTGGGTTTTGCTTTTGGACTATTTGACATGTTTTACTTACCCTTCCAGAAGCAGTAGAAATAAAATTGTCATTCAGCCCTACCTACCCTCTTCTAACAAACACACACACACACACACACACACCACTAGTGAGAACCACTGGTACATGTTGTTAAGTGCTGTTGAGTCGATTCCAACCCATAGCGACCCTATATAGGATTTCTGAGGTGCAGCAGCTGAGCTTAAACTGCCGACGTTGTGATTCAAACTGACTTTGTGGTCCAGCGCATTAACCCACGGCCATTGGGTTGATTTCAACTCATTTGTTGTTACTTGGTTCTGCTGTCGAGTGAGTTTGGACTCACAGTGACCCACCACAAAGCACAATGCCCGGTACTGCACCATCCTCACAGGCGTTAGTTTCAGCCCATTGCTGCTGCCGCAGTGTCTATCCATCTTGTTTGGGGTCTGCTTTTCACTCACCCTCCGCGTTACGGGCATAATATCCTTCTCCAGGGGCTGGCTTCTAAGGAGTGTTCTGGCTGCACTTCTCCCAACAGAGATTTCTTGGTTCTTCTGGCAGTCTATGGTACTTTCAAAATCCTCCCAACACCATAATGCAAATGCAATGCATTCCAACTCATAGCAACCACATAGGATTTCCCAGACTAAATCTTCACACGAGCAGAAAGCCTCTTTGTCCCACGGAGTGGCTGGTGGGTTTGAACCACCAACCATGTGGCTAACAGTCAGATGCTTATCTTACAGCACCACTAAGTCTCCTGTAGTACATAGTACTCTGATTTTATAGTAACATTACAGCAAACGATGATTCCCATGCTTAGATAATATTCTAATTGCTAACTTAAAATTCTATTTTAGGCATGCATCATCAATAATTAACCAAATCCCCTGTTGTTGAACATTTAGATTATTCCCAAGTTTTTGCAGTTAGGAATAATGTTGCAGAAAGCTTGTTGATTGTGTTTTTTGAAATTGCTATTTTTCTTGGCATATATTTTTAGGAGTAGAGACAACCAAGTACAAATCTATTGTTCAGGCTCTTGGGACATGTTACTGTAGCTCATTTTTAGGGTCTCATTCACTTTTCCTAACTTGCTTAAGCTAGCCATTTGCAACAAAGGACACTGAGATGCAGAGAGGAGGTTGGCCCTGGACTTTGATCCAGGAGGTTAGTTCTTGCTCCCCAGGGAGCCCTTCCAATCAACAGCATCCTCAGGGAGCATTAAAGAGCTGCTGCGGGTAACATGCTGTTGAGATGCTCCAATGAAAGATGGCGGATAAACAGAAAATGAACCGCCATCTCCCTCTCTGGCCCCCATATCTCTTTCCTGACTGCTCGGTCACATTTAATTTGCTCTCCCCTCTCCCCTCAACTTGTCACCCTCTTGTTAACTTTACTTTAAATGTCTTCATCCTGGGCACTGAAAACTCCTTGTGGGTCTTCCTTGCCTTGTTAGGGTTTGAGATTCTCCCAGATGTTCTATACTTTGATTTTGGTGTGTAGCCATTTCTATCTTAGGTCACTAACCAAGATCGTTTATTGAATATCACTGAGGCCGCCTTCCTCCTAAGTGGCAGCAGAAGACACCAGTTCAGAAAAATTGTTCCTTTTCTAAGTTGATTTCCAGCTCTTCATGTGTGTTCCTCAGGCCACTCCAAGAGAGCTCCTTTTCCCACTACCTATCTGATCAAAAGGGGACTGAGTTTGAGGCTCAGTGTTAGCCTAAACATGACTGGTTATATAAATCAGTGGACCACACCTCAGGATGAGCAGTCACTGTAGATGCAATGTGTTCATGCCGATCTCCTGCCTCCAGTGGCTCAAGCCTACAAGTGAGGGTGTCCGTGAAAGAGAGGTGTTCCACATCCTTAGCAGCCCTGCCTGCCTCTGCCAGCGCCAGGATGGATAACAACAGACCCAGTAGAGTTGAGGCTACAGCCAATGAGCCTGGTTTTCTGCATCTTAGTTTGTGTTTTTACTTTTTTAAATTTAGGTGTGTGTGTTTACTGGGGGCAGCTCCACTAGGAATTGTACTGGGCTTGCCTTAGCCAGCAGACCTTTATGTTTAACCATTTTCTGTCTATATTCCTTACTTTCTCTTTCGTCATAACATTTCAGAAACAATTGCTAGTCATTTGGTTAAGTTCATTAACTAATTCTCTCTTAAGCCAGGAGATCCATATCGCCCTGCTGATTTGTATATATTCAATTTGTCCAACAGCACTATTGACGGAACCGCGTTCCCTGTTCCTCGTCTGTGGGGGAGAGGGCGGTGTAAAAGCAGGAGGAGGCCTTATCTAACTTCTGTTTTTCTTGTATATGTATGGATTTCCTTTACAGAGCCTTCCTGTCCATCGTGTGGGGTCTGCCAATAGGGTCATTGCCTCAGAAGCATTTATAGTCCTGAAAAGTTTTGCCACCCCCCCCACCCCACCCCCGGGTCAAGGTTCTCTGAGTTCATTTGCTAAGGTCAAGGATGCTCAGGAAAGAAACTTTAAAGAATGTTTAAAAAAAAAAAAGAAAACTCAAGAAGCAATCCCACATCACTGACAAGGCAGAAAAAGAATTTTAGATCCCTGTGTGGTGCTGTAGGATAAGCACTGGACCACAAGGTAAGCAGTTCAAACCCACCAACCGCTCCTTGGAAACCCTGTACAGGATCACTATGAATAGGAACCAACTCCACTCAACAAGCATTATGACAATAACCCATAGAGAGCCCCCCTGTGCCCCCCACTTCATTATGCGTGCACTCCATCTGCACCTAGCTCTCCTGTTTAGCAGGTGCTGTACCTACCTAGAGACTCAGAGGTACACAGTCCTGGAACGGACTTATGTTTTGAGTAGAGGTAAGACACGAATGAAAAGTGGGGACAGTGAGGAGTCCTGGGTCAGAAATCAGACCGTGCTAGCTGTGGGTGCTTGAGCAGGGCCTATAGCCTTGGCCTCAGCATCTTCATTCACAATAGAAGAGGCCTGGTTGAACTGGCTTCTGAGCATCATCCCCCTTCTGATACTGCTGTGTCAACATAAAGGCATCTTTGTAGACGGGTTTATTTAACACAAGTGCAGGGATGTTGTCGTCTATCCATTCGTTCAGCTGCTTATTGGCCTACCATGTGCCTGGCTCTGTGACGAGACACCACCGCTTTGGGGCAGGTGGTCCAGTCTCTTGCTCCTCTGTCGAGTTCTACCTCATCTAACTTGGTCCTGATGGAAAACCGCAGCATCCTCTGGAGTGGTAACTAGCAACCCCGGCCCACTCTCCTGGAAGCCCAGGCTCTATTTCAGACCAAGGTGAGAGTGCAGCCTGGGGGGAGAGGGGGTGGTGGCAGCAGCCGGGTGCTTGAGGGCACAGCCTCCCGGGGATCTCTGCAGTGCTGAGAAGTAGTGTGCCAGGAGTGCCAGGTACATTAGTATGCAGGTACAGCTGATGCTGAGCACAAAGCAATTAGTCTGCTGCAAGGCGGCGGGTTTCTGCTGCTCCACAGCCGTGCTCTCTCCAGAGGGGGGCTGCGGAGCCTGAGGTCCTCTTCCAACCCTAGGAGGGGCCAGAGTGTTTAGACCAGAGCTGACCTGTAGATCTTTCTGGTGCTTTGAAGCCACCAGTACCTCTACAGGAGAAAAGACTGCTGATCTGCACATTATTGTTGTTGTTAAGTGACGTCAAGTTGATTCCAACCATAGCAACCACCAACCTTGCAGTTCAGACGACTTTGCAGTCTGACGCATTAGCCCACAGCACCGCACCAGGACTCCAAATCCTGAGAGTTGGGATCCACTGACAGCATGCAACAACAGCCACATGTGGCAAATGGCTACCTTTTTGGACGGCCTCACAAGTGCCACCTAACTTCAAGTCATAGCAAACACTGAGACCAAAGCAGGATAAGCAGTCAGCAGATGTGCAGGGAGCTACCATGGCCCCAGGAACCCCTCCTAGCCTGCTGAGTAGCAGGCTGTGCTCTTGCTGAGGGTTAGGAGTGTGGCCCTGCGGGAGGCGGGCAGGGTGAGTGAGTGTCCAAAGTGGTAGAGGAGGAGTGCTGGGCAGTGACTCAGCCTCAGCTCTCCTTTTGAGGGATTAGGTTGTGAACTACTACACAAGGCTATAAAATCATATTTCGCAGTTTGACTCTTGTGTCCTTTAAAATCGTAGCACATGGCACTTGGCTTTAAGAGCTAAGTGTGAGACTAATATGGAGCACTTTCAATGTAATAACTCCTGGTTCATATTGTTTGAGGAGATAAGGAGGAAGGAGCAGGTGCTTTGGAACGTACTTATCAGCATTGCAGCAGCCACCTTATCCCGCCTCACCCCCACCTGGGTGCTGCGTGGAAATGGAGACTCCCCAGGCCCACAAGCTGGTTTCATCTACTGACCCTGTTGGCCAGTGCCTCGAGGGACATGCACTGGCTCCCCCAGATGGCTTTGCCCCCCAGTCTGGCCCGGGAGTGGGCCCCTGGGATCTGTGTGAAGAGTTTGCATTTTTAGCTGCTCTCCAGGAGTGGGAGGGGGAAGTTGAATGTAAGCCCTAGTTCTCAGTTATATAATTAAGTTGAGATTTTCCTTCCTGCAGGAACTAAAAACAGGCCAAGGACATCCTAATTGAAACCTCAAGATTGCATCTCCAAAAGTGGCCTGAGCAAGTAGGTCTAGGGAGATTGCCACCTCTGGCTGGTCCTTGGAGAGGAGGGTCTGGTTGACATAGGAGCCTCCCTTTTGCTTCCTGTTAGGATCAGCTCTTGGTTCTCTTGTCCCAAACAGGTTCAGTGGGATCTGCCATGAGTCACACTGCCTGTTCCCATCACTGACACACCTGTTGCCCTGTGGTCCTGCCTTAAACTGCACAGCCAAAGCACCTAGTCTCAAGTATGGTTATTTACAAGGACATCAGCCAGGCTGGTGCTTCTGAAGTTACTCATTACTCCATTGCTGTTAAGTGCTACTGAGTCAGTTCTGACTCATAGTCACCCTGTATAGGGTTTCCAATGAATGTCTGGTGGGCTTGAACTGCCAACTTTGCAGTTAGCAGCCCAGTGTTTATCCTACAGTGCCACACCAGGGCTAAGTTAACAGTACAGTACAGTGATGTCACTGGGGTTGATGTTCCCGCCCCCCCACACACACACAGACACAGACACCCCATGGACCTCCTCCAGTACCAGACCATACAAAATTCTTAGTAATGCTGATTAGCAATTTAAATTATAGAACCACATGTAATAAATATAGTTGTAAATTGCTTAAAAGTAATATTTCTTAGGTTATATGAAAACTGAATATTATTTTGTAAAAAGTACTCTGAATTACATAATTACAACAGAGGGCTTTTCTTTTTCTCCTTTTCCTTTAATTACGACTTCATTTAAAAAAAAAAAAGGTTATTGACATAGGTCCACAAATACTAATTACCAGTGTTATAGCTAAAACACCAGAAAAGTTGATTAAATCAGCGACTATTAGATGAACAGAAGCAGCTTCCAATTGCTACATGTGCAGACGAAACTACCATGTGACTCAAAGTTTCATCTAATTGGTAATAATGACAGCTCTGGCCAGAACACTTAGAACATTCAAAAAAGTAAATTAGCATAGAGCTTTAGCCTTGTGGGTATATTGATACATGTAAGCTAAGCTTACAAACAAAATGATTTTGTTGTTATAACTACAGGGTTATTTTTATATTTAAAAAATCTATTTCTGCTGAAATACTGCACAAAAATGTACAGGCAGTTGTTTGGTGTCACCCTGTGACAGTATCACCTGATGCAGACCACAACCCTGCACATGCTAATAATGCAGCCACCAGTAAAATAGTAATTATTAATAGAGGAGATGACTGTTAATTAGAACTAAGGTGTGTATTGTTTATACCTGTTTATACATTCTTTCCAGAAAAGGAAGGACTTTCTCATTTCTCCTTCCCTCACTCCCACCCCCAGATGAGAATTTCAACTTTAAGACAAACAACTTCATTTACAAGTGTGTCTCTAATTAGCTGCAGAATTAGGAAAGCTGAGTTTCCCCCATAGATCCGTAAACCCTCCAGGGAGACTGGTGGAATAGAGAGAATCGCATTTCCAATTATTTTGTTGAATTGCTAATTTAGTTATTGTGCCTGGTGTAATTGTGATGGGTATTGGGTGTGCAATTCAATTTGTTTTAAATATTTGTGGGAAGGCTGATCAGTAATGGAGCTGACCTATTTTGTGGCCCAAATTGAGAAAAAAGACTAAAACACAACAACCACAAAGATATAGTTTGTTTCCATTTTTATTTTGATCTTTCTCATCCCTCTTAAAACCACTGATGCAACAAAAGGATTAAATTAAAAGATGACAGCACTTTGATCTTCTCCCTTTGAAAGCTTAACTGTCCTTGGTAGTTTAATACGCAGATATTTTAGGGTAGAGTTCTAGATGCATTGCTGGAGTTGAATAATTTCCTTGCGTAATTGCATTTCTTTGTGTGCCTAACAGTGATTTGAGGTTTTAAACTTTTGAAGTTAGTTATCCGATAGCAGAGGTAGTATCTGCGGCATCTCGTATTAAGACATTATGACCACAGAACCCCTACCGTAGTCCGTTGCACGCAGGTAGGTACCCTGCCTCCTGCCAGCGCTGCTCACAAGGACTGGGCGGCGCATGCGCACGCAATGCTCGCGCGCCTAGTCCACGTGCCACGGCTTGGTTTGCGCCTGCGCAGTAGTGACGGGTTCAGCTGTGCAGCCCATCGCTGCTCGCGAGGCCACCAGTTGGAGTTCCTCAAGGGCCTTCCCACCACTGGGCCGGTGTCTGGACGCATCAGAAGGTCTGTGGTTTCATATTGTTACTCAAATTGCGGAATGTTCCTACTGATGGCCTAGTCACGCCATCCTGCCTGGGGCTGGGGCCGGGCTGTCTACCTGGTTCTGGGGCTGGGCTGTCTACCTGGTTCCGGGCGTGCGCCCCAGGTGTGTGGTTGCCCGGCTGCCGCAGGCAGCCCGGCCTCAGACACACAGTAGGACTTGCTGGCTGTACATCAGAGGTTGGCAGACCAGAGTCGATTTTGGGGGGGAAATGCCTTAATAAAATGGGCTGTAGAAGCAGCTGTTGTAATGAACGTGATCAATATAATTAGCTTCGAAAGGTACCTAGGGTCATTTCACCTATGCCTGGGATTGCCCAGGCCTACAGAAGGAAGGAAGGTTAGGGTTCACAAGCGTTGCTTTCAGAAGCGGGAGAGCTGACCCCTGGACACTGTGCCTGACCTCAAGGAGGAGGTGCTAGGTGCGGGGGGTTGGATAGCTCAGCAACTCCACGAGCTAAATTGGCATCTACTGCCTGGAGAGTCGGGGAGCTTCTCGGCTGGGGAGCAATGGGTGTTGAAGAATGAGGTGGCATTAGTGGAAACAGCTGCAAAGGCATGGCAGGAGGGTATGCTGATGGGTGTGGGTGATAAGTTTGGAGGTTCTCAGAAACTTGGGGCTACTGGAGGATGGGGAGGTGGGCCAGGGCGCTGGCCTGTCTGTAGAGGAGAAGGTTCTGTTTAGAGCTAGCTATTAGGGTGGGTGTGTAGCTCCTGAGTAACAAGAGATTGAAGGCTTGTTAAGAGGTCTTGCAGCTGGCAGCAAATCACTTACATAACAAACCAGATTGTAGCTGAGTAATGGTGAAGGATGTTGTTGCTGTAAATGTTTGATTCATGAATGACTCTTCCCTTCTCAGAAGAACACCAAACCTGATGCTGTCGGGTCTAGTTTGTCATATGGCCACCCTATGCGTTAGAATAGAACTGATCTGTAGGGGTTTCTTGGCTGTGTTCTCTATGGAAACATATAATCAGACCTTTCTCTTGTGGTGCTGGGTGGGTTTGACCCACCAACCTTTAGGGTAGTTGTTGTTGTTGTTGTTGTGAACTGCCATCGAGTCAGTTCCGACCCATAGTGACCCTGCGGAGGGTTTCCGTGGAGCAGCTGGTGAGCTTGAACCACCGACCTTGCAGTTCAAATGGCTTTGTAGTCTGGCGCACTGACCCACAGCGCCACACCAGGACTCCTTAAGGGTAGTAGTCGAGTGCAAACATTTGCACCACCTGAGACCCTCTCCCTTCTCTGAGCCTCTTACTTTAATTGTTTTATTATAGAGAATTTCAAGCATGCACAAAAATAGATGACCTCCATCACGCATTCTCCAGTTCCAACAATGACTAGTAAATTGCCAAACTCATTTCTTAGTATCTCTGCACCCCTGCCCCTGGCTGCTTTATTGAGATATAATGTGTTGGTTGTTTTTTCAGTCACTGTCAGATCTGTCTCTGACTCATGGCAGTGCCATGCTAATTGGAATCAGACCTTTGTGATCAATGAAAACTACTATGGCTGATTTTTTTAAAATGTTTTATTGTGAATTATGTGATAGTTTACATGGGAGAACATTTTACATTCATTGCCATGGTTACAATCCCCACTATACACTACAAGCTTGCACGCCGGTTGTCAGAACACAGCCCCTCTCCCTCTCTGGGTCTGAAGTCCCGAGCCGCTCCATCTCTCCACGTCATCATCTCTGGCATCACTGCTTCTCTGGGTAGGGTCCCGCTCCCTACTCTTCTCATGGCTGATTTTTGAAAGCAGATTACTATGCCTTTCTTCCCACTCTTTTTTAGTCTGGAAGATTCTCTCTAATCTGGTCAACATTCCAGCAGCACTCAAAACCCCACTGATAGATGGGTTACACGCCAGAAAACTCACCCATTGTGAATACACAATCCCAGTGGTTTTTACTAAATTTATCAAGTTTTGCCACCTTCAACTCAATCCAGGTTTAGAACGTTTTCATCACGCCAACAAATTTCTCCTTGCTCTTTTGAAGTCATTTCTTGCTCCCATCTCCAGCCAATACCATCTTTCTGTATCTAGAGATTTGCCTTTTCTGAATGTTTCATTTAAAAAGACTCAACCAAAATGTCGTGTTTTTGTGTCTGGCTTCTTTCACTTAGCATAAGATTCACTCATGTTACAGTAGATCATCCATGTGATTTTTTATTGCTGACTAGTATTCCATGGTATGGGTATGTCACATCTCTGTAGGGTCAACACTGGACCACTAGCCACAAAGTCAGCAGTTCAACCCCCAGCCGCTCCATGGGAGAAAGATGAGACTTTCTGTTCCCAAAAAGAATTACAGCCCCGGAAACGCTATACAGGCTTGCTATGAGCCACAATTAACTCAACGACAGAGGTTTTTTGTTGTTATTCACCTCCTCAGGAGTCCTGGTGGTGTGTGAGTTAAATATTGAACTGCTAACCTAAAGCCACTCTGCAGGAGAAAGATGAAGCCGTCTGCTTCTGCAAAGCTTCCCAGCCTCAGAAGCCCTATGGAGCTCTTGGCTCTGCCCTGTAGGGTCCCTCAGAGTTGGAACTGACTTGGCAGGAGGTTGGTTTTTACTCACCTACATTTGGCTGTTCTTTATGAAGCTGGCTATCATGTATAAAACTGGCATGAATGATTACAAGTCTTTGTGAAACACTCTTTTGTTTTCATTTCCCTTGGGTAGATACTTCGGCGTGGGATTGCTGGTAAATTTATATTTAACTTTTAATATATTGCTAGACTGCTTTCCAAAGTGGCTGCATGTACTGCTTCCCATTCCTGTTATCGGTGTATGAGGACTCCAGTTTCTCCACATCCTTGCTACTGTCTGTCCAGTGTTGAGTATTTTTTCATGTGCTTGTGGGAGATTTGAATATTCTCTTTGTTGAAATATAATTTCAGATCCTTTGCTCATTTTTTGATTGTCTGAGAAGTTGCACAACTTGTGTGTGTGTGTATGAATTCTTTTTTGTTGTAAAAAATATATAACACATTAGCCAATTCAACATTTTTTAGGAGTACAGTTTAGTGACATCAGTTACATTAATCTTGTTATACATCACCTGAAATCACTGCCAAATTTCCCATCATATACCCAAAAACTTGCTGTTTCCTAAACAGTGACTTGCTCTTCCCTATTTCAGCTGCCCCTGTTAGCTACTAACACACTCAGGTCTCCACACATTTGCTCATTCTTGTTATCTCAGATGAGATCATATGAGGATGGCCTTTTGTGATTGACTTACTCACTCAACATGTTTTTCAAGAGTTATCCATGTTGTAGTATGTATCAGGACTTCAGTTTTCTTTATGGCTAAGTAATATTCCATTAAATATATGAGCATATTATCCATCTGTTTGCTGATGGACATTTAGGTCATTTCCATACTTCCTCTGTTGTGAGTAGTGTTGCAGTGAACTTCAGAGCATATGTGTTTGTTTGCATTGCTGCTTTCAATTCTCTTGGATAGGTGAGGGGCTTCAAAAGTTGGTGGAAAAGTCCTCTTACCCTTCATTATATTGTCCACAAACTTTTTGAAGCTCCCAGACACCTAGAAGTGGAATTATTGGGTCATATGGTAGTATTTGGAGTCCTGGTGTAGTGCTGTGGGTTAATGCACCAGACTGCAAAGCC
>NW_006408525.1:5902091-5903413 GCF_000296735.1 Chrysochloris asiatica | reverse complement strand
TCCACAGTACTTAGCAACAACAACATGGGCAAAATATTGAATGGTACATAAAGCAAAAAAAGAAGATGGAAGGAATACACAGAGTCACTGTACCAAAAAGAAGTGGTTGATGTTCATCCATTTCAAGAGGTAGCATATGATCAAAAGTCAATGATACTGAAGGAAGAAGTCCAAGGTGTGTGGACGATATTGGCAAAGAACAAGGTTTCAGGAATTGATGGAATACAAACTGAAATCTTTCAACAAATTGATGACACACTGGAGACACTATGCCAAGAAATTTGGAAGATAGCTATGGCCAACTGAATGGAAGAGATCCATATTTGTGCACATTCAGAAGAGAGGTGACCCAGCGGAATGCAGAAATCATTGGGCCACATCATTCATATCCCACACAAGCAAAATTTTGCAAAAGATAAGTAAAAAATGGCTTCAGACTTACATTTACAGAGAAGCTGCAGAGGTTCAAACAGGATTCAGAAGAGGAAGCGGAATGAGGGATATCACTGCTGCTGATGTCAGATGGCTCTTGGGTGAAAGCAGAGAATTCCAGAAAGATGTTTAGCTGTGCTTTATTGACTATGCAAAGGCTTTTGATCATGTGGCTCATGATAAACCATGGACAACATTGTGGAGAATGAGTATTCTGGAACACTTAATGGTACTCATGAGGAACCTGTACATAGATCAAGAGACAGTTATTCAAACAGCACAAGGGAACATTTAATAGTTTGGAATTAGGAAGGGTGTGTGCCAGGGTTGTATTCTTTTACCATACTTAATTCAGTCTGTATGCTGAGCAAGTAATCCAAAAAGCTGGATTATATGAAGAGAAACGTGGCATCAAGATTGGAAAAAGGCTCATTAACAAACTGCAATATGTAGATGATACAACCTTGCTGCTGTAAGTGAAGAGGACTTAAAATACTTACTGATGAAGATCAAAGACCATAGCCTTTGACATGGGTTGCATCTCAACATAAGACAAAAATCCTCCCCACTGGACCAATAAATAACATCACAATAAATGGAGAAAAGATTGAAGTTGCCATAAACTTCATTTTGCTCTGATCAACCATCAACATTCATGGAAGCAGCAGTTAAGAAATCAAACGATGTATTGCATTAGACAAATCTGCTGCACAAGACTTCTGTAAAGTGTTGAAGAGCAAAGATACCAGTTTGAGGACTAAGGTGCACCTGACCCAAGCCATGGTATTTTCAGTAACCTCATATGCATACAAAAGTTGGACATTGAATAAGGAAGACCACAGAAGAATTGATACATTTGAGCCATGGTGTTGGAGAAGAATATTAAAAGT
>NW_006408525.1:5897886-5901991 GCF_000296735.1 Chrysochloris asiatica | reverse complement strand
AGACTTCAGCTCTCATACTTTGGACATATTGTCAGGAGGGACCAGTTCCTGGAAAAGGATGTCATGTTTGGTAAAATGGAGGGTCAGAAAAAAGAGGAAGACCCCCAATGAGATGAATTGGCACATTGGCAGCAGCAGTGGGCTCAAATATAGCAATGTTTATGAGGTTGACACAGGATTGGGCAGTGTTTCGTTCTGTTGTGCATAGGCTTTCTATGAGTCGGTACAGACTTGATGGCAGGAGCTCTGGTAGCATAGTGGTTACAAATTGGGCTGCTAACCTCAAGATCGGCAGTTTGAAACTACCAGCCGTTCCGCAGGAGAAAGATGTACGCAGGAGAAAGATGAGGTGTTCTGCTCCCGTAAAGATTTACAGCCTCAGAAACCCTGTATAGGGTCACTATGAGTCTGAACCAACTCCACAGTACTTAACAACAACCACAATGACAACAACATGCAAATTAAATAAGTATGGTGAAAAGATAAAACCTTGGCACACTCCTTTCCTAATTTTAAACCATTCACTGTTCCCCTGACCTGTTCGAACAACTCCCTCTTGGTGTATATACAAGTTCCTCATGAGCACAATTACATGTTCTGGAATACTCATTCTTTGCAATATTACCCATAGTTTGTTACGATACATACAGTCTAATACTTTTACATAGTCAATAAAACACAAGTAGACATCTTATATTCTCTGCTATCAGCTAAATTCAATCTGAGTAAGCAATGATATCCCTTGTTCCAAGTCCTCTTCTGTATCCAGCTTGAATTCCTTGCAGCTCCCTGTGAATGTACTGCTGCAACCATTTTTTATTATTTTCAGCAAAATTTTAGTTGCATGTGATATTAATGATATTGTTAGATGATTTCTGCATTCCATTGGGTCACCTTTCTTTGGAATGGGCACAAATTTGGCTCTCTTCCAATCAATTGACCAGGTAGCTGTCATCCAAATTTCTTAGCATAGTCGAGTGAGTACCTCCAGCACTGTGTCAACAAAGATACGAAACATCCAATGAAACAGATGCAGATGATAGTCTGGACAAAGGGACAGAGAAGTGAACTGAATGCTTACAAAGAGAGGAAGATGACCAGAGGCGGCGTAGTCATCTTAAACTTTGGTGAGTGGATCCAGAGACAAGATAGAGTGTCAGTATTGCAGAGGCATACCAGTTACTCCCAGAGATAAAGATGGGATTCTTTTCTTGCTCCCTATACTGGTGACCGGAGGTATAATCAGCTCCCACCCATCTATAGCTCCAAGACAGCTCCTGTTTTCCTAGCGGTTGGAGTTGCACATTGGTGAATAGCACAGTAGTGAGCACCATCAAAGTGAGTCAGGAGCTATCTGCAACAATCCCCACACCTGGATTCTGGCGAGTACTGGACTAACGGTAACTAGGACAAGCAGTCTGCAGGGGGGAAAAAAGTAGACGGG
Source organism: Chrysochloris asiatica (assembly GCF_000296735.1). Taxonomy (NCBI): domain Eukaryota; kingdom Metazoa; phylum Chordata; class Mammalia; order Afrosoricida; family Chrysochloridae; genus Chrysochloris; species Chrysochloris asiatica. Next base: position 5,900,547 of record NW_006408525.1, on the reverse strand, counting down.
TGATCTGTGCCCATAGGCCAGGTGGCCCTCTTTAGCTTCTGTGGGTGACTTTGATTGCAGAGAACGAATGGTGGCACAGAAGCTTACCGCTTACTGACAGAGAGAAAGGTGCAACATTATTTCTTGTATCTCGCATTATCCTGGTGATCAGAGCATGGCCAGCCCCAGGAGCATACATTCCCAACAAAGCCCCTGCTCTCCTGATGAAGCTCCAGGAGCCTCACAGCGGTGAGCTGAGCCTCTGTGAGTCACAGCAAAGTGAAAGCTAGCAGCCCCAGCCTCGAGGCCTGGATTCAGGTGTGGCCTGCTTCAGATCTGCAGAACTGATTCCAGCCAGCCCTGGAATCGCTGGAGCTCTTCATTGCTCTCTGGGATAGAAATACTCTGATCTCCCCAGCTCCTTGGAGTCTGCATGAACTACTTTCAGGTTGGGTAGCCAGAACACGGAATACCTAGACCTATAGGAACTACATCTAGGCCAGAAGTGTCATCGTTGCATCCATTGACCATCTACTGTATGAGGTCCTTGGCTGGAAAGACACCCCAGAATTTTCTTCTCATTGGGCTAGGCACCCGGCCTGGTTTTTAATTTCACAGTTTTTGTTTGTTTATTCTTTCTTCCCCTTCTAGTTCTCTTTACTTGCCTGTTGCATTTTATCTTCACTTTCATTTCTTCTTCCCCCCCACCCACCTGCTTTTCTTTAATACTCTCTGTTCTCTTTTACTCATCCTTCTCCCTAATTGTGTTTAGTCCTTTTTCTTTCTTTTGATTTGCCCATGTTTTTCTACTTTGTGGGTTTTGGTTACTTCTCTTCCTCTTTTCTCGTTTGGTTTTTGTATTCTTTTTCTAGCTGTTATCTGCTTTGTTTTTTACTATTTTCTTTTTCATTGTTGTTTGCTTTTTTTCTTCTTTCTGTTTTGTGTATGTGCTTTTCTATTCTTGCTTAGCCCAACAGGGAAAATGCCTATGTCAGTACAGCCCAGCTACAACTCTACCGTCTACAGCCTCACCCACAGGGCAAGAGTCAGTACTAGCAGGTATGCTCTCCACATGTTGACAACAACAACCCATCCTAAACTGAACTGCACGAACGACGAACAGAGAATGGCACACAAACTTCCATCCACAAAGAAACAAAACAGAGGGACTCAAACAAGCAACCAAGAGGAAGAGCTCGAAAATGTACTTGAGGGGAAAAAGGCATTGGAACTCCCTGAAAAGTAATTCAAGAGAATGACATTTAGGTACCTACAAATGATTGACAAAAGGGTGAAGAAAACACTTCAGGAACAAACAAACAAAACAAAGGCTGGAGACAATGCAAAATCTGTGAGTAGAAATCCAGAAGATTTATACTATTATTTCAGAAATGAATAATACATTGAAAGGGCAAAGGAGTAGATTTGAAACAATGGAAGCCTGAATTAGTGAGCTTCAAGGTAAACCTCTCAATACTGGTATGCTAGAAAAAAAAAAAAAAAAAGAATGGAAAAAATCCAAAGAAAGCCTAAGATTCATGTGGAACACCACAAGGAAGAAGAATGTATGGGTGATTGGAATCCCAGAACAGTAATAGACAGAGAAAAGCACAGAAAAGATCATTGAAGTAGTGTTGAAAGAAAATTTCCCTAACATCATGAAAGATGTAAAACATTAAAACAAGATAAGCTTTCAAGAAGCTGAACAAACCCCAAACAGGATAGACCCAAAAAGAAAATCACCAAGACATACATATCATAATGAGACTTTTGAAAAACAAAGACAGTGAAAGAATCCTGAGAGCAGCTTGGTTAAAATGAAAAGTTACCTAAAAGGAGAACCATTAAAACTAAGCTCTGTTTTCTCAGAAACCATGCGGCAAGGATACAATGGGAAGCCATATGCAAAACTCTGAAAGAAAATACATTTTCAACCAAGAATCATATACCCAGCAAAACTGTCCCTCAAATATGAAGGCAAAAGCAGAACATTTCTAGATAAACAGAAATTGAAGGAATTTGTAATGACCAGACCAGCTTTACAAAAATAACAAAGGGAATCCTCTCTGAATTGAGAACCAATAGCCTCAAATTGACATACATGGCAGCACACCCAGAAATCAATCCAGATATATAAATATTCAAAATAAAACAAGCCTACAAGACTGAAAATAGAGAACCAGAGATATCAATTTATAATGAAGACAACTACAAAACAGAAAGAGCGAAAAATGTAGTTTCAGCACTCCTAAGTGGCAGGGAACTCAAGTAGAGTTCAAGATAAAAAACTGTTTTAAACTGGGGAAGAAATTAATATTTTGCAAGGTGCCCTCAAGAAAAATACTACACCTTCACATCAAATCAAGAAAAAAGAAAACCATCAAGATGTTTTTGTTGTTAGGTGCTGTTTAGTCGGTTCCGACTCACAACAACCCTATGCACAGCAAAGCGAAACACTGTGCAGTCCTGTGTCATCCTCACTTGAGCCCAATGCTTTGCCAACTGCAAAACATTAAACAACAGCATTGAAGAAACTGACCTGAAAACATACAAACAAGGCTCTAGGATACAGGGATTGAGACATGGTTGGAATGGGGTAAGGGGGGGAAGTAATGTTAAGATACTTGGCTGTCTTTTGAATCTTGGTTTCCCTTGCATACCTTTATAAAATAGACACTGGAG
>NW_006408525.1:5894769-5896864 GCF_000296735.1 Chrysochloris asiatica | reverse complement strand
TGATACAATAGTGAATAATTGTTATCAGGACTGATTGTGAGGGCTGTAAATGAAAGGTAGATGTTTTGTAGCAGGGAGGGGAGTGATTAACTTTTCAGTCTAGGAGTGGAAGTCCCTGGGACCATCAAGGGAGAAGAGCAGAGAGCGATAGCCCACCCAGAGAAACAGTGATGCCTGAGATGGAGGCAGAGACGATGACGTGGAGAGATGGGGCAGCTGGGGACTTTAGACACAGAGAGGGAGAGGGGCTGTGTGCTGACGATGAGACGTGGGGCAGGTTTGCAGGGTATACCCTTTGGTTGGTTGATGATGCATGGAGGAGATTGTAACCATGGTAATGAAATGATATATGATAGGGTGAAAGTAAAACTAATGTTCTCCCATGTAAACTATCACATAATTCACAATAAAACATTTTTTAAAAAAAGCATACAAACAAAATGAACTCAGCACAGAAAACGATGTGTGACAAAGAAACTAGCAGCATGACACACTCACATACAAAACCACAGCAAAATGACAGCAATCAGTTCATACCTATCAATAATTATAGTGAATGTCAATGGATTAAATGTACCAGTCATGAGATGGAGAGTAGCAGAATCGATAAGAAAACAGGATCCTTCAATATGCTGTCTACTAGAGACACACCTTATATGCAAAGACATAAACAGACTAAAAATCAAAGGATGAAAAAATATGTATCAAGCTAACAGCAATCAAAAATAAGGAGTGGTGATATTAATTGCTGATGAAATAGACCTTCAGACAAACACCAGCATAAAAGACAAAGAAGGACATTCTCTCATGATTAAAGAGTCAACTGAAAAAGAGAATATAACTACAATAAATATCTCTGATCACAGTGAAAGAGCCTCAAAATGCATAAATTAAACTTTAATAAAACTGAAGAAAGAAATAGACAACCCTACAATAATATTAGGAGATTTTAATACACCACTTTTGGTAAAGGACAGAAGAATTAGCAAGAAATTCAATAAAGACATAGAAGAATTAAACAATACAAATTGACCTCATAAACTTGTACAGTACACTCAACAACAGCACAATAACATTCTTCACCAGTGTACATGGAACATTCACTCTCCAGAATAGACCATATGTTAGGCTACAAAACAAACTTCAGTACATTTGAAAACACTAAAATACTTACTACAAAGCATCTTCTCAGATCACAATGCTATAAAATTAGAAATCAACAATAGAAAGATCAAGAGAAAAAAAAATACATAGAAATTGAATAACACCCTGCTTAAAAATTATTGGGTAATGAAACAAATACAGAATGAAATTTAAATATTCCTTGAATCAAAATGAGAATGAAAACACAACATACAAAAATCTTTTGTATGCATAAATTGCTCTCTAAGGACTGCTTTTGATATCAATAAGTGCACACATCCAAAAAGAAGAAGGAATTAAAATACTACATTAATGCAACATCTCCAATAATTAGAAAAAGAACAGCAAAATTAACCTAAAGCCACCAGAAGAAAAGAAATAATAAGACATTAGAGCAGAAATAAATGAAATAGAAAAATAATAGAGTCAAGAAGACAAGAAGTTGGTTCTTTGAAAGGATTAATACAGCAATCATTGGTAAATCTAATAAAAGACGATAACACACATAAGAAATGATATGGGTGTTGCCACAACAGAACCAATGTAAACAAAAAGGATAACAACAGAATATTATGAAAAATTGTTTTCCAACAAATTTGAAAATCTAGAAGAAATGGACAAACTTTTAGAAAAACATGACCTACCTAAATTAACACAGAGTGAAGTAGGAACTTGAACATACCTATGTAAGAAATTTATCAGGTCCTTTAAAAACTCCCAACAAAGGGAAGAGTGTAAGAGTTACAGTGAATAGAGGTAACTACAGTTAACCATTAAAGAGCTCTGGCAGTGTAGTGGTTACAAATCGGGCTGCAAACCTTAAGGTCAGCAGTTCAAAACTACCAGCTGTTCTGCGGGAGAACGATGAGGCTTTCTGCTCCCGGAAAGATTTACAGCCTCAGAAACACTGTACAGGGTCACTATGAGTCGGTTCTGATTCCAAGGTACATCA
>NW_006408525.1:5885520-5892154 GCF_000296735.1 Chrysochloris asiatica | reverse complement strand
TATAGTGTTTTGATACATTTTATAATCATTTTTCTGAATTCCTTCTCAGGCATTTCCAAAGCCTGCCCATCTTCCAGTATGGAGTGTAGGTCTACTACCAGCTCATTTGCCTCAGTCACTTTATCTCATTTCTGGACATTTGCAGATATGGTCGTCTGCTTCTGTTTTTTGGACATATTCAGGAATTATCTGTGGCCTTAATACTTAGATGGGTGTGTATTTTGGTATTTTTTATGCTTTCTGATTGCCTCTAGGTAGATATGATCAGGAAATGGGCTTCCCTTTTCACTCTTCTTCCTGGGAAATTTCAAGATACCACTGTTGGTAGTTTTGATGTAATTTAGGATTTAGTTTTTGGCCTCTTTCCTTTTTAGTCTGCATATCCTGCTCCACAATCCCAGTTCAGGCCTTTTTTCTAGTTATAAGGAGTTCAGGGCCAGCTGTGGCTGTTTGGTTTTAAGTGGAAACTGTCTCTTTAAATTTTGAGGAAATCTCTGCGCATGCATAGTAGAACCCTCCAAGGGTGGGGCTGGGGTGTCCTCTCACTCAGGCACCCCTCTAATCACCAGAATGGAGGTGCATAGATAGTGAGGGACCAATGAACAGATACCAAAACAAAAGAATATCCACACCTTTATCTCCGTAGTTCTGCTAGGCATCTGTGGCTGCTCTGATCCTTCCCCCACTTGGTCTCGCCCAAGATGGCGGCTCTGGGAGCAGCTGAGCATCTTCAATTAGAAAGCAATGGATTTCTTGCTTCTGCTACAAATTCCCCTAGCTGTAAGCCTTCCAACCTTCTAAATACTCCATTATATGTGGTTCAGAGTTCTTGCACCATTCCCTAAGCCTGCTTGGTCCAGTATTCTGTGTTGTTGCCGGCAGAGCTCCGCACTGCATTTTTACCCAAGCTGCCATCTTGTTTGTTCTCTCTCCTTTAATCAACTTTAAAATAAAGACAAGTACATCATTTTTTTACATAATCTCCTTTCTTTTTCAATACACTTTGTCTGTCTGTCAACAAGCTTTCATATTCCCTTATTTAAAAAATGTTTTTGGCTGAGCTTCGAGCCACGAATGCATCAATGTCTTCATGTCATCATCAGAGGTGAATCTTCGTCCTCAAAGGGCTGCTTTCAGGGGACCAAACAGATGAAATTCTGATGTAGCAAGAACTACAGGGTAGATGCTTTAACACCTCAAAACAAAGTTTTTGCAGAGTGTCAACAGGGTGGGCAGAGTAATAAGGATGTGCATTGTTATGCAAGATCACAACACTCTTGGAGAGCAGTCCTCTGTGTTTAATGCAAGGTTTAGACTTCAGCTCCTCAGTGAGCATCTCGCTGTTACAAGTACTATTCATTCAACTTTTTTCCTGATAGTGTTTCAATACTATCTTGAGAATTCCAGAAAACTATAAGCATCAATTTTTCAGCTGAGGGCTGACTTTTGAACTTTCTCTTAGCCAATGATTGAGGATGTTTCCATTCCATACTCTGTCATTTACTCTCAGGCTCATAGTGAAGAATCCATGTCTTGTTACCAGTAACAATTCTTTTAAGGAAACTTATTTTCCTTCACATATCAGTCCAATTTTAGTTTGCAGATGTCCAAGCACTTTGTTTATACTCTTCCATGAGTTGTTTTGGTACTCATCTCACACATAGTTTTCAAAACCCAAGCCTGCTGTGGATTATTTCATAGGCAGAGCCTTAGCTGATTTGCAAATGATTTGCCACATAATCCACAGTCATTCGTTTGTTTGACAGATCATTTCATGTGCATGCTCACTATTGTCCTCAGCCATGGATGTGGATGGGCTTTTAAATGTAATCAGAGTATGAATAATCTTTGATTCACCCTCATATATGATTTGTTGAATGTAAAACTGATGTATATGTAAAAAAAAAAAAAAGTACAACAAAGTATGTAATATGTTGAATGTAAAACTGAGATAACCCAATTGAAAAATAAGCAGCGGCAATCTGTAAACCTTCACTCATTCACAGGAAAAAGTTTAGAAAACAAACAAAAGTCTAGGCCCAGATGTCTTTACTGCTGAATTCTACCAATCATTCAGAGAAGAGCTGACAACAATTTTACTCAAACTATTCAAGAATAATAGAAATGGATGGAAAACTCCCAAATACATTTTATGAAGAGAGCATAACCCTTATGCCCAAACCAGGCAAAGACATCACTAGAAAATAATATTATCCATCAATATCGCTCATGAACATATATGCAGAAATTCTCAACAAAATCCTAGCCATTAGAATGCCATAGCATATATATATATATATATATATATATATATATCATGACCAAGTGAGATTCATATCAGGTATGTAAGGATGGTTCAATATTAGAAAAACAATCAACATAATCCACTACATAAATAAAACAAAGGAAAAGAAACACATGATCATATCAATTGATGCAGAAAAGACATTTGACAAAATCCAATATCTATTCCTGATGATAACACTCAACAAAATAGGAATAGAAGGGCAATTCCTCAGCGTAATTAAAGGCATATATACAAATCCAACAGCCAGCATCACTCTCAATGGAGAGAAACTGAAAATATTCCTTTAGCAAACAAGAATTAGACAAGGATATCCTTTCAATCAATATTGTGTTGGAAGTCTTAGCTAGAGTTATAAGGCAAGGTATAAGGAAATTAAAGGCATCTAAATTGGCAAAGAAGTAAAACTCTCTGGATTTGCAAAGCTATAATGCTATACATAGAAAATCTCAAAAACTCAGCAAAAAAATTAATAGGAATTCATTGAAAGATTCAGCCCAGTGGCAGGGTCTTTAATTCATGTTGTATTTGTTTGTGTATATGGTATAAGGTATGGGCCAGTATAATATTGAGTCAGAGTGGTGATAAAGGACATGCATCCTGGTACTGGTACAACATCAGATACATAGATCAACGGAACAGAATTGAGATCCCACAAGTAAATTCATATAGCTGATCTTTAACAAAGGATCAAAACACATTAAATGGGGAAGAGATAGTTTCTTCAACAAATGGTGTTGTCAAAACTTGAAATCCATTTGCAGAAAAATGAAACAAGACCCATATTTCACAAAATATACAAAAATAAGCTCAATGTGGATTAAAGACCTAAATGTAAAGCCTAGAACTATAAAGATCATCAATGAAAACATAGGGACAAAGTTAAAGGCTCTGATACATGCTTTAAATACACTATCAAACATAACTAAACACAGAAATAGTGGAAGACAAAATAGATAACTAGGAGTTACTAAAAAGTAGACATTTCTGTACCTCAAAAGATTTCACAAAAAGAGCCCACAAGCTGAGATTTTTTTTTGCAATGACAGACAGACAAGGGGGAGAAAGATAAGGCTTTCTATTCCCATAAATATTGACAGCCTTGGAAATGTTATGCAGGGTCACTAGGAGTTGGAATCGACACAGTGGCACACCACCACCACCACCACACCACACTATCAGACAAGGAGCTAATCTCTACATTTATAGAAAACTGCAACATATCTATAAGAAAAGGAACCCAGTTACAAAATGGGAAGGGCCATGAACAGAAACTTAACCAAAATAGAAATTCAGGCAGCCATCAGACATATGAAGAAATGTTCACAATATTCAGCTAATAGCAAATCAAAACAATGAGCTATCATCTCATATCAGCATACATAGCAAAGTCCAAACACACAAACAAATCCCAGAAAACAACAAATGCTGGTGAGGGTGTGAAGAGACTGGGACTCTCCTGCATTGCTGGTGGGACTGTAAAAATGGTTCAACCACTGTGGAAAAATGGTCTGGTACTTCCTCAAAAAGTTGGAAATAGAAATACCGTATTACCCGACAATCCCTGTACTAGGTATATATCCACAAGAAATAAGAGCCAGGGCACGAGTAGATATATGCACACCAATGTTCATCACAGCACTGTTTACAATAGCAAAAAGATGAATACAGTGTAGCTGCCCATCAGTGGAAGAATAGAGAAACAAACTTTGGTACATACACACAATGGAATTCTACATAACATTGAAGAATAATGATGAATTTGTAAAAACATCATAACATGGATGAATCTGGAATACATTATGCTGAGTAAAATTAGTCACACAATGACATATACTGTATGAGATCACTATTGTAAAAATGCAAGAAAATGTTTTCATGCTAAAAGAAACATTCTTTGATAGTTACCAGAGGTGGAAGGAAAGGGAGGGAGAGTAGTAATTCACTGGCTAGAGGGTAGACATATATTAACTCAGATTATGGGGAGGGAAATGTACAAAAATAGGGAGATTGGCAGAAGAATGATGAAGACAGATGAAGACACAGGGAGAAATGCAAGGGTTATTTTTATCTTTTCTGAATACACACCTATGAACGTGGTAGAGTATGTTGTTGTTAAGAGCTGTCAAGTCAGTTCCAACTCATGGCAACCCTACACAGGGGTTTCTGAGGAGCGGTTGTTGGGTTTGAACTACTGGCCTCATGGTTTGCAGTCTGGTGCTGTTGCTACTGCGCCATACCAGGAACCCATGGGGTGGAGCATACAGGGGGCAAAAAGGAGAAAACTTCTTAGATATTACCATACATCTTAAGGCAACGAGTTGCTGGGCCTGGGGGCTCAGGACCATAGTCTCACAGGACACCATGGTCCATTGGCATAACATAGTCCACGAAGACACATCCTACTGTGGTGAGTAGTGACTGAGATCTTAAAAGTTCATGAGTGACCATCTAAAATGTAACTATTGGTCTCTCCATTTGTGGAAGAAAGAAGAGTGATGAAAATTGAAGATGCTTGGAATTAACTAGCCCAGTAGACCACTGGAACATGTGAACATCAGTCACCACAATTCAGAGACCAGAAGAATTGGTGCTTGACTGCGCCTACCAACTCCTCTGAAAGAAAGGGATTACATAAGAAGGTCCTGGATAGAGTGGGAGAAAATGTGGAACAAAACTCAAAATGATCAAATAAAGACCAGGCTTACTGATCAGAGACTAAAGAAACCCTTCAGATCTGGAAACAGGACTCAGTCTCTTGATCCAGTTTTTAGCTAAGCAATAGATAGGTATATAGGGGAACAGCAACACTAGTAAGGTATGCTCACCATAGATTGGTCAATCATTCAAAATCAAAAGGGCAACATTGACCTAAGAACAGAGTTGAGAAGGGATGGGAAGGAGGGTGGAATGGAAATAGGAACCACAGGGAGGAAGTGATGTAACTGTTGGCTCCTAGAGGGGATTGCAGTCATAGAGATGAAACAAAGTGTATGATTTATTGAATGTAAAACTGATGATCTCTGTAAACCTTCACTCAATTTGCACAAAAATAGTTTAAAATATGAAAACATAATTTTTCCACAAACTTTTTTGAAGCCCGTTGTATATATAATAGCTGATTTGAAGACTTTGCTAACCAATATTCGGACTTGGAGTTTTCACTGACTTTTTGTCTTGAGTCTAAGTTATACTCTTATGTTTCTTTGAGTATTGCAGTTGAGTATCTCAGTTTTGTTGTTGAAAACTGGACTTTATAATATATTTTACAGTTATGTTGTTTGCCATCAAGTTGGTTCCAACTTACAGTGATCCTGTATAGAGTTTCTGAGGAGTGACTAATGGGTTTGAACGACTGACCTTTCGGTTAGCAGTCCAGTGCTTTCCTGAATGTTCTTTTTTTAAAAAAAGATTTTTATTGTGGATTGAGTGAAAGTTTACAGGGCAAATCATTACACTCAACAAAAATTTTACACTCAACAAATCATACACCTTGTTTCATTACAATAATTATAATCCCCTCCATGTACCATCAGTTAACAGTATTTCGCTCTATTCACTTTAGCTTTAAAAAAAAACTAAAAAAAACCCCACAAAAACAGGGCAGGGAATAGACACAGAATAGTTTGGGTGCTAGGAAGGGGACCAATATACAAGAAGGGGGAGGGGAATGGGAGAACAATTAGGCAGGCTTGCAAGGGCTAAGTGGGACAGAGGTAATAATGCACACCCTTGGAACAAAAGGGCTCTGGGATACAGGGATTGAGACATGGTTGGAATGGGGAAAAGGGGGTAAATATAGTTAAGATGCTTGGTTGTCTTTTTTTTAATGTTTTATTGTGAATTATGTGATAGTTTACATGGGAGAACATTAGTTTTACACTCATCCTATTGTATATCGTTTCATTGCCATGGTTACAATCCCCTCCATGCATCATCAACCAACCAAAGGGAATACACTACACACCTTCCCCCCACCCCCCGCCCCTCTTCCTCTCTGGGTCTAAAGTTCCCAACTGCTCCATCTCTCCACATCATCGTCTCTGCCTTCATCTCAGCTTGGCTGTCTTTTGATTCTTGGTTTCCTATGTATGCCATTATAAAATAGACACTTGAGGGGGAGAGAAAGGAATAGCCAGAAATATCACCATAGAAAGCTTGTAAGTCCATCTTCTGCCTAAAATTGATTGGAATACTTAAAATGGGGCTACAGCGTGCCCAGTGAAGGAGGCTTACTGCAGAGCCTCTGCATTACATAAGACTATAGGTGGAATCCTGAACAGTGTCCAGAATCTTCAGAGGTGGGAAATTTCCACTTGAAAGGACAAG
>NW_006408525.1:5874807-5876105 GCF_000296735.1 Chrysochloris asiatica | reverse complement strand
GAATGTTCTTGATGCGTATTTTCATTTGCTTAATAACTTTACTAGACTAAATCTATAGCATCTATGTCTCCTGCATTGTGCAAACACTGATGTCTCTGTCCTTCTGTTTCTTTATAAATCCTTGCTATTTGTGGGGAGGGGGTGAGGCTTCACTGCTTTTATAAAGGTCCCTGATGACATAGGTTTACTTTTTCTTCTCTGTGTCCTGCTTTGCAGAATCATTGGCCCTCTTTGCCCAGATACCAAAGAGTCAGGTGTGGGTGCGAGTCTTGCGGAGACTGGCAAATGCCTTAAAGTCCCTTTATTCTCTTTGTGATGACCTGGGTTTTGCCGCCTTGTACACATTCTGCGTGGCCATCCCTGGCCCAGTCAGTTGAGTGGGCAATTTGAGTTCTTCAGCAGAGCTCTCTCCCTTCTTGAGGATAGAGGGTTTCCAGGGAATAAGATGAGTTTGCACGTTAGCCTGTAGAGCTACCCAGTGAACTTGTTCCTCCTCAACGGGTCCACAGAGATCCTGATAGTCCATGCCACCTGCCGCCTGTGCTTAGCTCTTCCAAGCTGAAACCCCTGTCTGCTTGGACTTTGGTGTGATACCGCCCAGTAGGCTGATGAGTCTGGTTGCAGGGTATAAGGCAATGCGGTGGACTGTGGCTTGTGGGGCCTTGAGTTTGCGGATCTTCAGTGCCTGCTGGTTGAATCATATGGCCGTGCTAGGCTGCCAGCCCATATGGAAGTGAGGCTTCAGGATCAGGCCATTCTGGCAGGGCATCTTGGCTGGCTGTAGCCACCCTTGAAGTGGAACAACTGAACAGAAAGAAAGTGACTGTACAAATCATTGGGATGTAGTAGCGCCTTGCTCTTTTATAAGCCTAGTCTTTTAGGAGTCATCCTTGTGTCGCATCATCTAAGGGTCAGCCAATGATTTGGGCAACTGCTGTGCTCAAATACCTGAGCCAGTAAAGGGTCCATCCAATACTGATAGATCTATGTGTGTGTTGAGGAACTCATTGAGTATAGGCAGTTTTTAAATTCAGCCCTGGATTTTACTTACTGCTGGGTCCTCTAATATCTTGCTCATTGAGTTAACTAAGGATATGCGGGTAGCTTGAGCCCTCTCTAGACTCGTATCTGTGTATTTGTGGAGCGATTATTAAGGTCTCCTATGGCACTTAACAACAACAACAATACGTAGTGGTTACGAATCGGGCTGCGGACCGAAAGGTCAGCAGTTCGAAACTACCAGCTGCTCCGCGGGAGAAAGATGAGGCGATCTGCTCCCGTAAAGATTTACAGCCTCG
>NW_006408525.1:5792147-5873482 GCF_000296735.1 Chrysochloris asiatica | reverse complement strand
TAAGGTCACTATGAGTCGGTACCGCCTCAATGGCACCTAACAACAACATGGCTACTTCATTTTCTGTCTGTGTTAGATTCCAGTCTAATCTGTTTTGTTGTTTTAAGGAACCAGAAACAGGTGCCAATTGAGCCATTGGTCTTCCCTGTTTGCAACTGGGATTACTATTGTTACTGACACCACTGGGTGTGGATTTTTTCAAAGTAGCTCCTTCCAGCAGATTTTCAGGGTTTCCTCTGCCACTGTCCAAAAACCCATTGCTGCTGAAGTCCATCCTAACTCACAGGGACTCTCAAGGTTGGAATAGAACTGCTCCCGAGGGTTTCGAGGCTATAAATCTTGATGGAAGCAGACAGCCTCATCTTTCTCATGCAGAGCTGTGGTGGATTCCAACTGCTTACCAGTGCTCAACCCACAGCACCACCAGGGTCTCTGCCTTAATTGTGTGCCAAGTCAGTTCCAACTCATAAGGACCCGGTATAGGATTTCTGAGAAAAGCTGGTAGGTTGGAACCTGTGGTAACCAGTCTGATACTTACCATAGTGTTACACTAGGACTCCAGTAGAATTGTGAAAATGCAGCTAGAGTTGGAGTTGAGAGTTCTACAGACTTGCACAGTTCTTCCCCAGGTCATACTTTTTTTTTTTTTTTTTAATGTTTTATTGTGAATTATGTGATAGTTTACAAGGGAGAACATTAGCTTTACATTCATCCTATTGTATATCATTTCATTGCCATGGTTACAATCCCCTCCAGACATCATCAACCAACCAAAGGGCATACCCTGCAAGCCTGTCCCCCTGTCATTAGCACACAGCCCCTCTCTCTCTGGGTCTAGAGTCCCCAGATGCTCCATCTCTCCACGTCATGGTCTCTGTCTCCATCTCTGGCATCACTGCTTCTCTGGGTAGGGTTCCACTCTCCGCTCTTCTCCCTTGATGGTTCCAGGGACCTCTCTGCTCCTAGACTGCAAAGTCACCCACTCCCCTCCTTTTTCTACAAAACATCTACCTTTACATTTCCAACCCTCACAATCAGTCCTTATAACAGTTATTCACTATTGTATCACAAGAGACCTTTCCGCATTTCCTTTCATCAGTCCCACTCAGACAGATTAGATACTACTCAGTGGAGAGTCTACCCTCCTCCATGCCCTCTTGAAAGCTTGTCAGCCAGTCACTTCTTGCCTTTGTAGTCTCCCCCCCTCCCCATTTTGGGTAGCCAATGCCCAGGTCATACATTTTAATACTAACTTCTGCTTCATCTGTTATCCCAAATTACAATCGTTTTAGAGCTGAAAGAGAGTGATTATAGGGATTTTCTCATCCTCTCATTTTATATTCGAGAGAAACAAAGATTCTAAAAGGCCCTTGAATTGTTCAAGGCCCTCCTTGGAACTTAGTCATATTGCTCCTCAGTGATACTTGCTTCGTGTCCATGCAGCTCGATGCCTAGAGAAAATCTTTTCTAGATACCGCCCCACTGTGGAGACAGTTCTGTGACAATACCCTATAAGAAGGTACTCACTTGTGAGTGATGAGAGGTCCCAGTCTTGTGGACTAAGTACGGGGGTAGCGCACAGAGAAACCGATGTATTGAGAATTTATTACTAAAGCCCTGCACTTGACTCTTGTTAACTATTTTAAGATTATTTTCAAAAAGCCCCATTGAAGCGCTCACTATTACCCACATTTCACATGAGGAGGCCAGGAGCTTGCCCATGGACAATACGAGTATATAAGGAACCAAATTGTTTGAATTCAGTTCATGCTTATTACAAAGCCTATGAGAAAGGCAATTAGAGAGTATTTGGATTAAGTCCATCATTTAGCCCCTCCTGGGCTTTAGTCTATCCTGTCCACCTGTGTGGTGCTGTGGGTTAATGTGCTGGACTGCAAGGTCCATTTTAATCACAAGGTTGGTGGTTCAAACTCACCAGCCACTGTGAGTCGTAGCTGACTCCATGGCAATTAACAACAATCCACCTGCAGTTCCTAGTGGGCTCTGCCCAGTGGAGGGTTCCCTGCCTGCTCAGGGCTGAGCCTCTGGTATAATTTCTGCCTCTTAGCTAATGACAGTGAATCCCATGTTTTGGAAGATTATGCTTACAAAATAATGCATTTAGGAAGACATCCTAGACTCATTATTGTTTATTAACAAATAACTGCCCATTTGAGCATCTGGCAAGTATAAGGTGCTAGGGTTACTTTCCTGGGTTTGGAAAACAGACTATGTGACATGGCAAGCCTTTGATACCTGATGGGCACACACAGGACTTCTAGAGTCCTGAGAACAGCTGACCCATTATTAGTTCTAGGTCCTCTAGAGATAGCCTAGGTTTACTATATTGGGTGACCCAGCTTTTACACACATGATGGAGTTGAGCTTGGACCCAGGTTTTTTGGTGTCTAGGGCCATATGCACAAAACCATCAGAGGAGTCCTATCCACTCTTGCTTCTAGGCTTGGCATTTAAGACTCTTTAAGATTGTACATCTGCTTGAATTTCTAGACTTAACTGTCATTCCCCCAAAGAAATTGCTCTGCTCTCAGCCAACATTCCTGGGGTCCCTAGAGTAACTATGCAAATGTCAGTGCCCAGGCCCAGGACTGCTTTACCTTACTCTCCCAACTGGAAACCATTTCTGCCCCAGAGCCCTGAGTGCTTTCTGCCTCCATGTGGTCAGGTTGGGCCCAGGCATTTGAATGCAGGTTCGCCTCCCCAGCTCTCTCGCCTCTGAGCCTGTACATCAGAAGCCAAAGCAGGGCCCTTCCTGTGATGGTCATGGAGCATTTGTGCTCAGTCATCACTAGGTTCTTGTTTCTGTTACGGAAGTAGATGTGAGCCAGGACTGTAACACAGATCACTTGCTGTTCAGGCTTTTCCTATCATCCCAAAGAAACACCAATGGGGTTTACAAAAGGCAGTGTGGTCGCTTTCCCCATCAAGCTTGCTGCTCTTTCTTAGCGCTCCCCACAGCTGCTGGCTGGGATTCCTGATCGGGAAGCACAGCAGCTGAAGGCAAAGAATAGCAGTTTCCCCACTGGACCCTGAATCTCTTTCCCTTTGTAGAGCATCTGGGTTAAGAGCGATTCAAACTGACGTCTTTAAATGTAACATTTTATTTCATTTTAGAAAAAGCCATTCTTTGCTTTACCACACATTCCAAAGAGGGAGATGGACATAGCACTGAGTCTTAATAATCAGCAAAGGCTAGCAATTCACTTCTCTAGTTCCTGTGACCCACACCAGCTTTTGTATAGACATGTAGGGAGTGGTATCTGTTCTTGCCTCAACCATGTGGGTGCAGAGAAAGCTCTTTCAGAAAAACTGAGGTAGAAGGTTAAAGGCACACAGTTTTATATGTCTCCTGTCCCATGTGCCTTCCTGTGCTCAGTTAGAACTTGAAAAAAGCATTAAGTAGTTAGCTAGTAATTTGTTGTTTTTAGGTGCTGTTGAGTCGCTTCCAACTCATAGCAACCCTGTATAAGGTTTCTTAGGAATGGCTAGTGGATTTGAACCACCGACCTTTTAGTTCAAACCAACCTTGCAGTTCAGTACCATTAGGAAACTCTAAAGCACTCTCAACTCAGTGCCTGCAGTAAAAGAGACTTCTTCCGGCTCAGCACAAGCCACTGGCGAGGTGAGCCAAGCTCCTGTCTCTGTGGCCTCTCTCACCCCTGCCCTAAAGCCATTCTCTGAAAACCACCACAGAAATAACTCTCAGCTGTGCTGTTTCAGAATCCTGACGGCCTTGCATCCTTTTTTCCTTTATTCACTCAGCAAGTCTTCCCCAGCTCTTTCTTGTGCATAACTTGGTGGAGGCCCATGAAGGGGCTCTGTCCCCAATTCCCCATTCAAAAGTGGAGTAGATGAGGTGCAGGCCATGGGCTGAAATGACAAACAGTGAGTCTTCTACAAATGTGATTTATTTCAACCAAATGTGAAAATGTGAAGAGTGCATTTGACTGAAGCTTCTTGTTCATCAGGGTCTATGTCCATCGAATGCTCACTGAGACAAGTGAAGGTTGCTTTGTGAACAAGTGAAGAGATAATATGGCAATCTCAGTTCAAACGAGTTTTGGTCAGTACATCATTTATATGCTTCCTGCCTCAGTAACCTTGCATGTGTAATGGGCTGTGGGAACATCAGATTGCTCAAGTTCTGTGGTGCTTTGACTTTTCCCTGTGAAAAATCTCTGTCCAGGTTAAGACCTAAGGAGAACTGAGTGGAAACACTCTTTTCATGTGTCATAATAAGGGTAAAGAGCAAAGAGTGTAATCCAACCTGCCTTTACAGAAATGCCAGGGCAAGTATAGGTGAGGAGTGCTGCACTTCCGACCACCTGGGGGCGGGGGGAGCCTGCAATTTTGTATTGATGACAGAAAACCATAGGGAATAATCTGATCGAATTCTTTCTTATTTGATAAGCGATTTACCAGCAACAGGGAGGCACCTTTTTGGATTGAGAATTGTTGCCCCTTTTTCTACCCTGCTTTGATGGTGCTGAACTACAGTGCCTTCCGCAGGGGGCAGCCTGGCTAAGGCTGTGAGCTCCCAAGAGCAGTCAGTGATGTACCTTGACATACGTGTCTTCAGAACCATTTGCACATAACGATTTAGAACTGTTGTGAAGTCCAGCTGAGCACAAACAGTTCCCGAAGGGCAGTGGAGTTCTTTCTTTTGTGTGAACCACAGGGTTAAGGCTCAAAACTGTAGCTTGCACAAAAGTATAACTACTTTTCATTCTAATGTCTTAGTGATTTCCTTTGTGAACATCAGTGACAAATGCAATTAGCTGCATTGTAGGAATGGGGTGCTATGCCAGCCCTCATCACCTGTCACACTTGCTTTAGGAATCTAGATGGGTGAGCCAGTAAGCTCTTTTCTTGAATAAGCTGGCTGAAAATAAACTCTCTCCTCCACCCGCAGAGGCCAGGGAGGGACCACAGCACCATTACTCAGTTGAAATATTCTTATAGTCAGGTGTGTCCTTGGAAGCCTTCCCACACTGGGGAGGGCCGGATCCTGGTGCGGAGAGTACAGCTGGGCCAGGGTTTCCTCCAGCAGCACCTGTTGCCTGTGGAGTCTGGGGAAGAGGAATGTCAGCTGCTAGGAGAATGGAAGTGGCTCTACAGGCACTATGTCCCCCTTTGGCTTGCTATCCCTGGGCCATGAAACTAGTTTCCACCAGACACAGTACAGGGCAACTCTGTCTGACACACCCTGCCAGCTCAGTGCCTGGGGGCCGGGCCTTTCAGGGGGCCTTGCGGCTTCCAGCCAGGTAAGCAGTGATAATTCAGGCCAACCACCATTCCATCTGTTGGAAGAGAATTTAAATTGAGGTGTTGCGGAGATCACAGTTTTACCCTCATCTTTGAGTTCCCATGGAGCTTCAGTAAGTTTCATGCTCAGATTCCTTCCTAAGGAATAATCTGTGTGGTTAAACTGGGAGAGATGCCTAACCAGTGTCTAGTGTGTGCTGGGCTTAAATGCAGGGGTGAGGAAGCAACTGATGTAAAACTTCCTCCTCCCCTCAGTCCCAGCCCTCCTCTACCGCTGGTGGCCGTAGGTTCATGGAGCTGGGGGGAGGCAAGGCAGCTCCTCACATTTCCCCAGGGTGTGAGGAGGGCAGCCCTGCTTTGTGTAGTAAGACCTCAGGGTACGGACTTGTACCCTTCATTGTCTTCTTGGAATCTGTGCAGGGAGAGAGGGCCTAGCCACAGCTGGAGTAATAAATACTGAATGGGATCGGTATGACTGGTTGGAGACAGGGCCTTGTGATCCTATAGCCCAGTACATGTCATGCATAACCTGAACACAGTTGAGGGGAAGTAAAATGCCACTTGGATTCCAGTGCTGGGTCTCCTGGTGCCTTCTCATTAGTCGATTCAGTTGTCAAAGGCAACTATCTGTAGCTCCTTCTCTGGAGGCAGGGCAGGGAGGGGACAGGACGTTCTTCCTACGTTGAAGGGGAGTCCATTGTGGAGAGGATCCGTACAACTTCTGCTCGCTGAGTGGGTGAGATGTGCTGGGTCATATGGACGATGGAATCCATGGCAACTTCTGGGTTGGCCTGTACCAAACTGGAGAGGAAGATTTGGGATGGTGAAGACGAGTGAGGCCGTAACAAAAATTGTCTCTGTTACCACAGCCTACTGAAGGTGCTTTAGTGACCACCTCATCTTTTTCTACATTAAAATTAGCCCTAGCACCAAAGTAGAAGTAGGCACACAACAAACCCAGAACATCTTGCTACGCTAGAAAATGTGGAAGTGAAAAAAAAAAAAGATAGGTTGGTTCCATGGGCTGAACCTGGGCCAATTCTGGCATCAAAATAATAGTTTTAGTGGAATAATAGAAATTTGTTCTACACCAGTAATGAATATATAAATGGATGGATGGAAGGGAAGACTGACTTAAAGTATTTGGTGACTGGAAGTCACTGACCAATCTAAGACTGGATCAGGCAAGACTCATCAATGGATGCTAAATCTGGGGGGATAGCTATATGATCTTCAAGTGCCTCCTCCACCAAAAAAACCAGCCCAGTTGCTGCTGAGTTGATACTGACTCATGGTGACCTGCAGTACAGTGAATTATTTAATACAGCTTTTCTAGCCATGTCTTTGTAGCTTTTCCTGATGGGTCTAGGTAAGAGAAGATAGGGGAAGACGCTGACAGGTTGAGTGCCTACAGGCAGGAGGCTCACTTGTAGAGTGGGGTGCGTCCAGGCACTTAATTGGGTTAGCTAGGTTTGCTGAGCCAGAGCTAAGTGTCTTCAGGTGAGGCTTAGTGTAGTAAACTGCCTTTTGGGCATTTATTGGCAGCCTTAAAGAGCTTTGTAACATCACCTGACAAGGGGGCTGAAGGCCAGAGAGAAGCCTGCCTGGGGGCACGGCAAAGAGGCTGTCTGACCAAATGCATGTATTCAAAGCATTTTCTGATGCTGAATTGTACCCTGACAACTGAATCATAATTCCATCAGCATCTCCTCCTACCTTCTATTACCAGACCCATCAGGGGAAATAAAGTCATTTGGTGGGAGTTACAAAGACTATCAGTAGAGGAGCCATATGAAGTAATTCACTGAATGACCCCCATGTGTTTCAGAATAGAACAATGACTGTGATCTTTCATAAGGAGATCACTATGCCTTTCTTACCAGGACCAGTAATAATGCATGCTTAATGGTACCACCCAGGGACTCCTAACAGACTGTTCATTAGGTACAAGGGGAAAAACAGTCATCACACAGTTGTTGCTAGATGCTGTCAAATGGACTCCAACTCATAGTATGAATGCTCTGACCAGTCCTGTGTCACTCCATCTCCTTGAGAATCTTCCTCCTGTTTGCTGGCCCTCTTCTTTACTAAGCATGATGTCCTTGTTCAGGGACTGGTCAGTCCTTCATGCCAACATGTCCAAAGTACATGAGATGAATATCACCACCTTCGCTTCAAAGGAGCATTCTGGCTGTTACTTTTTTCAAGACAGTTATTTGTTCTTCTGGCAGTCCACAATAAGTTCATTATCTTTTGCCAATACTGTAATTCAAAGGCATCAATTCTTCAGTCTTCCTTATTCATCATCTAGTTTTTGCATACATATGAGGTGATTAAAAAGACCATGACTTGGGTCGGTCAGATACATCATATTTCTCAATGTGACATCTTTGCTTTTAAACATGTTAAAGAGGTTCCTTACAGAAGATTTTTTCCAATGCAGTGTATCGTTTGATTTCTTGATTGCTGCTTCCATGGGCATTAATTGTGGAGCTAAGTAAAATCAAATCCTTGGTAACTTCAGTTTTTCTCTCCATTTAATCATGATTTTGCTTATTGATCTGGTTGTGCAGATTTTTGTTTTATGTTGAGGTGTAATGCAAAATGAAGACTGTCTTGAAGTCTTTGAACTTCATCAAGTCCTCTTCACTTTTAGCAAGTCAAGATTGTATCTTCTGCATATCATAGGTTGCTTATGAATCTTCTTCCAAACCTGATGTCACATTCTTCTTCATATAATCCAGCTTCTCAGATTATTTCCTCAGCATA
Source organism: Chrysochloris asiatica (assembly GCF_000296735.1). Classification (NCBI taxonomy): domain Eukaryota; kingdom Metazoa; phylum Chordata; class Mammalia; order Afrosoricida; family Chrysochloridae; genus Chrysochloris; species Chrysochloris asiatica. The sequence goes on along the minus strand of NW_006408525.1, from coordinate 5,865,427 downwards.
CAGATTGGATAGCTATGGTGAAAGGATACAGTCCTTGTGCACATCTCTCCTGATTTTAAATCATTCCATATCCCCTTGTTCTGCTCTAATGACAACCTCTTGATACAGGTTTCACAATGAGCACAATCTCGTATTCTGGAATTCCCAAACTTACACAATATTATCCATAATTTGTTGTGATCCATACAATCAGTTGAATGCCTTTGCATAATCAATAAAACACAGGTAAAAATCCATCTGCTGTCAGCAGTGATATCCCTCGTCTACATCCTCTTCTGACTCCAACATAAATCTCTGGCAGTGCTCTGTCGATTTATCACTACCACCACTTTTGAATTGAATTTTCTACTTTAACTTGTGTGTGACGCTATATATTTCTATATTCTGTTGGATCACCCTCTTTGGAACAGGCACAGATATGGATCACTAGCTTGTCTAACAAATCACTTGGCATTGACAAGTGAGTACCTCCAATGCTGCATCAGTTTGTTGAAATATTTCAATTTGTATCCCATCAATTCCTGGAACCTTGTTTTTCACCACTGCCTTTAGTGAAGCATGGACATCATCCTTTGATACCACTGGTTCTGGATCATATACTACTTCCTGAAATGGTTGAATGCTTATCACAATTCTTTTTGATATTGTCACACTGTGTACTACTCCTCCTTCCATCTTTTTTGGATGCTACCTGATTTATTCAATATGTTGCCCATAGAATCCTTCAGCATTTTCGAGTTGAGGCTTGGGTTCCTTACCCCCGCCCCCAGTTCTTGCAGTTTTGAGTTAAGCATGTGTCTTTCCTTTTGGCTTTCTAACTACAGGACTTCACATATTTCATTATAGTACTTTGTCTTCTTGAGTTTTCTTTCCTGTATTTTTAATGACCTTTTGCTTTCTTCCTGTATGATGTTCTTGATGTCATCCCACAACTCTCTGGTCTTTGGTCCTTAGTGTATAATGCATCAAATTTGTTGTTGAGATGGTCTCTAAATTCAGGTGGGAGATATACTCAAGGTCATACTTTAGCTCTCCTGGACTTTAAAATTTTTTCCTGCTTGCATATGAGCAATTGATCGTCTGCTTTACAGTTGGCCCTGGCTTTGTTCTGACTGATGATAATTGAGTTACTCCAACATCTCCTTCCAACATCTCCTTCCACAGATGTAATCAATTTGAACCCTGTGTACTCCACCTAGAGAGGTCCATGTGTAGTCACTGTTAAATGTTGAACAAAGATATTTTCAATGAATGGAACATTGGTCTTACAAAATTCTATCATGTGATTTCTGGTCTCGTTTCTACCACAAAGGTCCTATTTCTAACTGCTGATCCTTGTTTTTTTCTCTGATTTTCACATTCCAATCACTAGTAATTGTCAATGCGTTTTGATTGCATGTTTGATCAAATTCAGACTATCGTGGTGGTTATGTGCCGTGGAATTGGTTCCAACTCATAGTGACCCTGTACAGTGTTTCTGAGGCTGTAAATCTTTACGGGAGCAGAAAGCCTTATCGTTCTCCAGCGGAACAGCGGGTAGTTTCGAACCGCTGACCTTAAGGTTGGCAGCCCGATTCGTGACCACTACGCTACCAGAGCTCCTTAATTCAGACTATAGAAAACTGATAAAAATCATCTTTGGTAATAGTAGTTGGTATATAAATTTGATAACAGTTATATTAACTGATCTTTCTTCTAAGTGTATGGATACTTCAAGATAGAGCTTGAAATGTTCTCTTTGATGATAAATGCAATGCCATTTCTCTTCGTCATTCCTGGGATAATAGACCATATGATGTCTGATTCAAAATGGCCAATAGTCCAATTCAGCTCACTATCTTCATCTCATTTTTGACAATTCCAATTATCCAAGATTCATACTTCATACATTCCATGTTTCGATTAGTAATGGTGTTCACAACTGTTTCTTCTCATTTTGAGCCATACCATGACTCAAATTGTGCCATTGAGTTGGTTCCAAACCTGTATAGGGTTTCTGAGACTGTAAGCCTTCACAGGAGGCAAAAATCCTCATCTTTCTCCCGCAGAGTAGCTAATAGATTCAAACTGCTGACCTTACAGTTAGCAGGCCAATGTGTAACCCACTATGCCTCCAGGGATCCTTAGGTTATACAGTTGAAAAACCAAGTATCATTTTGGCCAAGAGGCTGAAATTAACATCATGAGGGGCAGATGACCATTATGTTTAGAGATATGATACCCTAAGGAGAATATGTCATCACTTAGTAATATTCTGACTGAGAATGCATAACCTGACTCTAATTATGAGGAGGAAATAAACTGAAAATGAGGAATGTTCTTTTAGAAAAAGGAATAGTAGGAGACTATAAAAATGGCAATTTATGAAAGACAAAGGAAAGCTACAGAAATATGGAACTTTTACTGAAGGGGGCAGTAGAAGGATATTATCGGGTCAACTGTCAAAATTGGAAGGGTTGATTAAAAAAATGTTTACTTATCTCAGTGTTAAATTTACTGTACCATCAAGTTGGTTTCAGCTTTTATAACTACAGTAAAATTAAAGGGTCACTCTAAGAGTGTATCTCTAGTCTTAGCAAATGAAGTTATGGGAAATAGTGGAATTAAAAGATAATGAAATTTTTCCATGAACTTTGTGAAGCACCTTAATACATAACCTGGGAGTGCTGTGGCTCTAGAGGATAAACACTGGACTACTAACCACAAAGTTTGTGGTTCAAGCCCACCAGTTGGTCCAAGGAGAAAGATGAGGCTTTCTGCTCCCACAGAGATTTATAGCCTTGGAAACCTTGGGGTTGCAATGAATGAGAACTGACTCAACAGCATTTAATAACAACAAATACATATCCATAGGATATCCGTAGGATAAGCACTGAATTGGTAACTGCAAGTTGGCATCTCAAACCTATTAGCTGCTCTCGGAATCCCTACACAGGGTTGCTATGAGTTGAACTGACTCGATGGCACACAACAACAAATAGTACCCTCTGCCTTTGAGTTGATTCCAAGTCAAACTCATAGAGACCCTATGGGACTTCCAAGGCTGTAACTCTTTAAGGAAGCAGACTGCTACATCTTTCTCTCATGAAATATCTGGTTGGCTTAACCACTGTGCTGATATATTATGTTGTTGAGTTGGTTCCGACTCATAGTGATCCTGTATAGGGTTTCCGAGGAGCAGCTGGTGAGCTTGAACCGCCAACTTTGTAGTTCAAACAGCTTTGCAGTCTGGCGCATTAATCCACACACAGCGCCACACCAGGACTCCAATCTGAATATACAGGGGTGTTACTTGTATTGTTTTTATTTAAAAACTGGGAGAAAGAATCTAGGAAGAACATAACTGACACTTGTATGGAAGGTATTTCCTGGAAAGCTACCACCTCATAGAATCATTCATCCAGTTTCAGCGTCTGTACTTTGAACTAATAGGAGTAGGTGGACACAATGAATTAAGCCTTCTTGTGGCGGAGATTGCTACGTGCCCATGGGCACCAGTAGCTAAAAGACAGGGCGCTTCAGAAAGTTTGTGGAAAAATTCCTTTATCTTATCTGTCAGTCTACATAGAGCACCAAATATCTAAGGCATCATCACCTCCTGGTTCTTCAACTTTTAATACCTAAGAAACTAACCCCACTTCTACTGAGGAGTTCCCCCACTCTGCTGGTCTTACCTGCGGATCTGCTTGAGCACATAGTCTCTGCTGATATATTTAATATTTTCTTCTATCACTGAACGGACACCATCTTCTTCAGTCAGTTGTTTCTCCAGCCATTCCACCAGATCCTTATTATTGTCCCAAACGTAGGCCTGCAAGCAGAAAACTCATGGTCAAGAACCAGGGATCAGGCCAGGCCTGGCCATCTGATTGTTCAGTAACTAGAAAGTTCACTCCAAAAGCTTGCTTAACGTTCACATGTTGTGCATGCTTCTCCCTTTATTGTTGGCATCCTAGTAGAAAGAGGAAACACGTTCCAAGATAGGAGGTATACTCATTCCTCCTTTTGATTTCCTTCCTGCGATGCAAACAGACCTTGCAGTCCAGTGTGACACTTCAAAGTGTTCTCTTGGGTGCTTGCTCCAGAACGCATCAGCGCTCAACATTCCTACCTGACTATTGGCAGACTCTACAAAGGCTAAAAGAATTCAGTATGACCACATCTGAGAGAAACAGTTAAAAGCCCAAATTATTTAGGAACGTGCTAAAGGTGAATTTTGAAATGAAAGGTGTATGTACCAAGGAACTGAGACACAGTTCGTAAGCTGTAAGTCTATGTATAGTTGCAGTCAGGCATAGTGAATGGGTTGCCTCGACTTTCCTGGACTACCTCATACCTCAGCCCTTCACTGTATGTCTTCTGGAACATATGGCCCACTATCTTTCACCAAGGCAACCTGGAAGGGATGAGTGTGAGGTAGGGTAGAGTCATCAGGTCAGAAACCTAACCTCCATTTTATGATCTGTGGGAGTATCAAAAGGGTCAAGAGGTCTATAACCCTGAAACTCTCAACAAACCACCTCTCGCCTCCTGTTTTCAAGATCATTTAGCTGAGTATTTCCTAGGTAGTTGGTTACATGGTAATTCAAGAGTGTGTTAGAGCCTAATAGCCTTCTCCTTGCTCTCTTCTCCTCTCATTTTCTTTACAAATCATTTAGGAATCGTTTTGTTAATGGTTTCCGGAAAACCAAGTACCACCATTAAGGCTCATTCATATTTATGTCATTTTGTTTGGGTAATTAAACACAAAGCTCGTCATTTAAAGGTGCGCTATCCTTCTCTGTTATCACTAACGAAGTCAAAGTCAGAATGACAATGAGTTTGGTGCTGTAATTTAATAGGTGGGTGCATTAGGGACGCTCAGAGGCTTTGAAGCTTGAGATGTGACTACAGGAGACCTGTCTAAGTGCAGTAGTGCAGAAGCCACACAGAGCTGTGATCCCGGGGCTGCACACGGCACAAAGGCACGTTTTCATCACCTCTTCAGGAGGCACCAAGCAGTAAGAAACTGAGCACTGGGCTGCTTTCATACTTTCTATTTCGTGCCTTTAAAAAAGAAAGCTTTTCTTTTTAGACTCTTGCTTTTCCCATCTCTAACTTAGCTAGTAAGTTTACTGTGACTGGTTTTTATATAGCATTTCATTGATTTCCACATTCCTAAAAATTCTTAGGGGTAGCACTGGACTGCTAACTACAAAACTGGCATTTCAAACCTGCCAGCTGCTCCTCAGAAACCCTATATATAGAGTTGCCATGAGTCAGAACCAATTTGAGGACACTCAATAAGAATTTTTGCAGTTACACTATGTGCAGGATTAAGATCAGCAATACCGGACCATTTCTAGCTCGTGTTGTTATCCTTCTTTGTTCCAACATATATCAGCCTTCCACTTAGGGTGGTGTGGCCGATGGAGTGCAAACCTGAGCAAGCCTGTCGATATCTCTGGGACTTGGTTCAGGACTAAGGACATCTCTTGAAGCTAACAGGCAGGAAAGTCTTTTGTTTCCCAGGAAAGGTGGTACACCACATCTACCTGTAAGTGGGAGTAGGGAAGTTCTCCCTATTGGGTGGTTGGTTGAACTCACTCTGGCATAAGGCCCAGCTAGCTGCATACCCCTTGTGTGGTGGGATACACCCACATTCCTTAAACTGCTGCCACTTGAACCTCACACTTCCGTTATTGGTGATTTAGACTTCTGCCTACTGCTTGAGAACTTCCATATACACTTCCTGCTTTGGAAAATTTTTGCAGGAGGAAAAAATAAAATGAGTATTTCTTGGGTATCAGAATAAAAAAAAAACCCTAGATTTACCCAAGAATCCCAAAGCCTTTAGTTTAGGAGAATATTTAATACTCTTATTAATCAGTTTTAATCCGTTTGCTTTTAATTAAGAAACAGCATGATGCTTTCCTATCAACATATGCCAGGGAGCAGATTAATTGTGGCTTAAGATAACTCTCCTTGATTGGTGCAATGTATTAGCTAACGAGATGCCTGCTTCTAATGATGCTCAGACACTACTCTGGAAAGCCAGCTAGCCTCTAGAGAAAACTCCTGCCTCCCCCTCGAGCAGCCATAGAGCATGCTAGGTGTTTAAATTAAACATAAACAAAGTTACCACACAGGATTAGAGCAATGCACTTCCAAGTTAAAGTCTTCCCCTTGAAAACATGGGCCCATACAGGTAAGATTTGCTGTTCAGAGTACAACTGATGACAACCATCAAGCCAAAACCCCAATAACGTTTAGATCACAGCCCAGAGCAGGAAGGCAGAGGGCCATAAGCCCTACAGGGCCACAGGTTTGACACATGCTGTGAGCTCATTAACTCCCCCAGTTAGGGATCCTTGAGTTCTTTGCTTGCTCTCTTAGAACAGAGTTGTGTGCAAGACTCATCATTTTAGCCATCCAGAAGGATGAGCCAATCCCCTTTCCTAGGAGGAAAAAAAGCCATGACCACTTCTGTTCTTAAAACAAAAAAATACAGTGTGGACTTGACGAAAGTGTGATATGCTAGACTGCTAACTTCATGCCAGGCCATGTGCCCATCCCTCATCCCAACAGAACATTCTACTACCAATAAAACAAAAGTAAGTATACACCCTAACAGTAGCCCTGCACTACACATTCGGCTGACACTTTTATCCACAGATGCAGAGAGAGAGAGAAAGGTAAGCAGCTCAGGCACTAGCCAGCCTCACTAATTATACATGGCACTTAGTCTATCTTACAAAATCGAAATGACATGTTTGGAAACTTTCTTTTCTAACATATTTCATAGGTGAGACCTTTCTTAATGGTGCAGCAGAGCCAGGGGCACAGTATAACGGATGTGAGCCCCAATTACCAGGCCTTACGAATCTGCTTACTTTCTTAGCTGCCCAGAGATGCTTCCCGCAGGGAAGGGTCCAACTTCCTAGGAGCCATGTAGCCCCGCAAGGGGTGGGGAGGCACATATCCAGGAGTATAAGCATACTTCAGAAAGACATTTTCAATATATCTACCCACCTGAAGATGAGGAAGGAACGTGATTTCTTTAGAGGCTTTGAGCAAGGTCAGTAGCACAATAGCACAATGTCATGTGGGTTAGGTATGAGCCAGGTCAGTCTGTCCCAGCCATGGGCCCACACGGTCAAGCAATGCTTCCCAGGTACAAGGACTATCCCATGGGCAGCCTGAGGCCATGCTAGGGGGGGACAGTGGAAACCAAACAGACCTATCAATGGGGCTCTTTCTGTCTAGCATCTTCTAAAGGGCTTTCATTGACCATTTATTTCAAAATGGTAGCAAACTGACAACTATCTATACTAAAAGAATGTATGATGGCATTCTATATAGGCGGGTACATTGTTATTGTTAAGTGCCATCAAGTACACTAGAGCAAATCAAATGACATGACATAACCATCTGCTATGCTTAAGGACCAACCCTCTCCCCATCATTATGTTAACACATTTCTACTCTTTGTTAAAAGGTAAAACAGTAATACACTACACTAACATGCTGACAGAGAAAAGACATGTCCTGTGTGTAGTTGAGGGCTTGTACTTAGCACTGTTTAAAACTCACTGAGTCCAGTTTACACAGGAGAAAATGGAGGCTTAAATGATATGGTCAAGTTGTAAATGGCAAAGCTGGGATCCAACAAGTTAAGAGAAATTCCAAAACTGATGTTCTTTTCATTGCTCCATGGGCTGGATGGATCCAATCTCAATTTCTACATTTGGAGTTTGGTGAAAAATTAGTCTGAAAAACTACACAACAGCCACAAATCTCAAATTGTAAACCTCAGAATCAAGTATGAAACAATGATGTGCCATGTTCTTAGGATCCACATTAAGTGCCAGAGTTCTTGTTTTTGCAGGGAGCCCTAGTGATGTTTTTCTTCTTCGTACAGTGGAACTATGAAACCATAAACCCTACTATCCTGTACCTCTAACACAGAACCTATAAGGGAAACAAGAGAACCACAATGCTCAGCTATACCAGTGTCTTCAAATTTTCTGTCTAGGAATCACTAAAATGCTCTGGGAAGGGAGTGTGGTGGCTCTGTAGGATAAGCACTGAACCACAAGGTCAGCCCACTAGATACTCCGTGAGAGAAAGGTGAAGCCTTTCTGCTTCCGCAAGTTTACAGCCTCGGAAATCCTGTACAGGGTTGCTGTGATTCAGAACTGATTAGACAGCACACACAGTATGATCAGAGAGACATCACTGTTTGAAGAAGCCCAAAAGGAAAACAGTGACGTCTGAAACACTAAACAGCACCTACAGCAGCCCTCCCTGAGGCCACAGAAACTGCTCTGTAACACTGCACCACTTTATCCTCTCAAGGACAATGCAGATTTTATTACCCACCCCAACCCCCACCTGCTGGGTCCTGCTGAGCCTGCAGAATAGGAAGGAGCTTTCAAAGCCTCATGCCCTGATAAGCATAGGATCATCTGTCTGTCCTCACTTCTTCTCCTCAACAGTCTTAGGCTGAGAGCTTGGGGGAAAGAGGCACAAGGAAACCGATCTCAATTCTGGAGTACAGTTGGGTCCCAGTGCCTCTGGCAGCTGCCTCCCAAACATCTGTTAGCAGACAGATTGCAAGCCTGGCATCTGCTACATACAGGCAACTGTTGTTTCCATTGATAAGCGATGGCAATGACCCATTTCTTCATATACACACTCCCTGGGAGCAGGACACACTAAGGAACAACTGAAGGGGCCTTCTCTACTCACTTCACACTCAGGGGAAGCCATCCTTCCCCTTCCTGTATCCACTGAGGCCATGCACGTCCATTAGTGACTAATGTGGTGAGGAAGCAACACGGGCCTTCATGGCCACACACACATACACACACTCCATTTACCTAGCCGGCCACTCTGAACTGGAGAACAACCTCTCATTTTACACTTGCATGGCTTTCAATGCCAACTTCCACTGGAAGCTGCCAGTAGTCACTGACAAAATTGTCTCACTCAATTATGATGCCACAGTCTAACCTTAACCTGAACCAAATGTCACATAAGGCTGAGCTCCCCCGCTGCACATCTGAAATATTTATCCAAAGCAGCTTTTCAGTCATAAAAAAAAAAATAGGCAGACTTAACACAAAGGTAAATCACCAATTCACTGGCTTTCAACTGATAGCAAATCTTGGAGTTCTTGCCTGAGAACCCTTAGCAAAACCTTCAGGTGGTGGTGGTAACACTGGAGACCTTCTTCATGGGCCAGGACCCTTCATGCCCTCCAGCCCCCCTCCCCTCATCAATTACCAAACATTTCTGAGCATGTGTCTATCAGAAAAGTATATACTTTAAGCACATATTGACAATATTCTGACTAACTACATGTAATTTATGATTCACTTTTAATCCACATCCTACAAGGAAAGATTTAAAACTAAAAAGGAAAAGTTTTAAGATTTTCTTCCCATACACCTTATGACTGATTGTCCTGTGGACACCAATCTTCTGACTCCACCACGGACTGTTGCCCTTGCTACCTTGTCCTGGCCTCAGAACTGCCCCATTCCTAACCTGTAGGCAAAGGCATCAGGAAAGCCATTTGAATGGGGTCAATGCTTCAAGGAATGGGTGCTCTCTCGGAAGTCACCCCAGGAAGAGGCTGGTTACAGCTTCCTGAATGCAAGGTAGACATTTCCTTCTAGCTCTTATTTAAAATGAGAAGATCTTCAGTTCTACTCACAGCATCTCCAGCCTAAATTATTACCTCCTTCTTATTCTCTTCGGATTTACCCTCCACACATCCCACGAAGTCTTTCTAAAACACAAATCTGATTTTGTCAATCTGCTGATTAGAACACCTCAGTGGCTTTCTGCGGACCTCAGGATGGAGTCCAGACTCTTCAATACAGCTAACAGAGCTCTGCATGACTGGCGTCCTGCTGACAGCTTCTAATCTGGCACCCAGCTTCTGAGCTATAAAGAGCTAGCTGCCATTCCTTTGATGCACAACACTGTTGCTTTTACGTCAGGAATAAGCTTCCTTTTCACTTGGTTAATTCCTACTTTGTTTTAGGTCTCTGTGGAGACATCACATCTTCAGAACTCTTTCCAGACTCTCCCCCTCTGTGCTCCGTGATGTCTGGGTTTGCAGTGTTGAGCACTGGAATCACTGTCATGACCCCTTAACTTCGCTGTCTCCCACTCTAGCTGATGAGTGCTGTGTGCATAACAACATCTTCTGTCTCCATACCCTGGGGCCTGATGAAGTATCTGGCATGTAGCAATTGTTTCAAAAAAGGATGGTTGAATGATTTCTTAAGTGTCAAAAGATGCTCTGCTGCCTCTCTTAAGGTGTGTCCTAATGTATTACTACTCTAGAGGTGTGGAGTAATACTCAGGACTATATGTTTTTTATTTCATTCCAGTTACCTCGAGTCCAGAAGTTCTTAGATGACAAAGTCTGCAATCCTTAGGTGGGTGTGAGGAACATAGCACAAAGGCTCCTCCATGGGTGCCCCACCTACCTTCACAGTTCCTTCTACCTCTACAAACCATCGTCTTAACATGGCCTGGATCTGGCCATCAGTCAGCTCAGGGTTGGCATTGTGGATTTTCTTCTTGACCAAGTCCTCCAGCAGAAGACGCCTGAGACGCCAGTAGAAGAAAGTACGGGATGTTTTCCAATCCAGGATGTCCTTCACACAGATAAGAATTAGAGGAGTCATGTCAGCGTAACCCCACAGCATAAAAACCTGCTCTTTCGGGAGTTGCCTACACCTCCAGACATCTCAGCAGTTCAACAGCTGTGCACTGCACTGGGGACTGGCTAATGCTGACCCAACACATGGCTGAGATGTTCTGGGGGAAAAGCTGTGAATTCCCAGATAACTGGAGTGAGTAACTGGTTTGAACAGACTGCTCAAATGACTTGAATGCAGATCAAACATGAATTAGCTGCTGCTAGAACTTCGACCTGGTAGTAATCCACAGGCTGAAAACTACCTGGAGAGCCACACTACCAATAAAGTCACATGTGACTCAGTTTCCCACCAGTAAAATGCAGCTAGCCTCTTGATGAGTTCTAGCATGATAATGGATATGGAAAGGGGAAAATGCTCTCTTAAAACTTGGAAGTGATTTTATCTGCACAAGTTGTTTCACCCAGTCCTAACAGCTCTCTGCTTATGAACTCCATGCATGCGCTCGCTTGTGGGTGGGTCTCTGACAAGTCAGGAGAAGTGGCAGCCATTGTACTTACGTTAATAACACCCTTCTCCTGCATCCGGCCTGGTGTGTCGTGCAAGTCAGCAAACTGCACAGCTACCTGATGGTAAATGGGAATTAGGAATTCCTCCCGTTCCTTCAGCTTGTTCTCCAGTTCCTTCCGCTCAGCTGAGCTTAGCTCTGGGGTGCCTGCAATTAGATACAGCTGCCCATCACACTCTGTGATGACCAAGAATCTCTCTACACAGCAGCAGACACAGTCATGGGAAACTCAGAGCCCACCCAGCCCCCTTCCTTCTGTGGCCTGGCTGTCCATTGTCCTCACCGCCTCTTTGCTGAGTAACAGGACTGTACAGGAGATGCAGGACGTGGCCTCACTTTACCACAGAGAGCCCACATGTTCTTTTTTCTCTTGTGGAGGTCATAACTATGAAAGCAGCCACAGGAGCCCTTCATTCCCCTGGTTTCTCAATTCAAACCACCACTCAGAGCCCTGCATTCCACATCAGTAGTTCCTTTCTGTATTTCTTCCCCATGGGAGGCCAGGGTTGACACAGCAGTGGCACCATAGCCATCCACTGCTGACCAGTGTTGGAGCAGCTGGGCTATTCCACATGTGGGAGTAGAGCATCCTCTATGCTTCTGAGCAGAAACCAGCAGCTTTTGTTTCCCCTTGGCACACCAGATACTCACCAAGCTTGGTAAGTAAGCTGCATTAATTACTTCTAATCTCAAATTCTACCACTCATCTGTCAGCCTGTCATATTCTGGTGGCTTGCATGTTGCTGTGATGTACCAGGTATTTCAAATACCAGTAAGGTCAAATATCAGTGGAACAATTTCCACACTAAGACTAGGAAGAAAGGTCTGGCAATTTACTAAAAAAAAAAAAAAACAACAATGAAAACTATGGATCATAACAGAATATTGTCTGATGATGCTATTCTGGATCTGGAATGCTGGAAGATGAGTTTCCCTAGATTGGAAGGCACTCAAACTACTCAGGGGACAACAATGATGAATTTGTACATACCAATGATGTGAAGATGCTTAATTTCATTCAGCTGTACCGGAGTCACCATGAGTTGAAGCCAACTCAGAACAGTTACAACAACCTCCAACTAGAGCCAGATCAGTGTGTGTCATGTCAGCGCACTGGACTCACCAGCCTCCTGGGCAGTCATTGAGCCACCACTGACCAGAGTAACAAAGAAATACCAGTTCTTGGGCTTAATGAAGGAAAGGGAGGGCGAGGCAGTCCACAAACCCCATTTGGATCATGAAGCTTATAAGCAGGCAGTATCTTATTCAATAGATGGACTCCCTCCTTGTCAATCAATAGTGTCCCAGTAGAGGTGCTACTATACTGTACCTTTCTTCATTACTCTTAGAATGGAACCTGCAATCAATACTGAAAATTTAGCTGCCTGCCTAGTAAGGAAGAACAGGTCTAGCTGAAGGAGCCCTTAATGCTGGGGACAACCTGAAGTGCTTTGTCACCAAAGCTGACAAATACATGACCACAGGAAAGGCCTTGTTTTTTATGCTACTATGAATCATATACCATAAACAGCCCTGGGCAGCTGAATGAGCCATAAGTATTATGCACACACATGTTAACAGAACAGGGATGTAACTAGAGTGCCTACTTTCGTTTTTATGAGGTTTTGGGATACCCAACTTAATCTCTCTTTTTAAAGTAACTCATCACTACTGTAAAGCTGTGATGAAGGGTGCTGAGGTGATCTATGTTAGAGCCCAAGGAAAGAAGGCAATCACTGACCTCGGTCAGGCCACTGACACTCAGCTTCTTTCCAAAACAGATACACTGTGTGAGTGTTGGGCCCCACCCTCTGGAAGGAGATGAAGGTTCATTCATTCTACTGTAGATCTGAATGAACTGTATCCTGCTTGGAGAACTACTGGAGGAGACCTGACTAGTTTCTTTTGAGATGAAACTTTCTCAGCTAGAACATTCTTAAGAGAGAACAAAAACCATCTTTCTCCTCCATTAATAGGAATCAAGAGGATTTACAACATTTCCTGATGAAGATCAAAGAGCACAGCCTTCGGTATGAAAACAAAAATCCTCACCACTGGACCAATAAACAACATTCTTATCAATGAAGAAAAGATTGAAGTTGTCAAGGACTTAATTCTTCTTGGATCAACTATCAACACAGAAGCAGCAGTCAAGAAATCAAACGACGTATTGTGTTAGGCAAATCTGCTGCACAAGACCTTTTTAAAGTGTTGAAGAGCAAAGATGTCAGCTTGAGGACTAAGGTGCGCCTGACCCAAGCCATGGTATTTTCAATAACCTCATCTGCATGCAAAAACTGGACAATGAATAAGTAAGACTATAGAAGAATTGATGCTTTTGAGTTACGGTGTTGGAGGAGAATATTGAAAGTGCCATGGGCTGCCAAAAGAACAAACAGATCTGTATTGGAAGAAGTGTAGCCAGAGTGTTCCTTGGAGGCCAGCATGGCCAAACTTAATCTCTCATACTTCGGAAATATTGTCAGGAGGGACTGGTCGCTGGAGAAGGATATCATGTTTGGTAAGGTGGAGGGTCAGAGAAAAAGAGGAAGAGCCCCAATGAGATGGTTTGGTCAAGTGACAGCATAAATAGACTCAAGCGTAGCAATAGTAGTGAGGTTGGCCCAGGACCAGGCAGTGTTTCATTCTGCTGTGCATAAGGTCACTGTGAGTCGGTACCACCACCATGGCCCCTAACAACAATAACAACAGGAATCAAGACTCCCTAGGGACACTGATTTCAGGGCTGGAACAGGAAAATATAAAAGCCTGGAACTACTCTGACAAAAAGTAAGGAAACATTCCACAAATAACGGGGACATGTAAATAGCAGCCAGTTAGCTAGTGGAAGCACCTTCTAAATCTGGGACAAAATGGATAATCTGAACATCAAAATAAAATATATTTTATTTTGATGTTCAGATTATTTTACATACTATATGAGTATTGATGGCGTAAAACAAGAATCGAATCCATTCTAATATAAATGGGGGAGGGGGAACATGAATGTCATCGAGTCAATTCCAACTCATCGTAATCCTGTATACGGTTTCAGAGGAGCAGCTGGTGGGTTTGGGTTTGAACCGTTGACCTTGTGATTCAAACCAACCCTACAGCACCACACCAGAACTCTAACAATGAATAAATGTAGACGAAATGATGAATTTAGAAAAGCACCATTTTACAACCATCAGTCTAAGTGATTCACTTTCATCAATGAAGGTTAAAACTAGTGGGCAAAAGTTTGATGAGTAACAGAATACTTAGATTGTGTCAATGTATGTCTTCATGAATTTTTAATTACAAAAGGGAAAATGGCAACTCTATAGTAGATTAAAGGAGCTCTGGTAGAGTAGTGGTTACAAACCGGGCTGCAAACGGCTAGGTCAGCAGTTCGAAACTACCAGCTGTTCCTTGGGAGGAAGATGAGGCTTTCTTGCTCCTGTAAAGATTACAACCTCGGAAACACTCTACAGGGTCGCTATGAGTTGGAACCGACTCCATGGCACATAACCACCACCACCACAATAGATTAACCTAGTTAACAAATAAGTAATGAAAATTACTATCCTTGCTAATAGGACAAATTCACATCACATGCCTCCTGACAATATCGTGAGAAGGACTTAAGATCCCTTCTGTGTTCCTGCCAACAACGCATAATCTGAATGTAATCTAGGAAGTGTAAGACAAACCAAAGTTGAAGAACATGCCACCAAAAAAGAACAAAAGGTGTGATTATATAGTCCACAAAGAAAAGACAATGTTCTATATTCTACTTTGGTAAGTAATGACTAGGGTCTAACAACTTGTGAGAGTTGGCAACTACTGGTCTCTCCCTGTTCAAAACAAATAAAAGAAAATCAAAGATGCATAGAAACAAATCATCCAGTTGACTAATGGCCCAGTGAACCTCAGCTTCCACAACCCTAAGATCAGAACTAGATGGTGCCCAACTACAACTACATATAGATATGAAGGAAATTACATTAGAAGATCCTGGATACAGCTGGAGAAATGTTGAAGAATTATCAACCATTTGAGATCAAAAGGATAAAATTCAGAGGGTGAAGAAAAACGGAAGAATGGAAATGGGAAACAGGAAGTAGGGATTGCAATCAATGACAGAATTGTATGAATTGATTTGTTCTGTAAACCTTTACCCAATTATAATTTTACAAATTTAAAAAACCAAAAATCTGGCCTATACTGTTCAAAAATGGCAAGCCTTATGAAAAGAAAGACTGAAAAACTATTCCAGATTAAAGGTGACTAGAAATTTGTGGTCTGTGACTGGATCTCAGATTGGAGAAGAAATAAACACACAACTACAAAGGACATTACTGGGACAACTGGTAGGTAAAATTGGAATATGAACCATGAACTGTTAAGTGCCATCAAGTCGGTTCCAACTCACAGTGACTCTCCTTTACAGCAGAAGTGTTAAGTGCCATCAAGTCAGTTCCGATTCATATCAACCCTGTATTAGGTTTTTGAGGAGCGACTGGTTGGTTTGAACAGCTGACCTTGTGGTTAGCAGTCCCATACTAATCCTACAGCACCAACCCAGGACCTATGTTTGGAAATTATATAGTGTTTATGAGTAAAGGATTACAGTATCTACAAACTACTCTCACATGGTGTGTGTGTGCAGGGGAGGAAGTATCTTAGGCAAAGTTTTCTAGAGAAAATCAGTGCAACATATATATAGATAGATAGAGAGAGGAGAGAGAGTTGTTTATATCAAAGAAATGGTGTACAATTGTAGAGTCCCCGGTCCCCAGCAGAAGAGAAAGCCTTTCCCGTGTATCTATTATATTGGGCGTATATTACACCTCCAAGGAAACATTCTTTCAATTGATTGGCTGCTTATGGCCACTTATCATAAACTATGCCTGTATTAGGTTTCATCACCACAGGGATAAGCACATCTCAACTGCTAAACCTCTGGAAATCCTGGCCTAGTCAAGTTGACACAGAACCCTATTACAGGAGGCGAGAGAACACTTCAGTGTGTACAAATATTAGTAAAGCAAATGGCAGAAAATGTTAATAATTGGTGCATCGGAAAAAAGGACATCAGAAGTTCTTCATAAGAATATTCTTAATTTTCTGTGAAATTATCATTAAAAATTAGCAAGCTAAAAATCAAAACAAAAACAATTTTAGTGTCCCCCTAATGCATACAATTAATAATCAAAGCTGCTGGGCCACTGTAAAGATCTGTAATTTCAGAAACCCTAAAAAGCAGTTCTCCTCCATCCTATGTACTTGCACCTGTTATGTACCATGGAGTTAGTTCCGACTCGTAACAACCCATTTTAGGGTTTCCAAGGAGTGGCTGGTGGGTTTGAACCATCAGACTTGTGGTAAGCATTCCAGTGTTTTATCGTACAGAGACTCCACTCTGTCTATACAGGGATACTATTAGTCAGATTATTAATTGTTTACCTGTGCTTTATTGACTACGCAAAGGCTTTTGATTGTGTGGATCATGACAAGCTATGGACAACATTGTGAAGTATGATTATTCCAGAGCACTTAATTGTGCTCATTGAGGACTCTGTACCTGGACCAAGAGGCAGTTGTTTGAACAGAACATGGGAACGCTGAATGGTTTAAAATGTAAGAAAGGTGTGCAACAAGGTTGTATTCTTTCACCATACTTACTCAACCTGTATGCTGAACAAATCATCCGAGAAGCTGGGTTCTATGAAGAAAAACATGGCATCAGGATTGGAGGAAGACTCATTAACCACCTGCGATATGCAGATGATACAACCTTGCTTGCTGAAAGTGAAGAGGACTTATAACATTTACTGATGAAGATTAAAGAGCACAGCCTTCAGTATGGATTACATCTCAATGTCAAGAAAACAAAAATCCTCACCACTGGACCAATAAACAACATTCTTATCAATGGAGAAAAGATTGAAGTTGTCAAGGACTTCATTCTTCTTGGATCAACTATCAACATTCACAGAAGCAGCAGTTAAGAGATCAAACGATGTACTGCATTAAGCAAATCTGCTGCACAAGACCTTTTTGGGGTGCTGAAGAGCAAAGATGTCAGCTTGAGGACTAATGTGTGCCTGATCCAAGCCATGGTATTTTCAATAACCTCATATGCATCTGAAAGCTGGACAGTGAGTAAGGAAGACCGTAGAAGAATTGATGCCTTTGAGTTATGGTGTTGGAGGAATATTGGAAATGCCATGGGCTGCCAAAAGAACCAATAGATCCATTTTGGAAGAAGTGAAGAGTGCTCCTTAGAGGCCAAGATGACCAAGCTTCATCTCTCATATTTTGGACATATTGTTAGGAGGGAGCAGTCGCTGGAGAAGGATATCATGTTTGGTAAGGTGGAGGGTCAGAGATAAAGAGGAAGACTCCCAACAAGATGGATTAGTCAAGTGGCAGCATCGATGGAATCAAGCAGTGTTTCATTCTGCTGTGCATAAGGTTGCGATGGGATGGTACCAACTCGATGGCAGCTAACATTAACAGTCAGAATTAACTTGATGGCAGTGGATTTGATGGGATTTGGGCTTCTATTCTATGTGCTTTGTATCTATGAATTCACTTAATCCTCAATAATTTATGAGGTTGATACAGTTATCCCAATCTTTGCCATCAAGTCAATTCTGACTCATAGTGACACTATATAGGATGTGAGACTATAAATCTTTACAGCAGCCGACAGCCTCATCTTTCTCTGATGGAGTGGCTGGTGGGTTTGAACTGCCAATCTTCTGGTTAGTACCCCAGTGCCTATCCCATAGAGTTACCAGGGATCCTTAACCCCATTTTACAGGTGAGAAAACTAAGGCACAGAGAACTTAGTAACTTACCAAAGTTACAAAGTCACACAGCTAAAAACAGACCCAGCATTTTGGCTGTAGAAGCTGGGGTCAATGTTCTGTTTCTTTGGTGGCAGTGGACAAGTGCTTCAGCATAGTTGTGAAGTGCCATCCACTTGGTTCCGATTCATAGCGGCCCTTTATAAGGACTCCCAAGGAGCAGTTGGTGAGTTTGAACTGCTGACCTTGCAGTCTAGTTCTTTATCCCACAGTGACACACTCAGCAGCAGTTGTTAAGTGTCATTGAGTTGGTTCCAATCCATAGCAACCCTTTATAGGGTTTCCAAGGAGCAACTGGTGAGCTTGAACCACCGACCTTGTAATTCAAACCGGCTTTGCAGTCCAGCGCATTAACCTGTAGTGCCACACAGCATCTCTTTAATCTCAGAAAAGGCTAAGTAAGTAATTTTGGCAGACTCCTGGCTAATCATGCTGAGGAGGTTCCATCTTAATTCCATTCCACCACTACAACCAGCCCAATGTCTCCAGTGATTCCCAGATGTGGGTCAGGCCTAAAATTTAAGGACTCCTGGTTTGCTGCTGTAGAATCAGCACTGGACTACCAACCACAGGGTTGGCAGTTCAAACCCACCAAAACCAGCTCTTCTCAGAAACACTAGATAGTGTTCTGCACTGAGTCAGAAGAGACTTCACAGCACTTGACAACAACTCCTGTTATTGTGATCTGAAGAACTAATACAACAGTAGGTTATATCACTGTCTGAGGGCAAGAGAGGGCAGGACCACGGATGCAGTGAACAGGAGTTTATAGGCCCCTTAGGTTCCGTGTTTCCATTATTCCATTCCTGCCCCTTCCTGCCTTCTGAGCTTTTTTTTGGGACAACCACTGCCCTTTTACTCTGGTATGATTGACTGTACTAAGGAATACAATCTTCCCTGCTGTTACTATTCACTTTATAGGCCTGTCTATTGTTTTGGCTGAAAGTTGGTCCCTGGGAGGTTCCAGACCCTTTTGACATTCTCCTTTTGGATAAACAACCAACATGGCACCTGGATGATATGTGGTGGTTGTTGTTAAGTACTTACTGAACATTTACTATGTGTTGGATAATGCACTCACCAATTTCAGGAGCACACAGGTCAAAAAATAATGTACCGTCCAACCTGGTCAACTGTTAACACTATAACGATACTAAGCATTTTCCAAGGTGCTTCATAAATATTATCTCTAACTCTTACAACAATACAACCTTACAAATCGGTTCTTTTGTTTTACCAGAGACAACTAAGGCTCTGAGATGGAAAGTGACTTGACCAATAACATCAGCTGTTGGTGGTAGTCAGGATTTATACTATGTCTGGCTCTCTCCCAAGTTCTTCCCCATTAAATGTTACTGAAGGTGGCCAAGCAGGTGGTGCCAGAAAGGAATTTCCTGGAGAGTGTGGTTCATTCTTCTAGAAGTTGAGAGGAAGGCTCAGCGTCCTGAGCTGAAGAGGGAATACATAAGGGCTGAGAAGTGGAGCATTCTGGGAAAAAGGTTATGGCTTTACCAAGTTGGAGATAAAAGAAGGCAAGCTCCTGGTCCATCCAACCAAGCTGTTCTAGAGCTCTGAAAGAACACCAAATAAACACCTGAGGCTAGGAAGATCACAGAGCATTTCCTTGAAGGCTAACTTGCTCGATTCCTCTGACCCACAGTTTAAGACCTACTTCAGAAAAGCATTAAAGCAAAAGAAAGAGAATTATGGATTTTCAAATGCACATGAGAAGGACTAGGTTATATATGCTTTTTTTTGGTGGGGGGAAGGTTTCTAAATTTTATTTTCTACAATAAAAGGCTGCTCTGAAGCTAGTTATATATCCTTGTGTTGCACACTGAGGCCCCTCTCCCCTTGTCCAGCAAAGCAGCCAGCCCCGTAATGATTTAGGGGAGATTAACAAATATGTCAATGTCTATTTTCTGCTTAATTTAAAAGCGGCGTCTATAAAGATTTTTGACTTCTGAACCCTGTTCTCCTGAAAGAAAGAAGGTAAGAATGAGGTGGGGGATAAAGAGTGATTATCCTATCATTGATCGTTTGTCAGGAGCATTTCTTATTCACTGGACTATTGTAAAAAGCTAAGCTCTCGATCAATCCTGTAAGCTCCCTGTACAATTAAATATCTTGGAATGGTTTTCTTTCTTTTCTAGCCAGATTGCAGGGCCTCAGGGTTTTTAGGAAAGCAAGTTGGTGTGCGAGCGTGTGTTTGTGTGTGTTTAAGACTATACCACAGAAAGGAAACTCGTTCTTTTCTAAAATCCTACTTTAGGAAAAGGCTGCAATGAGAGAAAAAAGGTGGGTGGTGCCCACCCCTTCCTTTTGAAGACTTCTAGAATAAAAAGTCTCTATGAAGTCTTAAAAACCCAATCTTATAACTTAAACTTTTTAATATCAAGCTAAGTACAGAAGAGGTTTGAGGAAATAATTAACATTGAGATGCTACTGTGTGCTAGTACTGTTTAAGTACCCCATCTCATTTTATCCTCACAACTCTGAAAAGTCTCTTAGTTTACAGGTGAGGAAAGTGAAGTACAAGAAAGTTAAGCCGCATACCCAGGCCACAAAGCTAGGAAATGGTGGAGCTAGGATTTTAAAATGCACTAACACTGTCCTGTAGGGTCACTATGAATTCAAAGAACTGGGTAACACACAAGAAGTCTGCTTCTCTAAGGAACCCAGGTGTCACTAAGCTGGCAGTGGACCCCACCCAGTAGTTCTGCAGGAGGTAAGTTTACCTGGAGACCTGCTCCATGAAGATGGCTGCCTAGGAAATCCCCCGGGGCAGCTCTCCTTTTTCCTTATGGGGTCACTAGGAGTCAAAATGGACTCCACGACATGTAACAAGAGTCTGGGTCTTTAAATGCTACAGCTGAACTTGACCCACTAGTGTCCGAATCTCAGCAGCCTGTCAGGAGTTCTCTGGGACAATGAAGAGCCACAGCTCTCCTCCATGGGGGTCAAAGCTGCAGAGAAACTTCCAGAGGAGACAGCTCCTTGTATAGATAACATCACTCCAAAATGACACAGAGGGCAGAAAGAGAGAAATCCTAGTCTACAGGAGCACCTGGCGAAGCTTTGAATAAAGGCAGACTTGTAGGCTACACATTCTCTGCTCAGCTAAAGGTACTATAGGTGACCTTGAAGAAATCCCTTTCTTTTTCTGAGCTCAGTCTTATGCATGTAACAACATTCCTTATCTGGTAAACAAGGAAATGTTATAAAAGAAAGTGATATTAAAGTTAAAAAAAAAAAACCCCAACAGTTTTAACTTTATGGGCTTTCTTCCTTATCCCAGGAAAGCAATTTGCTTTGATTGGTTAAATACTTAAGACGTTAGAGGTAAGAACTAGACCACCCTCACCCACAGAGCTCCGGAATATCTCACCTATAAGAACATGTAACCATACCTCAACCTTGAGACTGAAAAATAAGCATGAAAAAGGCTGGAATCTTATTAAGATTCAGAGTACAAACACAACTAGCTGTTTAAAAGATCTATGTAATCACATTTTCTATGTTGAAAGAAATTTCTCTATAAAAACAGTAAGATGGGGGTGGGGGAGTGGACCTTGTAAAATTATTTCTATATCCATAACAGGTGTGCCTTTCTTTACACAAAAGCATTCTTGAAAAACTGTGTAAATCAGATTCTGTTTTAAATGCCTTAAGGGAGCTATTTAGAAGGAACCCTGTAGTGAATCCTTTGGTAAAGCAAATAATCCTTTTGTAATGGGAATAATTTCTCCCAATGTATCTAGTTTTTATAAAATCCCATTTTCATATATCTGCTTTTCTTCAAAGGGGGCCATACCTATCTAAATACAACTGTATTTGCATATTGATTTTAACAGCAATCTTCTCAAGGGATGTTTAACCCTAAAGTTCCTTGCACATTTTTTTTTTCCTGTTCATATTTTTTAAAGTTATTTGAGTTGAAATCAGATTTCCAATAAAATTATTAAAACAAAGCATCATTCCTTTTGTAACCCTGGTCTCCTGTGCCCACATGCAAACACACACACAGAGGAGTCAGGAAATAGCATAGAATTTTAAATTCTCATAGGAATTATGCCATGGCAGTGTACTATTTCCTTTCCTCAATTTTTCTCCCCGAGTCTGGCAAGTTGAGGACCATGAATCTGGATCACATAGGGCCAAATGGGGAAGAGACATATTGTTGATCACAGCCTTCAGGCAGGCAAAAGCTCACGTCTACTCCAACAAAGTGCTCATCAGGACCTTCTGGCCTAACAGAATTGTGAATAGCTGCTTCCTGGAAGGAGGCAAACCGGTGGTTTTAGAAATATAATCAGATTAATAGACAAAAATGACCCCTACTCCTCCCCCCCTCAATATATCACTCTTGCACTCCAACTGTATCAAGCTGAACAGCTTTCTGAATCAATGTGATAGAGATGGGTTTCTAGCTGCAGTTACGTTACGGGCAAAGGCAAGATCCCATAATATCTACCTTCATGATATTAAATGTATGTTGTTTATCATCAGCCAACAACCTACTACAGACCCAATGCTTGGTGGCCACATTGCTGGCACAGGACACTAGTGTATAACAGGTGCCAAGGGGGGGCTGCCACTTCCTAGGGATGAATATTGGAATGTCTCCATTTTTCATTCAAGGAAACAACATTCTGCCTCAAACAAGCCCTTTGGCTCTTTTCATTTTATAACATCTTGAAAATGAACAAAAAAGAGATGGGAAACTATATACAGCTCAGATACTCTGGTCACCTCTGCCAGAAAAGCAATTTAACCTGAGTCCCCTTAACCCAAGGGAAGTCTTCAGAAGATGACATTCCTGAAGATTTTTAAGGACATATTTATCCTTATCCACAGCCACAATGTACCAGGGGCACCTTGGACCAGAAGGCAAGCAGAATGCTGGGTAGGACCAGCCAATGGCCTGAAGCAGCTTAGCAGTACTGCCACTGCCTGTGCTCCCAGAGCATGTTCCATGTGGACACAGCCAGGGTGCTGGATGACAGGCTGCCCAGCTGTCTAGAAATGGGGCCGTGACTGAGATGTGTCTGCCTTGAGCAGAATAAAATTCCACTAAGTGTCTTCTTTGCCCAGGTTTTCCTTGTATTGAGAGAGGACGTTGCTTCATATGTAGACTGGACATTTCTCATTCTAAGTTGATTTATCATTTCCTTCTGCACACAAAGGAGTGTAAGAATTCAGGAGAGGATTGGGGGTCACAGCTCTAGAGACCCAGCTAGGAAAGCTGTCTGTCCCATGGCTCCTGACTCTAGAAGGAAGTAGGATGTCACAGAGACACAAAGAGGCCTTGGAAGGCTGGGACTCTATTTCCAGAGAAGGAATCAATTTCATTAAGCCAACTAGAGTGGTAGGATGTAACCTTCTCTGCACTGACTCGACAAAGCCCCAGTTCTGAGGATACAGGGTCAGAATTGGTGCAGGCTTGCAAGATTTTGGAATCTGCTTAATTCACTTTTCCTTCTGGCATGAGTCTCCCCATTATCTCTACTAGGAATCAATGTATTTTTATACTCTGTGATCATAGAACTGTAAACTAGTAGCAATTCACCACATTTTGACCCAAACTAACTGTAATATGACTGACAAAAAGCCATTAAAATATTCAAAATTCTAAAAAGGAGATGAATTCACTCAAATCACAGCACAAAGTTAAATCAAAAGGAGAAGAAGCTGTTAAGAAATTAGGTATTTCTCATTACCCTTAGAGATGAAACAGTAATTTAGATTTTGAATCCAGTCAGTCAATGCACTGGCTTGTCACAGTGATCTGTGGGCATGCACCCCAATGCAGAGAGAGGCTGACGGGATGAGATCAGGTACACAAGATAACATCCATTACGATAGGTTTTTCCTCCACCAGATTTTTCTCAGTGGAATTGACTTTAGGTCACAAAGAAAATGAATGAATCCTAGTCTTATTTAGATCAGGCTCAGTATTCAGCCAAAGAAATCCTAAGGAAAGGCAGAAGAGAGGGAACAAGAACCCCATTCTGAGTTCTAGCTGTCCATTTATTTTGTATCTTGATTTTGGTAGCCCTTCTTTTTGTCTGATTTCCCAATATGGAAACTAAGGTCATTTTCACCTACTTAGTGAAAATAAAAATTGGTCAGATTCTAGTTCTAAGCATTGTGAAAGGAGCCAAAAGTGAAACTCCTTGGATTCACAGTATGTAATGAACCCCTGGATCTGCTGGTGAGGGGGTGTGTGTGATCCGTCTGAGAGACAGGACCACTTCTCTTCATTTCTTTTATACTTCCTGTATTACCTTCAGCCATGGGTCTGAGTGAGCCACAGAGATGGTGCAATACCAAACAAACATGGCCATCTGCTTTATCTAATGATTAAGACTGCAAGGAAATGATGAGTCTTTATGTCTAAAAAATGCTTTACAAATTCAGAGCAAATGTATATTCATCTTTCCTCACACATTCTCCACTGTACAGATGAAGAAACTGATGTTCAGAGAAGTTGAACAGTTTACCTGTATACAATATATCCAAGACTTGTACAGAGACACTGTTATTCCAGATCTACGACTCCTGCTCCCAAGCTGCCTTGGGCCAGAATGTGATTCACACATAGCACTTAGCAGACAGGATTCTTCCTCTAGTGCCATTTTGGTCAAGGTTAAATAAATACAGTTTTCTTGAATATGGATAGGAAATTGGTAATGAGATGATTTGTAACAAATGATTAAACGGTCATCACTTGGGACTCTCCTCCCTCTCTCCTTCCTGTGCTTGAAAAGTTAAAAGGTGCTGGGCGAAGGTGGAAGCAGTATCACTTTCCTTCGAGGAAAAGGAGCTTCAGCCCCACACCCCTCACCCTCCAGTCCTGTGCAAACAGATGTCAGAGAGGATCCCTCTTACTACCACCCAGTTACTCTGAAGGGATGATACCAGCCACTGGGGGGTTAAAAAGAGGCAGTGACCCCCGTTAATGAGTAGGAATTCAGCCGGCGTGCAAGATAAATGGAGCGCCCTCTGCTTCTGCTAGAGTCAGCATGAACTGCGGCCCTGCGGCTTGTTTGTGGCAAATGGAGTGCGCGAAATATCAAAGGGCAGTGATGCAGAAGAAGACCGACTTTGACAAATTTTAAATTGGCCAGAAAGAAAACCAGCAGAAAAAAAAAAAAGAAAAGAAAATTATGCAATTCACTGTGTCCTGCAATTGTTGCATTGCTGACTTTGTACAGAATTAGTGGCATACATAGCAGCAACGATCACTAGATGCTGGGAGCAATTATGAGCCATCTAAGTGAGATGCTTATCAGTGGCTGAAGCTTTTAGAGCTCTCTCCCTGTACAGTTGTAAGTAACTTGCTCTTGAGCTGCAGTTACTTTAATTAAAGTGTATGGGGTTGGTCAGAAGTAATTATCCTGTTTGGAGAAGAGAGAGAGAGAGAATGGAAACCACCTCAACAACTCAGGGTAGCAATAGATTTTAGAAACAACATTGCCAATTTCTTGTTGCATGTATGCATTTCCAGTAAAAGGATCAGACTGTGGTAGGTTAGAGTAATTGGTGGTTGTTACCTAATGGCAAACAGTGGGACACAAACAGGGCTTATTATAAACCCACACCCCCCCTCTGGCAGTGGGCACCCTGGCTTAGGGCTACTGATGCCTGGATGTGCAGCTGCTAGGGTGCAGTCCACGCTCAAGTTTTTCACAATTCTAAATAGTGAGAGTATAAACAGTTCAAAAATGGCATTTTGGAATACAAATGAGCTAGCATATCTCTTTTTACTCCTTCTATTTACTGAGTTTCACTACTTCTTAAAAACAATCTCTTTTTTTCTATTAGAAAAACAAAAACAAAAGAACCTCCAGCAATTGTCTTCACTAATGTAGCAAGGAATCAACCTGGGCAGGAAATCAGATTAAATGAATCTGAAACTCACTCAACTATAGCGTGACTATAGACTCAACACAGAGCTCCGATAGTTTTCTCTTACTGTAAGTGCCTTCCGAAAGCTCCCAAACAAATGACCAACAGGGTAATGGCAAGAAGCATCAAACAGGAATGCTTCCAGAGCTATTGCTACAACCACCTCTGTTGGGAAGCACACAGTGCACAATCTTTACTTCGATTTCTCTAGTGCAGGGTGAACCCAGAGCACTGTCTTGGTAGGTGCTCCACCTTCTGATTCTCACATCTTTTAGAGACAAGCCTGCCTGTCCAAAAGGACAAGCAGAAAGAGGGTACATTCTCTACCTGATTAGGCTGCCCCCAACAGCAACTCCTAGCAAATCATTCTTTACAAGGACATCCACAGGCCTAGAAAGATGGGCTATTTGAACTATAAGGAAAAATCAAAAGAAAAAGCAGGTGACTTTTGCTTCTTTTAGGGCAAACTTTCCCTTCTATTACATACACGATTTTATTCTACCAGGATTCTTACTTACCATGTCGAAGACAGTAAATAAAGATTATCATGAATTTGATCAAATGCTTCAATGCCTCCTCCTCCGGCCTATGAATGCACTCATTACAAATCAGCTGAATGGCTCATTGATTTGCCAGGAGGACAAGCAGACATACCCAATCGCTCAGCCAAGTGAATGTAGACTGGGTCCACCCGACGCATGGTTTTCACCAAATCCTTTTTGCGGAATTTGATTTCTACTGTCCCTTCTGGTTCCAGAACCGATCCCCTAGATCATAGAAAACAAAACAGAAATAGAGGCACTTTAAAGGAAAGAGAAGAATGAAACCAATTTTAATTTGTGGACCAGGAAATAAATTCATTGTGGTTTTGGCCACCATGGTTCACCAAAGAAACCTGAAGGAGAGATGCAGGCACCATGTGAGGTATGAGAAAGGCCTGGCAAAAAGCAAAGTAATTCTCATTACCATACCAGTCTACTTCCATCTCAAAGGAGAAGAATACAGATTCCACCACCTACAGCTGACAAGGGTGACAGGAATCACATTGCTTTCCATGGGAATTTGGGGGTAGAGTGGAGATGATGCAGGTACAGTGGCAGGAAATAACCTCCAACACTTAGACTATAGAATGAAGCAACAAGGATGATGTGTTTGACACCACAACCATCACTGTCAACCTGCTAGTAGAACTCTGGTCAGACACAGTAGATAAGGACAAGTTACAGGGAAAACATTCTGGCTACTGCCATGAAAATGATCTAAGTAAAAAGTGCAGGGGTTACTTTGAGGCATACCAATTTGAGGCATACCAAGGCTAGTCTACTATCAAGAATTTTGCTCCAAACACTTCTAAACTTAAAAAAAAAAAAAATTGTTCCAGTCTGTTTCAACTCATTTTATGGAGTTTCCAAGGAACAGCTGGTGAGTTTGAACTGCCACCCTTGCGGTTCAGTGCACTTTATCCCACAGTGCTGCAGTCCAGTGCTTATCCTACAGCGCCACACCAGGACTCAATGTACATATTAAGCTTTAGTGATATATGTAATAAATTTAATATATATTGTAATACATATTATATATTTAAATATACATTATAATACTCTGTGTTGTGTGTATATATGTGTGTGTGTGTGTGTGTGTGTATATATATATATATATATATATGGAGCTCTGGTAGTGTAGTGGTTATGAATCGGGCTGCGAACCTTACGGTCAGCGGTTTGAAACTACCAGCCGCTCCACGGGAGAAAGATGAGACTTTCTACTCCCGTAAAGATTTACACCCTTGGAAACCCTGTACAGGGTCGCTATGGGTCGTAACCGATTCGACGGCACTTAACAACAACAACAACATATATATATATATATACACATACATACATACATACATATATTTGTGGTGTGGCACTATAGGCTAAGCACTGGACTGCCAATGCAGGGTTGAAGGTTCAAACCCATCAGCCACTCCTTGGAAACCCCATGCAGAGTCGCTATGAGTCACAACTGACTTGACAGCACTCAACATGTACATGTCCCATTGTTAAGGGCTAACAGATATAGGAAGTTAAATAAGTCTATTAAGTGGTAGACCTGGAATGGAAACCATTCTGGTTCCAAAGTCTGAAGAGGAATTGTCTCTGATCTAGTATCAGATCAAACCTAGGTTTATCACCAGTTAACCAACTGCCATTTCCAACATCTGGCAACTCCTTATGTGTCAGAGGAGAGCTGTGCTCCACAGGGTTTCCAATGGCTGATTTTTTTTAAGTAGATACCCAGGTCTTTCTTCCTGCCTCTGGGAGGACTTGAAACTTCAACAATTTAGTTAGCAACCAAGCACACTAACCATTTGCTAGATGCAGGGACTCCCAAATCTAGGTCAGACTTTACAAAAATCAAATTCCTAAGTATAGAACACAGCCTATTGACTGACAGAAAACTAATGGATTCTCCTAAGCAGCATTTGAAATGAGTGGAAGGCTGAGCTTGGGGGTGGGGTGGGGGGGAAAGAAGCAAATGCTCTAATAAACTGGTTGGATGTAGGAAAATAGCATGGAAATATACTTCTAAGTTTAACTACCAAAGTGTTGAGAAGAGATCATGAAAGACAACTAGATTTGACATGTTTTGCACAGTATTTCGGGTGCCACTCCACCACACCCAGGATTCTCCCTCTAGTTCTTTGGGTGCTGCAAACACTGTGCTCTCTAAGCCTCCTGGAGGACCAGACATGAGACACTGGACTCTCAGGGAAGGGAGAGTTTGGGTTTGGAATCACAGAGACTGATGGGCTGTTATGCACTAGAATGAGCACCCAGCTCATTTTACAGATTCACAGCAGCAGCCCACGGAGAGTGAGGGACTGACTGCTCAAGGTTTCTCACTAGGCAGTGGCAGAGCTGCAGTCTAACAACTCACATTTCTTTCACTCCAACTACTTTTAAGTTCCCTCTGCCATGAACCTAAGAAAGAGATGTGACTATCTCAAAATGAGTTAAAAGGGGGAAGAACTTTTTGAGTTTGGCGGCACTTGGAAGAAAGAACTTGATGGTAGAAGAATCTGGGTGAGGGGTTCTCATTGAGAAAGTTTCACTGGCCTGGTTTCCTTCTCATGCCAGCAGACGCTATTTAGAAAGCCTATTTTTCTGACCATGGAGTCCTTTAGGAATAGACAGACTCAAAGTTCTCTTGGTTATAATATTCTCCAAGAGGAAACCAACAATGAGAAGGTTTCTGGAGGCAATGAAGTGAAATAAGGAAGGTACACTACCTGCTTTCTCGGTCGGCATACATCTCCATGTGCCTGGGGTTGATGGTGGGGTCAATCACAACCCAGGAGCCACCACGCAGCTCAGCCTGAGGAGGAATGTAAACCATCACAGGTTGGGAGCACTCCCGCAAGCTGTCCACAATGTAAGCCCCAAACTTCAGAACTTGGTCGTACATATCTACAAAGAACAACAGAATGATAAATCATGATGTGTCTCCAAACACCATGGTAGACACAGAAAATAATATGGGTATGGCACACTGACTCCATGATGAGGCTGCTCACAGCCAGAGGTGAGAGGTGACAGGTCTGGGGGTTCGCAGCACTCCAGGTCCTGGTCTGCTACCCTGAAGACTAGGGAGTAAAAGAGAAATGCAATCCTCATCTCCTAGAAGAGGCCTACCAGATTACATATCCATTTTTTATCCTCCCTGAATTTCTGAACGCAGGTTTCACCACATTAATTCATAGTTGCTTTACAAACGTTGAGTATTTTTCATGTCAATATGTGATCTCTCCCACTACATTAAGTTTTCTGACAGAAGAAACTATTCTAGCTCTTTTCAATTCCTCTCATGATACTCAGCATATGATGAGCTCTTAAAATGTGCTGCTAATGGAAATGAATCCTTCAAAAACTTTATCTTCAAAACCTGTATCTTTCAGCTTTGTATCCCCAGTGTCCTGCCCAGAGCCTGGAACAAACTTAGTGCTCAATAAGTGTCTGCTGAATAAAATGAACATGTATCCACATTGGAAATACCATCATGAAAAAGAAAAAAATTGTTTATTGCATTTTATCAGCATATCAGTGAGAGAGAGAAAAAAAATTTATTGTGCTACCCCTCTTCAGTCTGTTAAAGAGTACACTTTGTAATTCTCCCAAGGACAGAAGCAGCCTGGAGAAAAGGGATGCATCAATAAAGTGGGTCCTTGGAAAGCAGAATCAGTTTTTTCCCAACATTTTATGGACTTCTTCCCACTTCCCAGTTCAGTGAAATCTAAACATCGCTAAGGCTTTAGGCAGTGTTTCCACATGTTTTATGAGTACTCTGGTGGAACCACAATGAATCCTTCCTAAACAAATAACAGTTTCAACTAGGTTTAAACTTTCCTATTGAAGAGAGGATCCCAATTTGGAATATATCAATTTTGGAAATCCAAAGCAAATTAACGTTTTTCAGGAAGTAAAGAGCAAACCAAATAGAAATTGCTTTCATATGTTGCTGTTAGGGTCTGTACCGTTGGTTCTGATTCATAGTGATGCATGTACAATAGAACGAAACGTGGTCTGCCCTGAGCCATCCTCATAATCATTGCTGTGTCTGAACCTGCTGTTGCAACCACTGTGGCAATCCATCTCATTGAGGATCTTCCTCTTTTTCACTGACCCTGTAACTTTACCAAGGATGACTGTTGTTCTACAGGAACTGTTCCCTCCTGATAACATGTCCAAAGTATGTGAGACAAAGTCCTGCCTTCCTTGCTTCTAGGGAGCTTTCAGTCTCTTCTTCCCAGACAGATTTGTATAATTCACAGGCTTCAATTCTTCTTCAGTCTTGCTTATTAACTTTTAAGTCTAAATAAGACTACTTGAAAAGACCATGGCTTGAGTCAGGTACACTTTAGTCCTTGCTTTTTAATTTAAAGAGGTTCCTTGCAGCAGATTTTCCAAATGCAGTACATCATTGGATTTGATAGCTGCTTCCATGGGTGCTAATTGTAGATTCAACTAAAATGAAATCCTTGACAACTTTAATCTTTTCTCTGCTCTTCATGATGGTGTTTATTGGTCCAGCTGTGTGAAATTTTGTTTTATGTTGAGCTGCAAACCATACTGAAAGCTGTACTCTTTGATCTCTTCATTTTCAGCAAGCTAAGTTGTATCATCTGCATATCACAAGTTGTTAATGATCTTTCTCCAATGCTGATGCTATGTTCTTCTTCATGTGGTCCAGCATCTCAGATAATTTGCCCAACATACGAATGAATAAATATGATGAAAGGACACACCTTTTCCTGATTTTAAACCATTCATCATCCCATTGTTCTATTCCAATGACTGCCTCTTTAGTTTATACACAGGTTCTACATGAGCATAATTAAGTGTTCTGGAATCCCATTATTCTCAATGTTATGCATAGTTTGCTATGATCCACAAAGTTGAATGCCTTTGTGTAGTTAATAAAATGCAGGCAAATATTTTGTGGAATTCTCTGCTTTCAGACAATATCTATCTGATGCCAGCAATGATATCCTTCATTCAACATCCTCTTTTCAATTTCTGGCAGTTCTCTGCTACAGCCATTTTTAAATCATCTTCAGCAAAACTTTATTTATGTGGCATTTTGTTGATAATTTCTGTATTCGGTTGGATTGCTTTTCTCTGGGATGGGCACAAATATGGATTTCTTCCAGTCAGTTGGTCTGATAGCTGTCCTCCAAATTTCTTGCATAGAGGAGTGCATCTAGTATTGCATCTGTTTGTTGAAACATTGCAATTTGTATTCCATCAATTCCTGGAGCCTTGTTTTTTGAACCAATGCCTTCAGTGCCATGTCACTGGTTCTTTATCATATGCTACCTTTAAAAATGTAGTTTTTGTTGTTAAGTGCTGTTGAGTCAGTTCTGACCCATAGTGGAACGGCGCGGATGGTGAGTTTGAATCACCGACCTTACAGTTTAAACCACTTTGCAGTCCAGCGCATTAACCTGCAGAACCACAGTAGGACTCCATTTTCTCCAAAGTAAAAATGGCTCTATATACAAACCATCAGTGAGTACACTTCACTGCAGGCATACGTCTTTCTCTAGTTCCCTGACCTGGCCACTCTGTGAAGACTTTAGTGAGGACTAGTTGATCCAAGAAAAACTCCCTACTGTATGTGAATGGGTATGGTCATATACTCTGTATATATGATCAGAAAGAAGACATTTATTCCTTTGGGAAGAAAGCAAAGACCAAAAAAATTTACTGCTAATTATACAACTGCTGTATGAAAAGCAAGAAATAAAGGACTTTAAGCACTTTACACTAATTCTGTGGTTATAAAAATAATTGCTCAGTTCAAATTATTTTAAGTAAATTAATTCTTTAGTGGGTATTTCAACTAGTGCTACATAATAAAATAATTGTGTAATTAGCAGTACATTTTTCATTGCTGGCAAGAGTACAGTTTCAGAACAGAGAGGAGAGGCCATCAACACTGCCATGCACAGAAAAGAAATGAAAGGCACAGATAAGAGAAAAAACAGTAAGAAATGGTACCAAAAAGGCATTTTATCTAAAAAAGAAAAAAGTAATAAATGAGAGGTAAATGCTAGTGTGGCACTGTAGGATTAGCACTGAACTACTAACCACAAGGTTGGCAATTCAAGTCCACCAGCCATTACTTAGAAACCCTATACAGGGTTGCTTTGTGTTGGAACTGACTACAAGGCTCTTAACAACAAACAACAACAATAATACATAAAGACAAAATATCCAGCCTCTTCACTTTTGTTTGATTAAAACCTTTCTCTGTATTACCTACAATTACCAAATCTAACTCCAAAACAGGGAGGAAGTTTATTTAAAATATACCTTATTTTTTAATGAAAAAAAAAATTGATTTCATAATGTAAACAAATAGTTTTGATTTGTTTAAATTGGGCTTATTGCCATTTGTTTTTGTGACATCAACTTCAGTTCTTATCATCATCATCATCATGATCATGGCTAACCTATTCTGTACCAGGTAACATAAGTACATAAGTCATGAAAACATCACATTGTTATGTCCAAGTTACAGGTGAGAAAACTGAGGGTTAGTTAAGTAAATAGGACAGATAGGACTTAAAACCTATATGGTTTGGGCTTCAGAGTCTACATTCCACTATCTCATTCTTAACTCATCTTTGTTGCTTGAGAAGAGAGCATTTCCAGCATCTAGTGGTGGCTCTATAGGAGAAACAATGGACCGCGAACCACAAAGTTGGCTGTTCGAGCCCACCAGCCACCACTCAGGCGAAAGATTCCATTTTTGCTCCCACAGAAATTCACAGCCTCAGAAGCCCAATACAGGGTTGCTATGAGTTGGAAAGAACTCAGTGGCATTTCACAACAAAAACTATGTAATGGCCAGGTAAAGA
This sequence comes from Chrysochloris asiatica, assembly GCF_000296735.1. Taxonomy (NCBI): domain Eukaryota; kingdom Metazoa; phylum Chordata; class Mammalia; order Afrosoricida; family Chrysochloridae; genus Chrysochloris; species Chrysochloris asiatica. The sequence continues at coordinate 5,832,028 of NW_006408525.1, read as the reverse complement.
ACCCTGAACAAATGACTGAAGAGCTCTAGATATTTTATAGTCAGAAATTGTACCAAAGACACTTCCAGCTTGTGAAGGCTGGTTCTTACCTCAAACAAGTATCTTCAGGTCCCAAGACTTTGAGTAGAAAAGGAACATCAAGTTTCATTAGAGCTGAAAAGTTTGGGACTCAAAGTCTAACAAAACAACACCAGCAGACATACAATCCAACCATTATAACCCGAAAAGCAGCAAAGGCTATTAAGGTATTTATTTAGTTTATTTATAAATAAATAAATAAACTAACTAACTAATTAACTAACTAACTAACTCTATAAACAGCCTACTCCTGCTAAACTGAAAATACCCCAAAGTACACATTTTCACAGGCAGGTTGAAGCACCTGGCAACCATTTGATAAACAATTTTTCTGAAATAAGTTTACATTTCAGAGAGACAGCAGAAGCACAGGCACCAGTGGCATGGAAGGGAGGAATCCCTAAGAGCTTAGGCTAAAAATCAGTCTAGGCAATTTTAAAGCAATGCATATACTGATTGTTGATTCCAAGGCCCTGAGAAACACTGCTGGGGAGGGAAAACACTGACAGATTCTTCACCGCTGAGGCAGGAGCTTGGAGCCTTGCAGCATTCTGGGCAAAGCATACCTACACGAATGGGAAACCACACACAGTCTTTGCAGTGTATTAGCACTCAGGCACCAAGCCAGTCGGGGGCCTTCACTGTTACACAATATGGTTAAACTGTGGCAATCATGTGTGCCAAACAAGAGAGCAGGGTGTTTCCACAGTGCCTCACACTCTTGAAATTGGAATAGATCTTATTGGCTTGGGTTAGACGCTGAAGGTAAACATTAGGCACATATAAGCTGCACACACATAATGTCTCTTATGAGTGCATTAAGGCTGGCTGACACTGTATTTCAACATATTTCAACATCTAACTATCAGAGATTTTAAAATAGACTTTCATTCCAGTTTAAGTTTTCAATAAAAAATTTTTTATTGTTATTTATAACCTGTCCCAGAAAAAAATAATAAGTATAACATGAAAAGCCAACTGAGAGTGACCCTGTAGCACCAGCAGTAAGGCAGCTTAATATCACTGGGATTTGCATCCTATCAAGCTATTCATGCTGAGGCTGGGACCCTGGTGCTAATTTCTAGTAAATTTCACGCTTGATGTCTCCCTGTTGTGGGTCATTGCCGGTTCGTCTAAATAAACTGCTTCCAAATGGCTCTTCCATCTAAATATTCAGCCAGTTTTTATAATTTAATTTTGCATTATGCTGAATAGCCTTCCGGCCAGATAGACCTCATTGGAAAAAGCACCAATACCATCTTGACATGCTTTTATTTATTTATTTATATTTTTACTGCTCAAATTAGACCTCCTAGGCCGACTTGTAAAGAGTTTTTTTTTTTTTTTTCCTTCTCCCCTTCCACTAATGTCAATTTTCAGCATAGCAAGAGCTGTCTCTAATCTTTTCCTACTCATTACACACAATTTTGGAGTCATTTTACCCACAGTGCAGCCGGCTCCTGGCTGTGTGTTTGTGTGCACTGAGGGATGGCATAATTGTTTATTTTCCCTCTCTGCATAATCCCCAGCCAGCATTGAAACCAAAACTGCAAACATCTCCCCAAGGGATGTGGAGAATGACAGAGGTTCTCAGCTTAGGTCCTTTTACATGAGATAATATGTAGGAAACATCCTGACCTGTATGTAAATACGAAAGGCGCTGTCTTCCACCTCCCCACCCCACTCCTGCTGCCCAGTCTCCTACTTCCCCACTTATTTCTGTACTTCCCAAAGCTTATTTTGCATTAAGTATGCATCAGCACCAAAATTCAGAAGACAGAACTGGTACTGATCTTTATCACGCTAGTAACGCATGTCAGCGCTCATGAAATTTCTGGTCATAATAACCCAGGTAAGTCCCAAAGCAGAGGGGAAGGCAGATAGAGAGTAACTTTCTAAGGAAAACCAGAAACCAGGTATACTATTTTGGGGATACTCTAGTAGATTTGGTTCTAGTCCTAGGCTTTAAAAACAACCAGCTGTACTTCAGGAAGTCAAAAAGATCTAAGTTCTTTCCATTTTTTAGTTAAATGATCTTGGGAAATTAATTTAACCTAAGCTTCAATTTCTGTAAAATGCAAACAACAATATGACATATCCCTTAGAGGTGCTAAGATACTACATATAAAATGGTCAGCACAGTTTGGTGAAAATAGCTCAAGGAATCTTAATTGTTGTTCTTATTGTTACAGGGCTAGCAGCCAATCTGGGGCTGAGCCAAAATACAAAGCAGAATTAAAGCTTTTCCTAGAAGCAGCACTACAGAAAATTTGAACTTTGAACTCCAGTGACGATAAAAGAGATAGGCTAACTCACACCTTAAGCATTGTCACTGGCTCCCAAGCAGAGAATAACTATGGAATAATATTCTTTCCCAGGTCTTAATGTGGATCATACAGCTAGGGAATTTGGGATCAAATACAATCTGATGCTAAATGAACCATATATATTTATATATAGATGGAAGAGGTTGCACCAGCCCATCACCTTCTATATATTGTCTTTTGAACACCTGATGTTTTGTTTATACTTTATTTATTATGGCTGTCTCATTCTGCCCAAGACATTTTTCTGAACTCCTGAGGCAATGTCTGTTGCTGATTTATTTTTGTTTTTTTTTTCTGAAGTAGCTAGCATAGTTCCTTGAACACAGAAACTCAGTAAATATAGGTAGGACTGCCTTGTTTAACCTATGCTCTCAATTTATGTTGGTATCTTCATTGATTTATTATCTTGGTCAAAAAATAATTCCCCTTGGTAGTCTAATAAACCATATAAACATAATTTGCATTTACAAACAAAGTCTCCCTCAAGAAAAATACAAACTGTAATAGTCTTTCAACAACTATGTGTAAAAACAAACTTCTCAACTTAAAAAAACAAACAAAAAAACAACTGCACTCATCTGTATTTTGCTAGGGAGGCCTGGCTGTCCAGGGCTTTTCCTATTCAGGTAAGGGAAAGTTGATGGCATAAGTTTTATAACACATAGGGGAGCCTGCCCAGGCTTTTCGTCCTTAAGAGGCTAGAGAGGCCTCTGGTCCCAAGGTACCTCAGGATGCTCTACTGAGAGTTCACTAGTTCACATTTTATACGCCCCCAGCACTCTCTGATTACTGTTTACTCCATCAGTATCAATTCCCTGCCCCAGCTATTCTGTTCTGTAGCCTGTGCTGCTACTTCAGAATTCTGAGTTCTTCCTAGATGAACAGGTTTTCACTCATCTGCATATTCGAATACTCTCCTGGGATGCAGTCTCTGGTCTTAGTAAGACCATTGATTTCTGGTCATTGCAAACAGAGTTTCACTACTGTAAGAGGTAGTGTGTCTCCTTTGGTTCTCCCTGTATTGTCCACAGTGGTTCAGTACATGGAGGGTTCTCAGTAAATGGCTGCGTAATCACTACATAATTCCCACAGCACAGAGCAGAGCCTTATAATAATGGAGCCACAAGCCCAAGGCTATTGTTGGATATACTACAACATTTCACAAACTGCCACTAAGAACAGTTTCTAGTACAGAATTTGTTCATTCTCCCACCCCACCCCCAAGTAAATGCCAATTTCAGTATCTACCTTGGTCATGACAGAACAGTAAAAAACAACATCTCAGAAAAGAAAGAAAGATAAGTACAACCATATTTCCCTAGTACCATCAGAAGGGTCCGTTATCCACCTATGAAAGCTAAAGCCATACTAGGAGCCAACCTAGACAACAACAATTGTTCTGAAATTTTATATGGAACTGTAAAATACTGCATTTCCCCAGACAAGTGGCAACTCAGAAGATATCATGGAGGGAGCATAATCTCTATGACAATCTCTAAGAAGCCTACAGAATTGGTTGTCAGGACACCCAGAGACTCTGCCTAGTGCCTTCCTACTCTCCACTGTAGAGTGCTCTGAGATCAGTGAGGCCTGTTTAGAACAAAGCTGGTCACTCACCTTTCATCCCACCAGAGAAGCCTCTCCAGTTGGCAAAGACCATCAGAGGCAGCCCTTCACGGTTGAAGTCTTTGATAGCCTGGTAAGTTTTAAATGCAGAGTCTGGGAACCAAACCTGGCCAGCCTGCTGGATTATCTATTAGAGAAAGTCAGAGAAAGATACAATTAACAACACAGTTTGAGGGGAAATCTCGCCAGGTTTTATGGAATCGAAATTCAAAATCAAACCCAACAAAATCTGTCCTTCATGAAGAAGATCATCTATGAAGTAAGAAAGAAAGGATCCTGGATCTTTGACCTTGTTAAATACTTCTTTTTTAAATTCTGATTACACCACTACTGTTTAGTCAAAATGGGGAAACCTTACTGTTTATCATGGACGAATGTAGCAGAAGGCTTCAACAAAAGCAACTTTGATTCAATTACACGGTTCCTCAAAGCAAGCCAATTGTTTTGAGTCTCCCAAGTATGTTCTTTTCCCCAAAGTCTTTTCACCTCTGCTTTGTACAGTTTGTTTCTAGACTGTGACTAACCAACAGACACTTGATATGACATTGCTGCATAACTTCCTCTTTAAACTTCTCCTACTCCTCCACTTTTTGCATCTTTTGTCAGGATGTCAAGACTTAATCCATCCTTTTAAAAAAAAGGCTGTGCCTTTTGGGTCCAGAAATCCCTCTGCATTGCCATTCCAACTCATGGTAACCCCATGTATGTCACCTTAAAAGTGATCACATGATGGTCTTAAATCATTCATGGTTGCTGACTGCCCTTCCCCCTTTAAGATAGTTGGTTTGCAATGTTCCCAATATATCCACCAGCTCCGCAGAAGGGAACCAGAGGTCCAAGGAAAGGCACACAATATACTCCAGGTTACCTACCTTGGCTTCAGAATCCAGGTTTGCAGGATCAGCTGGGATACTTAATTCCACTGTTCGGGTTTCTACAGCAACTACTCCCACAGGTATTCCTCCTAACCTGTTAAAAAAATGAGGCACAGAAGACCCCAATGGATGTCAACATTACAGCCAATCATTTATTTTCTAATTCCTCATCAAAACATGGGGAAAAGAAACTAGAAACAAATACAGAAAGCAAAGGGAATCTGATTTGTCTAGAGGTTAAATGTGGAGCCCTATGGGTCTGGTATCCTATAAATATGGTAGACTCACTCTCAGAATAAATTTCATTTTGAAATGCTCGACCACATGACTATCTTTTAAACTCATCAGCCTAGCACATACACAAGTCTCTGGTTGACAAAGGAAATATCTCAGTTCATGCTAAAGCATCTCTTTGCTGGAGAAAGAGGGAAATGGTTTGAAAAGGTAGCAGAAAGTTAGACACATTCAGTAATGATTTTAATGAGTTTTGGCCTTACTGGGACAGAGAAATGGTTTTCTATGGAATACTAATAATGTGGTTCCCAATAAAATGTGAATGGAAGTATAGAGAAGGAGGAAGCATATAAGCACACGAGAGAGAGAGAGTAAGCTACAAGGTACAGGGAGAGATCTTACTCTTGAAAATGTAATTCAATCTTAATTTCTCAGCCTCACTTCTTGGGGTTAGGGATGGGATGTGTTATAGACTCTCAATCCACAGAGCATCTCCATAACAAACTTTTCCATGAAGGATGGTCTTTGGTTGTAACATTTGCTACTAAAAATGGATTCTTGTCATTACAAGAGATCTGACAGGGACATGAGTGGGGACCACCCACCCCCTTGTTACTTGCCTGCACTGAATCAGAATCAAAAGCCCTCTAGACAACCAGACAACGAGCAGGAGATACACAGGAGAGTTTAGAAATATTTCTGTTCACAATGATTAACAATCCAACTGGAAACTTGTAATTGCAAAAGCCACCCTAAATCGGCAACTTATAACTTATATATTAGGGCCCATGTGACCTAATAAAGAACATCTTTATCCGAGTATTACAGTTATTTATTGAACTTGAAAACAGCTCAGAACAACTTCTGTTTTCTATTATACTTCATATAAATTTTATCAGGCTAGCACATGAAGATGCTACATCTTGTTTTATTGTGTGTCCCTGGACAAGGTGCCATGGAATAATAAAAGACAATTTACAGCCAATAGCACACATATTCCAAACATACATACCAAAGATGAGTTTTGGCAGCACTTACAGTAACAATCCCAGAAGAATACATTTGTATTTATTTTTTGAAATGCCATTGCTTTTGAAAGCAGCTAGCTCCATTTGTGTTTTATATACTTGTGAGCATGTGTATGTGTTTGGAGTAAGCAGCACAGAACTCATCAGATGTAAAGAAAGGAAGAAGTCATAGTGAGTGCCGTTATAAACAATGGCAGAGCTAAGCAAAGCCAGGCTTGACTGATCTTGGTTTTAGAATAATCCCTATTCTTTCAGTCATAATTGTAAAGCCGTATTCTCTTGTTTTCCATGTGAGGATCTTAACAAAGGTTTGGCTTTCTGAGGCTTAAAATCTGCCATTTTTTTCTATAGGCAGAGCAACTGAAGTAGAATAGATGAGAGACAAATTCTCAAAAAAGTTGGTATTAGTATGATGTGAGGATTCTTTATAATAAACTGATAGGTCCTTGGTAGGAGGGTTCTCTCTCTAGTGCACCCCCATCCTGACATCCCTAATGTATTTATTTTACCAGGAGCAAAATGTGATCTTCTTTGAGACCCAGAAGCCTGTGAGGTACGAGACCTGAGATCTGAAAGCTGGTCCCAGTGAGTCACAGGATAAGCTGAATCCAGGCCTGGCTCCTATTCAGAGTCACAGTGGAAGCTCCTGTCTGGGATTTGCCATCTGATGGCTCCTTGTTACTGGCAGCATGAGGTGAGCTGACCTGCTATACTGAGAGAACCACAAAGCCTAGAATTATTTCCAGGGCTAGAATCTAAATCTCAACCCAATGTGGCATAGTTGAGAATCTTGAACAGGTGCCACTTTTTACCAAGATAAGGAGAACTGATTGCCCCCGAGAGGAAGGTGAGTTCCAGATGCAGGCCCCTGGGCAGCATGTCTCTGCAGTGCAGGACTAGATTAAGATCAGCCTTGGCAGGTACTCGTTACAGCCAGCGCTACAGATGATTTCGTGCAGAGCTTGCTGTTGAGTGAACCACTTCTTAAAGTGGGTATTCAAATTTAATAGAAACTTCAATTTCCCACTTGAAAAATATGGGTATCCCAACAACCTATTCCAGCTTATTTTACTCACTTTTCTGTCAGGTAAACTTTTATTTTTGATTTTTCTGGCAATTCAAATCTGATTATAAACCAATATAGTGCATTTGTCACTTAAATAATCTTGATGCCATGAAAGGACTTCTCTCCAGTTGCAAAGAAAATGCTCTTTCAAGGAGAGGGTTACTGGTGGCCTACACGTCCATTTTAGTTGGACTTTACAGACACCAAAGAACTTTTCTTTCAGCGATATAAAAAGGGAATGTCACTAAATGACTATTGGGAGCCAGTATCCCAGCATAACTGGACTTGGCTATAATTCAACAGTGTTACAAAGTTTGAATAAAGAAAGGATGATTGGTAAGCATCTATATAGGAATAGCACTTGATGTTCTCATTTTTAATTGGGAGGAAAAAGAATTTCCCAAACAAAAGAGGTCTTACCTGGCTCTCCCAACCACCACTGTTTGTGCCCAGGGTTGCATAATCTCTGAGAAAGATCCATAATCAAAAAATCCACTCAACCACTGGCCTTTCTGGGCTACAGAGGAAAAGAAAATAAATAAAGGAAAAAGATAATCTGTTGGAAATGCACTGGAAGTGACCAATTTAAGGTGGGATTTGGGGAGTTATTTTGGGGATTTGGTAGTGGTGATGGTGTTTAAACCATATTTTAATAGATGGAAGTTTCTGGTGTTGGTGGTGTTTTTAACCATATAATAAGAGATGGAAGCATTAGGCAGCTGAATGTTCCTCTGCCTTCAGACATCATCTTCTATTTCATTTGCTACTCTGAATAAAAAGAATCATTTATCAGAAAAAGCATCATTTATTGTTAAACGATGGGGTTCAACTACCAGAGGGAGTATGCATGCTTTTAAATAAATGTTTGTTTTTTAAAAAAATCTGGCAAACATTTGTCAAAAGGCAGTCAAGTCATTAAAGATGCTTTCAAAATGCTTATTTCTATTTTAAAACTTAGCTTACAAATTTTTCTTTGATTCCACTGACTTTTTTTTTTTTTTAATGGAAAATTGAAGACAAATAATAAGTACTAACAAGATAAGGGCCCAAATTTCAGGAAAAGAAAAGGAAGTCAGCTTCTCTGCTAGAAAGCAAGGGAATCGATCCATTTTATTTACAGCTAACAAAAAAGAATTTTTCTACATATTCTTGACAGTAAAACAATAAGATGGTTAAGATACTGTACACACTCAAAGGCGTTAACCTCACTTGCACATAGAACTCCCTTCATTAAGACAAAAAAATTCCAACATCTTTGGCTAGAAACTTTTGTTCCACAGGTATTCGTGTTTGACCAAGGTCCCATAAAAGCTTCTGCAAATAACTGCTTCCTAGATTGCCTTCTCAGCTCAGTTTCTGGGTGATTCTTCTAATTTGAACATGGCCCTCCACCCCCTAAAAACCTAAGTCCAAAACCAATTAAAAGTGGAGATCCAAGCAAGCTAACCTCTGCTGACTTAAACAGGATGAAGAGTGTTTTATCAAGACTAAACTTGTAATTACTGTGTTCTACATTCCTTGCCTCTATGGCCCCAGTGTAAAATGTGATCATCCATTTCAAAATTATCTCTCTATCGTGAGCCCAAAGCCGATCGTTTAGATTCTGGTCTCGTGTTGGGCGTCAGTTTGAAGAATATCACAGCACTATCTCCTTTAATAAATGACTTTAACTTTTCACCTAGAAGATATCTGCTTTAACTTATCACAGGGAATCATCTGCTTTCCTTAACGCTTCCACTAAATTAAAATCTGAAGTCACTCGATTTGGGAGCGAGTGTTAGCTGCACATAGACAGCAGGATGAATTACTAGAGAGTCAATGAAAAAATATTATTCAAAACCCAGAAAACTTAAGTTTATCACAAATTTCATTTTATTTTGTGGATCTCATTAATTATGGCCAGGATAATGTCCAACAATTTGTCCACCCCCTTAAAAATAAGGACTCAAATTTTGATGGAGAGTCTAAACCAAACCCCTAAGTCCATTAAAGTACTGAAATTCTGTATGTTCCTATTATTTCTTAATTCAGTAACAATTAATTGGGACTATAAAATTCATTTAAAAATAGAAACTTTGTCCTTTATAAACCTTCCTGCAAAAAGTACTACTAGGTCAAAGATTCATTCTGATTTTTCATTAATTAAAGCTCACTGCCTTCTGAGAAAACCTCCCAAAAAACACCTTTCTGCCTTATATGTTGATTGGTAGAGGGGATTGTCACTGGTGTGCTGTGGCTGTAACAGCTGGCCTTTACAGTCCCAAAAATGCAGGTCATGTTCATTTAGAAGCCTGGTAAGATGGCTCTCCATCATTCCCAGGAGAACACTCACTGAGTCTAGTTCTAAACCCACTTCACTCTTAGAAATCATGGATTTTTAAGGCTGACAGGTATCTTAGACTTATATACTAAGCATCAAAATCATGGTACAGACATAAGAGGTAGGAAGATTACAATGTGATTTTTCTGTTTAAAGCAAAACGATCTAGCTTTATTATGATTAACAAGAAAAAGGATTGAAGACAATAGGTAAAGATTTACATTTACATTTCTCTACAATATCTGTAAGCCTCAGATTAAGCTATTAAGTACTAGCTGTGTGACCTTGCACAAATCACTTAACTTCTCTGAGCTTGTAAAATAATGCTACCTATTGGTTGTTGTTGTTAACTGCTGTTGAATCGATTCCAACTCATAGTGACCCTGTATAGGATTTCCGAGGAGCAGCTGGTAGGTTTGAACCGCTGACCTTGCAATTAGCAGTCTATTGCTAAGTGGTAGTGAAAGTCAGATAAGGTAATGTATACAGTGCTTTACAGTCCCATTAGGTTTAGAGTGCATACCCACAAAAGCTTATTAAAACTGCCTTATGAAGATCCCCCTTCTCTTCTGACAAAAATCACAGTGATTTTTCAATTTGGTGAAATGACATCTTCTGCATTCCATTATTTTATATATAGCTTTTCTTTGAAATAGTTCAACAAACATGCAAGCAAAAGACACTTCCTTTTTAAAAGAAGAATCTTACATTAATAACTGAAACAAACACGAATGTCATTACCAATTATCATAAGACATCAAGGGTACAAACAGGTGAGTGCTCAGCAGTAGTTTGTTCAGAGTGTTTATTCATACTTCACATTTAAGGATCTCAAAGACCTTTTATAAAACTGACCTGATTAATTTCTGTTTGCTTATAAGAACTAAATAGTCAAAGATTCTTGTCCTACAATTGTATAATTTTATGGCTTACACTGATTTTAAAGTCTCTGGAAGCATAAAGTGCTTTAATAACTGAATAAACAGAAGATATTTATAAGTGACTGCACTGCTTATGACTCAATGGCTGATCTGTAAATTTCATTATCATTTACTTTTCATTTTATTTGCTATAATGGATTTTCCACCTTTTTCTTTAGAGAGCTGCTTTTCAGAGTTTCCTCAATTCTAAGTAGTTAATAATTCTGTTTTCTTTGGCACATGTTTTTAAGTAGGAATTGGATAGTAATACACAAAAAGCCATTAAGAGCCTGAGTAACATGGGTATATCTCAAACATATACATACTTGGGTGAGGACGGCCTGCTAGCATCCACCGAGGATCATATGGGGCCTTTGTGGGAACAAACTCGATGATTCTATCTATAGGGTCCTTGGAGTTCAGAAGAGGAACTGAACTGTACACACTCTAAAAGGAAAGAGCACAGCAGTCAGTCACCAGCAATCCTAATGAAGAGCTACCACTCAGTAACACCAGTTCTTTCTGAGACTAGAGTCACATGTGGAATTAAACCCAACTGTCCTAATCCTCATCTAGAAGCATTCCCAACTGCTCGCCAACCCCCGAGGAACATGTACAGGTCTCAAGTCTCATTTAGGAGCCCAGCAGAGAGCAGTGCATTTTAACTCTTGAGTCAGTGTGCTCGGGTTTTTTAGGAAGTTCCCTGGGTGGGGATCAGGGGAATGGTTGGCTACTGCACAATGGAGAGAGAACCTTACTGGGCTGGTATCTGAGCTCAGAGAAGGCCATTAAGGCTAGAAAACATCAGAAGGGCCCAAATCAATGAAATCTAAATGCATTCACAAATCCCCTCCCAAATTTTATGTATTTTCTGTTGAGAATTATTGTTGTTAAGTGCCGTTGAGTTGGTTCCAACCCATAGTGGCCCTGTATAGGGTTTCCGAGGAAATGCTGTTGAGCTTGAACCACCGACCTTGCGGTTCAAAGCCACTTTGCAGTCCAGTGCATTAACCCACAGCACACCACCAGGGTGAGAATATGCATAGCAAAACACACCAATTCAACAGTTTTTACACTGATGATATGGGTTATGCAACCATTCTCATCCTCCTTTTTCGAGTTGTTTCTCCCTCATTAATATAAATTCATTACCCCAAGGTTCCTATGTAATCTTTCAAGTTGCTGTTGTCACTTGATCTCATATAATTAATTCTTAAAACACCATAATGCTCAAGGCCAGTCTATTTTTACTAGGTAATATATTGTTCGCTTTTATGACTTCATGGGGTATTTTTGGTTGAGATTTAAAGATTATCAGGATAAAACTTCTAAGGGGCTTATCCACCCTCCATGACTCCAGGGGAGTCCTGGTGTGGCACTGTAAGATAAGCACTGGACTGCTAACCACATGACCAGAAGTTCAAACCCACCAGCTTACTCCTTAGAAATCCTATGAGTCAGAACCAATTCAACTCCAGGAAATCCATGAGAATTTGAAATGTTGTTCTGCATTTTCTCCGCAATGATCAGGATTCTTTAGAATCTTTGATCAAAATGTTCAATAATGATAGCTGGGCACCATCCAGTTCTTCTGGGTTCATGACCAAGGAGGCAGTTTTTCATGGAGGCAATTAGCCAAATATTTCAAAAATACAAATATCCTTGTATTCCTGACTCTTGTTCTTCTTCTGCAGTGCCAAGTGAGTAGAGACTAATTCTGCCTTGGATAGCTGCTTGCAAGCTTTTAAGACCCCAGCTACTAGACAACAAATTAGTAGGTAAAACAGAAATACTAGACATGTCATGTCAATAGGCCAATTAATTGGGATTTCCCATGAAACCATGCCCCTAAATCCCAAACCAAGGAACCAAATCCCATGAGATGTTTGGTTCAGCAGCTACTCTTTTGCATACGTGTCACATGGCTTTGCTAATTCAACTTTTTATAGGCATTTAATTTATTGACAGCAATTACAGGCTGTGCAATCCTGTATGTAATTTTTCCATCACTGCCTCCCAACCCCACCCATGATAACCACTAATAAACTTTGGTTTCTATACATTTGCCTTTTCTTGTCTTTTTATATAACTGAGATCATACAGTATTTGTCCTTTTCAAATTGGCTTATTTCACTCAGCATAATATCTTCAAGTTCTATCCATACTGTAGCATGTAACAAGACTTCATTTCTACTATTGACTAAGCAGTAGTCCATATTTTGTTTGTCCATTCATCTGTTAATGGGCATTTAGGTTGTTTCCACCTTTTGGCTATTGTGAGTAGTACTGTAATGAACACTGATGTACAAGTCTCTGAGTTTCCTTTCAAGCCTTTTGGGTATACTTAGGAGAGAAATTTCTGTGTCATGGATTGTGAGAGTGAAATTCTGTTTCATATGGATTGTGCGAAGTATAGGAATGGGCAGTGTTTTGTTGTATTGTATAGGATCATTATGAGTCAGCAATGAGTTGATGGCACCTAATAACAACATGGTACTTTTATTTTTAGGTGTTTTTTTTTTTTTTTTAGGAACTGCCACACTGTTTTCCACAGTGGCCCCAGTGATTGATAAGGGTTCTAATTACCTCACATCCATGCCAACCTGCTATTTTCTATTATCCTAGTGGGAGTGAAATGGTATCACACTGTGGTTTTGATTTGCATCTCTCTCTGATGGCTGATGACACCAGAGTATCTTTTCATGTGTTTGGTGGCCATTTGACTGTCTTCTCTGTTGAAATGTGTATTCAAGTACTCAGCCCAGTTTATGACTGGTGTCTTTCTATTAAGTTGCTGAAGTTAATACAGTTTTTGAAGGAAATCCAAAGGCATTTTAAAGAAAGAAGGAAAAAGTTGGCTTTAAGAAAAAGAGAAATCAACAGCTTTAAAAAATAAATAAATAAAAAGATCAACTTAAAAAAAAAAATTCTCATAAAGATGAAACCTCAAACATGGAGGCTGTGAACTGTGGTAGAAAATGAATGAAAAGCTGTGTGACAGATAGAAAGTGCTCACCTTAGGCATGTAAGATAGCCAATGCAGGACAGTGAAAACACCTTCAAAGTCATCACAAACAATGCTGTGGGTCACCCCATTGTTGTGCATAATCTGAATGCCCCCAAGCTGATTATTGGAGGTGTATACTTCTCGTCCAAGGACCTAGAGAAAAAAGCATGAGAAATGACATCTGTCTTTACAAAGTCTATTTCCTGACTCACACCAACATGAGTTCTTTTCTCCAGATTCCAGCCTCTGTGGATTACTTTGAGGAACTATTTAAATCTTTACCTTAAAGAGAAAACTCAGAAAACAAACTGGGGCTTTAACAATCACATATACAATTGCAATTTAAAAGTCGGCATGCCTCCCTGTCTACTAGTGCCATAAGTTCCCATACTTGAACTCTGAGCTGAAACTGCAGTGGGTGAAGTTAGAACCCTGAGATATCAGTGTGTATATGCATGTCAATAAACCTGCCATTTGACAATCTTTACTGACGTGTCTCAGTGAGAGACATGCAGTGAGCTTTGGGTCCTTCTTTTTTAATTAAAAACATTTTTCTTTTCCTTTAAATTTTATTTTAAAAGCTGGTCCCCCCATACAGGTCCTAAAGCTGGCAAAACATACATACACAAACTGCTAAGACTCAAGTCCCCCTTGTGTGCTGGGTGGGTGCATGGCTGTGATTTATTCCCAAGCCTGTGTCTCCTTCCCTCCCGTCCTCAAGGCTTGAGGGAATTCAGGGACACAGTTCCCTGTGTATCCATGGAGGAGTTTAACCCTTATAAGGTCAAAAGACACCCACAATAATAAACCACAAACTTTCCTTTAAGGAAGGAAAAAGAAAGAATATTCTTGAACTTGGAAATGGTAGGGTTTCTTGTTCCCTTGAAGATCAGTTAAAAATTTCTTTCAGGGAAGGAGGTTTTCTGACCCAGCAGATGGAAGCCAGGCGGCCTGATCACTGACTACTGCAAACTGCTGAGTGTGTAGTAATTGCCAGTCATCTAGGATAGCCCTGGAGAGCTCTAAATAGTTGCAGAGCATTTACCGTATTTTACCTTTCTTTTCCCTCTCCCCTCCTCCTTAACAATAACAACACAGAATTTCTTTCTCTTGCTAACTTTTATTCATTTCCAGTCTCTGGTAAGAACCTAATAAATTAAAGACAAGTAAATTCTACCTGTATGCTACTATTTCTTTTTGTTAGGAGCTTGAGAGGATCCCCTGCCTACTGGGTGAGCTGTTACAACCAAAGGCTGAGAAAGCTGGTGACTAAAGTAATAACCCCAGTGTGACCTGGCTGGTCTTGGTTCCATTTAACTTGAGCTAGGAAGGACTGAAGAGACATTTCTGAAAGGAACATGGAAGGCGAAACTGCTTTCAGATTACTGCTTTCCGTGATAAGGAAGAGCAGGGAACAAGCCTTTACCAGCAGCTCCAAGCTGAGCAACATGCTGGCAGTTCCTTTAAAGGAGCCCTGGGAACAGGAGAGACCATATCTGACCACTGGGCTCCCATCCGCCTTTCAGTCTGTCTTTAATCTCAGCCCAGGCACTGCAGCTCTTTTCTCATTCTCCTGCTGTCTCTTTCCATTTGCCCTCTCCCTGACTGATACACTGATCTCTCGGTCACTAGGCTTTCTGCTCCACTGAGTCCATATTACTAATAACACCTCCGCCACGGCCAGTTTACCTCATGAAGGCAGGAGCACATCATTACAAAATAAACTCATAACTTTGACATTCTAGCAAATACACGCTGTTTGTTATTTTTATGGCTTTAGTCTTTCTAACAGGCAGAGGGCATTGCATACCTGTTTCATTTATATCTTTAAATGTACGCACACATGCACACTCACACATGCATCATGAAAAAACAGAACAAAAAATAAAAACAAAACAAATATCCAAACAGTCAGTTGATGGGGGACCCTGGTGGAGACAGAAACTCTTGTCACTCAGGGAGGACATGTTCTGATCTGGCTCTGGTTTTATGGACGTCATAAACCCTGTGGCCCACAACTGGTCTTTCTGGGACAGACTACCTCTCTACTAGAAGTCATTCAGTGTGATCAGCAGTATTTTTTAATTATTAAAATAAAATTGGAAAGGGGGGAAAGGAATAAAAAGGAGACACTTCGCTGACCCTGAATCGTCACAATCTTTGTCCAGAGCCAAGCACTCCCTGCTGCAAAGAAGCGAGAGCTAGGGCCATTCTGTGCTCATAAATACCATTTTCTTTCCTATGAAACACTGTCTCTAGTGCTTCATAATATCCAACCATTTAGAAATCTTACATATCTCCAGAATTAGTAATGGACTGATCAATCTCAGGAAAAATAAGGGACCAGTGCAAACCCAAGAGCAATTTAGCTGTTCCAATACAACTTTCTTAGAAGTCTTTCTCATCTCATTTCAAGAAAACAGTACCAGGAACCAGGTTACCTGTAAGTACTCTTGCCACTTGCCCCTTCTACCCCATATTTTTAAAAATAAGAATTCAACAACCTAGCGCATCTTCTCTCTTGCAAGCTGAAATTCAGGTTCTGACACTTGGCCATTGTTCTGAAAAGGCAGCAATATCTGTACATTTCTAGGTTCAAAAAGAAACCTAGCCAGGGCTTGAGAGACCCAGGAACATAGTTCCTGGGCTTTAAAACAATGTTTCTCATGTGATCAGATTCACTTGATTTGAGAATTAAAGAGGAAAATTATAGGATAGGCCTGCAGAATATCCAAATCTCTCTGAATAGCTTTATGAAGCAGGGGGGGAGGGGGTTTCTAGGCGGGAGGACAGAAACGAAACCTACTCCACTGACCACAAACAAATGCTAACAATCATAGCTACTTAATAGTCGGTGAAGAGAAAGCCTGTGCCCTCCAGTTCATCTTAAATGATGGCACGTTTGGAGTATGCACCAGAAGAATGAGGGCACACAATAGCTCCTGATTTATAGGGGCCGTTGCTGACTCAAGTGGTTTTAATGATTTTAGAATACTTCACAACAAAAGCTTCAACCAACGAAGCAGAATCTGGGCTAGGACAAAATCCATTCTGCCGAACTCAGAAATGAACATGCAGGAATGGTTACACAAACCCTGAGTAACATCTGGGAAGGCACAGAAAAGAGCCCACATACACAGAACTACTGTCTCATCCCTTAATATATTGCTGGACCAACCTTCTTCAGAAAAATTTGGGTGAAATCACACTCATCAACAGATTATTTCCATGAAAAAGGTGAGGTGCATTCATCAATCTTTTAAACTTTGACATCAGTGTTTCTGTTTTGAGTCATGCTGATAGCTATGTTCCACTTCCCAAATGATTCCTCCTGCATTTCCTGCTACATGATATAAACTCGTATCAGCTCAACAAGCTTCAATAACCATTTAAACATGGGAGACACTCAGAGTTGACTCTGCTGAGGCCCCATTTTGCTGCCCCCCTAAAAGCAGCACCCTGAAATACCAGGAACGGACACCATCTCAGGGTCTCCTGCACAGTGTCCACACCAACACCAATGCTGAATCAGAAAGAGGATCTTCATCCACTTTCAATATAAACTTAAACCTCATGCAGCACTTTCTTCATTACAGCTGGTGGACCTCAGAATTAAGGGGCGCCATATAAAAGGCAGTGATTAGCAAGAGACACAATTGTTAAAGGCTCCACCAAAGATGCTGCATAGCCTTTAGAAATTTTGAGATACTTATGAAGCACAAATGAAAACAGTCTTACATACATGCTAAGGCTTCTGCTGCTGTTGCTGCTTATCTAGAGACACTGCAGACAGCTCAGGTTTACCATAGCTGACAGGCAATGAAAACAGTCTAATATACCGCCTGCTCTCTCCCTTAAATCCCTTTTTGGAGATCAAGATAAACACATTCTTCCTTTCCCCAGTGCTCCAGACATTTGACTGAAGTGGCAGAGCATTGTACGGTTTTGTGCAAATGAAATCACTATGTAATACTGAATGAGTGTAGTATTTACTTGTCAGAATATTTGTCAGCACAGGCATTGAGATTTCCAAGTTTCATAGAGGCAACTTAGCTCAATTAAAATAAAAAAAATAAAAAAAAGCTTTTGTCCTGACAC
Organism: Chrysochloris asiatica; assembly: GCF_000296735.1. Classification (NCBI taxonomy): domain Eukaryota; kingdom Metazoa; phylum Chordata; class Mammalia; order Afrosoricida; family Chrysochloridae; genus Chrysochloris; species Chrysochloris asiatica. Next base: position 5,814,449 of record NW_006408525.1, on the reverse strand, counting down.
ACACATTATGGTGGGGACTCAGACTTATGGACAAACATTTGCAATCGTGTGCTAAAGATGTGAAAAGGAGATATATGGATAGAATAAAAAAAAAAAAGAAACTGACCACAGCTTATTTTAAACAATCTTTGGTGGGTTAGGTATCTTCTAATTAAATAAGGTGTTGTTAAGTGCCATCGAGTCTGTTCTGATTCACAGTGACTCTGTTATAAGGTTTCCAAGGAACAGCTGGTGGGTTTGAACCACTGACCTTGAGGTTAGCAGTCCAGTGCTTATCCTACAGTGCCACACCAGGATTCCATTTAAAGTTGTTATTGTTTGTTATCGTTGTGTCGCTGAGTCAGTTCCGACCCATAGAAGCGGCTGGTGAGTTCGCACCGCCGACCTTGCAGTCCAGTGCATTATAAAACCCCTCCTGCATCTGAGAATTAGGCTACCTAAAACTAAGTCCTCTCTGCAGTCCCCCTCATTAGGATATTTCCATTCTAAAGAGGCTCTGTGATGGGGTTTGTACATTTACTGAGCAATTGTCATCAATGGACTTCATCTATGATTTTAGATATCACAGTCACTCTGGTATCTGCCAGGTTTTGATAAGGGCATGGCTAAAGCAGACAGACAGTTATTAGAAAGAATAAGTGGGAATGGGAAAAAGTAGTAAAATAAGGACAAAAGGAAGGAGGAAGAATGAGATTGTTGGAAAGGGAGGGGGAGAGAAAAAACTGCAATAGCTCATCTACCCCGCACTGCTGACACTCTCTTCCCTGACCTGAGAGGACTACATTTTTAAAAGCTGACAAGTAATTCAATCTCCAATTAACAATTTTAAGTGGTGCAGCACATATTGCTGTATAAATGTTTCTCTAGGACTATATCCAAGGGTGAATGGAATTAAATCTCAGAGAGACAGTACCTATGCTTATGTGACCAAGAATATTTTGGGGTTCCAAAATATAATTTCTAACACTTATTGAGCATTACAACTTTCTATGCCCATGTAGATATTGATACTACTGTCTTTAGGAAACTGGAGAGCTGGTGGTGGTGGTTTTTAATGCCGTCAAGTCAGTTCCAGCTCATGAAGACTCTGTATAGGGTTTCTGAAGAGCAGCTGGTGAGTTTGAACTGCCGACCTTGTGGTTCACAGTCCAGTGCTGATCTATGACACCACACCAGAAGCTAGTAAACTAGGGTTGGGGGTAGGAGCCATAGTCACTAACAGATTTTTGGCAGAGGAGGAAAAGCCTCTGACTTGAGTCATAGATGGATTAAGACCATTCACTGCAAGACCAAAAATCTTTCTATAAACAGCAAAATTCTGAGGTGTTCATGTTTGTTGAAGGATAAACTGGGGGGAAAGGACTGTGTTATCAGGGAGAGAAAAGAAAGGACATTTAGCAACAAAGAAATGGAGATACAGGCCTATAGCAACACTGGAAGACTTCTGCTTCCTGAGATGTAGGGGTCACTGACAACACGGAGCAATGGGTTAGATGGTAGGAAGAGAATACGAATATGAAAGGTAAGTGGGTGAGGAACACAGACTCATTTTTAATGTAAAAGGAGAAGAGGAGAGACATGAAAGTTTTACTAGTCAGATGGATGAGAAAAATGATATGCATTTGAATTATGGTGCTGGTGAAGAATACCATGGACTGCCAGAAGACCAAGCAAATCTGTCTTGGAAGAAGCACAGCCAGAAAGATCCTTAGAAGCAAGGATGGTGAAACTTTGTTTCTAATACTTTGGACATGCTGTTAGGAGGAACCAGTCCCTGATAAAGGACATCATGCTTAGAAAAATGGAGGGTCAACAAAAAAGAGAAGATTGACTCAGTGGCACCAACGATGGGCTCAAACATAACAGGAATTGTGAGGATGGTGCAGGACTGGGAAGTGTTTCATTCTGTTGTGCATAGGGTCACTATGAGTTAGAACTGATTGATTAGATGGCACCTAATACCAACAAGAAATGATTGATAATGTTGAGCATTTTTTCTTGTGCTTATTTACCATTTCATTTGGTGATTATGTATGTATGGTTAAGTCATGGCTGATGCGGCAAAATTGGAACAACTCAAAATTTTAAATCTGGGTGTACTAGAATGATAACCAAAATGAAAACTTTTATAGGTTGGAACTCTGGAAAGGGAGACCTGGAAGAGGCACAGTGACTCCCGCCCCTTCAGGAACCAGACAAGGGAGACTGGATTATTGCCAGGACTGTGGAGAGCTACAAACACACAAAACGGCACAACTGGCCACTGCCTTTGGGCAGGGTACTGCTGTTTCCAATCAAGAGATTTGGTTGCCATACAACACACATGCCGCCCTTGTTTCCTAGGAGTCAGAGTAAGTTTCTAGAAGGATGTCAACCTGTAATTTTTCCTGTTCTGGTTATCATTCTGGTACATCCACATTTTACAAACTTGGATTTGTGCCAGTTTTGCATCACTGGCCATAATGGAACCAGAAAGAATCCATTCTAAGCCCTGGTATAAATCTCTTTTTCCTTTTTTTTTTAAACTGTGTTGTCCTTGTTACTGATTTGTGAGAATGCTTTATATATACTGAATATTGATCACTCATCGATGTGTTTCCAAAGATGCAAATTAAAAAAACAAAATTGCTGTTTTTCAGTCACTTGAGAGCTTGGTACTGACAAGCAGATGGGCTGCATAGTCAACAATGGCAAGAAACAAGAAAGAGAGTTTGGCTTGTTGGGGAGTACACTGACTCCCCATCTCAGTCACTTTCAAAATTTTTTTTAAGATACATGTAAAGTCTGTGATTATCGTTTAGTCTAAAATTTAAACTCCGTGAAAGCAGGGATCATCTCCGAATCCCCATAGCATGAGAAAAGAGCTTTACACACAATGTTGTTATTAAGCACCGTTGAATCGATTCTGACCTATAGTAACCTTGTATAGGGTTTCCAAGGAGCAGTTGGTGAGCTTGAACCACTGACCTTGCATGCAGTTCAAACAACTTTGCAGTCTGCCGCATTAGCCCACAGCGCCGCACCAGGACTCCACAATAGGCATGCAATAAATATATGTGAACTGCCACAATTCTTGGTGCTATATAAAAACTCAACTTGGTGTATATTTTTAGCAAGTTGACGTAGTAAAACAAGGAGTCTTTTATACTATTGTATGAGGGGGGCTTCAAATAGTTCATGAAAAATTTCCATTATCTTTTCATTCCATTTCTCCACAAATTTTTGAAGCCCCTCTCATATAATATGTGATGGGTTTCTTAAGAAAAGTGATCATCCCTATCTTTTCAATTTCCCCCAGAATAGACACTATAGGCTTTTTCTTTCAAAATTCTTTAGCTGGACTGGAATCTAACAAGCAACTCTATTTAGTACAAAGTCGTATTTTATTAGGTTTGCTCTACTAAACTGCATAAACCTGTATCATCTGCTGAAAAAGGCATATTTTACCAATTAGTTAGAAAATGAAAATGCTTCAAAGTTGATTATATGTTTTGATGATCTTGAGTTCTCATTTTTTGCAAATTACGCTGTTGGTTAAATTTGGATGGATTCTTTTCCCTTAATAACACTGATATGTCAACTTCTCACATGTGCCTACCTTTTAAAGGGGTTAAATTCCAAACATTGAAACATTATTAAAAATAGGAAGTGGTCAAGAATCAACCTGAAAACCTTGAAACCCAGGTATGGTAATCTAAACATCTCTTAAAGCTTTTCCTTTCATAATTCAACACTCCTGACTCTGTACATTAGCTGATTAGACTGTGTGACAGTGACCACTATGAGAGGGGGCATAGCAAGATTTGGATTCATGCACAAGGGGCATTCCCTAGGATGATGAACAGCCAAAAGTCAGTTTTCTAAACAGTTGAGTTTCCTGGGTCTTTATCATATTCACACAGCAGTCTGTGCACAGCCAGGGCTCAGGTCTGTCTTCCTCCTAGAAAAAGACTTGAGTCCTTGCATTTCTAATCTACCACTGTGTGCAGTTTTTGCACTTTTAATTTATGAGTGTTTCGGGGGGACCTCTCTGACTTGGGAACATATTGGCTCGGTCTAATGCTTGGAGATTATTAAACTTGGAGCTATGCTCCACTATCAAGTCTACAGATCTTTTATTTAGAAGATATGGTGCTCTAAATGCACAAAGAGCTCCCTGTCACCTTCACATTAAAGCCCCTAGTGCCTGGTAAATGGAATTATATAGCTGTCATCTCCTTTCCCCAAAGTTTTAAGAGTACAATGGGCTCATTTTTTCACACTCCATCCCAGCTTCAGAACTAAGAGACCTACTTTGTATTGATTTAAGGTCTCAGAAATAAATAAACCTGCTTCACCGCTGTGATTCACAACAAATTCATGATACACTATTGCATGATATATTTCAAGCTCTTGCTCTGGCTCTCTTTTTCCTCTGGTGAGTGATGGGGGAGTTGGGAGGTAGTAGGGAGCTGCAAAGCTGACAGCCTGATGGTTATTGGAGATGGCTGCTGACTGCAAATCCAAGAACAGACACTGTTGGAGGAGTATAGGATTTTTTTTTACTGGGGGGCAAGGGTGAGAAGCTAATTTACTTGGGTCTCAGGCTAGAGCTGGGGGAGAAGAAAGGTTAAGGGGAAAAGAGAGGGGCAGACGGAGCAGTGAAGTTTCAAGTGAGTGCTGATCTGCAAAGACAGAGCTATGAACATGTATAGAAAGAATAAAGGTGAAGAAAACCCAACGTATGAAAGTCTAACAGGGTTGGGGGGAAATCAACAATAATATTTATTGACTGAATAAAAAATGAAAAAGCAGAAGAAACTGCTCTGCTTAAGGGACCTTGCTCACAAAACCAAGAGGGCACTTATCCTGGGTGCAGGGGCAAGGTTTAATTAGAGGGAGAAATTGCAGAGATCCTACATGCCACAGGACCTGTGAAGCAGAGACATTTCTTCTTTCTAATGCTTAGGAAGCATCAGAGTCCAAGAGGCTGAAATGGATATTCTGGAGATAGGGTAGAGAGATAACAAAGGCCCATATAGATGAAATGAGTTAGAGACTGCTCACTGAGATGAGAGTAATCATGCTAGCATTTTAGTTTTTATTTCTATGCCCTTAGGACTCTGGAGTACACCTCAATCTACATTACCTTTATTTATTCCTAAAATAAATATCACCAAGCCTTGGACCCAAAGAGTTATAACTGATATCTGAAAACACAGTACTGAAGAAGAAAAAAAAAAAAAATACATCCTCCAACCATGTATCAGCATCCTGACTTTCAAAAGAGGGGATGGGGATGATGGGAATCAGAAAATAATTGGGCTCCAAAAGCTTCGTGCCTTTTAGTGTGTAACACGATACAGCAGAACCCTAAGGTTCTATAGAACACAGAATGGAGTTAAGTTTTAGTTGTTTCTTTTGAAATAACTATTTGTTTCTTATTTTTAGCTGGCAAGAATGTTATTTGTGAATCTAGTATCTTTTCTATCTCTGAATAGCATTTTCATCATCACTGTGTTTGTTCTTGAGACAAGGCCAGACCCTGAAAGCAAAAGTACATGGGAAGGATTTTGGTTCCATTCAATTTTATATAAGAAAGTGATTTGAGTTCCATTCAATTCTGTATATATATGTTGTTGTTAAGTGTCATCGAGTCGGTTCCGACCCATAGCGACCCTGAACAGTGTTTCCGAGGCTGTAAATCTTTACGGGAGCAGAAAGTCTCATCTTTCTCCCATGGAGCAGCTGGTAGTTTTGAACTGCTGACCTTGCAGTTCGCAGCCTGATTAGTAACCACTACGCTACCAGAGCTCCATATACATACATACATATACATATATATATATATATGTATATGTCAGACCACACAACAGGGGCATTTCTTTGTTAATTTCAGCACTATTTAAAAAAAATAAATCAGGAAACAGATTTTAGCCAAAAACAATAACTTTATACAGATGGAAGAGATTACCTCCAAAAGTACTGCGCTCCCGATCAATTAGTTTTTCAAGCATAATTGAGTATTTGGCAATAGTATCATAAAGTTCAAATAATGGTTGGACTTTTGAGGATCCTTCCATCCCCAACATTTATAGTTCTATGACCACTTCTCATTGTCAACAACGTAATATATAGATAGCATTTACTTTTCTATATAAGAAATAAGATAAAAACATTTTCAATCACCATGCTTTCTGACTTCCAGTCCTAATCTCACTAACTAGGTAAATTATGGATTGTGAACCACACAGGTCTATCTGTGGTCCACTAGCCACTCTGCGGGAGAAAGGTGAGGCTCTCTGCTCCCTTGCAGACTGAAAGCCTGGGAAACCCTAAAAGGGTCACTATGAGTAGAACTGACTTGATGGCACTTTAACAACAACAATATATAATAATTTTATGTTTTAGAATTCTTCCCACCCCAATCTATCTTTCTCTACCAAAATCAAACATGGTCCCCTGACTACAAATTCCAGTATATTTTTTACAACATCACAGAATACTAATAAATAAAATTAAATTAAAAATTATGACATCTCTGGTCTTTGACTTAAGGTTAGTTGCCTTCCAAGAGGAAATTGAGTAAATGGCAGGGGGGGGGGGGGATTGATCAAGGTTTTTTCTTTTTCTTAAATTCAAAGGATGATTTCAGAAAGTTTGTATACATTTATAAATAGGTCATCAAATATGGTAATTCTTGAGTCTATATTCAGTGCCCCACACAGGGCCTCAGAGCTTTCACTTTATCTAGAGTGTCTTAACTGGTACCTGTTCTAAATTCTCTAAGGCCCACATGGAGCCCTTAAGAAGTCAGAGGCAACATTGAAAAGGAGCTCAGGCTAGCAATTCCATCGTGTAAAAGCTCCAAACAGAATGTTCATTATCAGGCCAAGGTAGATCACCAAGACTCACTTACATTAATGGATTACAATATACTGAGTAGAGTTTTCTACCAAACTTAAGGAAGCTCAAATAAAAAAACAACTATAAAACTGGGTGCAAATTTACCCATATTTAGGTAGAGGGAGAGGTTAGAAAACTGGAGATCTGCCCATTACAGTCCTTTCTGAGAACTCATCCTAATGCAAGGCAAAGTCTATGCAGAAAGAAGCTAAAATGTCCTCTTTACAAAGGAGAGTGATCCCATCTGGAGCTGTTTCCAGGGCTGTCTATTGTGAAAATAGGTAGTTAGGGACTTTTAAAAATGCAAATTGCTGAACTGATCCTTATAGTGATTATGGCCTATTGTATCACCAAATCCAAGGGGACTATTGTGGACAAATGACTGACATATATACTATCCTATGATGATCAAACATGGTTCCTCTCACATTAATGCCTTTACCAAGTATGTTGATTGTCATTATTAGAAAACATCCACTGGGAAAGTAAATACATGAATGTACTGTAACAGTGAAGACTGCCCTCTAATACTTAATTTTTTGCCTTCAAAGAATTAGAATATAGACAATGTCATGTTTATATTTTCTCTTGATTATTAATTGTAATGAGAAAGAAACAAGTGTATCTTACAGAAAACAACAATAGAACCAAAGCTTTATATATATATATATCAACTCACTTAATCCTCACAAAGATCCCAGCAGACAGGTACTATTATGATCCCCATTCTACACTTAATGAAACTGTGACCTGGAGAAGTACAGCAAATTGCCCAGTGTTACACAGCTGGTCAAATGGTAGAATCAGGAATTACATTAAAGTCATCTGGCTCTAGATTCCAGCTCTTAACGATTCCATCTCAGAATTGTGATAAAGTTACAAAGTTACCACACAGTGAGTGAGAGCTAAATATTTATCTTTCACTAACTGAGCCTCTTTGACTCTCTCAGGTTGTCTGTCATATAACCATGGGTAAAAATGGAGATTGTGCAGTGTAGTTCTGCTCATAGGAGGAACCCTGACTGTACCCAATAGTCAGCTGCAACAACTTCACATTTCATATTGCTCAACTACATGAAAATATGTATATGAAAACTAAGAACCTGAGGTGAATGTGAGTAACTTATAATAAGTTTCAAAGACAAGCTGAGTATTGTTGGCTCCTTTTAAGGCAACACTCACCAGGTAATTTCCTTTTTCCTGGCATATTCAATGAAAATAGAGATTGATTTCAAATTAAAGGAAAGAGGATTATAGACTCGCCCCACCTCTCTAAAAGAGGAGCTGTTGATGTTGTAAAGTGCCATTGAGTTAGTCACAACTCATAGCAACCCTGCATAGGGTTTCCGAAGAGCAGCTGGTGGGTTTGAACTGCTGACCTTGTGGTTACCTGTCAAATGTTTATCCTACTGCTTCACACTAGGAGCACACACTTTAAAATGCTTACTATAAGGAAGTCACTTATCACCCTTAATGAATCTCTGGCCTACTTATCTCCCCAGTCACTAGCACATGCCTTACCCATATAGGCAACTGCTGTCCAGAGGACACGTTATAAACTGGGTTAATGTGCTGTGCTACAAAGTCAGTTTGAATTCCAAGGTTGGGGGTTCAGGCTCACCAGGCGTTCCTCGGAAACCCTATACAGGGTCACTATGGGTTGGAACTGACTCGAGAGCACTTAACAAAGACAACATATTCAGCTGTACAGTGCCCTGGTGTGGTGCTATACAATGAGCACTGGACTACTAATCATAAGGCCAGCAATTCAAACCCACAATCCATTCTAGGAGACCCTACACAGGGTTGCTATGAGTTGGAACCGAATTGATGGCACTTAACAACAGCATGGGGAGTCCTAGTGTGGCACTGTGGGTTAATATACTGCATTGTAAAGCCAGTTTGAATCACAAGGCCAGTAGTTCAAGCTCACCAGTCAGTCCTTGCAAACCATATACAGGGTTAAAACTGACTTGACAGCACTTAACAAGAACATGCATAGATGGGGCTCTCATCAGATATGGGGCAATAGATGAAAAGCTAGCAGGCTCTAGTCTACATTAATGTTCCCTTCCAGTACTAGACCCTTCCAGCCTATCCAAGGTCTGTGAGTAACAAAAATGGCTTGCACTCAGCTACTAAGATAAAAGTTGGCAGTTGGACCCTTTGGTTATTTAAATTATTATATATTCCCCCAACCCCACCCCCAAAAAACAAACACACAAAAAACAACAAAAAAATAAACCCAAGGGAATAGAAGCAAATACTGTTGAATGACGATGCTCGGAGGAGAGTGTAATCATTGCAACGAAACGATGAGTGTAAAAACGATGTTTTCCCATGTGAACTATCACTCAATTCAAAATAAAAACAAAACAAAACAGAAAGTTGGTGGTTGAAACATGCCAAGAGATGCTGTGGAAGGAAGACCTGGTGATACACTTCCACAAAGAGAAAACCACTTTGTAATATGTGGGATTACCATGAGTCAGAATTGACTTGATGGCATAAAGCTAGACTTCTTTTGGTTCTTTCAGTGTATCTATGACCTGACATTATGTTAAACACATTCAACAGAAATTCCAAGGAGGAGTAACAGGGGAGGAAAAGTGTCTTAGTTATCTAGTAATGCTTTAACAGAAATAGCACAGATGGGTGGCTTTAACATACAGAAATTAATTTTCCCACAGTTTAGGAGACTCGAAGTCTGAATTCAAAGTACTATCTCTGGAGAAAGGTCCTTCCTTTGTCTCTTTGAGCTTCTGCCTCCTGAGTGATTTTCAAGTGCTTGGCACCTCTCTTTTCCCATCTCTGCTTCCTTCCTTTCTTACTTAATCTCCTTTATAGCTTAGAAGAGACTGACTCAAGATACACCTTATACTAATCGTACTGCACTAAGTTAATAAAGAAAACCCATTCCCAAATGAGATTATAACCACAAGCATGTTGTTGTTAAGTGCTATTGAGTCTAACTCATAGTGACCCTTTAAAAGGTTTCTAGAGTGGATGGTAGGTGTGAACTGCCAACCATGCAGTTAGCAGTCCAGTGCTTATCCTACAGCACCACTCCAGGACTTCACCACAAATATATGTTGTTGTCATTGTTAAGTGCTGTCAAGTCAGTTTGGATTCATAGTGATACTGATAGGGTTTTCAAGGAGTGGCTGGTGAGCTTGAACCACTAACCATGCAGTTCAAACTGACAATGCAGTCCAGCACATTAACCCACAGTGCCACACCAGGACGCTACTAGTACAGAGGTTAAGACTTTAAACACATTATTTGGGGGACATAATTCAACTCATAAAAGGAAAGGTCTATTTGAAAGTTAACTGCAAATGTGCAAGTGGTACTTTGACTTAGGAATTTGAAACCTTACAAATCATATCAGCTCCTTAAGGATCTGTCTTACAGTTCCCCAAGTACACAGGCTTGCCAGGCCAGCATGACGGTGTTCAAGCAGGGTAGCCTGTCACATCCATTGGTTCTGCTTTTACCACTCAGGGAGGCATTTTAAATAATCTGCCACCCGTAGCCTACAGTTCCCAGAACTAAAAACCTAAGATCTGTTACCTTGGGTGACAGGGAATAGCGAGCCCCAATAAACTTCTCTTATTTATCTCATCATTCTCACAACATTTGAACAAAAATGAAAATGACCAGACCACCTTCTCTTCACAGGCCTTATAGACACAAAGCACAGGGTACTAAGAGTCCTTCTTACATCAAACTCTGGGAGTTCAATTTCTGTAGTCTTTTTAAAAAATAAAAACAACAAAAATCATCATGGGTCACTTTATCTCTTACAGGTTTAGTCTTCCCATCTGTAAAATGGCTGTCACAATACTAGCTCACTCAGTGAGTAGGAAGGAGCCATGTAGATAGTCATGATGTTGAATTTCAAATAAAGACATTCAGCTGCTTCTAATCACCAGTCCAAAGCTTTTAGTTCAAATATCAAATCTGCTCCCACAACACTCATGAAAACCTAGATACTCTATTCCTCTTCAGCTTGGTAATATTGAATATTTTACAGCTAACTGCATGCAATAAAAAGAGGACAGATATGGAAAGAATATACAAATATAAAGATCATAAGAGTAAAAATACACATGTGAATAACACTTTCTGGTTTGAGAACAAAAAACAATGGCAAAGGATGATGCCCCCAAGAATACAAGGTGTAAGTGTCCTGTAAAATCACCATAAGCAATTAAGCAGGAAACCCCCAGAATATTTACATTTTATATTCCAGTTACTACTCTTAACTATGGAGTCCTGGTATGGTGGTGTAGGCTAACCACTGGACTACAAGGTTGGTTTGAACTGTTAAGGTCAGTGGTTCAAATTCACAAACCAGTCCTTGAAAACCCAATACAGGGTTCGTTATGAGTCGGAATTGACTTGATGTCACTTAACAACAACTGCTGACTACAAAAATATATCCTTTAAAAAGCAAGTCTTGGGAAGCAAAAGGTACGAAGGTCTCAACTAATTAAAAACAAGTCAGCTAAAGACTGGCAGCATCCTATGTAAAATGAGACAGAGTGCAGCCATAAAAGCTTGATGTATACATGCAATACATTAATTTGGGAATGTACATCTCTTCAGCTTCATATCTATTAAAGGAATGAACAAATAATTTACCTGCTACTGCATTATGGGAGTGTGATATGTGGAGTGTCAACCCTTCCTCTTCCATCTGAACCATGTTTAAGTCAAATCAGTGATGGGGGGGGGGGGGGAGGGAGACACACGCGACTTGGTCAGGAGGAGAAAAGCAGGGAGAAAGAAAGTTTTTAAAAAATCTCTGCCTCAGCAAAAGTTTTCATTAAAATTTTAGACAAATGATCCCTGTGTCCTTCTCCCTTGCTGCCTGGGGCTCCATGCTATTTCTATGCAAATAACAACCTCGTGGTTTATATCTTATTATTTCCACCGGAGCTGCAGCGATATGACCTGAGACGTGTGAGGTGGGGGGGGTGGGAGGTGGGTGAGGGGTGCGGACAGAGAGACAGTTGGAAAGGAGACAGAAAGAGAGAAAGAGAAAGAAAGAGAGAGATGGAGTGGGTATTCACTCGAGTGTGAAAAAATATTGTCAGAAGCGAGCGTCAAGAACAACAACAAAAAAAAATCACAGGGATAACGTGTTTATTTCAGTTTCCCCACCACCAATCGTGCCCTCCCCCTTGCAAACCAGCACCTTTTAAAATTCATTGGGCATCAGGCGATCATGCACAATCCATCTGCTTTCACTTTATCATTTGCATTTCATGCCTCCTGGCTTTTGATGTGCTGATACTTTGATGCAGTCAGGAGACACGCATTATCATTATTTCAATTTTCAAAGGGGTCAACGGGATCGGTACTTGCACACACAAGATCCCCCCCCACAACCTCTTGTGTACCCCGCCTTCTTATTCTTCACCCCAATGTTTAACAGGAAGGATGAAGACTCAAAAAGGGGGGGGGGCGCGGGTTTAAATATTTACAATCTAAGAGCTTGCATATACCACCTACATTTATACTTTACACAGGTACACACACATGTATTATGAACAAAATGGTCAAGACTTAAAAAAGGAGGCTCTACTGTGTTTCTCTCTCTCTCACACACACACACCCCAAGCCTTACACATGGATACTCAAGAAGGCATACAGAGAGGGCTCTAGAAGCAAGCATAAAGACACAAAGAGACTGAGAGATCAGCACTCACATAGAAAGGGACATGAACATGGGATGCAAGACAGATGTCTACAGAAAAACAGACAGACTGACACTGAGAAAGACACCACACACAAAGAACATATTCAAAGAGTAAGTCAGAGGAAGCACTCTGAGCACGTAGAGCCCATATAGCTTCCTTTTTCATACCTGATAGGCAAAGAGGCTGATACAACAGTCTTAATGAATTTGCATGAAATCAGGTGTCTTTCAGCAACATAACTATATTTAACAGCCACTGACAAGAAGATAGTGAAGCAGGCAGAGCAGGATGAGGTAACCTCTATAACTGATCACTTCCTTCAGCTAAAAATGATTCTGTCCTTCTAGAAATGAATATTTTTTTGGGGGTAAGTTACACTACAGCATTACTTGTCTTTTACCCTGCAACTAGACTTTTCCTGTAACAAGCAGCCCTGTAAGCTAGGAAAAAAGAGAACTATTATGCATTTTATTAGAACAATTCAACCAGTGAGTTTTAAAGAAAAAAAACCAAACAAAAAACCATGAGTTTTTCTTTATGGCACAAATGAAATTAAACTAGCAAGTATATAGGCAAAATAAAAAACAATGACAAAACAAAACAAAATGAAAGCTCCCTTTACTTTTTGTAATATTTTTTGTGTCTTCCATAGAATCTGGGAGAAAATAATAAACTCAACATAAGCAAGATACATTTCAGAAATTAGCTCTCTGTCCAGGTATGAGAATATTATGGAAACAGGTATCTTCTTTAAATTCTATCCTCAAAGATAATGGTACCTAAAACACTCTTCAAAATTTATCAATATCTCATCCTAAGATGGTATCCAAAAGAACTTTGGGGAAAAAAAAGACTCAGTAGTTTCTCCTACTGCAATAATTGTTGTTGTTGTTAAGTGCTGTCGAGTCAGTTCCGACCCATAGCAACCCTGTTTAGGGTTTCCAAGGAGCAGCTGGTGAGCTTTAACTGCCTACCTTGCAGTTCAAACGGCTCTGCAGTCTGACGCATTAACCCACAGCGCCACACCAGGACTGCAATAATAAGTAGTGACAATTCACAATCTTTATTTCTAGACTACTCTCCAAACAGGAAGCAGGGCAGCAAAGTTTGCTATGATTAGAATTACTTTGTCTTTCCTTAGAAAGAAAGGCAACCCAGGAAGATACGGAGTTCATATGAATGCAGTGAGTAAGCTGGTCACACCAAACATTTGGACACTCCTAAAAGCTAATGAAATGGAAGGAGCTCTGGTAATGTAGTGGTTACGAATCGGGTTGCTAACCTCAAGGTCAGCAGTTCAAAACTACCAGCTAGTTCGCGCGAGAAAGATGAGGCTTTCTGCTCTCATAAAGATTTACAGCCTCGGAAACCCTGGCAAGGTCAGTATGAGTAGGAATCAACTCCATGCTACTTAACAACAACAACAACAACAAAAGCTAATGGAAAACAATGCAAGTGTTAACTCTGTAAGTGGAAAGGGTGGATAGGACACTTAATCCCTATCCTTCCCCTTAAAAGTCAAGGCTTAATTTTAAAAAGTTCCTGCAAGTCTAAGTGAACAGAGTATCCAATATAATTCTACAAGCTCAATCACCAAAACATATGAGAAAAAAGGAAGTGAAATTTTGAAGGGGCCAACAATTTGTGTCACGTACTAGGTAATATTACTAAATGTTTTCCCATTAGATCCCCATAACAAATGGTGTCAATTATGAACCCCTTTTGCAGATAAGAAAGTTGAAGAGCTGAGAGGTTATATAAATTATACAAGATCAGCAGTCCCAGACTACTCCATTACATATTCCTGGCTCTGAAAAGAAAATAATTTTCCTATGCCTGCAAAGAAGTTGAAACTACACTGTCCTTTGCATATTCAGTTATCCGCAGATAGTTTTACTCTTCACGCACTGGACTCAGTATCCATTCTGTTCTTTGGGATCACTCTATGACTTTGCATTGAGAAAATACAAGAACTTCTTTTGAGGGGAAGATAAATGTCTGTATCATACTCTACACAGCAATGCATCCATGCATCCATCTTTCCACTCAATATTTACTCTGTGTACAAGGGGCCATCCCAAATGTCCTTCTTTATATAATTTTTTCACTGACATATCCATAGGGCCAGAAATATGCCTAACATATAGTAGGTACTCAAAATATTTGTTGAATGAGTAAAATGAATGAATGAATAAAAAAACAAACAAGTTAGTGGGCAGGAAACAGAGAGAATGAGGAAGGCATGAAATAGATGGCTTTCTCCCAGTCAGGATCTTGAATTAAAAATTTACAATAATCTTTAAAAAAAGATTCACACACTGCTCCCCAAACATTGAAACTTACCTTGTTGAGGGCCCCAGCTCCTGTCAGAATTAAATGAGAATTCTCAACCTGGATGGTTCTTTGTCCCAGCCTAACAAGGTAAGCTCCAATCCCAATAGCCCGGCATGTCACCTTAAAAAAAGAAAAAATTCTACATATCACATACTTAAGTCCTTTCCCAACCTGTAAGAACTGAGGCATAGATATGGAAAACTCACATTGCATAACTAGTTTATTTCATGAAAACTAATTAACTAAAAAATTTAAAGTCATTTTAAAAGCCAAAAGAAAATAATAAACAAAATTCATTCACTGGTTCAACTGTTAGATATATATACTTGTGTCTTCCTACAGATGCTTAGCATCAACACTAACGGCTGAGCGAAGTAGTAAGAGAAGAAAATGCTGATAAAGTATTTAGAGAAATAAGAAGTTGAACTCAAGGCTAAAATGAGGTGCTAGGTTTATCTGGGAAATTCAAATCGTATCCATTATTCTATCTTCTCACTAAAATGCATAATATAAAATCATATTTTAGGTATATACTTTTTGAGAAATTCTCTCATTTGGGACTGAATAGTTGTGATGGGGGCAAAAATAAATTCTAGCCACACAGTCAACCCATCAGACATTCCACATCCTAGCAGTATTTACCAGGCTGATGGTGATGATTTCATCATAGGCCAATGAGGATTCTCCAGCAATCATTCCAGAACCTCGAAGATTCTCTGCTCCAAGTCCCTCTTCCTTTCCAATAATATCTGTTATCTTGTACCTATTGGACACAGCCATGCCAAATTATAAAGGTTAAACACAATAATACTGTGTCCACCGGAAAAATAATCCCCACTAAAAGGCTCTTAAAGGCACTCTGAAAGCTTTTATTTAACACCAGGGCTTTATATTCTTCTTTTTTATACTCCTCATTCTTAAGTCTTACCTTTATAGGTCAGTGCCTATTTTATCTGGATGTAATATGGTATAGTAGTAATAGCAGAAATTTAGCAAATGGGTTTGAATATGTGCTCTGACACATGCAACACTGTGCCTCTGGGGTGACAGTAACTTCTGTAAAATGGGGATAATAGCATCTACCTCTAAGGGTGGACAGGAGAGTTCATTGAAAGCAACCAGGATAGGACTTGACACACAGTTGGATCTCAAATTTTAGATGTCCTTTCTTGCTTTCTAGAGTTAAGTTTCTTAAAAGCAGGGTCAGTACATATTTCTGTAATAAGCAGTAGCTATTAAATCAGTAACTTCAGATAAACGTTAACATGTTGCTGCTGCTGTTAAATGCTATCAAGTTGGTTTCCACCTCATAGTGACCCCCATATAATTTCCAAATAGAGGCTGGTGGGTTTAAACTGCCAACCATGCAGTTAGCAATCTAATGCTTATCCTACAGTACCACACCAGGATGTTACATAGTAAAAAATGTTAAAAAGTCAAGTAGAGGGTAGTGGGAATGCTCAGTTCGGTTTCTCAAATAAAAAATCATCTCCCTTTCCAAGAGAGGAATGAAGGAGATCAAAATCATGTACTCCTGTTCCTGCCTCCTCATATATATCAAGTGTATACATGAGGGTTCCTGACTATAGGCCTCTGGAGGGACAGGTGGAATGTGTATAGAAGTGAAATGTTGACCAAGTCGTCCAGAAAGCATCCTGTGGATCCAATGGGAGTCAGTCATTTGTCTTCTGGGTAGGGGATTAGAAGTGATAGCTGATAATGGGAAATGGGAGACGGGGAATGCAACTAATAAAAAGAAGGAAAAAATACTAAGTTGGAAGTAGATAGAGATGGGCATATATTATTTATTGTTCCATGTGTACCCAAAAGGCCTGGCACAGGGCATAGTTTTATAAATTGAAATAATAAATAAGTATCCCATAGTGGCTCTTAAACTGCCTTCTTTCATCGTATTTCTCGGCTCCCTTCTTTATTTCCAGTTCTTGATCAGTCCTGTGTCTTTGGCCTTGCTGTCAGTTCATAGCTTTATTTTACATCTATGCTTCCCAAATTTCACAGCCTTTTTAACTTCTCCAAATAATTTCCCAATTCTTCATTTTGCACTAGATTCTAGAGTCATGCTACAGATGAAGCTAATCTCTCCTAAGAGGTTAATGAGCCACACTGGTTTGGGGCAAGGGGAAATACTTTTCTTATAAGGTCCACATGCCACACATTCACAAATACTTATGGGCTCAGACAGCATTCCTTGTAAAGCAGATTTTTCCCACCTAAGGACTGCGTATTCATTTACAGGGTTCATGATTGACCACATAGCATTTCTCCTATTCTCTTACATGAAAAATAAAAACTTCTCATTTTTTGTTCAATGACTTAGGTCTTCTACCATCTTGGACTATCCTTCCTTAACAATAAATCTAAATTTTAATGTTATTTATAATCAAAACCACTAGTCCTTGAATGACATAAAACAGTTAGGCACTCAGTCAGTAGTGGAAAGACTGGTGGCTTGAACATATCTATAGGTGTCTCTCATGAGAGGCCTGGCGATCTGTTTCCAAAAGGTCACAGCTTTGAAAACCTCATGAAGCAGTTCTACTGGGTACAGATGAGTTGCCATGAGTCAGAAACAACTCAAGGGCAACTAAAAGCAACAACGAAACCTTCTGTATTGTGTGTTATAAGTAACAAGCACATTTACGATTCTCACATCATCCAGTGTGACAGCTCCAATTTATAGCTAATAATAACCATGACTTTTGACTGCTTACTGTGAGCTTACTTATTGAGCAATACAGTGTTAAGAACTTTACATGTATTTGTTTATTTTCTTAGTTTAACACGAGGAGACTACAACTCAGAAGAAAAACCAACTGTTTTCACAAAAGCATTGTACAAAACCAGTACCTTTCTTAGATACCAGTAACAAAGAATTAAAAAAAAAAAAAAAAGTGGGGAGAGGAAATTCAATTCAAAGTGGCAGGAAAAAAGGCAAAAAAAAAAAAAAATTCTAGGAATAAACAAAAATTTTTTACAAAGTCACACTGGACCCAAACTATGCACCAAACTGTCCCAGGGCACCAGAGTGAACTCCAGGGACACTAAAGAGTACTTTCAATGATTATGAGAAATACCAAGATATGCAATAGCTGTTGAATTTCATGAACTACCAGTATTAAGTAACTCACAGTTTCATCTACACTACTTTAGAAGATAGCTGGATTTGTAGTGGTTGTGGTTATGTGCCGTGGAGTCGGAACGGACTCACTGAGATCCTGTACAGGGTTTTCGAGGCTGTATATCTTTACGGGAGTAAAACGCCTCATCTTTCTCCCGTGGAACAAGCTGGGACCTTGTGGTTCACAGCCCGATTTGTAACCACTACGCTACTAGAGCTCCTTGGGTTTGTAGTAGTTTCTTTAATAAAAAGCAATTTCAGCACACAAAAAAAAATCTATGTGGAAGATGGTGTCCAATCTGATTCAAAGTCTGAGAAGTTGTACAAATGAAAACATCCCATTAGAAAGTAACTGTTGTTGTCGTTAAGTGCTGTCGAGTCGGTTCCAACCCATAGCGACCCAGTCTGTATACGGTTTTCTAGGAGTGGCTGATGAGTTTGAACTGCCGACCTTGCAGTTCAAATGGCTTTGCAGTCTGGCGCATTAACCCACAGCACCACACCAGAAAGTAACTGGAGGTATATAAAAAATATAATCTATTTAAAATTTTTTTATAAATTGGTTTTAAAATTATTAAGTTGTTAAGATATAAATATATTTGGGTCTAACTATGTAGTAAGCAATTATTAGGTGTATCTTTTAATGTAGAGTGCCATGAGAAAATTACTGAGACATTAAGAGTGCTGTACACCAAGAAAGTTTGGAAACTTCTGCAATAACCTGTATGAAAAAAAAATGACAAAACTTTTAGAAGTATACTGAATAAATTTAAAAACACATTTTCTTACTGGGGAGAATTAATATTATGAAGATGCCTGGTCTTCCTAAATTAATTATAAATTCAACATATTTCAATCAAAATCATTAATCACAATGTTTTGAAGAATTTAAAAAAACGAGTGTATGCATAAGAAGGCAAAAATAGCCAATAAATTTTGGGGAAAAGTTAAACAAGTGAGGAAATTTGCTCAAAAGAATAGTTAAAACAGTGGCATAAGTCCAAGAAAAGAAAACAACAAGAGACTATAAAGCTTAGTAATTGAGTTAATATTAGTAGATTATTACAAAAGTGTGGAAAGTATAAATTATTTAAGCAATGGTTTTAAAGCAACTGATTAATATGAAGATTAAAAAAATATTAAACCTCACTGGCAATCAAAATAATTGTTTGTTAACCTAATCATCAGTGTGGACAATGGTAGGAAAAAAGATGCTTGGCTATCTTTTGAATCTTGGTTTCACTTGCATACCATTATAAAATAGACACTTGAGGGGGAGAGAAAGGAATAGCCAGAATTATCACCATAGAAAGCTTGTAAGTCTGTCTTCTGCCTATAACTGACTGTAATACGTAAAATGGGGCTAGAACTTGCACAGTGAAGGAGGCTTCCTGCGGAGCCTTTGCATTGCTTAAGACCATAGGTGGAATACTGAATCCCATCCAGAATCTTCAGATGTGAGAAATTATCACTTGAAAAGCCAAGCAGACCAGCCTGGAGCAGCTAGAAGAACAGAAGATACTTCTTGAAAGACATACCGGCAAGAAAAATATAAAACAATAATGGAAGTCCGACTGACTACCAGAAGAATAAGCAAGTTGCTCGCCCAGGCAAGTTGTCTGGTCCCCTCAGGGAAAACTGCCTTGCAAGACTAAGACACCAGTATTTCAAAAAAAAGCTATGCCACCAGTATTTCAAATACGATCAGGGTCACCCATGGTGGACAGGTTTCAGATGAGCTTTAGACGAAGACAGACTAGGAAGAAGGAGTGACCAACTATTTCCGAATATTTAAGTCACTGAAAACCTTATGAATAGCACAGAAACACTGTCAGATATAGTGCCGGAAAAGGAGCCCCTCAGGTTGGAAGGTACTCAAAATGCTACTGGGGAAGAGCTGCCTCCTCAAAGTACAGTTGACCACGATGACGCAAATGGAGTAAAGCCTGTGGGAGAAAAGCCCGCGGGACTTTCATTTGCTGATGGAGCACAACTCAAAATGAAGAGAAACAGCTGTAAACATCCACTGAAAATCAGAACATGGAAAGTATGAAGTATGAATCTGGGAAAAGTGGCAGTTATCAAAAATGAAATGGAATGCATAAACATCGATATCTTAGGCATTAGTGACCTGAAATGGACTGGTATTGGCCATTTTGAATCTGACAACCACAAGGTTTACTATGCTGGGAATAACAGAAGAAAAATGGTGTTGTATTCATTGTCAAGAAGAACATATCCAGATCAGTCATGAGAAACACAGCTGTCTGTGATAGGATAATATCCATCCGCCAAAAGGGAAACCCAGTTAATACCACTATTATTAAAACTGATGCACCAACCATTAAAGCCAGTGAGGATGAAACAGAAGAATTCTACCAACTTCTTCAATCTGAAATTGATCAAATATGCAGTCAGGATGTATGGATCATTACTGGTGACTGGAATGCAAAGGTTGGGAGCAAAGAGGAAGATCAGTAGTTGGAAAATATGGCCTTGGTGATAGAAATGATGCTGGAAAACACATGACAGAATTATGCAAAACCAATTATTTGTTCATTTCAAATACCTTCTTTAGACAGCATAATAGACACCTATACACATGGACCTCACCAGATAGATTACAAAGAATTCAAATTGACTGCATCTGTGGAAAGAGACGATGGAAAAGCTCCATATCATCAGTTAAAACAAGATCGGGGCAGATTGTGGAACAGACCATCTATTACTGATAAGAAAATTCAAACTGAAGCTGAAGAAAATGAAAACAAGTCCACGAGAGCCAAAATATGACCTTGAATATATCACAACTGAATTTACAGATCATCTGAAGAACAGACTTGATATACTGAAAACCGAAGACCAGAAGACTTGTGGGATGACATCAAGAACGCCATACATGAAGAAAGCAGAAAGTCATTAAGTAATAAGACAAGAAAGAAGGAAAATGTCAAAATGGGTGTCAGAATAGACAATGAAACTTGCTCTCCAGTGTAGAGAAGCTAAAGTAAATGGAAGAAATGAGGAAGTCCAAGAGCTAAACAGACAATTTCAAAGATCAGCTCAAGAAGATAAAGCCAAATATTATTAACAATATGTGCAAAGATCTGGAATCAGAAAACCAAAAAAGAACACACTCAGCATTTTTCAAGCTAGGGGAACTGAAGAAAAAAATTAAGCCTCGACTTTCATTATTGAAAGATTCTCATTATTGAAAGATTCTCTGGGCAAATTATTGAATGATGCAGAAAGCATCAAGAGAAGATGGAAAGAATACACAGCACTCAAGAAATCAAAGGATGTATTTATTGCATTAGGCAAATCTGCACAAGACTTTTTTAAAGTGTTGAAGAGCAAAGATGTCAGCTTGAGGACTAAGGTGGACCTGACCCAAGCCATGGTATTTTCAATAACCTCATATGCATGCGAAAGCTGGACAGTGAATAAGGAAGACCTTACGTAGAAGAATTGATGCTTTTAAGTTATGGTGTTGGAGGAGAATATTGAAAATGCCTTGGGCTGCCAAAAGAACCTACAGATCTGTTCTGGAAGAAATGCAGCCAGAGTGCTCCTTGGAGGCCAAGATGGCCAAACTTCGTCTCTTATACTTCGGACATATTGTCTGGAGGCACCAGTCATGGAGAAGGATATCATGTTTGGTAAGGTGGAGGGTCAGAGAAAAAGAGGAAGACCCCCAAAGAGATGGAATGGTCAAGTGGCAGCATCGATGGACTCAAGCGTGGCAACACTGAGGTTGGCCCAGGATCAGGCACTGTTTCGTTCTGATGTGCATAAGGATGCTATGGATCGGTACCGACTTGATGGCATGTAACAACAACAACAAGAAGAACAGGACTCAAGGGGAATACACGAGCAGACATGCACTCTGACTGGTGACCACAGTAGTCACCAATAAGGGGAAGTGAGGGAAAAACAGCAATGAAGCTGCGAGCTAAGTCCTACCACATTCAATAGAAATCCTGTGTACCCGGGTGGAGACCTGGTTGACCTGAAGTGTAGCAAGGTCTGGGGCCTCCGGAACCCAGAGTCAGTCACACAACTACAGAGGACTGGAGTGGAGAGTGAAATGTCCAGCTGGTAAGAAGTAAGGGCATATGCACAAGAACACCCCCACTTGACCTAGCTTCAATGGCGGGATGATCAGAACTCAACTAGCAGAAAAAAGAAGACAAAAAAAATAGTAATACAATTTGATGAATTTGACCTACACCTATG
>NW_006408525.1:5783505-5791109 GCF_000296735.1 Chrysochloris asiatica | reverse complement strand
ACTCCATACTGTAAGATGGACAGGCTTTGGAAATGCCTGAAAAGGAATTCAGAAAAATGATTATAAAATGTATCAAACACTATACAATGGAGTTGAGAAAAATGAGGAAGAAGTCAGGAAAGAGCTACAGGAACAATCAAGATAGACACAGCTTTGGAAACAATTCAAAACCTACAGAAAGAGGTCCAAACGATTAATAATAGATTATCAGAAATGGACAATACACTGAAAGGGCAAAGGAGGAGAACTGAAGAGATAGAAACCAGAACTAGTGAGCTAGAAGATAAATCTCTCAACACTATTAAGACAGAAGAACAAACAGAAAAAAGGATAAAAAAATCTGAAGACGGCCCAAGATTCATGTTGGACAACATAAAGAGAAATAGCTTAAGAATTATCGGCATTCTGGAACAGAAAGAAGCACACAAGTCCACAGATGAGGTAGCTGAAGAAATGCTGAAAGAAATTTTTCCTAACATCCTGAAAAGCAAAAAGATAAGCATTCAAAAGCTCAACGAACCCCAGGAAGGATAGACCCTAAAAGAAAATTACCAAGACATATAATAATCAAGCTCTCCAAAATAAAAAGATAAGCACAGAATTCTGAAAGCAGCTATGGAAAAGAGAAGTGTAACATACAAAGGCAAGCAAATCAGATTAAGCTCGGTTCTCTCAACAGAAACCATGGAGGCAAGAAGGCAATGGGGAGACATATATAAAACCCTGAAAGAAAAAAACTTATGACCAAGAATCTTCTACCCAGCAACACTGTCAATCAAATACGATGGTGTAATCAAAACATCCCAGGATAAACAAAAGATAAGTGACTTTGCCAAAGCCAATCCTGCTAAGAAAAATATGGAGTTCTGTGGACTGAGAACCAACAAGAACAGACAACTCCCAGAGACTGATGTACGTGGCAGCATCACCCTGAACTCAATCAACAAATAAAAGCGTTAAGAACAGAATAAAATTGTAAGAACAGAGGATCTGGGAGGTCGGTCTATGATCAAAACAATTAAAAGGTGAAAGAAGGTAACCACATAGGAACAGAGATCCAGGTGGTGGGAAGGTCAGGTAGATTACAGGATAAAATAGTCTTAAATGGAGGGAAGAATTAATGGACTATAAGGTAACCACACCAGTAGTGTTGGGGTGGGGGGTTTAGTTCAGGTGTTGGCGAGGGGAATACAAAGGGG
This sequence comes from Chrysochloris asiatica, assembly GCF_000296735.1. Classification (NCBI taxonomy): domain Eukaryota; kingdom Metazoa; phylum Chordata; class Mammalia; order Afrosoricida; family Chrysochloridae; genus Chrysochloris; species Chrysochloris asiatica. The sequence continues at coordinate 5,789,910 of NW_006408525.1, read as the reverse complement.
AGGAGGAAGAAGAACTAGATAGATAGGGTAACAATGAGACAGGTTTACATGACCAAAGTAGGACAGAGGTAAATAGTGATGCATGCTCAATCTTGGAACAACAGAGCTCTGTGACACAGGGATCTACTAAAATGCTTGACTGTCTTATGAATATTGGTTTCTCTTGTCTACTATTGTAAAATAGACACTTAAGTGGAATAGAAAGCAATGTTGGGAAACATGATTGCAGAAAACTTCTAAGCCCGTCTTCAGCCTATAACTGATTGTAATACTTAAAAGGGGTTCTAGAACTTGCCCAGTGAAATAGGCCTCTTGCAAAGCTTTTACAGAGTGTAGGATCTTAGATGGAATCCTGAGTCCCATCCAGAACCTTATGAGGTGGGACATCCCCATTAGCAAGGATAAGCAGACAAGCCTGGAACAGCCAGAGCAACAGAAGATACATCTGCAAAGAAAGATCATCAGGAAAAACCCAAAACAAAAATGTCAGCATGACTGGCTACTACAAGAATGAGCAAGTTGTTCGCTGGGAAGCTATTAAGGCAAGCAATCAAGTTCCTTCAGGACAAACTTCCTTCTAAGACTGAAACTCAAAGGGAACACATGAACAGGCATGTAAGTTTCCTGGCAACCACACTGGTCTACTGGTGAGTGGAAGAGGGGGAAAGGCAGCAATGAAGAAATGGGCTGAGTTCAACCACACTCCATTGACTCCCGTTGACCTGGAGATGAGCGAGAGAAGAGGATGGGCTGGTTGGTCCAAAGTGTGGTGAGACCTGGGGACACTTGAGCCCATGTACAAGGACATAGCCACAGAGGGCTAGAGCTGAGAGTGAAGCATCCAGCTGATATGAAGTGAGGAGAGAGGCACAAGAACACCCAAACTTGTAGATAGTACCCATTTGACGTAGCCTCGATGGCTTGATAAACAGAACTCAACTAGAAGATTATCAGAATTCGACAGAGGAAGATTACAAAAAAATCTCCAACTTTTTTTTGGATAAAGGAAACAAGGGTAAATAGTTACAATTTGATGAACCCGACCTATACTCATGGAGGTAATAACTCTACATAACAACAGAAAGGGAAGGAGTCTTCACATCAAGTATCAATGCTATCCCCTCTGTACATAGGGTAGACAGGGACTGGCCACTTAGACATTGGCTACCTAAAATGAGGGAGCAATAAAGGCACGAAGTGACTGGCTTACAAGGTTTCAAGAGGGAGTTATAATTTATGACTGTGTGTGTGTGTCGGGGGAGGGTGGGACAATAAATTGAAAAAAAAAAAAAAAGTGGGAGCACAGATCCAAAGGGCACGGAGGAAGGTAGAATCTCCATGCAGTAGTATCCAATCTGTCTGGACAGAGCTGATGAAAGGAGATGGGGATAGGACTCTTGTGGTACAATAGTGAATAATTGCTATCAGGACTGACTGTGAGGGTTGGAAATGTCAAGGTAGACGTTTTGTAGCAAAATGAGGGGAGTGACTGACTTTGCAGTCCAGGAGCAGAGGTCCCTGGGACCATCAAGGGAGAAGTGTTGGAGTGCAAGACCCTACCCAGAGAAGCAGTGACGCCAGAGATGGAGTCAGAGACGATGATGTGGAGAGATGGAGCAGCTGAGATATCTAGACCCAGAGAGGGAGAGGGGCTGTGTGTGCTGGTGACTGAGGTACAAGCTTACGGTGTACACCTTTTGGTTGTTTGATGATGCGTGGAGGGGACTGTAATCATGGCAATGAAACAATATACAACAGGATGAATGTAAAGCGAATGTGCTCCCATGTAAACTATCATAGAATTCACAATAAAAACGTTACAAAAAAAAACCAAAAAAAAACCAAACTCAGTCTAGTGCTAGAATATAGAAAATTAGAAATAATTAAAGTTTAAATATAACATATTCATTGTGATGAAATAATAAGTAGCCACCATAACATATTATTTTTAAACAGTTCTTAAAAAAAGGAGAACACTTCCCAATTATGAAAGAGTTTATCTTTTATAATCCCAACTACACAGAAAAAATGCTTATGTCTATAGGAAAGATAAGAGTCCTGGTGTGGTGCTGTGGGCTAATGCGTCAGACATGCAAAGGGTCGGTGGTTCAAGCTCACCAAATGCTCCTTGGAAACCCTCTACAGGGTCCCTATGAGTCAGAATCAACTTGATGGCACTTAACATACGAAAAGTAGATTAACATACATTAATGATAGTGACCTCTCAGAATAGGGTTATGGTTTATTTTACCTTTTTTTCTTTATAATTGCTTTCATGTTCCAATTTTTCTAAAATGAATGCATCTTAAAATTTTAAAAGCTCAATCAATAATAGGGTCCTTCAGCTAATATAAGTGGCAGAGTTAAGCTACAACTTTAAGACCTCTAAATTATGTACCAAGCAGTCTTCAAAGTCATTATCAGCAGGATGTTAGGGGGCAGGAAAAAAATCTGTCCTTGTTTACTCCAGACCAAATTATTCTGATACATAAACACCTACCTGGATTCTCCTTCATCCTCTACATGTTCACAATAGACAGAGTTGAGAGCGCTGACTCTTTTATAATCTTGAGGAGTCAGATATAAATACTTGTATCCCTGTAAGGCACAAATAGTTTTTACTTATTATTTGCCATCAAAAAGATAGTCAGACAACATAGCAAAGCATGCATAACACAGCTTGTTCCAAAGCTATCTTTCCGTTACATCACTAAGAGTTACCACCTAATAGGTATTAGCATAGACAATTCTCTATCACTAACTGACTCTCCTTGAAACAAGATGCCCCCCATAGCTGCAACTATAAGCATATTCCATTGACTTCACTTTCATCAGATTAAAGAGGCATTTTCTAATCTTCCTTGACATCTCTTTTAAAGGTATCAACACTAAATTCAAGAATCACATGCATTACCATTTTACACTCTCACAATCAATAGTATCATATATAAGTGGGTATCAAAATATACATGAAAAGGGAATAATAGAATCACAGAATTATGAGATTAAGTATTACAGTCTGATGTTTATGCAGTGCTCACAGTCAACAATGAATTAACATCTTTTGTTTGTTTTTTTTAAACAACTCTCATTCCAATTTAAATTTTCAAAATTATACTTTGTTGTTAAGTGCCGTCAAGTTGGTTCTGAATAACAGCAAACCTGTATAGGGTTTCCAAGGAGCACCTGGTCGGTTTGAACTGCCAACCTTCTAGCTCACAGTCTAATGCATATCCTACAGTGCCACACCCTATCTGATTTGTTTTTATACATGCATATACATACTTTTGGCAGTACGGTACTTTTACTATTGTCCTCCAACACTGTAAATCAAATGAATAATTTCTTTCACAGTTTTCCTTAAAGTTGGACAGTGAATTAGGAAGACTGTAGAAGAATTGATGCATTTGAGTGACGGTGTTGGAGGAGAAAATTAAAAGTTCCATGGACTACTGAAAAAATAAACCAATGGAGACAGAGACGATTACATGAAGAGATGGAGAGGCTGGGGACTTTAGACCCAGAGAGGGAGAGAGGTTGTGTGCTGAGGACCAGGGGGCAGGCTTGTGGGGTGTACCCTTTGGTTGTTTGATGATGCATGGAGGGGATTGTAGCTATGGCAAGGAAACTATATACGATAGGATAAATGTAAAGCTAATGTTCTCCCATGTAAACTATTACATAGTTCATAATAAAACATTAAAAAAAAAAAACCAAAACAATTAACCAGTTGGAAGAGAAGTACAGCCAGAATACTCCTTGGAAACCAGGATGGTCAGGTCTCTGGAGAAAGATACCATGTTTGGTAAAGTGGAGGGTCAGAGAAAAAGAGAAAGATCCCCAACAAGATTAATTAGGACAGCAGCGGCAGCAATGCACTCAGGCTTAGCCAAGATTGTAAAGTAGGCCTAGGACAGAGCAGTGTTTTGTTCTGTTGTGTATAAGGTCTCTATGAGTTGGTGCTTACTCGATGACACCTAACAACAACATACATACTTATGATGTAATTACATCATATGTATGTTTAAAATTGGTTAAATTTGTCAGGCAGCAAAAAATTTAAAAAGTAAAGATTTTTTGTAAAACATTATGCCTACCATTCAACTCACTGACTTTATGTTCCATAGTGAGCATAACATGGAAGAGACATGAATTTGCCATTGGTCTTATGTGACTCATGATGGGAAAGGCTTATAACACAGAGTGTCATTAGTATGTCACCAAACACATTACTGAATGCATGTTACATTAGCAAGATGCTGTTCTAGGCAATGGAAAAACAATGAGTAAAACCAACAAAAATTCCTGGTCTTTGGAACTTTAAGTGGGGAAAACAGACAATATACAAGGTAAATAACCAAGAAACTTTTAATGGGAATAAGTTCTAAGAGGAAAAATAAAATAGGAAAGGGAGTGAGGAAGGTTGCAGTTTTAGAATAGAATAGTTAGGGAAGACCTTTAGTAAAGACGTGAGGAAGGGAAGGAAATGAGATGGGGGAAAGCATTCTAGGCAAAAGCAATAGAAGTACCAAAGCCCCGAGGCCCAACAAACTCAAGAAGAAACTAAGAGGCCAGTAGCACCAGAGTATGAAGTTAAGGGGGTTATAGCAAGAAAAATGAAGGAATAGTATTGGAAGGTCAGTCTATGTAGGGCCATGTTGGTAACTACAAGAATACGGTCTTTTGTTTTCATATGAGTGAGTTGAGAAGTCACTGAAAGATTTTAATCAGAGGAATGTTTTTGAACGATGACCTGATTTATATTTTAACTGGATCATTCCATGTTCTTTTGAAAATACACTTTGGGTGGAGACAGAAACAAGGCTAGAAGCTGGAAGGCCAACTAGGATCCTATATCAATAATGTAGGTATGACATGAGAGTGACTGGACTAATGTGCAGTATATGTAGTTAGTAGAGGTTGAATACTGAATATTTTTTAAAGATAGGAATGACATCATTTAGTAACAGTGGAAATGTGGCATGTGAAAAACAGGTAGTTGTTGTTGTTGTTAGGTGCCATCAAGTCGGTACCAACACATAGCGACCTTATACAAAGCAGAACGAAACACTGCCCAATCCTGGGCCAACCTCACTACTGTTGCCACGCTTGAGTCCATCGATGCTGTCATTTGGCCAATCCATCTCATTGGGGGTTTTCCTCTTTTTCTCTGACCCTCCACCTTACCAAACATGATATCCTTCTCCAGTGACTGGTTCTTCCTATCAATATGTCTGAAGTATGAAAGACCAACGTTTGGCCATCTTGGCCTCTAAGGAGCACTCTGGCTGCACTTCTTCCAAAACAGATCTATCGGTTCTTTTGGCAACCCATAGCACTTTCAATATTCTCCAACAACACAACTCAAAACCATCAATTCTTCTACGGTCTTCCTTATTCACTGTCTAGCTTTCGCATGCATATGAGGTTACTGAAAATGCCATGGCTTGGGTCAGGCACACCTTAGTCCTCAAGCTGACATCTCTGCTCCTCAACACTTTATAAAGGTCTTGTGCAGCAGATTTGCCTAATGCAATACGTCTTTTGATTTCTTGACTGCTGCTTCCGTTGAGGGTTGATAGTTGATCCAATCAGAATGAAGTCCTTGACAACTTCAATCTTTTCTCCGTTGAGAAGAATGTTGTTTATTGGTCCAGTGGTGAGGATTTGGTTTTCTTTACATTGAGATATAATCCATACCGAAGGCTGTACTCTTTGATCTTCATAGTAAATGTTTTAAATCCTCTTCATTTTCAGCAAGCAAGGTTGTATCATCCGTGTATCACAGGTTGTTAATGAGTCTTCTTCCAATCCTGATGCCACATTTTTATCATCACAGAACCCAGCTTCTCGGATTATTTGCTCAGCATACAGGTTGAATAATTATGGTGAAAGAATACAACCTTGTCGCACACCTTTTTTAATTTTAAAACATTCAGTGTTCCGATGTTCTGTTCAAACAACTGCTTCTTGGTCCAGGTATAGATACCTCATGAGCACAATTAAGGGTTCCAGAATACTCATATTTCACAATGTTGTCTATAGCTTGTCATGATCCACACAATCAAAAGCCTTTGCATAGTCAATTAAAAACACAGGCAAACATCTTTCTGATCTTCTCTGCTTTCAAGATCCATCGGACATCAGCAATGCTATCCCTCGTTCCACAGTCTCTTCTAAATCCGGCTTGAACCTCTGGAAGTTCTCTGTCAATGTATGATTATAGCCATTTCTGTATTACCTTTAGCAAAACTTTACTTGCATGGGATATCAGAGAGATTGTCCAATGATTTCCACATTCCGTTGGGTCACCTCTCTTTGGAATGGGCACAAATATGGATCTCTTCAAGCCAGTTGGCCAGATAGTTGTCTTCCAAATTTCTTGGCAGAGATGAGTGAGTGCCT
>NW_006408525.1:5743273-5783405 GCF_000296735.1 Chrysochloris asiatica | reverse complement strand
AGATATTTGCAAATTTTGTTGTAATATTTGACTTTATCTTCTCAAGCTGGTCTTTGAAATTTTTTTTCAGCTCTTGAACCTTCTCATTTCTTCCATTTGCTTTAGCATCTCTATGCTGGAGAGCAAGTTTCAGTGTCTCTTCTGACATCCATTTTGAGCTTTTCCTTCTTTCTTGTCTTCTCAATTACTTTTTGCTTTCTTTATGTATGATGTTCATCCCACAATTCCTCTGGTCTTCGGTCTTTAGTGTTTAATGTATCAGTTCTATTCTTCAGATGATCTCTAAATTCAGTTGTGATATATTCATGGTCATATTTTGGCTCTCGTGGACTTGTTTTCATTTTCAAAAAAGATAGTAGTTAAGGATTATTCCAAGTTCTTTTATTAAAACAAATGAAAGAATGAAGGTGCAACTTATTAAGAAGACTGTGGGAAGAACCATTTAAGGAAGAAGATTAGAAGTCACCGTTAGGCAAATATCTATGTACAGACATTGAGTGTGGATGTATGAATCTGGAATTCATCATTTTACTCTTGTAGCTGCCTAAGAGTATCTTTTTCCTCCATTTAGGTACAGTTGAATTGAGATACTGCGGAACCCTATGCCATCGCCAGGACTGGTTATGAACTGGGCCATTGTGATCCATGGATTTTCATTGGCTGATTTTTTAAAGTAGGAGTCCGAGTGGTAAGGTTACTAATAAAAAGTTTATCATTTTGAACTTACCCAGAGGCATCTTGGAAGAAAGACCTGGCAATCTGTTTCTGAAAGATCACAACATGGAAACCCTTCAAGAGTTCTACTTTGATGTACATGGGGTTGCAATGAGTCAGAATTACTTGACTTGATGGCAACTGGTTTAAGTTTTAATTGAAATGGAACCAAGAGTTAATGGGAGAACATGAGGGAGTTTCAAAATATTCATGGAAAAATGGAATTAAATGTTAATAAAAATTTTCCCACAAACTTTTTTAAAAAAAGTTTTTGTTATGAATTGAGATAAAGTTTACAGGGCAGATCATCAGTTCTACATTCAACAAATCATACACTTTGTTTCATTACAATGGTTAAACTCCTCTCCATGTACCATCAGTTAATGGTATTTCTCTCTATTCATTTTAGCTCTTTTCTTTTTAAAAAAAAAAAAACAACATTCAGGCATATATAATAATTTGCACTGCCAAAGGGCACCTTCTGCAAGTCTGCCTCCTGGGCACCAGCTCTCAGTCCCTCTCTTTTCAGTCCTTAGCTGCACCCTCTCTCCATGTCCCCATCTCTGCCTCCATCTCTGGTGTTGCTGCTTCTCTGGATAAGGTCCCGCATTCCACTTGTCCCGCTCTTCTCCCTTGATGGTCCTAGAGACCTCTGTTTCTGGACTATAAGATTAACTATTCTCCCATTTTTATTACAAACTTCTACCTTCATAATTGTGAGAGTGGCAATTAGTCATGATAACAATTACTATTGAATCATAAGAATCTTATCCCCATCTAGACAAGATGAAAACTATTCAGTGGAGACTCTATCTTCCTACACACACTATTAAACTAAACTCCCTCTTGAAATCTTGTAAGTCAGTCACTTCGTGCCTTTATCGCCCTCTCATTTTAGGTAGCCAATGTCTTAAGTTGCTTGTTCCTATCTACTCTGTGTACAGAGGGGAGATAGCTTTGATACTTGATGTGAAGACTCCTTCCCTTTCTGTTGGTATGTGAGTTACTACCTCTATGGGCTGCTAACCTCCGGGTCAGCGGTTTGAAACTACCAGCTGTTACACAGGAGAAAGATGAGGCTTTCTGCTCCCGTAAAGATTTACAGCCTCAGAAACCCTGTGCAGGGTGGCTATGTGTCGGAACTGACTCCATGGCACATTACCACCACCACCACCACCTCCATGAGTATAGTTCAAGTTCATCAAATTGTAGCAACTTATCATCCTCGTTTCCTTTATCAAAAATTGTTTTTGTTTTTTTTTAGTCTTCCTCTAGTAGAGTTCTGATTATCAACCCATCAAGGCTATGTCAAATGGGTACTATGTGCAAGTTTAGGTGTTCTTGTGCGTCTCCCCTCACTTCATATCAGATGGATTCTTCACTCTCAGCTCTAGCCCTGTGTGGCTGTGTCCTTGTACATGGGCTCAGGTGTCCCCAGGTCTCACCACACTTAGGACCAACCAGCCCTTCCTCTTCTCTCTCTCATCTCCAGGTCAATGGGAGTCTATGGAATGTGGATGAACTAATTCCATTTCTTCATTGCTGCCTTTCCCCCTCTTCCACTCATCAGTAAACCAGTATGGTTGCCAGCAAGCTTATATTCCTGCTTATTATTCCCTTTGAGTTTCAGTCTTTGAGGGGGGTTTGTTCTGAAGGAACTTGATTGCTTGCCTTGACGGCTTCCCAGCGAATAGCTTGCTTATTCTTGTAGCAACCAATCATACCACCGTTTTTGTTTTGCGTTTTCCTGATGATCTTTCTTTGAAGATGTATTTTCTGTTGCTCTAGCTGTTCCAGGCTGATCTCCCACAAACTTTTTGAAGCCCCTCATAGTTTCTGGAGACAGCCAGAGTAGACAACTCTTTTTAAGCTTTACTATAAAGGGAAAGTGGGAATGGGATAAGGGTAGTAGTTAAGGCGAAGTGTTCATATGCTAAAGATAGATCTAGTTTAGAGGCAAAATAGTGAAAATACAAGAAAGAAGAGAATCAAGCATGCAAGAGGAGAAACTGGCCAAACACAGGAGCAGGGGGCAAGTCAGCCAAAGTAAAGAAAGAAGTCCAAGAATAAAGGCACAGGTGCAGATTCTATGTTGTATAAGTATTCTTCTGATTGTTTCTATTTTCTCATGAAGTAGGAAGGAAGGTCATCAGCTAAGACTGAAGAGTTGGGGGAAGAGGGTGTTAAAGGCTTGGGGAAACAGAAGAAGATGTAAAGTTGTCATCTAGGAGGTTGGAAATCTTTAATGGAAAAGAAGATCAGTCAACAGGACTGCTTGTTTTTCTCCCGTCAATTTTCAGCTGTGTAGGTGCCAGTATGAGTAAGAGTTCAATTTAAATAGTTTTATAAAAATACAGATTAAGTTGAATGATAACAGAAGCAAAAATGTTCAGGGTGTAAGAAAGATACTCATAATGATGTAATTATAATGATTAACATAAGAATGACCTAGGAATATAAGTTGACTAAGTATGAAATGAGGGTTCAAGTAAAGCATGTAGGAATATTGGGAGAAAAATAGTTCCAAGTCTTGGTAATGCCAGAGGATTCTTGGATTTAGGGTACTTGAGACAGTGAAATGGAAAGACAGACTGTTAGTATGGGAAAGAATGGGGTGCTTTAAAGTGAAATTAGAGGTAATAAGAGGTTGAAGCTTGGTGGAGGACACAACCGTAAGAGGAAAGATCATCAAGGATCCAAGAGATCAGGTTATGAGAAGAATTGTCTGTGTCATTAGAGTGGTCACCAAGAATTATAACAAGACAAATAGGATTGGGAGAGTGGCAGTAAACTAGAAATTAAAATATTCAAAGAATGAGAGCAAGTGACCAAACACTCTTATAAGGAAGAGTGTTCGTGTGGAATGAGATTCAAAGTTGGAGGTATTCAAGGAGAAGGGAGGGAAAAGGATCTGGAATCAGCAATGAGGAACAAGGAGGACACTATTCCACCTCCAGGATTAGCAGTGCATTGCTTAAGAGATCTACACGGAAAGTAGTGTCTTTGGGTAAGAGAAAGATTGCAAATACAGCAAGAAGGTTGGAAAACAATTACAGAAGTTGAGGATAAAGGGATTTTGTTAGTGATTGCCCATAAATTCCAGATGCCAAGTTGAAAAGGTTTAAAGATATATTTTGGTTTAGCATGGCTCATATTAAATGTATATCTATAATTTCACTTACTATGAGCTTAAGGGTAGAGCAACCAAAAATAGAAAACCTATAAATCTTTTCAAAGCTGGAGGAAAAACTAGGTGGATATGTATTGAGAGACAATATGTCTCATATATGAAGGAACTAATTCCTTACTAAGGAAATTTCATAATTTTGATTATATTTCGTTTCCACCTTAAGTGCTCACTTTTTAACTTGTCCCCCTCCCCTACCTCTCCTACACATGTACACATACACATGCACAGCCATACAGCTTCTTTAAGCATTTTCTTAATCTGTACCTTGTAGGGATCCTCAGGATCTACCCAGGCCACATGAAACATATGACGAATTTCCTCTGCCAGTCCAATTCTTGCTCCACTGTTGGCTGCTACATATATGCGTGGGATACCTTCTGTCCTGGCAAGCTCAGAAGCTCTGAGAAATAGTAAATCCTCCTGAGGCCCAAAGGAACCAATTCTGTACGTAATGTCATTGCCAATAACAATGGTATCTCGACCTTCAGGATATTCAGGACTTTTAAAGGTCATTTTCCAAGCTACCATGCCAATCTGCAAAGGCAAAAAAAAAAACAAAAAAAAAAAACACACAAGCAAATAAACAAATGAATGCAAGCTTCTTTTATAAAGATATACATTGCTAAAGAGTCAAGCTCTCTATGGGAAACTAGGAACAACATTTTAGCATACTTCTCTAGATAATGTTGATAATTGCTGGCTTACAGGGCATTTCACCATATTCTCAATTCCTTCTTTGGGCTGCTCAAAGATAATGAAAAAAGCAATGTCTAAATGAACTCAAGGTATGGGTGCGAGAATGCCATGATGTCTGTATTTAAATTCACAACTCCCATCTTTCTACCTTCTCCACTAAGACATTATTTTCATGTGTTGTGAGACTCTTTCCAAGAAACCTTTAAGACATGAGAAGCGAGAAGAAAGAGAATCATCTCTTTTGAACTGTAAAACTTTGTGATCCTGGTTCCTTGCATTATCTTCCAGCATTTAATAGGAATAATAGAAACAATCAATCTTTACTTGTTGCTTTAGGTGCTATCCCCTTTTGCAGTAATTTTTTATAGCTCAATGTTGCACCTTTGAGCAGTTCTTGCTTTCTCCCAGCACCAGAAAAACCAAAGGATGCAGGGATCTAATCTCTTAATGCACATACTATATATGTAAATCTGCTTTCTGTTCAATAGCATCTGATCAGCCTACAGGAACAAATGATAGTAACATAAAGGCAGGGGTGACATGTCTCTTCCCAAGCCTTGATAGTCCTCTCCCTCTTTTAATCCGTATCTACATGAAAACTCAGAAGCCCTGGTGGCACTGTAGAATAAGCACTGAACTGGTAACAGAGAGGCTGGTAGTTCAAACTCACCAGACACTTGATAGGAGACAGATGAGGCTTTCTGCTCCCATAAAATTTTACAGCCTTGAAAACCCTATAAGGGTTACAAAGAGTCAGAATTGACTTGATGGCAGTGTATTTTGAGTTTTTATATGAGAACTAGAGGAGCACTGGTGGCACAGTGGTTAAAGCAATCTTACGCTAAACAGAGTGCAGCAGTTTGAACCTAGTTTGAAAGAAAGATGTGGTAGTCTACTCTGTCCTATGAGATAAATGTGAGTCAGAATCGACTTGATGGCAACGGTGTTGGTTTTGGATATGAGAACTAGCCAATCCTACTTGTTTATTTGCTAGTTCCATTTCTTTTCTATTCACTCATATACCAGTTACTTCTGCAATTTTTCACATCTGCCTGTCTGTTTCCCCTATACCTGGATAAGTAATATTTTCCATTCTCTTCTCCCTCTACCGCTTCCCCCACCACCGCTGTCTCTCCCTTGCTATTCGTGTCCCCCCACCCCACCCCCAAACTACCAGATGAGTATTCTTGGTCCTGCCTAATGGAGCCCAGACACATCTGCAGCCTTGGTCCCTCATCCCCAGGCTGCTGCATATCACCTCATTGGGGAGCCGGCCATCAAGAAGGGCCATTAACAGATGTAAATAGCAGCATCCCTGGAAAGCCCCATGCATCACCCAGACTCAACCGGGCCAGTGATCATAAGCTCTGAGTACACATTCCTCAATCCAATTGCACATCCACTGTAATCAGGTTGGTTGAAGCTTTCCACATAGCTATTTGTGATTCTCAGCATTAAGAAATATATATATATATGAAACACCACAGATAAATATAAGCTATTTAATATATCATACTATTGGCCAAAAACAAATCAAAATGGATATAATACACAGAAAAAAAATCCAATCCCTTCTGAGATATTACTCCATCTGTTCATTAAAGGCACAGAAAGGAAAGAGAAACAGATCATCCAGAAAACAGCACAGAGCAACAACAAGTATTAGTATAATTTTGGTTGTGATTTTTAGAAGCTGGTTAATACACTGCCTGGTTGGGGAGAAATATTTCAACTGCCTTATCTTGTGTATCTCTCTAACCCAACATACCTCGTATTGTTCACGAAAAAAAAACTACTTCCTTTCCACTTTCCTCTGAACGCATTTGTAGTTAGGAAGATTGGTTTTCACACAAATTTTGTGACCTATGAACCTTAACTATCTTAGGTAAACTCAGAAATAAGCAGTGAAGAATCTACTTTAGCCTCTGCACGCCAATGCAAACATTGTAACTGTGTGGCACTGGGCAGGCCATAATACTCTTATATTTTGTTAATACCTGGGGACTCTGTGTCACTTGGGCAGTCAGTTCAGCAATTGGTCAGGTTATTATGCTTGCAATATTGACTTCTAATTAGGTGTCAACACAGCAGCACCAAGACCACACTCTTCTTTATCATTGTTTTTCCAAAGTGTGTTCATAATTGACAATTCCCCTAAAAAGTACCATTTCAGAGAGGAGAGTATTATCCTAGTTTTAGTACAGTGAGATTCCTTATAGAAGAGATCATGTTTCATGTGCACACAATGGATAAACATCTAAGAAAGCATCTGTTAATGAATTTACATTAAAACGTAGATTCCATTGTTAATCAAACAATAGTAATATAATGATGAACATGGGCTTTGGTGTCAAACAAATTTGGATCCAAAACCAGCCTCTATTACTTATTAACTGTGTGACCTTGGGAAAACTATTTAACTTTACTGTGCTTCAGTGGCCCTACATAAAAAATTAAGGAAATAATGCCTATGGGTTTGATGAAGCTAAATAAATTATTGGAAGCAGAAATCTATTATATTAATTTCAACATACAGAGTTTTCCCTTTTCACTCTTTTCAACCTATCCAAGTCTTATGCATTCTGAAAAGGTTCATTCAAATTTCATTTCCTCAGTAAATGCTTCACCAATCTAAAGTGATCCCTTGCTTCTCCAATCTTCTATTGAAACCTTCACGTAGAGGACTCATTTGATAATCACATATTGCCTAGGACTGCTTTTGGTTTGGGTCTGTCATCTTGAACCATAATATCATTTCCTCTAGTGCCTAGCATGACCCCTATACATAATATGGGAGCAGTAAATATTTGCTGATATAATAGTCATTTCACTTTAAAAAGTAATACTTTGTAAATAATCAGCCAACATCAAGGACTTAGAACATTGTCCACGACTTCTAAGTCCTGATGTGGTACTGTCAGTTAAGGCGCTGGACTGCAAGGTTACTGTGAACCACAAGGTCAGTGGCTCAAGCTCACCAGCTGCTCCTCAGAAACCCTATACAGGGTAGGGCTATGAGTCAGTACCAACTTGACAGCACTTAACAACAATTATGCTTTTTAATCAACAGTAAGAGTAACAGCTACTATTAACTGAACATCTAGAATACACTATACTGTACTAGATGTTGACACCTATACTGATAGTGGTTAAAAGCTTAGGTTGGGGAATCAGATTGTCCTTGTTCAAATCTCAACTTTACTTTTTACTGGCTATCTAACTTTTGATTAAGTCACTTACCCCTCTTACAGCCTCAATTTTTCCAATTATAAAAAAAGGACACAGTACCTTTCTGTTGTAAGGAACACATTAAGTTAGTACAGAGCCTGGCATATAAATGCCCTCAAATATTACCTACTGGTTGTTGTTGTTGTTGTTGTTAAGTGCCAGTAGCTGTTATTATTGCCACAAGAAAACTGAGACATGGATGAACTACGTAACTTATTCTTGTAGCTAGTGTGAATTTTTTTTTTTTTAAATAAATAAAGTTCACACACACTGCTGACCACTCTAATTGAGATCACAATAGGTCCTGGGTAGAGTGGGAAAAAAATGCAGAACAAAATTCAAAATCATAAAAAGACCAGATTTCCTGGTCCTGCTCTTAGACATCTTTCAAATCTGTAATTGAACCTAGCCTCAGGATCACCTTTCAGCCAAACAGAGACAGGTCTATATAGTGAACAGTACCACCTGTGAGGATGTGATCAACCAGACCAGACCTAAAGGGCAGTATTTACTCCAAAACAAAGTTCAGAAGGGAGGAAGGGGCAGGAAAAATGGGTTAAGGAAAGGGAGGAATCCAGGAAAGAAGTGGGAAGAGTGTTATGATATTGAGAGAGTTGCAATTAATGTTGAGTCTGTAAACTGTTACCCAAAGCACAATAGAATACTAAAAAAAAGATTCAAACTAAAGAAAAGAATGTATTTTTCTAAGTATCTACACATAGTATAAGTGCTATTATATTTAGCTGGGAAGAGTGTTATGATATTGAGAGGGTTGCAATTAATGTTGAGTCTGTAAACTGTTACCCAAAGCACAATAAAATACTAAAAAAAAAAGATTCAAACTAAAGAAAAGAATATATTTTTCTAAGTATCTACACATAGTACAAGCGCTATTATATTTAGCTGAATATCGTATGGAAAGATGACAAACAATTATAACACAAACACACACCACTGGCACCTAAATTGTAATGTGGGCTCCTGAATTGGATCTTGGAACAGAGAAAGGTCATTGGCAGAAAAACTGGTGAATACCAAATATAGTCTGTATTTCTCTTAATAGTACTGTACCAATATTAACTTCTTATTGGTAAGTACCATAGAATAGTTTCTACTCATGGTGGTTGTGTGCCGTGGAGTTGGTTCTAGTTCATGGTGACCCTGTATAGGGTTACCAAGACTGTAAATCTTTACAGGAGAAGAAAGTCTCCCATGGAGCAGCTGGTACCTTTGAACTACTGACTTTGAGATTAAAAGCCCAACTTATAACCCTTAGGCAACCAGAGCTCGTTTTTCCTTACAGTGACCCTGTATAGAGTCTGAGGAGTAGCTGCTGAGTTTGAAATGCTGGACTTGCACTTCAAACCAAATTTGTGGTCCAGTGCTTGATCCTACAGTGCCACATCAGGACTCCTGTTAATTTCTTAGTTTTGATAACTGTATTATGGTTATATCCAATGGTAATAATCGGGAGGAAGTTTCTACTATACTGAAGGTTGTTGGTTCAAACCCATCCAGAAATACTTCAGAAGATAGGTCTGGCAATATTCCTCCAAAAGGTCACATTCATGAAAACCCTATGGAGCAGGTCAACTTTGCACATATGGGGCTTTCCTGAGTCAGATTTGATTCAACAACTAACCACATAACGAAAAGCTGGGTAAAGGTTAGATGAAAGTCCCTGTGCTGTTTTTTCAGTTTTTCTGTAAATATAAAATTATTTCAAATCTAAAAAGTTAAAAAACAAATGTCAGAGTAGAAACTGTGTTGTTGTTTTTGGGGGGGAGGGCGGAGGTAAACTGGCTAGTGGGGTCATTGTTAGTGTTCTGTGCAGCCTTATAAAACAATGATTATAATGACTATGAATAATATTTTATAATGCTTATGACCTAATACCAAATTAGGGAAAAAGTAGGACACAAAATTTTATGTATACCATACTATCTGTGAGAGGCAAAATCGTTCAGGGCACAGACTCAGGAAGCAGACTGGATTCAAAACAGATTCAGATTGTTTTGTAGCCACATAACCTTTGGCAAATTACTAACCTCTCTATATCTCAACTGACCTTGTTAGTATTAACTGAATATATTCCTTATTAGTATTATTACTAATGCATAATTTTATTGTGAGGATTAAGTACATGTTAAGTTCTAGAATACTACCTGGCATATAGTGTTTAATAAGTGTTACAATTAATATGTATTTTTAAAAAAACAAGTTAAAGAAACAAAAAGAGAAATAAAAGAAAAATCATTATTATTATAATGCTGAGATTATGTGATTATGTTATTTTTCCCATTTTCAAAATCTGTGTTTATATTGCTACCTTTAACATTTTACAATTAAAAATAGCTGGGATAACAAGGGTTAGAGAAAATATGAAAGTAGATAGTGGTGATGGTTGCACAAATGATGAATATAATTAATGTCACTGACTTGTCTATGTAAAAATGTTGAAATGGAAAATGTTTTGTTTTTTTATACACACACACACACACAAAAATAAGACTATCAAATTGCTTCTTCACTGGATGATAGGCATATAGGAATTTATTAAATGATTATTTCTACTAGTGCATGTTTGAATATTTCCATAATAAAATATTTTCAAATGGAAAAAAAATCTGACCCATATCTTAAAGGAACTGGTCTAGGTTTTTAGTCATACTACAGTAGATTATATTTATATGAAATTAGAAAGACATAAGCATCTGGAAGTTTAAAAATCAAGACTTACCTTAATAGTTTGTTGAGACTATCAGTTTAGCTTTTTCCAATAAGTGCTCTGTTATTGATGTGGTAGAATGTAAACATATGTATATATAGGTTTATACAATATTAATATCTCTACCTGAGAAGTAACTGCTTCAGTGTGTTTCTGGTCTGATGATTAAATACATATTTATACTTTTAAAGTCAATATTTGTACAACAGACAAGAACAGTGCCTATCAGCTAAATACATATTTAGGACTGTACCACATGTATTACAAACATGCACTAAAATCGAAAGCTTATGTTTATACAGAGCCTTTCATCTTGAAGGGGGCTAAAGAGCTTTACAAACATATGTACATAACAGAACATTTGCACCGGTAGGAAGACAAGCTATCAGTTCACCCCTCCCTGTTTCTTCCAGCAGTCCTGGGTAGGAATGCCTGGTGTCAACAGATGCAGGTCTGAAGCAGCTGCAGAGACATTGTAACCCAATAATCTAAGTTGTGATGCACTGTCACCGAAAGGGGGCTTTCCACTTGAGAACAGTAGCGGCTCTCCTCAAGTATAGAAGCACTACGGCCATTTCCAGCTTTGGGTTTTTAAATTCTTCTCTATCAAACCCAACTAATCACTTGACAAAATTGAATTTGATACTGGAAATGGTTTCTGAATGCCAAATACTTTGTCTGATGATGAAAACTAGGTTGAAAAAAACCTTCCCCCTGCCCTTGTTAGATTTTAAAAAAGAAAGAAAGAAAAGGGTCACAGCATTCAGGAATAAATGGTTCAAAGTATTCCACTGAAGAAGAGCTTTTTCTCAGAGAATTGGGCCATTACTTCAGAAGACAGTCATATCCCCCCTCCACTTTTCACACCCCACACCCCGTTTAATTAGGACACTGTAAGTTTTCCAGTCAAATTACTCTATATAGATGGTTCAATCTATATTTTACACACAATGGAGATTTTATAAAGAAAATCATACAATCACTATAAAAGCAAACAAAAGTGTGACAATGTGATTAGGAATGTGACATTCATAGATTTCACCTAAGTCTTAGCTGCCTTGCAATATTAGTTGAAAAATAACAACCAAGGGAAACCCCAATCAAGGGAAACCCCACCAGTGAGTCCCCTTGTTTCCTTTTTTCTCTCCCTCCAATGTATGATTTAGAGGAAACCTGGTGAAAATGACACACCAGGACAAAGGCCTGGAGTACACTTGCAGGGTTAAGGAAGCAATAAAAGGGCAACAAATAGCCTGGAAGGGACTTAATGGGCTTATAGCTGAATGAGTGTCAGATTGAAGCTTCTTGGCAACAGTAGTGCCACCACCTTCTTCCCTGACCACTCACTCTTTGAGTCACTGACTAACCAAATAGTCCCAAGTACTTATTGCATACCACATTTCTATTAAAATAGCCATACATAATTTTTAGAGTTAATAAATTCTAGGATTTTTTATAATAGAGCATTGCATTTAACAGGTTTCTCAGGTTTCGAGCTATCAATCTAAAAGAATATTCTTAAAGGGAAAGAGGGTAAAAAGAGTGTCAGTAAATAAGCTAAGAATCCAAAAACCAAACCCAGTGTCATGGAGTCATTTCAAACTCATAGCAACCCTGAATAGGGTTTCCAAAGTTGTACATCTTTATGGGAGCTAAAAGCCTTGTATTTCTCCCACAGAGCAGCTAGTGGGTTTGAACTGCAAACCTTGCGGTTAGCAGTTCAGTGCTTATCTTACAGTCCAGTGCTTATCTATTTACTTCTCCTATCCTCTGGAGTCCTGGTGTAGCACTGTGGGTTAATGCGTCAGACTGCAAAGCTGTTTGAAATGCAAGGTCAGTGGTTCAAGCTCACCAGCTGCTCCTTGGAAACCCTATACAGAGTCACTATGGGTCAGAACCGACTCAACGGCACTTAACAACATCCTTAGCTTCAAAGAAGCCCTGGTGGCGCTGTAAGATAAGCACTGAACTGCTAACTATCCCATAAAGCTTGGTGGTTCAAACTTACCAGCTGCTCCTCTGAAACCCGATGCAGGGTGGCTGTGAGTCAGAACCCACTCAATGGCACTTAACAACAACAATACAAGTTTTAAGGATCTCTGATGGTACAATGGCTTAATTGCTCAGTTGCTATCTGAAAGGTCAGTGATTTGAACCTATCACCTGCTCTGTGGGAGAAAGATGAGCTGTAAGTTGGAATCGACTCTATGGCTTCCATAAAAATTTATAGCCTTATGGGGCAGTTCTACTCTGTCCTGCAGTATCGCTAGAAGTCCAAATCAACTTGATGGTACTGGGTTTTTTATGGGTTAATACAAGTTCTAAGGAAGAAAATATTTCTTTGGCCACAGTCTGATCCTGGAATAAACATGCTCAAGTGAGGGAGGAGGGAATGGGGAGGAGAGAGCAAGCAGAAGAGAAGAGTCTTACTTAACTGTTTTTATGTGGGTAAAATGATTTGTGCCACAGTATTTCCATAAGAAGTGGGACCATTATTTTCCTGTAGAAACACATTTGGTTTGAAAAGTATCACTGGACAGGACGTGAAAATCAAACCGAATGAATTATTCACAACCTCCGATCAGAGGTGATCATTATTTCTGATGCTCCAAACAGTGATTAGGATTCTGCCCTGAGATGTCATTTTC
Source organism: Chrysochloris asiatica (assembly GCF_000296735.1). NCBI lineage: Eukaryota > Metazoa > Chordata > Mammalia > Afrosoricida > Chrysochloridae > Chrysochloris > Chrysochloris asiatica. Next base: position 5,770,201 of record NW_006408525.1, on the reverse strand, counting down.
TCGCTGAGTAACACCAGAGCTAGATAGAGGCATTATCTATCTATCCATAGATGTATTTTTTTTTTCTCCTGGGAGGACCTTGCTTTAATGTTATAACAGATACTAAAAACATGGTCATATTAACATTTATTCTGATGATGCCAATAAATGCCATTAGTGTGACACAAAGTGTCAATGCTAATCATGACCCAAAATTAACACCAAAATTGACATCAGCATTAATTGTACTATCAGTGTGGATAGAATGTGCAAGCATACACATAGGGAGTTTCCAAAGCTGCTATTGTTACCTACCACAGTAACAACATTGCCCTCAACAAAGAAACCTGAAGGGAAAGCTAAAGGGCAAAGCAGGATAGGAGTTTGTTTTATAAGGGTGTAAGAAGCATCCATGAACTCTAGCTATGTTGTCAGAAGCAGAAAGGGAGTATCTCTGCCAAGGTTGCCTCTCTCATAACTCCACACTTCAAGTCAAACTGCAGTAATATCTTTCTGTATATATTTAAATACAGGCTAGACTGTGGCTGAGATACGGAAGCTTTATTTGTTATTTTTCATGCTAAAAGTTTAAGAGTTTCTACAGCAAAGCCTCCAATAAGCTATTGTTCTAACGCTGCGAATGCCAGGAAGATCATCATCCTGCAAGGCCCTGGAGCAGATATAGAATCCTAGCATGTTAGAGCCAAATACTTAGTTAAGTGTCATCTGCATCATGAACATGAGAAAACTGAGATTCAGAGGGAAGGAATTTGAACTTGAGCTCCTTGTTAGACACATAGCAAAAATAATTAAAGAGTAATTTCAACTCATGATAGAATCTCATGACAAGGCATAATTGATGAAGATCAGAAAATGCTATTTGGCCTTACGAGAGATATTTGTAGACAAGAGGCAATGAAATATATGACTTAATTTTTGCTATTTGGAAAACCATGCAAGAAAAAATGACAATGCCTTTCCATAATGCATTATCTGCCTTATATGTTCCAATGCATAGAGTATTGTATGATCTCTTAAAATAAGAGTTCACGATAATTTTCTCAACAGCTAAAAAACTCTTTTTATGCTTCGATAATTAAAAAATGGCTGAACAAACTAACCTCAATCTTTGTAACAGTGATAAAAGGATAAAAACAACAACAACAACATCTTTAGAGCAAAAAACTTTAATCGCAGAGGTAATACTTTGAAAATGTTACCAAAAACCAGAAACAGTAAGTTTGAACATGGGCATTTTTCTTCCCTGTAATATGTATATACATGAAACCACAGCAATTTTGCATATGTACACAGGGATTTAAAAAGTATACCACATTTTAAAAAACATACAAGTCAGTGACATTTGAAAAACAGGGCACAGGATAAACTGGTTGATATGTAAATCAACCAAGTTCCAAAAACTTTGTCTGTTAATCATTCGACGAAATGTTGAACTCTGATGCACCAATGCTACACCTCATCCTCTGGTGTTAGCTGCTACTGTCCTCATGTTCATTAATGCCTCTAGTTAGAGCTGTAAAGTTCCATGACATAGGGTACTATGTCATGTTCCCTTACAGTAATATCTGAAAACTTAAGACATATACAAAAATGCTGGCAAGTACATCCTTTTGTTTAAAAGCCATCTCTAGGCTAGCTTCTTACTTTGGAAAGAAACCAACGAGTCTTCCTCAAATTCTGCAGGGTTTTCAGTCAGTCAACTTCATTGGGCTTTGGTTTACTACCAATGTAAATAAATGGGCCCAAGTACTCATAAACCTGAGAAAATACCCAACACCACTAAAGGTCATTCAGAAGGACTTCTAAATATGTATCCCAAAAGAACAGTGATAGAAATTTATTAGGAGTAATTTCATGGTAGAAGACTTATCTTTCAAAATCAGCCTCAGTATTTTTCTAATGAGGGATCCAACATTGCTTCTAAAGATTATTTTCAACAAAGACTTGCAGTCAAATATTCTTACTTAGAATTAAGTTAGTAAAGAAAATGTAGTAATTTTGAATAAAAGTACCATTTTACTATAGATTATATTTTTTATTCTTTATATTTGTAATACCTAACTCGCTAGCCCTGAAAGGACTCAAATTTGGTTTTTGAAGTCCTTGGTAGAAAGACAAGGAGACAAATTACAGAAGTTTATGTATAATGAACACTATACAGTTCTTTTCTACTGAGGATCTCAGTCTAGCCATCTTCATGGATAGACTGGTGTCAAGAACCACTACTCCCATTTTTATAAGTTGAACAATTAGTGTACAGACGATGGTTCTGTTCTTGAGATCTGCTTTTCTCAAGACTGTTTTAGAGCTCATACTCAGCATATAAATATACCTCTTTTCAACATGTACATAAATTATTGACAATGACAAAATTTCTATACCTCGAATGAAACAAAAGGACAGCAAAGTAAATCCAAATTAGCTTTACCTTCATGAGCCTTTCTGAGGTTAAAATGAGCAAAACATGCATAAGCCTAATGTTAAACTAGAAAAATATTTGGGCTCATCAGAAATAATCAGCCCTTCCCTCACTCACTACAAATATACACACTTTTTTCAGTCACAAGAGTCCTTGTGGTGCAGTGGTTAAGCACTCAGCTGCTAACCTAAAGATCAGCAGTTCAAACCTACTAGTCACTCCTTGGGAGAAAGATATAGCAGTCAACTCTTACAAAGATTACCGCCTCAGAAACCCTACAGGGCAGTTCTACTCTGTCCTATAGGGTCGCTATGAGTCAGAATCAACTTAATGGTAGTGGATATTTTTCATTTGCTTGTGTTTGGTTTCTCTCTAGTCACAGAGTTTCGGATCAAAACTGTAATTCCAAGTCCAGGATAACCAAAGCAATTCCTTTGAAAGTATGGAAAATGTCAATCAGGTGAATTAAGATATAACAGAGGGTTATGGTGGTATTTCTACAATTGCTACAGGGCAAGTACTGGACTGCTAACTGAAAGGTTAGCAGTTCAAGCCCACCAGTCACTCTGAGAAAGCTTTCTGCTCCCATAAAGATTTACAGCCTCAGAATCCCTACACAGAATCACTATGAGTTACAATTCAATCAAGGGCAACGGTTTTGGTAATAAGGTACAATTATCACAATGGATCTACTAATTTACTTCTTCCAATCTCTTTAGCTTAAATAAACTTAACAACTTCCCCTCTCTACCCAACTCTTAAATGTTTCTATTTGGTGAAAGATTACAACAGATAAGTGAGGAACAGAGTCAAAATTATAAGATTTGTTCAAGTTTATTAGTAGGTACAGGGTATTCATCATACCACTTTTTGTATTATTCTATATATATAATACATATGGATGAAGTTCAGGTGTGGTGCTGTAGGAGAAGCACTGGACTGCTAACCACAAGGTCAGAGGTTAGAGTCTAACAGCTGCTCCTTAGGATAAAAGTGAGGCTTCCTGCTCCCACAAAGATTTATAGCCTTGGAAAACCTACACAGCTCACAATGAGTTGGAATTGGCTCAATGGCACTTAACAACAACATGTTTTAATGGTACCAGACATTAACACATTATCAAAAATTAAACATGAGTAGTAGCGTAGTGGTTAAGAATCGGGCTATGAACCTTAAGGTCAGCAGTTCGAAACTACCAGCCATTCCACAGGAGAAAAATGAGGTTTTCTGCTCCCATAAAGATTTACAGCCTTGGAAACCCTGTACAGGGTCGCTATGGGTCAGAACTGACTCAACGGCAACAACAATGGAGATCTGGAGTTCTGGTGTAGCGCTGTGGGTTAACGCGCTGGACTGCAAAGACGTTGGAAACACAAGGTCAATGGTTCAAGCTCACCAGCCGCTCCTCAGAAACCCTATACAGGGACGCTATGGGTCAGAAACGACTCAACAGCACCTGGTATGGCACTGTAGGATAAGCACTGGACGGCAAAGTCAGTTTGAACCACAGGGTCAGCAGTTCAAACCCACCAGTCACTCTCTGGAAACTCTAAACAGGGTAGCTATGAGTTAGAACTCACATGATGGCACTTAACAACATCAACAAAAAATGGAGACCTGGGACTCCTGGTGTGGCACGGTTGGATCAATAACATGGAGACCTGGAGTGGTGGTGCCTGCTAACTGCCAAGATGTTGGTTCAAACCCACCAGTCACTCCTTGGAAACCCTGTGATTTAGAACTGATTTAGTGGCACTTAACAACAACAATGTTGATACAGCTGAGCACTTCTAGAACTGAATTCCTAATTCTCATTCCAATCCACACCACAAGAACAAAGCAGAACTAAAACCAAAGTACTCGTCATTATGGCAGTTAGTCTTTAAACTTTAGCTTACATCATTTTCTCTAATCATTCTCTTCCCAAAACATGTTTCCTATGAAAATATGTACAGCTATGATGTAAGGTTTAATAAACCTCTACCCAAAGAGTTAAAGACGCAAATGCATATTGTGAAGAACAGTAAGCAAAGTCTATCACAGTAAGTTTTTTCTATAAAAAGAAGGATACTACTGGATTTGCCTCATCAAATAGAGCAAATAAAAGAGGCTTATTAGAATGTAAAGTTGCTGAGAAGGAAAAACTCTGACACCTAGTGCCCATCTCAAAAACTGAAACCTGGAGCCACTATCATTCTTAAATATGATTGTTTATAAGGAGGTGGTCATCAAGCTGCAATCAATTTGGAATCTATTTTTCTCTCAGAAAAAATTTAAGGGGAAGATAATACTATGCAAGAATTTTGTCTATGATTACCAATCCTTTTTGGGTATATGTACATTCTGTACCTAATTATTGTAACTGCTTCTAAAAACAGTTCCTTCTCATCTGTTTTCATAGTTAACAGGAGTGATGGGAGGGAAAGGATGGGTTCATACTGTTAAAAAAAAAACAACCAAAAAACCCATGTTAAAAAAATACTAAGGAAAATAGTAGCGTAGTGGTTACGAATCAGGCTGCGAACCTTAAGGTCAGCGGTTGGAAACTATCAGCTGCTCCGCGGGAGAAAGATGAGGCTTTCTACTCCCGTAAAGATTTACACCCTCAGAAACCCTGTACAGGGTCGCTATGGGTCGGAACCGACTCGACGGCACTTAACAACAACAACAACAAGGAAAATAGGGTCTCAATTTCTACCAACCCGAAAGTTACTATAATAGTTGGCTGCCTATCCTATCTTTCACCAATGCCCAGTTTAGAGATTCCTGATCTAGTTTACAACTGTTAAGAGGAAACAAAAATGTTAATAACTTGCTTTCAAACAAATAAGAACATAGTCTCAAGTAATTTTCTTTGTCCAACTAGGCAAAGTTAAGATGTTCTCTGTCAAGTCTGTTACAGTCTTGGTCTGATCTTAGTCTGAGCCTTTTAATAATTGGATTTAGTGTGAAAAATACCTGCACTGGATTGTGAACTCTTACTCAAAATGCTCCCACCTACAATTACAGCCTCCACCAAATGATCAAAACAAGTTAGCAAACAGGCAGAAAAATGAAAACAGTTCCTCCAAAATTGAGACACAGTAAAGCAGAACTGTTGGTTAGCTGTATAACTTCTGTATCCAGGATCAATAGTCTATACTCATCTAGATATTCATTTACAAAAAGTGCCGATCACTGTAGCATCATAGCAACTAGAATTAAAATCAACTCCATCTACGTTGCAATCATATTTTCCTCAATTTCACCTTTATTTAAAAGTACTAAATATATGCAGATATATATTTATACTTTATCTTTGGAGCTATTCTGTAAGTGACGTAATTAATAGATTTGGCCTACATATTTTTTTATTCCTACTCTAAGTTCATATTAAATGCAATGCCATTCAAATCTGAAAGTGAGAAATATGTTTCTCCTCTACCTTCATCAGGTGTTAGGTGGCATTCCTTCAGTTATGGCTTCCTTTACTCGGAAGGGACAACTAGGAAAATAGAAAGGGGAAAGAAGTACCCAGCACAGCACATCAGAAAAGCTCTTTTTCTCCTGCCTCTAATACGGGCACAAATGTTCAAAATGCAGGTCACATTTCTGTTGAAATAGCCAATATTCTTCCTCAAATGGCAAACACGTTCCCTAAAACTAAATGGAACAGAATTGTCCCAAGTCCTGGTTCCATCACCATTTTACCTATTTACTGTCCTAGAATAGCGAAGGAAGACTGGCCACCCAGGTAGCCTGATAACTGCAGGTTTTCTGCTTTTGATAGTAAGTACAGGCATCTCAATTCATTGGAAATCTTGTTTCATCCTTATTCCTTATTTCCATGTGCTAGCTTTTAAACTCAGAAACTCCAGCCCTTCAAGGTAACACAGTACCACCCATAACGGTGACCTGATACAGGCCATCACCTTTGGAGAACACCACATTGTAATGATTTAATGTCTGCAGCATCAATGCATTTACATTGAGTCCTGGCTCTCAGAACATAAACAGGTCAAATTTTTTTTCATTTCTTTTTAAATAAAACAATTCTTCAAAGTTCTTTTCAGATGCCCATTCTCTTTGGGACAGGATAGATTTGCTCCAAATCTCATCAGCATGAGGTCTTTTCTTTTCTCTCACATCATTCTTGGGGTAATATGTAGAGTGCCAGGCTCATGACAAACTTGTCTCTTTGGCCAAAGAAAATTAAACTGTAATAGCTGATAAAACTGGGCTCAGCATGAAGAAATACATCCTACTGACACCTCGTCATCTCTTAGGCGCAGCTGTCCCTCAGAGTTCAGACTGCCGAAACTTCATCCTTAGATTGGTCGGTCTCTCAGTGGACATGCTCCATTGTATGTTCAAGCTATTGGTAAAAGAGTTTTATACTAATATTCCAACCTCATTCCTGTCATGAGCACCCTATAATCTAGCTAAAGGCATTGACTGACTTCACCAGCCATCCTGGGCATTAGTCACTAACTGCTCATAAAAGAACAGCACTCTCACTTCTCCTGCGCTCAAAGACAGAAACAGCAAGCTAGCACTCAGCCTCTATCCTAGTCAATCGTTTGAAGAAAAAGAATAAAGAACAAAGAATACAGGCAATTAAGAAGAAAAAGTGCAGAAGAAGAGAGAACTGACAAAAGGCAAAATAAGAAACGACGTCCAAAAAATAACAATTAATTTTCTAGGTTTCAAGTTGATTAACGCAGGGCAAAGGAAAACATGTGATCCCTATACTGATCTTACTCTAACAACTATAGTCCTATGCAGCTGTTTAAGACATGTCTTTTCCACCAAGGTTTGTTAGTTCTTAAAAGGGTTAAAAAAAAAAAAAAAAAAAACCCTTTAATTTTTTTATTCTTTTTTTTCCCCTCTGTGTGTGTGGTCTTTGGGTACAGAGTCCTGTATAATAAGACTATTTGTATTCATACTGGCAGAGTAAACACTACATGTTCATGCCCAGGCAGCTCTGTGCTTGTAATTTCAGTAAGAACAGAGCTCTGTCCCTCTGGGACTTTACTATTCCCCCAGTCTCCATTCGCTCAAACACAGAATGAGAGCAGAGAGAAAGCAGGAGAGAAAGATCGTGGCAGGAGGTTTCACACAGGACTGTGGCTAGCTTTTATGTGGCCAAAAATCTCATTTTGTGTTTTAATTACATTAGTTATAACAGTTTTCCCCTCAGCTCCATGTTCATAAGCGTGCCTTCCCTTCCTGAAGACTATACTATTCAATGAATCAGAATTTAAGTATAGCACAAAGAAGCTTCTCTTTGTTGTTGAGGGGCTCACTAAACAGATGCTACAGACAGTGGTACAAACCTCCGCTTCAACTTTGTGTGCTGACGAGTTTTAAACTACTGTCGTCGAAATTCTATGTATTCTCTCTTTCTTATCCTCTTATTTTCTGCTATTTGTCACGGTGTTAAATTAGACGAACTACAAATCTGTTACTCTCCATCTGGTCTGAGGCTCACATCCATCTTAATACCACATCATTTACTCTTGGCATCTACTTATGTACTTATTGAAAATAGATGTAGACCACCTTTTACATATAGTAAAAAAATTTTGAAATACTACATAAAAGAGAAAAAACTTGCATCATCTAAAAGGTCTATTCAGCCTGTTTAGGTGAATACCTAAGTAAATCTCACTTCTTAGGAGGAGTGAGATTTATCTAAGATTGAAATAAAAAATAATTTCTCTTTTCAGTTTTGTTATCATTGAACATTAGAAGCATAATTAAAATCAGAAGGAATCTCAATACATGGAGGAAGGCATAAGAGTATGGGGGCAGAATATTACTATATATTGGTGCAAATGATTAAGCACTCAGCTATAAGTAGAAAAGGTGACAGTTCAAACCCATCCAGAGGATTCTTGAAGACAAGCCTTGTGATCTACTTCAGAAAGGTCACAGCCTTGAAAACCCTGTGGAGAAGCTGCACTCTGCACACATGGGTTTACCATGCGTCAAAATCCACTTTACAGTAATTAATAACAGCAACATGAAAATAGACTACAATGCTACAAAGTGCATTCTTGGATAATCATCAAGAAATGTATTCTTTGTTACTTTCTTTTATATTTAAATTCCTGATTCTTATTGAGTCCTTTAATTTAGCAATACATTCACCACACTCACAAGAGCAACAGATGTAGTGAACTGAGAATGGAAAAGATACCAAAAAATGTGTATTAGTAATGCAAATAAGTACCCAAATTAGGAAACATCAACGAAGCTAAGGAAATTTTATTATATAAAATATCAAAGCATATACGAAAATAGAGACAGTAATATATTCCTGTGTACCTACCAACTAGCTTCAGTTATCAACTCATGATCAAACTTGTTTCATCCACATCCCCCACCTTAACCCTCCATTATTTTAAAGCACATCACAGACATCAGATCATTTAATCTGTAAAAACTATAGCATGGATGTCTAACAGAAAATACTGTTTTATAAAAAAGCAAGCTCTAATACTATTATCACACCTGAAAAAATTAGCAATAATTCCATCATATCCAATTGATGCTACCTCTCATTCTAACGAACTCTACCAACCAGCAAGACTACCAATGAACAAGACTATCATGCAGCTGATGCTACTTGGATCTTAATGCTCTTTAATAACCACTCTTACAGAAAGTTGGTACTAATGGACACAGAGATAAAAGAAAGAGGATGTGGGAGAACTCAGCTACTTGCCTCATTTCCTCCTGGAAGTCTGTTCATGTGGACCAGCTGACCTTGATCATCCAACACCAGCTCAGTGTAGGTCAGCATATCAGAAGGCAGTGGTGGTGACGGAAGGAATGCTTGAGTAGACATAGACTCCCAGAGTTTGATCAGAGACTAGTGGAGGGAAAAATTTGTCTAGTCAATGACAGATAACATTTCAGTAAGAACAACAAATTAGGTGAATCTAGTTTGTTCTTTCTTTTCCCAAGTGTTCTTCTTATAGTGTGTTAGACTAAATTCTAAAGCTCCATTCTCAGTTAAAACAAAATTGTGATAAATAATATCCTTGCTAGAAATCAGGTAGGTTTCCAACAAAGTCAAACTAGAATGATTCCAAATCAGCACTAGAGCATTAACAAACAACAACAGACCTGACAAAATCTCAGGAAAAAACCCAAAAACCAAAAAACAAAACTAAGTGGCATCAACTCTTTCTAAAGAAGAAAAAATTCTAGAAAAACATGGCAAGAAGAGTGACCCAGAAAGTGTTATGACATTCAGCTAATACAAAGGAAATCCAGGAAGTAAAGATTAAGGTTTCTACTAAAGATTCAGAAGAAGCATCCTCTTTCTAGTATCTTTGTATAACTACAGGATACCAGATAGGAATTAGTCTACTAGATTTGTAGACCTGATATACAAGCATAGAACAGATGTAAGTATGTTATTCTTGCTGTTAAGTGCCTTTGAATCAGTTCTGACCCATAGCAACCCTGTATAGGGTTTCCGAGGAGCAGCTAGTGAGCTTGAACCACTGACCTTGCAGTTCAAACTGACTTTGCAGCCCAGCGCATTAACCCACAGCGCCACACCAGTATGGCTATCTGTAAATGTGGGGAGGAAGATGGATAAACACTGGACTGCTAAGCATAAGGTCAGTGGTTTGAGCCCACCAGCTGCTCCATGAGACAGATAAAACTTTCTGTTCCTGTAAAGATTTGTAGCCTCATAAACCTTCTACAGGATAGCTATGAGTCAGAATCAACTCAACTACAGTGGGTATGGTTTTTTATTTTAATATGTAAATGTACAGACTAATTCTGCTCAAATATGAGCAAACAAATATACCTGTCCACCTTAAAAACATGATTTTCATTCCCAACTTCATGTAAAGAAACTGCTGGAAGTGGGAACTGGTCCAGTTCTTTTTTTCCCTTTCTTTGCCTTAAAATACGGGTGGGGAACATCCAGCCTGCGGACCATATAAGACCCACAAAATCAATTGGTCTGGCACTGCCCAGGCAATCGCAATTCCAGCCATGACATTAGGGGTAAATTAATTGTTTAACCAAATATAGCAGGCGAATTTTAGGTTGATAATTTTGTATGGCCACAAATGATGTTGGAATTTTGGCAGAAAAAACGTTCCCCACCTCCGCCTTAAAATAACATTTAAAGTCCAATGACTCATATATATCTAAATGTCTTAGTCGCTTTTTGTCTATAGGAAGAGTTACATAGAATGGAATATTCATTCATTTATAACACTGGCATTAGGGAACAGAAGTTAACACTCAACTGTTAGGCTAATACTTACATGAAGTTAGCTATGTTTCAAGAAAAAGAACCTGTGATAATACAGGAATTATACAGAGTAGTTAACAATGCTACATATACTACTTGGTTAAAATGGAAATGTGGTAATAGTGACTAGAAGACTTGGAAAAACCTTATATTCATAAATTGTTTTAAAGGATAAATTCAGTATTCTTTTGATTCCTTATTATCTGTTGCATTTTTTGCTGGTGATATATTTTTCTTGCTTCCTACTGATAAAAGAAAAATCTGCAGCATAGAGAGGATTCACCATACAGATCAAAGAAATTTATGTTCATATAGAGGATGAAATTCATAAAGTCATTTTTTTTCATGCTACTTTTTATTCAGCCATAATAAATCACCCACAAAAGAACTTGTAATTTAAATTGTGTACCATCAACTCAATATCATTTTTATATGTTATCCATTTGATTCTCATCATATTAACTTAGGCTATCAACTAGAAATCTGGAGTCCTGATTTGGCACTGTGGGCTAATACGCAGGACTGCAATGTCGGTTTGAACCACAAGGTCGGTGGTTCAGGCTCACCAGCCACTCCTCGGAAACCACATATAGGGTCACTACGTGGCAAACTGACTCAACGGCACTTACCAAACAAACCAACTAGGGACCTAGGTTATCTTAGAGAATAGGAAAATGAGAACTAAAGTGTCATACTTCTTAATATCAATAATTTGAATATAAGCTTAGGAAATTTGTACCTGACTGTAACTCCTCAAATAGGTCACAGTAAACTACCACAATTAGTATGTAGTCTCACTTTACTCTCTTCTACTAAGTATTTTCATCGTATCTCCTGTTAATTCATGAAGAATTATCTAAAACCTGAAAAATTTCTACTCTAAGAATGAAATGGGAATAGAATCAAGATATTTCATGCCCTTTGGGGCTCTCAGCTTTCTGTCAAAGCTTCATCTGATGGAAATTGAGGCCTCTTGAGAACATGTCAGAGCCCCCCAGTTAGCCATCTTTACCTGCCGAAACATCTCTGGGATATCATATATGTATGTTGTTCCTAGTGATTGTGCTTGAAACCTCTTTGATTGAAGAAGGTCTTTGGTCACATATGGAGTGTTGATTAACATTCCATGCAGCGGTCCCTGTTTGTCTCCATATGCCTGAAACATGATCTGCAGGAATAAAGAGAATGGCATGAGAGTTTAAGTGACAGAGAAAACAAATCAGATAGCTGCCTAGAGGGTCTTTTTCACAAGTGTTACTTCTTGAAACAGATTTTCAATGATGGACAGGGTAGCTAAGACATTCTTCTTTAATAGTAAGTATTTGGTACTCTCACCTCTGCAGATTAACCAAATCCAAAACAATGGCATGTAGCTAACCATATACCACAGACTGCTCTCACTTTTTAATTAGTTGAAATCAACAAAAAAGCAGAGCACCAATTTCACATCTCAGAGATTGACTGACAATGCTTGCCTTCTAAGGTGACATTGAACCCCATACACTCAGAAACAAAGCATGTCCACTACCCAGTCCAGGCAGTCCTACTATTTATCCTGAGGAATGGCTACACACTAAAAGATAATTTTGTTCTCTCCCCAGTGGTAGAAAGCCAAGATAGAGTCTAGTATATTATCTGTGCCTTAGTCTATTTGATTCGATAGAATGTGTTTTATAAGCATGATTAGTCACACATTTTTTTGTGAGTTTCATCCATCCATCTAGTTAGTGAATTCCTGCTCATTCACAAGACATAGCCCCCCCCATATATATGCATATATATATACACACACACACAAGCACACACACATATATATATGTGCATGTGTGTGTATATGCATATGCAAACATATGTATGTATATACTTTTACTTGCCAGTATACTGTGGCTACAATTATTGAATAGCTCCTGCAATATCTATCTTGTCACATAATGAAATCACACCAGTTTCTAATCATTTTAACTCAAATACTCCTAGAAGAGTATTTCATATTCCATATATTTAGTTTTATTTGCTTATGAATATTTATAAAAGATGCTATTATTTCAATTCAATTAATATTTATTGAGTGTCCAAAGGTTATATGACACTAAACTAGGCACTTTACGCATGAATACATAAACATAGATTCCCAGTGCAGTGAATACAAATGGGAATTGGCATTGAACAGATACACCTACATAACCACAAGTCTACCAATAATTAACATATGTATACACCTGATACATAGGCATAGGTATAGGACTTTTAAATACCTTCCTAAACTCTGGGCATAGGTCCCATCTCCTAGTCAGCGAATTGAATCCTTAACCCCAGTTCAGCTCAAAGGACTGACAAGTCAAGTGTATGCTGCTGACTTGTCAGTTGGTCCCTATTCTGGTCAAAACTTGTCTAATGCTGCATAAAGCCCCATAGCTTACAGTCCTCTTCCACAGGACACCAACAAGGGAAAGTCACCACATGGAGGGAAGAAGTAGTAATGTCTTAGAGATGTGAAAGGTAGAAATAGTCATGTTTTAAGAGACTAAGCATGTGAAGCCAGGGTGTTGATATAAAATTAGATTCTTGGGACTGCATTCCTGCCTATTTAGAGAAAGAAGACTTATGAGTATAGAGTTTGGGATTCGGTTTTGCCAAACTCTGGATGAAGTTATGCTGGTCATAGTTAAACAGCATATTATGTACTGAGAAGGGACTGGAGAAAGTCCTCCAGGTCCATACATTTACATATAGCTCATGGGAATTTCAATGATACAACCATTCTGACAAAGGGTTTGGCAGACTGTTATAAAGTTTTATAAAATACTTAAATGATCCAGCAATTTACATTCTTATGTATTTATCCAAGAGAAATAAAAGCATATCCATACAAAGATTTATAAATGAATGGTCATAACAGCTTCCTCCATCAACAGAAAAATTAACATAAAAAACTATGGTATATCTAGATAATGGAATAGTATCCAGCAATGAAAAGGAACACATCAATTATCTATACAACATGGCTTAATCTCAAAAACATTTTGAAGAGAAGAAGCCACACAGAAAATAATACATATTTTCTGTTGACATTCATGTGAAATATAGACAGAAACTAATCTGTAAGAAGAAAAAAAAAAGGCAGATTATTGGTTATTCCAGCCCTAGGCAAACAGCAATCTGTTTTCTCTCACTATAGATTATTTTTTTCTGCCACAGAATTTCATATAAATGAAGTCAGACAATTTTCTATCTGGCCTCTTTTGCTCTGGACTGGGTTAAGGGAGTCCTGCTGGCTGCTAGAGAAAGGCCAGCAGTCTGAACCCACCAGCTACATTGAAAAAGGAGAAAAATGTAGCAAAGGAGTATGTGGCAACCTGCTTCTATAAAGATGGACACCCTTGGAAACCCTACAGAGCAGCAGTTCGAATAGATTAGAAGGTGGTGGGTGTTTGTTTAATATTCTTATTTAAAGTTGTGATTGGTGCCTCTAATTTTGGCTGCAAAGGGGAATGACAGAATTTTTAGGAGTGACAAAAACGTTGTCTATTATGATTGTGATGGTGATTATATGGGTATATACATTTGTCAGACTGCACTAAACTGTATAGATAAAATGGGTGCATGTTATTATATGCATATTTTAACCCAATAAAAGTAATTAAATATATACATTTATCCCCCACAGCACAGTGGAAATCAGTCCAATGCAGATTACCCAAGTCTCTTCTCTGCACAATGCTTGACATCAGTGTTCATTATAACTATTACCACTAAGACTACAGAAGGAGAATGAAGCAAAATATAACTCAAGTAAGTTAACCTTGTTTCTTTTTATATATATATATATATAAATTGAGTGAAGGTTTACAAAGCAGATCAACAATTTTACATTCAACTAATTATATACTTTGCTTCATTACATGGTTGCAATCCCCTTCATGTATCTACCAGTGAACAATATTTACTATTCACTTTATTGCATTCCTTGCTACCTTCATTTTTCCTCTGCTAACTTCCCTCTTGTTGTGTATTTCCTACCATGTCACCAATATTAACATGTGTCAACCTTTTAGCTTGTGAATAATTCCTCCCCCCAAATCATCACAGATCGTTTCTTTTTGTTTAATATTTTTAAACTTTTTACAACATTGCTAAATCCACTCAGCATAATGTTTTCTAGGTTCAAACATGGTTATGAGGTGTTTCACAGATTCATCACTATTCTTCAACATTTTATAGTATTCCATTGTGTGTATGTACCAGAGTTTAACTATTCTTCTGTTGATGGGCATTTAAAGCTGTCTCCATCCTTTTGATATGTCTCTTGTAGACAGCATATTGATGGATCCTGTTGTCTTATCCATTCTGTTCACTTTATCTCTTGACTGGTACATTTAATCCACCTACATTCAGTGTAATTATCAATAGATAGGAATTGATTATTGTCATTTTTCAGTGGTTTTTTTTTGTGGTGCTGCTCGATTCTTTGTTCCACATAATTTTCTATGTTGAATTCTCTTTTGTGGGTTTTGTTTTCATTTTTGTTGTGTTAATGTTTACTAAATCTTTCTGATGTTTGCTTTTTTTTAATTCTAGTGTATTTTATTTCTTTGAGGTTACCCTGTAAAATTTATTAAGGTTCCCCCCCCCATTTAAAACAATAAGCTTTATCTTAAAATATACTTGATTTCTCACCTTTTGGGAGTTCAGTATCTACACTCTTTCCTGTCTTTGCTTTGTAGTTGACTTCATTATACATTGATATCTCTGGTTCCCTATTTTCAGTCTTTAAATACTTCTATATCTGGATTGAGTTCTGGGTAGTGTAGTCATATATGGTAATCTCAGGTTGTTGTTTGCTGTTGTTGGTTCTCAATTCAAAGAACAACACCCTTCATCATTTTTTAAAAGTTGGTCTGGCCATTACGTATTTCTTCATTTCTTTTTCTCAGGAAATGTCCTCAATTCACCTTCGTATTTGAGGCACAGCTTTGCTGGGTATATGATTATTGGTTGGCAATTTTTTTCTTCCATTGCTTTCTTGCCTGCCTGAGAAATCAGAGCTTAGTTTTATTGGTGCTCCCTTGTAGGTAACATCATTTTTCCCAAGCTACCCTTAGGAATCCTTCCTTGTCTTTGATTTTGGAAAGTTTGATAGTCTTGGTGATTTTCTTTTGAGCTCTATTCAGTTTGGGGTTTGTTCAGTTTCTTGTATGCTTACTTTCTTGTCTTCACTGATATTAGAGAAGTTTTCTTCCAACAACTTTTGGACAATTTTATCTGTTTTTTTTTTACCGTCTTTTCCTGTTCTGGAATTCCAATCACCTGTAAATTGTTCCTCTTCATGGTATCCCACAAAACTCTAAGGCTTTCTTTGGATTTTTTCATTCTTCTTTCTGTTTGATCTTCTAGATACTATTATTGGGAGACTTCATCTTCAAGCTCACCAATTTGAGCTTCCATTGCTTCAAATTTATCTCTTTGTTGTTCATTTCTGAAATCTTAGAATTAATCTTCTGGATTTCTAATTGCAGGTTTCGTATTGTTTCAAAATTTGCATTTATTTTGTTTGTTCTTGTAGCATTTTCCTAAAATTTTTTCTGTGTTCTCCTTTTTCCCTCAATCTTTGGTAGGTACCAAAATATCCTTCTTTTTCATTAGTTCCATTACCTTTTTCCCTCAGAAATGTTTTCTGTCTCTGTATCTTGCTAATTTGTTTGAGCCATTCCCTTGTTTCTCATGTGAGCTAAAATTGTTGTCTCCAGGGCAATGTGGGGTTGTTGTCTTTGTAAGAAAAAGCAATGCAGTTGTTGTACCCAGAGGGGGGATGTCTCTGGTGGGTTCCGGCAATTAATGGAAGTGGTTGTGGAACGATGTGACAGCGGAGCTCCTGACCTTAGCTGGAGATCCTGTTGGTTATGTTATTTATGTTCAGGGCACTCAATCAGGAAGTAGATCCTACGGGCCCTTGATGGAGCTGGTTTCAGTGTCTGTTAGGACCACAAGGCAGCTGGGGACAGGCTGACTGGTTAAATGTTGGTCTGGTGGCTCTATGGGTTTTGTAGGCCTGGAGCCAAGGCAACCTGAATTCAGGCACCAAAACAGCACACCAATACAGTGTCTGCACTGGGCGTGGATGAGAGTTTGAGCTGGCCACACCTCTGGTCACCAGGGAAGTGTAGGGAAAAAGAAGAAATCACACCTTTTCTGTCCCACACAAATCTGTTCTTCCAGGCCTCTTTGGGCTGCCACACTTGCTAATAAAATGGGTGAGCTGCATCCAGCCAGCTGTGCACCAGTCAGCCTTCTTCTCTTGCTATCCCAGCTCCACCTCTCCTCCCAGCAAGCACTCCTTCTACCCAACCTTTCTTCTGAAATGCAAGGTGTCCAAATTTTCATGTGTGTCTGTTTTATTTGGTTTCTTGTATCTTTGTTGTAGAGGGTCTGTGTAGTGCATCTGCCTAGTCCACCATCCATCCAGAAGTCCCTTTACCTTGTTTTTTATTGGCAGAAAAAAATAATGTTATGGGGTAAGAAGCTGATGATGTTGTTGTTAAGTGACATCGAGTCGATTCTGACCCATAGCAACCCTGTCTAGGGTTTCCAAGGAGCAGTTGGTAAGCTTGAACCACTGACCTTGAAGTTTAAATGACTTTGCAGTCTTACGCTTTAGCCCACAGCGCCACACCAGGACTCCAAGAAGCTGACAGTGATATATAATAATAGAAGGGTCTGAATGGCTGTGAGTTTCAGCTACCTGTGTTAGTTCCATATTCTACTATCAAAAACACAGTGCTTTTGATCTTTAAAGTGCTAGACACAATATATGCATTCCCCACCCCGCCAAAAAACACCCCATGCAAAACAATCAACTCATACTGACCATATGTAGGGTTTCCAAGACTGCAAATCTTTATGGGAGCAGACAGCCTCATCTTTCTACTACTGTGGAGTGGCTTGTGGGCTTGAACCAATAATCTTGTGTTTAGCAGTCACCAGGGCTCCATATGACTCACTATGTTGTTATAGTTGTTGTGTGCCGAGTCGGTTCCGACTCATAGCCACCATGTATAGGGTTTCCAAGGAGTGGCTGGTGAGTTTGAACCACTGACTTTGCAGTTCAAACCGACCTTGAGGGTTGAGTGCTTATCCTAAGGCGTCACAGAAGGACTCACTATAGGTGGTCATTTAATGTTGAAATAATAAAACAAATGAGTAAATGACACACATTGTTCAATATTATCTTAAATTCCTATAATGATTCACTGAAGCCAAAAGGGAGAAACAAGTTGGCAATGAACCCAAGCAGACATTAAGAACAAGACATAAGTTGGAAACTGTCCCTTTTGTCAGTTCCCTCCTTCCAGTCATAGGCTCACAAGTCAATTCCGTCATCTCTAGGAGTGGCTCTAGAGCTGTCTCCACTAAAGAGCCTGAGGGAGACCTTTTCCTTCAGGGCTTCCTAAAGATGCAAGACTCTTGCTAACAAGGAGTTCTCCCTTAAGCTGAAGGTGGCTCTGTCACTCTTTCAAAGATTTATTGAGTGTGTATTTTGTGCCAGGTGCAGGACTAATCCCTGATTGAAAGCGTCCAAGCCTTTACCTGCCCCTATGTCACCACTAGCCAGCATATGGGAAATCTGAGCGTTTTTAATAAAGGGGGGGAAGTAGTTATGAAGAACAAACATATTTATCAAAAACATTAAAATCTCAAGTGGCCATCTTATTTTTCACACAAATAGACCTGCCTTGAAGCCATGGTAGAAGTTAATTAAAAACATCCCTGCCCATGGAAAGCTTTGACTGAAAATGTCTTTAAGGTTGTCCTGAAAATCATCAAATGCACCCAAAATTATTGGATACTTTTTCTCTTGCTCACCCCTCATGCTCTTGAGCACTTTCTCTGTTTCAACTGTTCACTTCTCACAGGATAGATTTCTCTAGCGATCTAACTTGGATTCAAAGCACAAAATGAAAGGTCACTCTGACAACTGTCTAAACTCAAATTTTAAAAATTCGTCTTCAAAAGAATGGCTTTGCCTACCTCTGTTCCTAGATTTAAAAGGACATAGATAAAAACAAAGGACACATGAGGTGTTCCTGACATCCAGTATAGAAAACAGACTGAATATTCTTGTTAATGCACAGTGGAGCAAGTGTGACCTTTAATCAGAAGGAACATACTTTCCAGTTCAAGCAAAAGATCTAAAATAACAAATAACTACCAGAGTTCTTAAAAAGCCATGAGCAATGGTGAAACAACCTAAACCTAGTATCAGAGAACACAGACCAAGTATTTAGAAACCAAAGTGGCAAAGCAGATCAAAACAAATTCTGTTATCTCATAATCAATTATTTTCTTCCCATTTTCATATCGGGGGGAAAAAAAAAAAAAAAAAGGGTTGAAGCTTGCCATTTTGGTTTTGGATATATGTGTGAGTCGGAACTGACCCAATGGCATTTAACAACAACATATATATAAAACACTTAAACTCTAAAGAAAAGGTGTTACTTTTTTTAAGACACTTAGGTGAACTCTTTGGGAAGGTACAAATGGATTCACATGAGTAAATATGATAAACTCACTCCTTGATACTGAGCTAGCTATTATACTATGTTGAAATTTCCCTTCTTCAAAACAGAAGTAAACAGCATATTCCAACAATTCTTTTCTTATTTGTCAAAGAGTGGTGTAATTGAAAACTAGAACAGGATAAGTCAGACCAGAGAAGACTAGTTGTTTGAGATGGCCTAAGAGCCCTCTAAAAGAGAGGTAAATTGCAGAAATACCTCTGAAGTCAGGCTCTGGGAGGTATCTGCTATTAGTGCTCACCAAAGTGTAACAAAAGGTTGAAATTTTGTAATAGCCATGATTAGGAACACAGACACATATTTATAAGGCAAATGACATTTTTCAAACTCATACATCCAATCTAAACTGATACAGGATAATCCCACTAGGCAAATCAATGGGATTTAAAAGTTTGGGTCTTACAAAACAAGGACAAATGGCTTAATTTATTGGAGCAAATCACATCTCTGAGGAACCTGAGTACTGTACCTGTGCCGTCCTAGAGTCAGTCACTTCCTTGTACAGGCTGATGTCCAAGTAATAGCCAGACTCGTTTGTCAGGAAGAGGCGAATAGGAATTGCTTTTCCCGTTGGTGTCAGACGAATGTTGATTTTCAGTTCTGCCTGGAGGACGCGCAATTTCCACAGCCGACTTCCATAGCGCATTACCATGCTCCGCACAGATTCCTCAATCTGACACAAACATATCACCAAGTACAAAACTTAAATACTCTGTAACTAGCACCAGTTTCAGAACTTCCCATCTTTGGGAAAAGATGCTGGTTTCTGGAAATGTGTACTATATACAGTCCTTATAAAAAGGGGTCAGATAATTTCTCCCCATCCCTACTCTTGCTTAAAACAAGTCAGGAATGATTTCACACTGGCCTGGCATTTGAAAGATTTTCTCTGGCTCACAACATCCAAATCATAATTCCTTCCCCTCTTCCCAATTACATTCATACTCAGGTTTGTATCAAAGATCTATCACAACTAAAATTACAAGTCATGGGATTTAAAACAAAGCCCCAAATAAGAATAAAATCTGTAGTCAAACAGCTAATAAGTAGCATTTATATGCATGGTAACTATGTTTCATTGCACTTATAGGACCTTCAATCAGCATAGCAATTACCACCATGAGTTTTTTCCATACAATTTTATTAAACTTTGTAATATATGCTTCTTGGTAAATTATACAAATTAAAGAAAGGAATTTGCAGGTGGTGCTAGAAACTTCTCTCTAAAAAGAGTCTGGAGCTTGGTCATTTCCAAGTTCAAGTAAGATTTAGGTAGACAAGGTAGACAGATGTTCCTTCAGTTTCTCTAAGGTTTATACCAAGGTAGCTTATTGCCCCTAGTTTACAATTTTGGAGAATTACCTTAACTAGCTGACTTTAGATGTTGATTTCTCCTTATTGATATACTAAAGTAAAACATCCCCCTCTAATAAAGTTGCAGGCAGCTACAGCATACAATTTAAAAGCACTGTTTTCCTATATGAAATCTTTCTAAAATTCTTTATTAACAAAATTCAAGAAGCAAAAGACCATGCCCACTACTGATTTTGAGAAAAGGAAATGTTGGTTCTGCTATCCAAAATTATATAATCTTAATTTTAAAATAGAACCTCAGTGAAGAAAAAGACACATAATACATGTGCAATTCCTTATCAACTACTTTCTCTGTGAAAAAAGACTAAGAGAAATAAGTTAGGCACATTAGAAAGGTGCATTACCTTGCTAATAAGGTCACCAGGTAAATATCAATTATTTTACAAAAGCAGTACTCATGTAAACTGTAGAGTTCATGCCATTTTGTCAGAATGCCTCAAAACAACAAAGTAAATATTCCAGATGCGAGATCGTAAGGAATTAGATAAGGCAGGACTATAATCATGGCCAACATCATAGAACAGATACCAATGAGGGAAAAGAGTTTCTGTGTTTTTGTACTGCTTATAAGTAACCAGCATGATACCATCAGCTCTGCTTTCAATGGCTACACCGAATCTTCTAACCATCCCAGAAACCCAGTGTTACTGGTATATCAGTTGAACAGGAGCACCTGTTTCCATGTCCAAGTGAAAATGACTATGAAGGAACTTCTCTGATGGTGCTTGTTACTGCTGGTAGAAATGCTGAAAAGTGTACCTTTGATGGGTCCATGATAACTGTGGGCACAAAGTTGAGGAAGATGTGGTTACAGTCAGTACGAACATTTGTATTGTTAAAAGCGACCTCCAACTCATCCATGGCTTCCAGGAGCAGCCGCTCCCCTTCATTTTGTAAATATTCAAAAGAAGCTTCCTATGCAGAAGAAAGTCACCATCAGTATTAATGTGTTTTAAAAGAGGCAATAAAGGAGAACTGTTAGCAGTAGCAGCATGTGGTGAATCATGAAACACCTGTTGAAGACACTATTTATCCTTCTCCTTAGAGTAATACAGTCAGCCCAATAACCACAGGCAGTCAAGGGTCAGAGAAAGTTCTTGGCAGTCCTTTCTGCTGCCTCTTAGTATATCATTTTCCTCCAACAGGAGAAGATTCTGGTCATCCCCAGAAGTATAGTCCCAATATGATTACATTTAACATATGCCATACAGAGCTAAACCTGTTTAGAAAGGAAAAGCTAAAGAAAGGGTATAGTTATAGGATGTAGTAACAATTAATAAATACATCAATAAATGCCTGGTTATACACAGATACTACTCAGACCTCAAGGAGCACTGGTAGCGTAGTCGTTATGAATCAGGCTGCAAACCTTAAGGTCAGCAGTTCCAAACTACCAGCTGTTTCGTGGGAGAAAGATGAGGCTTTCTGCTCCCGTAAAGGTTTATAGCCTTGGAAACCTTATACAGGGTCACTATGGGCTGGAACCGACTCCACGGCACATAACCACCACTACCACTCAGACCTCTGGACCAGTTTACAAAGGGATCACCTCTTTCTTAACCTTTTTCCTTCCGCTGATTTTTCTGCTAGTATGCTGCTCCTTCTCTCAAGTGAGTACTATCATGATTTCATTTCTAAGAAAAATCCAATTAAAGGTAGAAAAAATTACCTTTCTCATACATAATATTACTTTCCATGAGAGAAATTATTTCAGGACCTCTCCTGATTCTTGGAGAGTGGGATACAAGAGCCCCAATTTTAGAAATAACTGATTTTGAACCATTCTTGGTTCTTGGTCCCTTCCCTCAGAAATCACTTCACAGTACAATACAGCACTCACCTTGGTAACCAGGTCAGAATGTCTGATGATTGCCCGCACAAAGAACCTGTAGTCTGTCACTTCTGTACCCACTTCTACCTTGGCTGCCCCAAGATATAGGTGCATCTTATGATTAGCACATGGGATAGCAGTGAGGTCAAAATTTCTCATTCGATTCAGTTCTAACTGAAAAGCCAGAGCAGGTTCAAGGTGACGATATATACGATCCTCTTCAAACTGAGCATAAGAGTGGGATTAAGAAACAATTCACAACAGGCAGTTACAAAACTATGAATATCTACGGCAAAAGAATTGCTAGAAAACAGAAACCTAAGCTATGATGTGCTAATGAGCAACAAAAATGAGCTAGAGTTACAGCTTATGTAAGATTACACATTAAAGCATCTATGTACTGCCCAAGCTTTCACAATTATGCTTTTACAAGTAGTGATGCTCTCTCCATTTAAAACACAAAAAAACAGCAAAACAAAAAGAAAACATTCTTTTATCAAGTCCTTGAGAAATGCTATAGTACTTAATGTTTTTATAACTCATTTTTGACATTTAACCACAGACTGCTGCACATTAATATTTCTCTCACATGTCAATGTTTACCCTATCTAACTTGTTTAAGGGCAGTACCCGTGTTTTATACTGCCATCATTTCTGGCACATTAAGAAGAACATAGCAAATATTCAACAAATAAACAACACACTCCTGGTGTGGCGCTGTAGGATCAGCACTGGACTGTGAGCCACAAAATCAACAGTTCAAACCCAACAGCTGGCTCCTTCGGAAGCCCTTTGCAGGGTTACTATGAGCTGGAACCAAAAACTTGGTGGTACTTAACAACATATGTATATATGTTTAACCTTTTTTTTTTTTTAAGTTGTATTAATACATTTTCTGAATGTTTTGTTGAAATTAAGCTGTTTTTCCAGCATACACTTCAGCTGAGTGAATGGAGAGAGAACACCAAAAATGTACACTAGAAGCAGGAGAAAATGAACATGGCTTGAAATTATTTACTTTAAAATTGAAAAAACCAATGCACAAAACTAAGAGTTGAGTATAATAAATAAACTATGTAGGTGACAAGAACAGTCCTATCCTCTATCATATCATTAGGATCCTTCTAAAGAATAGGGGTAATTTTGAAATGTATCCCCTTTTGGGGTTGCTCAACAAATGTAACTGTTTCCTAAACTCTTCTTTTAGAAGGTAGTCTTTCCTAGTTCTAGACACATATAAGATGAAGGGGAGCACAAGTTCAGTTACAGAACAGAGAATGGCTATAAGAACACATGGCAAAGATTATTTTTTCTTAAATGACCAAGAATAACTAAAGATTTAAAAAAACTTTTTTTCTTAAGTGAAGAGAGGAAGGATCATTCCTTACCTTATCTCTTGCTCGGAACGTGAAAAATTTAGGGAATTCTCTCTGTATTAAAGAAGGGGGGTTGGAGGAGAATATGTCAGTCTTTCCTACGTATGACTCTTTGGAAGTAGACAAAGACTATAGAGGTAATCAAGCATTTAGATGACAGTTTCTTAGAAAACAGCACTTTACCTTAGTCCAGAGAATATGAATGATGCTCTAGCTAATGACTAATGTCTGATGATTGCCCGCACAAAGAACCTGTAGTCTGTTACTTCTGTACCCACTTCTACCTTGGCTGCCCCAAGATATAGGTGCATTTTATGGTTAGCACATGGGATAGCAGTGAGGTCAAAATTTCTCATTCGATTCAGTTCTAACTGAAAAGCCAGAGCAGGTTCAAGGTGACGATATATACAATCCTCTTCAAACGAATGACTTCCCCCACTCCCATTTCTAAACTTGAGAATCACCACACTATTCATTCAATGTCTACCCTCATTTCTGATGAGGCGGGGTTTGTGGAGAGATGGCACTGGGGAAGGATTCCTCTTTGTTCATTTCCATGTGAAAAAAAATTTTCCTAGGTGTTACTCTTGGCACAACCTGGCAAATAAAACCAATATACCTTTATTTTGCAGCTACTGCAATCAACTACTGGACTAATTTCCCAAGTTTCTCCTTAAACTCCTAAAATGTAAACTAGCCAGACAGCAGAAAGTCCCCAATGTACTTTATTTCACATTAATTCTCAAGCCAATAATTTCAAGGGTTTAAACAATAACGTTTCAAGATAAAGAAAAGTACAAGAAGCTACTTTGGTCACTACCACTATATGTATAGAAAAGAATGGGGTGGAACTAGTGAACTTGTAATAACTGGGTCTTACTGCTCTTTTGCAGGGCATTAACAGGAAAGCAACCAATTTACCAGAACCTTATTAATTAACAAAGATGAATTCAATTAGCAGAGTTCATTAGCTTCTGAAATTTAACTTATTAACACCAAATACCCCTGTTTTTCGGATGGGAAGCTCTACTTGTACTGCTGGAATCAAGTCATTACTATCTGCCTCTATAGGAGGTTTCATTAGGCATCTTCTTCATTTTGAGAGCAATATAATCAAATACTTATTGGTATAAGGCAAAAAAGACCAGGACTAGCTTTCTCAATCTTCCAGGGCTTTAGGAGCTATAAAGGGAAGATGGACTGAAAGCTTTCTAGTTGCCATGCACTCAAGTGTACTGTCTCATCAAATGCTCTCAACAATCTCTCAAGGTGTAGGTACTGTTGTTGTTGTTATATGCCGTCCAGTCATTAACAACTCATGATGATACTGTGTAGGGTTGCCAAGGAGCGACTGGTGAGTTTGACCCATTGACTTTGCAATTCAAACTGACCTTGCGGTCCAGTGCTTATCCTACAGCTCCATACTAGGACTTCAAGGTAGGTATTTGTTGTTGTTAAGTGCCACCAAGTCGATTCTGACCCATAGTGACCCTGTACAGGGTTTCCAAAGAGCTGCTGGTGAGCTTGAACCACTGACCTTACAGTTCAAATGACTGCAGACTGACGCGTTAGCCCACAGAGCCACACCAGCACTCCTAGGTTGGTAGATATTTGACCCCCATTTTACAGGTGAGAAGCCAGAATGTGAATTTGGGTCTCTCTACTGCCAGAGTCCACACCCTATAATCTATATTACTCTCTCTCTCAAGTCACATTATCAGCCAAGTTCCTAATTTAGAGCATTTCTCTTTGATGGCAGAAACATTAGGAACTAGGATTTTAAAGAAAAAACACAAAATACACAAAATGAGACTCATGCTGGAAACTTGGTAGTTCTTGAATTCATTAAACATTTCTTAATACTTTCTGTAGGTATTATACCTCACCATCACCCTAACTAAAATTTGCATGGTTAGTAAAAATTTTTTTTTTCCTCCTTTTTTGGCATTTTTAACTGTAAAATGGCATTTTACAATTTCCTAGGAACCTAAGGAAACCCTTGTCCAAGCTAGAATCTTTAAAAGTTCTTTGTGAAAATTCACACAGGACTGATCCTTTACTGATGCTGTTTTGTTCTAAATTCTGACCCCCACCAAATGCTAGTAAAGAACCAAAGGATGGCCTCAAGGTTACATAAAAAGATGTTCAGCTGAATTGTCAGGAAATTTCATGTTCATGACTTTGTATAGTCTATGGTTTTATTCCAGAGAGGTATGGCTTTCAGAGCATTACCTAAAAAGAGTAACAGGACCAAAAAAATAAAAAGTGAATAATAACAAAGCCTTTCATGGAATTCTCAAATAAAAGTCAAGGAAAGTGAATAGAGGTAAATACTATCAACTGAAGGAACATGGATGGCAATATAATCATTGTAATGAAACTAAGTACATGATCTGCTCTGTAAGCCTTCATTGAATTCACAATGAAAAAGTTTTGAAAAAAAATTAAGGAAAGTGATAAAACTTTAGGCACATATTCTTCTAGACTGTCAGTTATTAATTAGCTATTTAATTGAAAATATTTGTTATGTCTACAAATGTTAAACAAGTCTTTTAAATTAACTAGCTAATTAATATTCAAGTTTAGATATTTGAAAGATCAAAACTCTTTCAAAAAAAGAAACTTAAAAAAAATAAAATAAAATAACAGTAATAACCCAAAAAAAAACTTTCTTTTTCACTAAATTGATTAAGAAAATGAGTAGTAACTAAAGGTCATGAAAAGCAAACTATTTGAATGGAAATACTTTCATAGTAAATAGTAAAAGAAACTAATTTTTGGAAGAGGTGGGAAATGACTACCATTCAGAAAACCACTTTCATTAAGGTTATATAAGAAAACATGTCAAGAGATAATATAAGAGAGGGGAATGGAAGAACAAAGCAGATGGGAGAACAATTAGGTCTCAATGGGCTAAATGAGACAGAGGTAAATAATGATATATGCACAAACTGGGAACAACAGGGTTCTGGGATACAGAGATCAAGCCATGGTTGGAATGTGGAAAACGGGGGAATAATATTTAGATGCTTGGCTGTCTTTTGAATCTTGGTTTTCCTTGCATTATATTATAAAATAGACACTGGAGG
>NW_006408525.1:5741133-5742095 GCF_000296735.1 Chrysochloris asiatica | reverse complement strand
AACCCTACCCAGAGAAGCAGTGATGCCTGAAATGGAGCCAAAGATGATGACATGGAGCGATGGAGCAGCTGGAGACTTTAGATCCAGAGAGGGAGAGAAACTGTGTGCTGAAGACCTGGGGGGTACGGGGGAAGGATTGCATGGAGGGGATTGTAACCGTGGCAATGAGACGATATACTATAGAATAAATGTAAAACTAATGTTCTCCCATGTAAACTATCACATAATTCACAATAAAACATTTAAGGGGGGAAAAAAAAAAAGAGATAATATGAGCAAACTTTTGCAGGAAAAATTTCTGAATAAATTTTCAGTCCCACAGTAAAACCCTCAATTTAAATATGGGGCATTCAGGACAGGAGAAATCAATAGGCAAGTGTTGTTGTTGTTGTTGTTGTTGTCAAGTGCCATCGAGCCAGTTCCAACTCATAGGGACCCTGCATAGGGTTTCCGAAGAGCGACTGGTGAGCTTGAACCGCCAACCCTGAGGTTCACACTAACTTTGCAATTTAGCACATTAACCCATGGTGCTACACCAGAACTACAATAGGAAAGTTGAATTACTAAATGATTACTTCAAGAAATCTGAGATGTGCCACACCATTCTTTGGGTCCTCTGCTGGAAAAGTAGAATCAAGTCTCAAATAATGCCTTTTTAATTGTATCCTCCAGTGTTTTAGATGTAGGACTGTATCATACCTCTGTGAATGTAAAATATCTTATACTTGCTTTATGATATGTAATAGTGACTGTGCTATGTAAGAGCTGCTTTTTAATGTTATTCTAGAATGTTCTTTCCAGACAATGATTGAGAAGATTAAAAAAAAACAAAAAACACGGTGCCAGATACCACAAAAGTAATAGAACTTTGCTGTTTTCTGCTTTGTTTTGTTTTCAGTCCCTCTAATTCCATGAATTTAGAGCCCTCAGCTGTTCCTTCTCTCCATGTCCCCATCTCTGGT
>NW_006408525.1:5735081-5736348 GCF_000296735.1 Chrysochloris asiatica | reverse complement strand
CCTGACCCAAGCCATGGTATTTTCAATAGCCTCATATGCATGTGAAAGCTGGACAGTAAATAAGGAAGACCGTAGAAGAATTGACGCATTTGAGTTATGGTGTTGGAAGACAATATTGAAAAGTGCCATGGGCTGCCAAAAGAACCAACAGATCCGTGTTGGAAGAAGTGCAACCTTAGTGCTCCTTAGAGGCCAAGATGGCCAAACTTCGTCTCTCATACTTCAGACATATTGTCAGGAGGGATTGGTCACTGGAGAAGGATTATTATGTTTGGTAAGGTGGAGGGTCAAAGAAAAAGAGGAAGACCCCCAGCAAGATGAATTGGCCAAGTGCAGCATCGATGGACTCAAGCATGGCAATATAGAGAGGTTGGCCCAGGATCAGGCAGTGTTTCATTCTGCTATGCATAAGGTCGCTATGGGTCGGTACCGACTCGATGGCACCTAACAACAACAACAACAACAACAACAACAACGATCTTTACAGATGTAAACAGATCACTCTCCTAATAAGTTTGAAACACCAACCTCTCGGTTAGCATCTAAGTGCTTAACTACTGCTCCACCAGGGCTCCTTTCTGTAAAGATTATAGCTTTGAAAACCCCATGAGGCAATTCTACTCTTTCTTAAAGGGTAGTTATGAGTCAGAATTGAATGACTCTATAGCACACAACCATAAAACAGGCTTGGTGCTTTTCATTCAAAGAACAGATATAGATCTTGCCATTAGAGCAGTTTAAGAGAGACACTTAGACATCCATCACATTTCACAATAAAATGTAATTACAGATTATCATTTTATACATAAGTGTTCATTCCCTCAACAAAACCAGAAACTTCTTCAGGGCTAAGAATGTGTTACTGACTAAAAGCACCTAGATTTGTAACCCCCTAAGAGATACAGTCAAAAACCAAAACTCTAGTATTTGTGCTGTGACCTACCGGCTGGTGACCAAGGGGCCTTGATACCTTTGAGCTTGAGCTTTTCCCCATGAATAAAACTGAAAATTTCCTGACTAATCTAACCTCAAGGGATTGTGGTAAGGCACAAATTTGGTCATTTAATCTTGTCATGGTAAGCACAATGGAACTGTCTGGAGGGAAATAGTAAAGGAAGACAGAAGGATCAAAAATAAATCTGTTACAGTGTCTCATGTGGGAATAATAAGAGTTTAAACTAGATAGATGGTAGCGGGAATTAAAAACTGAAATCAAGAAACAAAAAAAAGGGTAAAAGACACTGCAAAAAAAAAAAAAAAAAAAAAA
>NW_006408525.1:5726425-5734981 GCF_000296735.1 Chrysochloris asiatica | reverse complement strand
AAACGGGTACTGTCTGCAAGTTTGGGTGTTCTTGTGCATCTCCCCTCACTTCATATCAGCAGGATGCTTCACTCTCAGCTCTAGCCTTCCATAGCTATGTCCTTGTCAATGGGCAAAGGCATTCCTAGGTCTCACCACACTTTGGACCAACCAGCCCTTCCTCTTCTCTCTCTCATGTCCAGGTCACTGGGAGTCTATGGAACGTGGTTGAACCTCGCCCATATATTAATTGCTGCCTTAACCCCTCTTCCACTCACCAGTAGACCAATGTGGTCGCCAGCAAGCTTACATACCTGTCTCTATAAGTTTGTTCAGATGACTGCAGAACCTGGAAAAGCTGTTGCTACTACTGATGCATAACACTCTGTTGGTCTTTATATATTTACATAAATATTTATATTGGTCTTTATATATCTACATACATAAATATATATAAATTGAATTCTTAAAAACTTTAGCTGTGCTGCCAACTTTGGAAAAAAGTATCCCACAGCTATACCATGTTAAGTTGGCATTGCACAGAAATTAACAGCCATACTGGTCTAGAAACGTTAAACGTAATTTTTTTCCGGCTCATTTGTACAGAGGTAATGTACTGTATTAGATATGTAAGGTTTTATCTACATGGGTTTAACTGCAGAAACTAATAAAGTATTCTCTAAATAACAAAAGGAGTCCTGCTATGGTACTGTGGATTAATGCGCTGGACTGCAAAGTCGGCTTGAACCTCAAGGTTGGCAGTTCAAGCTCACCAGCTGCTCCTCGGAAACCATATACAGAGTCGCTATGGGTTGGAAGTGACTTTACGCCACTTAACAACAAAAAATTACAAAAAAAGAAATAAATAAATCTGGAAGTCTAAAGGTTTTTGTAGAAAAAATCTGTTTAATATAAAAAAGCTTTTGCCATTCAAAAATCACAGGGACAGAGCTTAAATGAATTCCAAAAATCTCAGATCATGTAGTTTTAGTAAATTCTTTTATCCCACCTTATCCTCAAACTGCAATTTCTCCACTAACAGCATTCATGCTTATTCCATCACTAATGTAATTGCTTTCCAGGCATTCTACTAGTGTTATGGGCAAATATCATAATTGAATGTACACAAAGAAAAACACTCTTAGTGTTCTGGTACCAAAAAACAAAAGAATGCAACATTTCTTAGGAAGAAATTATACTCCTGCTGTGTTCTAATCAGCCAACCATCATCAAGACAATCAAAATAATTTGCCTAAATTAGCCAATCAAGACACCCTGCAAATCAGAGAATGTGAAAACCTGCAACAGAAGACATCATAGCTGATTATGATACTAATAATCGTGTTAAAAACCTAATGAGATGAAGAAATTGGAAGCTTGCTGGTGCAATTCTCTTTTACCTCAACATGCTGAGAACTAATTATATAGACTGTAATTAAAACAAAAGCCCAAACCAAACCTTCTGAAAAAGTAATAGTTGGTCCACTAGCAAACAGAACTTTTTTATTTTAAGAAATGAACTACTAACCATGATAACTGTTTGTGAGTTTGTGACGTAACAGTGGGCTCTTCCTCCAAGACCCTAATTAAAAAAATGATTATTGAAGTAGGAGTCACATGGAGTCCTGGTGTGGCACTGTAGATCAGCACTGGACTGCTAACCACAAGGCTGGTGGTTCAAACCCAGCAGTTGCTCCTTGGGAAACCTATACAGGGTCTCTATAAGTCAGAACTGACTTGACAGCACATAACAACAACAGGAGACAAGTAACAATTGAGTAAAACCACAACCATCTCTTGGATGGTTTATAGTAGAATTTTATAATCCTTTGAAGCCTTCTCTGTAGGAGAAGTGGGCAGTTTGAGTACACCAGATGCTTTCCAGGAGAAAGATGAGGCTATCTGCTTCTGCAAAGATATGCAGCCTTAGAAATACTACACAGGATCACTGAGTCAGAACCAACTCGAAGGCACTTAATAACAACAATGAAGTCTTCAAAAAACAAAAGGAAACATTTTCACAGATGCAAAACTGTTTGATATAAAGTCTTATCATAGTTTGGGGGCTTAATGTCTTTGGTTAGGTGGCAAAAGATAAATTTTGGAAATACGCATTCTGGTATCCATAATAAAACTTAATGGAAAAAAACATAGAACGTTCCAAAAAGAGTTTAACACTTATATTTTGTTAGGCACCACATTTGGCTACACTTTTCTTATTCCCAGACCTGAAATGTGACATTAACGGAGACAAAACAACTAAAATCAAACCTACTGTCATTGTGTCAACTCCTAGTAGAAACGTACCACAGAGTTTCCAAACCTGTACATCTCTATGGAAGCAGACGGCCACATCTTGCTCCTGTGGAGTGAGGGGCTGATGTGTTCAAACCACCAACCCTTCTATTAGCAGCTTTGTGCTTAACCACTGAGCCACCAGGGCTCCTTAATACTATGGAAAATTGTAGAACTGCAGCTTGGATCAACTGCAGAAACTTAGGGAGGCTTTTGCTTTTAAGGCTTTTTTTCCCCCCCATAAATACAAAGACGATATTAGACTTATTTTCCTCAAACTTTCCCTTTAAATATCCATGTTAAGCAGTCATTAAAATCCCATTATGGGTACTTGACTTAATTAGATGGTTATGTTAACAGACTTGACACTAAGTCTCTTTAATGCTCAGAATGTCAGTCTCCATAGAGTCAAGAGACTATGGCAGCAGCAAACATTCCTGTGGACACATCTCTGGGGACTGTAGTGGTTACACAGAGAAGTTTTAGAAAAGCTTATACTCTTCACTGGCATCTGAATAAACACCTAATATACAGGCTTTGTTGAAATGTCTACTACTCTGTCTGGCCCTGTTCTGTATTTGCAACTTGCTCTGGGGCAGTCTAAAAGATAGTCTGAAGACTATGCAATAGTACAGCTGCTTCACTCCACACCAGCCACTGTTGCTCTTGAACCAAACTTGGTAACCTTCCTTCTCCTCTCCTTGCCCCCTCGTGTGCACACCCTCCTCTCTTCTATTCAATAATATAGGGATTTCACAGTGTAGAACAGGGGAGGCTGCATACATCACAGTGGATTACCAAGAAGCCAGAAGGATCAAGGGATTCACTGCTAACACTCCTGGAAAGCTTCCTCTTTTTCACACTACACTAACTATGGGGCAAGCACACAAGAGATGACATGACAGAGGCTAAGTATCCTTCGTGAATGGCAAGCTACCACCAGCAGAGGCACTCACAGCAGTACCATGACAATGAGCCCTGGATTTGTACAACTTCTGCCAAGGCTCTGAGCTATTGTAGATCCTTCCTGAAGTTCAGTAATAGTTGTCCTGGCTCCTGTGTAACCACTAATCATTTCTAAGGGGCCAAAATAAAAACATGCCCAATTCCTCAGTCCTTCAATTCTTCAGAGAAATCTAGTCTACACCTAAATCTTAATATTCTCTATGCTTAAACACTCTTTCCTACAACGCAAATCACTACTGATTATTTAACCAATGTCTCATTTGTTGCCATTCTAAATAGAAAATGGACAGTGATTCCCAGGGAAGAATCCCTGCTGGATTAATTTCCAAGTAGATTTTGCCTATACATGTCTCTATTCAACCCAAATCCAGAGATATTGGAAGATCAGGTACAGAAAATGTTTGAAAGCTGTTAGACATACTTGAGGACATGATACAGACTCATAGAGATAAGAAGGGTTGGTCATATTTTACATTTAAAATGTCAGTGAGAACTAATGTCCACTGGCTTTTAAAAGATACTAGTGGAGAATTTTAATTCATTATGGAATACTTATTATAGAAGTCAATAAGCATGCTATACATGTGAAGACTCCTTCTGTGCCATAAGGAAAAAGGAAGACTATTGTGCCAATTTAGTGTTTCCCCCAAAATAATATGGCTGCATTCTTACGGCAGTAAGAAAAATCAAATTAACACTTAAGAATCGAGTCTAATATTTCCCCCCAAATCCAGGGCCTATAACTGGCATGCATACCTCAGTCCTGACCAGCAACTACCAGTCACAGTTATTTATTCATAGGCTCTTATATTCAATCTCCAAGTATCAATTTTATTCTTTAAGCTCTGATTTTTCTTCGTAAAGCCCCAGGGTTCTCTTTAAGCTCCTCATACTTCTCCACTGTCTCCAGTTTCCTATCTAAAGTTATTGATTGATACATATCTGCACTCTGCTTGGTTTCCTGACATCAATAACACAGGGAGCTGTGTAGTTCACAACATTTCCTAAAGCATTTCAGAAAATCTTGGTTCTTAGCTTGCAGCTAGACTCTTGTTTTTCTATACACTTGCCCAATAAGGTGAACTGTGAAAAGTAAAACAAAATGCCAAGTGCCAGAGACCTAATAAACAAAACAGCAATAAAAGCAATCACAGGTAAGTCCTTGAATTTATACAAAGCCCTTTCCAGAATCCCAATGTTAACTTCATTCAGACAAATGAACAAGGCTTGAAAACTAACTTAGCTTAATTGCTAAAATAAAATTCTTATTATGAAGAGTAAAACTTTGTAACATCTGGAATATTATTTAATTACATTAGGATTACAAACCAGTCATTTTAGAGGATGAGATATTTATTTGCAAACTTGATTTCTTACCTCACTGCCAAAGCTCTTTTCAATAACTGTTTTATTATTGCCATAAATATTAACAGTTAATTCAGGGAAATGGGAAAACAAGCAACTTAATGCTTAATTTTTTTAAAAAAAGTCCAGTTCTGAGGATTAACATAACAAAGGAAAAACTGTAAGAAATTCACCATCTTATCCTCTGTTAAGGCATCTTAAATAATAAATCATTGTTATTCAGAATTTAAAATGTTCAATTAACAGAATTTGAATCCATCTTTGGTAGAAGCCAAGGCCCCCAAATGCAACTGGCAGCTCTTGATTACCGATTCGCTGTGTACACTGAAGAAATAAATTACTAGTTAGCTACTGCTTCTACTTTACTCATCTAGATAAATGCATATATGCTCTTAACTCTCTCTCAAAAGTACACTGAGAATTCATTATAGGGTAAAATAAAGCAACACAAAAAAGCCTTTAGCTAGAATAGAAGAACTGAACACTCATAAAAATACTTTCTAAAAGAAGAGGGACCAAACATCAGTCCAACCCTACTTTCTAAATAACTCACATGGGTTTTAAGTTTAAATAATCAGCATTATACAAATAAAACTGAAAATAATCTTTCATTACTTTTCCTTTTACTTACATGAAATCTCTGATCCACCTCATAGTTGACCTGTTTCCTGAAATCCTTTCAAGTGAAAGACAGAAAGGAAGGGAAAACAGCAGAAGCTTGAAAATTAGTAATAAAATTTAAAATACATTGAGTAAAAGATGATGAGTTAAACTAATGTTTTTTTCCTTGATTAAATTTATAGAAAAACAGCTAATTCCATTTATAAGTTCTACAAGTAAGTATACGATTGTAATCCCCTTAAAAAATTTTTTTAACAACTCTAGCCAGCAGTATAAGAAGTATTAGAGAGGTACATGCCAATACCTTTTGTGCAACCAGGAAAGTAAGGCGCCGAATCCCATGCTCAACCAGGGTAGCTTTCTATGAACAAAAATGTAAAATAGAAGATAAATGAGAT
The DNA here is from genome assembly GCF_000296735.1 of Chrysochloris asiatica. Classification (NCBI taxonomy): domain Eukaryota; kingdom Metazoa; phylum Chordata; class Mammalia; order Afrosoricida; family Chrysochloridae; genus Chrysochloris; species Chrysochloris asiatica. The sequence goes on along the minus strand of NW_006408525.1, from coordinate 5,729,357 downwards.
CTCCATTCACCCAAAAATTTACCTTATGTGGTCTTCCTAAGTCTCTGAGAGGGATAAGCACTTTTGGATACCCAGTTATCTTGGTGCAGTACCTCCAAACTTTCAAATAAACAAATTTCAACCCGGCTCATGGCACTACATCTTACGAAATAGGTTTTATATTGATCTGGACAAAACTGAAAGAGAGCTCTGTGGAGGAGAAAGGGAACTCACTTCAATTCTCTGATTCAGACTCTAACAGATCTTATTTTCAAATATGAAGATTAATATTGATACAGAAGCTAAATGTAATCAGGCAAAGAGAAGAGAACTACCTATAAAACAGAAAATAAAAGAATTAAACTGTTATGTAGATGATAGATATTATCTATCATCAGATAAAATTACATTACTGGAATTCAACCCAGCAATCCTGAATTTTTCAATTCTTCTAAAACATTTTTCCTACTTTACAAGAAGTTATTTTTAAAAAGTTTTCTTTAAAAATTATTAAAAGCAAGGCTTGATTAAATTTAGTGGTTAACTATATCTGCCCTTGGAACAGACAAGCAGTATGTAAGACGTCAACAGAGACTAGCAGTTTCAAAACAGTTGTTTATATGATTCTTGGGCCTTCAGATGTATGCCTTCCTCTTATTTTGTACTGCTCAGTTACCTCAAAAGTCAAAGACAAAGAAATACACTAATGAAGTTAGTAAAAGCAGTGCTTTTAGAGGTCCCTAACAAAGAGGGACTACATCGCAACAAGCAAACAGGCAATCCACCAGTTGAATGACCTGAGAATAAACGACTAGCACAAATAGAAGGAAAAAAAAGGAATTACTTCACAAACTAAATTTAGATTTAGCTTGGCCACAGCCCTTGCTACAACTCAAACCAAGACAATTTCTAAGAATTTTTGTTAAGTTGTAACAATTAAATTAGAAATTTAATTCTTGATTCAAATTTAAAAATTCAAATTGGCTTCCTTTTATAACTGAGTATGTTCCTGGGCCATTTTCTTCTGTTTCTGTATCTGCTATGGCATTGCTCAGTTAGCTTAATTTTATGAATACCATAAACAACAGAAAACTGGGAAAATTATTTTCTTTTAAATAAATTATAACAATGATTTCCCAAGTTAAATGCAAATAAATTTTGGGTTAACCATATTTTAAAATGATCTGTACTGTCACCATACCAATTAGCATAAATAGCCAATCAGAAAAAATTGTATTGAAAGGAGGAGGGTAGTTCTCAATCTCTTTAGTATGCCAGAACAGAAACGTTTCTTCTGACATCAACAAAGAATTCCACTACAGCCAAGTCCTTCAAAGACAAGCATCAATAGCTGTGTTCTGGCAAGGGAAGAAAATAACTTTAATAATGCCATGATTTAAAATCAAAATTGTTATTGCTTTTAAAATTCCACAAGTGGCTGACAATAACAGCAGAGCAACAGGATTCTGATTACATTGTAATAATGCGGGTCTCACAGCAAGTCCACAGCCATTACCCAGCGATTAGGCGTCAGCACCTGGAGAAACTCCATTTACACTGACTGCTTCAATCTCCTCCACAAGTCATTTACAAATATATGATCCTAATTTCTATGAAAGAAAAAAAGACATGCTGAGACTAGAAGATTATTTGGACAATTTAGATCAACCAATTTGATAGTTTAATGTGTACTTTAAAAAAAAACTTTCTAAACTGCTAAGAGTATGATCACAAAGTGAAAAGTACAAAACTAGTTATCACTTCAGCTTCTTAAAAAAATTTTTTTCCTTCCTTTGTTTTTCAAAACAAGGAGTCAAAAATGTGATATATACTTGCATAATCACAGTACCTGATGCAGGTAACAGTTGGAGTTTGGCATGTCTGCATCTCGGTGTGCCTCAGTTATAAATCCAGTAACAAAAAAGTTAATTTCTTTATGACCAATTAATGTTCAAAATGTATGCAGTGAAAATGAAGAAGCTACTTCCTTAAATCAATATGATAAAAAACATTTACAAGTGAGGATGAAAAAACCTTAAGTTGATGTCAAAAAAGGGAAAAAACCCCACAAAACCTGGGAAGAAACTTTCAGACTATTTCACAAAGCAGCAGTCACATTACAACTCCTCAGCTAAGGGTTCCTTTGTCACTGGCCTCAGGTTAATTTTATGCAGTCCCTACTAAAGGACTCCTGGTACGGTGCCGTAGGACAAGCACCAAACTCTTAGAACCACAAAGTTAGTAATTCAAACTCACCAGCTGCTCCTCGGAAACCTAATACAGAGTACCTATGCTCGGAACAACAACACTGGTCAAGGACACAGAAAAATACCCAATCACTTCCTCTACTTGGACCTTTTCCTCATATTGGCCACGGAAATCCCACAGTCAGTTTATGTGCTATAGTGGCTGTTAAATGCTATCAAGTTGGTTCTGACTCTATAGCAACCCTGTATAGTGTTCCCTAGGAGTGACTGGTAGACTTGAACCACCGACCTTGCACTTCAAATTGACCTTCTGGTCCCTCCCTGTGATGGCATTATGGAGTAAAAGTTAATGCTCATCTTAATCAGAGCTAGTTTATTCCTGGGTATCTACCATTAGCCTTAAATGGTATCTATGGTACCAATAAGAGTACAAGAGTTGAAGAGAATATTTCAAAAGTCAGCTAGAGAAGATAAAACCAAGTATTACAAAAAAATGTGCAAAGATCTGGAATCAGAAACCAAAAAGGTAGAACATGCTCAGCATTTCTCAAGCTAGGAGAACTGAAGAAAAAATTCAAGCTTCGACTTTCATCATTTAAAGATTCTCTGGGCAACTTATTGAATGATGCAGAAAGCATCAAGAGAAGATGGAAGCAAAGAGTCCCCACTGAATAGCTGTCATCTTGTCTAGATGGGTCTGGTGAAAAGAGATGGGGATAAGATTCAATAGTGAATAACTGTTATCA
>NW_006408525.1:5706216-5723365 GCF_000296735.1 Chrysochloris asiatica | reverse complement strand
TTTTTTTTTTTTGCTTTTTTCTTTTAATGTTTCTATTCCCCCAATCTCCAAAAAAAATACTTTGATGAGGCATACAAAAGTAAATGATAAAAAGTAGGGAAGAAGATGAATTCTTCTCTATAACGTTCTAAAATTAGAAAGCTACCTAGTATGCACTACAAGTCAGTTCTGACTCACAGAGACCCTGTATAGGGTTTCCAAGGAGTGGCTGGTGGGTTTGAACCGCCAACCTTGTGATTAGCAGTCCGGTGCTTATCCTAAGGGGAAGGGAAGGAAAAGAAAACTGTTTTGAGTGTTTAGGGACAAAGGGTTTAGTTGACTTTTTGAGTGAGAAGTATGGAGAAAGAGAAGAAACATAATGATGAGAATTTAGGTTTAGATTATGGAGACGGATATCAACACGAGATATCCAAGCCACAAAAAATTGTGAACAGAAGTCTAATTGGTATTTTCAAGAGAGGGGAGAGAAGGCCAAAGAGATTCTGGACTTAAACATGTGGAGTCTGAAGGTATCAAAGGAAAATATTCAGCAAGTGATTGGAAGTTCAAAGACTAGCGATCTGGGAGAGACACAGAAACACAGTTTCTCTTAACATTTTAAATATTTGAGGTCATTATTTCTTAATAGAAAAAAGATATTCACTATATATTATTAAATTGCTTTATAATTTTATCACTACATGTAGAACCATATAAAAGACATAGTCATTATCAGTGATAAGCCATACAAGAAGCCACTGATAAGAGGATAAAATGACACACAGCTGGCAGGAAAGGGGCCTTCATCAGTTTCCACCCAATCAAGGACTTACATTTTGCTGGGTAAACTCTCTAAACATAGCTGCCAGTCTGTCATCCTCAATATCACAGTCAGTCTTGATAGCCACATTCAGAATGTGAATTGGTTCATCCCTAGGGACCTGTAACCCAAGAAAACAAGCCAAAGAGATTATGAGACTGACTAATGCTGGAGCAGGGAAAAGTTAAAAGTACTCAGTAGAACACCAGAAAAAGAGGGCCATACCATAGGGTTTTAGTTTGCCCACTAATAGGAAAAACAAAATTGAAACACTGTCCAACAACCACAACAGAGATTAAAGGAAATTAAGTAACTCATTATTTAAGACAAGGCAGAAAAGGTACTTGCTAAAGGTGGTCCCAAATCTTGACTTGGCATTAAATTGTAGGTCATCGTGTCATAATTTTTTCACTAATAAATGGGAGCAAAACCATTTGCCATATCTTTCTTTACATAAAGTGAAGAAAAATAAGTGAAAGCAGCCACCTGAACATATTCTCACATTGCATATTTTCTTATAATTTATCAAATAACTGAAGTATCAAACCACAGGGAAAACAATGTAGGAGAAAAAAAAAACAGATCGATGTGTATATGGAGAAATGAAAAGGATGGATTTAATAAAAAGACAAAATGCTTATTTTTTTCTGCAATCTGAAACCCACCATTTCCTGAGGACTATGATAGCTACTACTATGTAACAGTGTATTACATTACTGAGTATGAATTTAGAAAGCAAAGCTCAACTCTTAAAAAGAAATCTTCATGAAGAGACTCAGAGGCAGATGCAATGGATACAGCTGAGTCCATTCTAGACTACAGAAGCTAAGATTAATATAGCTTTTTTGTTTTTAGAGTTTATATTCCCCCATCTCCGAAAAAATACTTGATGAGACATATAAACTTAAATGATATAAAGTAGATAAGAAAATGAATTCTTCTCTATAATGTTCCAAAATTATAAAACTAGCAAGTATATACTACAAGTTCCAGATCTGAAAGAACTAATTAGTGTCCTAACGGGGGCACTATACCTTGTCTTCGTCATATAGAGAAGTGTGACCTGCCTCAGGGAATGTGGGACTTTGGGGTGGAGAGTCACAGAAACAGCCCATCACTTCTTCAAAGATCCTGAAAAATTCCAGAGAAACACCCACCATGAAAACCCAAGCGGCAGAAAACTAACGCTGCTATTTCCAGCTCAAGTCTTAAAAGAATAATTTATCCTACCCTGTGCTCAAAAGCCAACTGAATAGAATCAACAGTGGCTAGAGGTGACATGCAAAATTTTACGAAGTGGCAGAAATTAGGAGGATGGATTGTTTAACCTTTAATAAACCATATATATTTTTTCTTAAAAAAAAAAATGATATAAAGCTGTTTGTTTGTTTGTTTTCATATGTAAGATATGAGCACTGCTGTCATCATCAGTCTTAAAGTAACAGAAAGAGCCTGGGACTGGAGCAGTGACAGACCAATGTAATTACCCCTCCCCCTAGGGTATTGCATCAGTATACATCCAGAGATAGATGCTGAATGCATTTAATCAAAAGATGTATCGTCTCTGGTGGGGCTTACTCTTGTGTTGTGTTTAATTTCTCCTGACATTTCACTCATCATAGAGCAGACAGCTTCGTCTGTTAGCTCCTATGGAAAAGATGGCTTTTGTTTGTTTCTTTTTTCTGACTAGGCTTACACTACAGGTAGAAGCTTGTAGAATCTGAATGAGAGATGGAAATGGTAGGACACACACCTCTGCAGGGCATATATAGCAAGGGCTATTTTGGGAACCTTAATTTGCTGAGACACCCATATATCCTCTTATACAGAAACAGTTGCACAGTGTCTTACCTGACAAAGTCTTCAAAAGTCCGAAAAGAGACCATCCCTCCCATCCGCTGACATGGTGGAGTAAATGAGTTGTCCAAAAGCACATCGCTGACACTAGCTACATGAGTCATGCCATAGTGGTTGAGGTTGGAGGAGAAGGACATTCTAAATGGTAATTAAATTAAGTTCATTAGACAAGGAGGACAGGAGCAAGGACTGTTAAGAGTAACAATAGGGAAAAGAAGTTAGGGGAAATCTCTGAAGTAGGGTCAGGTTGCAGAGCAGATTTGGTTTTTTACCCACTAAGGATAAAGCCGTTTTAGTAGATTCGCATTAACCCTTTCATTTGGATTTCCTCACACAAACGATATTTTCATCATCCAAATATAAATCCAAACACTACCAGGAATTTCAGGGCAGTTTTCATACAATGGCATTATGACATATATAATGAATGAGTAGCACATATGGGGTGAAAAACCATCCTGCATCTTCCCCTTCCCTATAGTATCCTCTCCTTTAAAAGGAAGGAAGCAAGCCAAATGAGTCACAACAATGCAATAAAAGATATTTTTCTCTAGAAAATTGTAATATATTACATATTCACAGGCATATATTTTTAAAAATACCTCTAGTTATTTGGAATGCTTTAGCAAATAATCTTTAAAAAAAAAAACACACACACACAATGGGAATGCTTTTATCTGGTCCTCACCTGCCCATGGAGAGTATCCCATTCTTGCCTGCTTATGTTCCTTTGTAAGGCAGAAATTTTTCAACCCTCAAATTGTAAAATTTCCATTTTATATTTTAAAACTTAACAAGATCTTCTACCCTTAATTCCCAGCAAGATGCAAAAGGGCAGAGCATGGGTCTCAAAGTATGTGTAAGCATAACAAATAGTTGCTGAATGGAGATGCTTGAAGAGAACCGTACTGATTTGTTTAATCTGAAAACATAATGAATTTGTATATTACTTGATGCACCTCAGGAGTCTGTACTGATAAATAATACTGTAAAGTGTTTCTGATTGCCTAGTCAATCAGGAGAGTCTCTTACGAAGGACTGAGCTAAAGAATGTCTGTGGTCTTGCCTGACATGTTATCAGCATACGGATGCAAAGAAAAGCAGGCAATGGCAACTCAACTTTGGGACATTTCCCAAAAACTACCTTGAAGGGTACCTGCAGGGTCGCAGGGGGAAGAGAACAAGCAATGTGGATATGAGATCTGGGTACATACACGTATTGTACCCTACTGCAAATCCTAATTATAAAAGGTAATGGCATTCTGTGTAGGACGGGAGTGCTGCTCACACAGACTATAGAGACTGACACTCAGGTTTTTATTCCTTTGGCAAACAAGGACTATGAAAAAGGTCCTTCATCTTTTCACAGTACTGGAGAATAGAAAGGCAGAGTGGGAGAGGAAACTATTGATACCGTAATTGAAACAAACAAATGAAACACACATCAAGCAAGTCTTACACAAGGTGTTCACTAGAAAAGGGGATTCAGAGCTGTAGTAACTCAGAAATGCTATCATTCTCCTCTTTCCTAGGATCACCAAATATATTTTCTAACGGAGCAAGTTTGTGAGGTATTGCATCTTTTCTACCTGCCTGGTATTAGACAGGAAAAGCAAAAGGTTCCAAATAACACTGAAGAGGGAACTCCCTCTGAATAAGTTAGTTGTCCGTGTTTGTGGCAAACATGAGATTAAATATCTTTTTTACAAAAATTGAGTCCCATGGGAAACATCTACTGTTCAATTTTCTTCATTATATTCATGGGCCAGGGCAGCCATAAGCAGGCAAGAATGGGATACTCTCCATGAGCAGGTGAGGACCAGATAAAAGCATTCTCTTTTCTCTCCCCATCTGAACTGAATTCTAAATGCTGATCAGTTTTGACTACGTAGTATTTTAAAGGGAAAAACCAAAATAAACACAAGTCTATGTACTCGTATATTTCACTGTACAACTGATGAACTACAAAGAGCTTGCCACCAACTAATTACTACTTTGTGGCTTGAGTCCCAATCAGAATTTTTATCCTCTCAAACTTGCATTGTGGTGTCTTGCTTGACTGAGGGGTAGGAGAAAATGAAAATACAATTACCTGTGTTATACTGGCCTGAAACCTCTTCATGGTGTTAAACATATTAAAATTTAAATATGTTTTTCTATTAATAACCTCATTATAGGTCTGAAACAAAACTTGACTTTCACTGTAATGCTTTGACACTTTAGAAAAATAGCTCGTAAACTGATAAAACATGACATCAGCTATTTCTGGGTTTGCATTTCACTAATGGAGAAGCAAATTACAGAAACTAAATAGTGACAAAAATATTAACAATTTTCCACAATAGGAGTAACCTTAGGGGTTTCTCCTCTGAAAGCCCCAAACTAGAGACAGAAAATGCAGCAAAAGAAGATGTTTCCAGCAAAGCTGAACATCAGGCAGACCAATCCCCTATCAAACATAGCAAGATGGGAGCTTTTCCAGACTGAGGCTTTTCAGGTATTGGTTTTTGAACTGAAGAAAAGCTGAAGGCATGTTTTCCAAACAGAAAGAATAGTGTGTTTAAAGCAAAGTTCAGGACTCCCTAGGAGATGCAAACATATTAGCTTATCAAGGGCAACGTTATTTCTTCCTCGTTTCACTATTCTAAGTTACAAAAAGAGGTGCTTTTAATTGGGAGAGAAACTTAACATACGGTACCTGTTTAGCGTGGGGATGTTCCCTCTGTAATTAAACAACCACAGTTAGTTACTGATAGGTCAGTGAAAGCCATAACAAAAGAATTGTCAGAGAAGATACAGACTAGTATACAGTCCCGAGGAGCTCCAGTTTGGCAGCTCTGGCATTCAGCAGACATAATTAAGTGCTTATTACATTTCAACCCCCAGGGAGCCTCCAAAGAGGCATGTCTCAGTGCCTCCTGACCTGCCGCCCCACAGCAGATGTTGGTAAATACATTTCAACCTTTTACATCATAGATTTTTTTTTTTTTTAAAGAAAGCTCTCTTACAAAATATAATGCATAGTAGTATTAAAATACAGGCTGATGAAAATAAAATTTAAGCTATATAGTATGGCATATTATCTTAAGCTTCAACATTAAATACAATTCTTAAGAATATGCTTAGGCAAGATTCAAGACGCTTCTTTCTTGTTCTGTTTTACCAAAGGTGTAATATGGAGGCCTGCATTAAGTTGATTCCATACGCCTTTCCATTCTAATTGTTTCTCAGGATGTGATAAGACTCACAAGCTACTCTCCAAAGAAAATAATTCAGTAAACTGGGCTTACCTAACTGTTCTAGGTCTCTAAGGGAAATAGAGAAGGGTACTACTGTGTACTATAGGAGCATAAAGGATCTAAAAACAGACAGGAATGCAATAACTGATTCTCTAACTGTTGTTACCGCTGTTAACTGCCGTTGAGGTCGATTTCAACTCAATGCAACCTTGTATAAGGTTTCCAAGGAATGGCTGTTGAGTGGCTCTCATCAACAAAACCTTAACTAAACTCAGCTAGTCCTACAATTTTTTTATAAAGAATGTACCAAAATTTTGAGAATGAGGGGGAAATTACATGTAAGTATCTTGCATTCTCTTTGATCTTTATTACCAATTCTTTTAAAAAATGCATCACTTCCTCTACTGAAACACAAATCAAAACAAAACTTTTGATTTTCAATATTAAAAGGGAAAATTTATACTTACCATCCACAATTTAGGGATACTGTAAGGGGGTTGATTGGGTGATATCTTAACCTTCTAACATTTGATCAGCGTTTAATCATTGGGGTTTTCTGGCACAGAGAAGACTTAATGGGCAGAACATAGTGGGTGGTGCTGCTGATATGTGGGAAGGAGGGTAGAGGGAGGAAAATGATGCACTTTCCATGGCAGTGAAAGAAGCAGAATAGACTGAGCTGGCCATATAAATAAAAAGCAGTGACATATCACTGCACACAAACCGTATACCTCATGTGATTTGTGAGTAGCAATGCTCTTTGCATCAAACCTGTACCAAAGAGCGAATTCATAAGGCAGCAAGAACAACCTCCAGTGCAAAAACCTGAACTGTTGCTGTTTGGATTTCTTGAGAATGTCACTCAGGGAAATGGGTTTCATTTTATAACACATTCTTAGTTCCCATTAACACAGGTTCTATAACAGAGTGAGGTGTTGTTGTTGTTATGTGCCATGGAGTGGGTTCTAACTCAGCGACTCTGCGTAGGGTTTCTGAGGCTGTAAATCTGTACAGGAGCAGAAAGCCTCATCTTTCTCACGCAGAGCAGCTGGTAGTTTCAAACTGCTGTCCCTTAGGTTAGCAGACCGATTTGTAACCACTGCGCTACCAGAGCTCCATAGAGTGAGGTGTAGCTAAGCAGAAAACTAACCAGAGACTTATGAGAATACAGGAAAGTCTTCCTCTTGAGATTCTAAAGAAAGAGTCCACCTGAACAGTTATATGAGCCTCAGTGCAAAGAGAAGATAGCTACAACAAAAGCAATCTCAGACTCCATTTATCCATGCTTTCGGAGTTTAGAAATCAGTGTAATCTCTCTCAATTGTTAACCTATTTCTTAAACTAATAAAACAGTCTCAGTGCTTCTGTACCACACCCTAATGCCTTAGGAAAGTCTTCAGAGGATGTGGGCCAAGTTTTCAATAGAAAAGGGCCTGAATTGAAAAGAACAAGAAAAAGAAGCCAGTCTTCTCCATGAGCAACAATTCTCAAACTCTCATAGGGAGACCCCTGCTGCCTTGTTATAGGAATTGTAAACCACTTAACAGTATGAGGTAAGTAACAAAAAAGGTCCAGTAGCTCCAGTTTCTAAAGGAATGGTCCCAAATCAATCATATAGAGGGTAAGTTTAGAGCCATATTCTACTAACCCTCGTTAGATAAAAACCTTTGAGTTTTAAAGAAGATGACAGGGATAGAAGGATAAACGCTACATATTATCAGTTAAATTCTTAGCCATGTCCATGATGATTCATTTTTATATTTTGTTACTCTATACAGGGGCTAGTTGATCAAGTTGAGAATATGACATATAAAATATAAAAATAAGGCACAGCATGCACTACTGTGATACACAATTGATCCTTAATGTTAGATTCATAGTCTGCACAAAATAATCAGTTATGGAAGAGTGAAATGTGTATGAGTCAAATAGTCTATTTACGTCACTAAAAATCTTCCACACTCCACTGTATACTTATCATGCAACCTGCTCTATCTCCAATAAGGCAATCGACTGCCTTTTCAAATATATAAATTAAATAAAAATTCCCTTCTCAGAAGTTTGTTGTTTTGGCTATTCAGGGCACTTTTATCATGATAGATCCTCAGTCATGATATTGTGAAAATATCAGCATCACTTTCCTTCTAGTAGATTAGCTCCATTTTAGAGGTGCAATAACTGAGAAACCAAAGAGGATGCTTTCGAAGGACACTGTTCAATATGGTGTCGTAAACCAAAATCTACACCTGGCATTTTCTCATCTCAGTTCCTATGGACAGCACTCCACATCGATATAGGCTTTAAAGAAAGACAAGAGAAATCCTTTGAATTCTCAGGTTCTTGGCATTAAGTCACCTCTGATTTTATTGATCTGCCTGCCCAGAATGGCTGGTGAGCCTGCATCAATATGAATGCAAAGTCAGAGTTGCTGCCTGCTAGCTGAACCCTGTTTAATTTAAGGAACACCTACTTCTTTGGCAGTCACAAGTTCTCTGAGCCTTTTACCATCCCTTCCAGCTGAATTTCATTTTACTTGATTCTAGCAGGTCCTACATAAATCTTTTATCGTATAAAAATGTTCCTGCTTCTTTTGCCTTCTAACTTGAAGGGAAAAAAAAAAAAAGACCCTATATGAAAATAATGGTGATGCATGCAAACAAGCAGTGGTTACATCAAGCTGTGATTGAGAGCCAGTATAAGGCAAATCTTTTGAAATTAGGCAGCAAAGCAGAATCAGAAGAGGTCGACTGAATAACCTACTAGCAGTCACTAACAGCAGTACCATAGGAGAAAGAGCAATTTGACTGACTGTGACCAGTGGTGGTCTCCTTGTGTGACTGTATTTCTGCCGGAGAATCCAAATCAAGAGCTGTAAAACACATCTGACACATATATTTCTATTGGCGTCTCCCTAACCCATCCACCCCTTGCAGTTCACATGTCCTGCTTCTACTGCAGAGCTTTAGTTTACAATAAAATGATCACTGCTTCATTCATTTGCAGCCCCTCCAAAGCCTCTTCTTTGCTCTGCTGGAAGATTTTGCTCTTTCTGAAATAAAGTACACCAACAGGGCTATAGCATATTACTGCTGCTTGCTGTATAATTAGCTACAAACCCACAGCACAAAACTATAGGGATTTACAGGTGCCCTGGATTCTGCTTTTCCTTCTCCCTGGGATCAGCTAGTGTTCCTTGACAAGAAAGGACCTTGGGCTACCCTAATGATATATTGAGAGTTTTAAACGCGACTCTCCAATCTTACAAGTCTGGAGTATCAAAATAACACAGTAGAGACTAGAAGCTGAGCCATGGATACAGGAACGCACTTTGCTAAGCACTTAAACCTGCTGAGAATCTTCTCTTCTGCATCTTATCAGCAGACAACCCTGAATGAAGGAAGCAAGCACTGTAGGATTTTATTTATTTAGAGCTCATTTTGACCTGCTAACTACAAGTAAGTGCTCCCACTGCTATTAAAAAAAAAAAATGCTACAAGTTGGGTAACTTTTGAGTGTCTCAGGACAGTCCAATATCTGCGTGTCAAAGATGATCAGAGTCCTCAAGAATAGCAGCAGGTTGCTGATTAGTTATGTGGACAGCTTCAGATTTCTGACCTTCTTTTTACAAAGAAGAAAGTCCACTGAGGGCACCCAGCAGCCTAAACCTGCCACCAAAACAAGTACTTTCAGGGAAGTACACTGCCTACCTCTTCTGGAAGTAAGACACAAGAAAAGGAAAGTGCTTGAATTAAAACATTCTAACACAGAAACCCAAATTCACAAGGAGAAATAACAAAGAAGGTGCACTGCAACCTAACAAAGTATGAATTTCCATCTAAGAAATAGGTGGACATAAACACCAATAGGTCCTCACCCGTTATATATGTACAAAAACATACCAAAAAATATATATTTCCCTCTCCTGCACCAACTTGATGCTTCTTATCTGAAAAATTAAAACTTTAGAAGAAAAATTCACTATTGTTTATTACTTTTAAAAATCATTTGCAATTTAAAAATTTATACTCCAGACCATAATATACAAAGCCATATACATAGGTACAGAATTTATGGGATAATACACTTAGCATATTTGTATAAATAAAGACATATTCAGGATGATGCATCAATATAACATGTTTCTGCATCACCAGTACCAGTGATGGATAAACTGGGATTTCAGAATGGGGAACAAAGACACACATATACTTCTGACACTAAACTCTGAACCTCACTGGAGAATAAAAGGAGGGAAAAAAAAAAAAAGTTGAATGATCACAGTCTGAGCACTGTGTTACTCAGTGTAAAGTACAGAGTTAACTCGTTAAAAACTTGGACTGATGGAATTTTAGACAAGAGAATTAGGTCCTTCTAGGGTTTCTAGTCTGGATAATAATAAAATGTACTCTCATTCTGGGCCAGTTGCTCTGACTATTCCTGCACCAAGAAAATGATTGAAGCCCACTTCCTTCTCCTTTAAAAATAATTGCTAAAAAACAAAACAAAACTGCTAACTGACTACAAAATACCTTTAACCAAAAACAATAACTCCCCCTCCTCTCAAATAAAAACCAAGCAAAAATTCTCTCCCCTCCAAACAAAGATCATACACAATAGGACATAGCTTGTGAAGTTTCGTAGATAAACAAGAAACACATACACATATAGACATGTGTATCACATATATCTAGGTTTCAAACTAGGTCTAAGCAAGAAAATCTCTGCAGCTACTGTTAAACTGACGGGAACTTAAGATGAAAAAGGTTAAGTCTAGCAAAGAGCTTCCCTGAATGAAACTCTAGTAACTAGAAACTTTGATGAATATGTAAGATTTGGAGATGGCAAGTCAGTTGTAACAGCAGTTAGCAGAAAAAGTTAGAAAGTTTTGGTTTGAAGATCAGGAAGAAGAGAAGCCCTTGACTGAAGTCTGCTAGTAAGGATCCTGATGCAGGAAGTCACAGAGGTGAGAAATAAACTAATAATCTGCTGTTCTTTTTTCTTTTCTTCTTAAATATTGAGAGGCGTATTAGACAAAAATAGTCACGTTATACTTAAATACTGCCTTAGTATGCGGAAAAGGAGTAACTTCTTCCTCAAAGGATGCTACTCTCATTGCAGTAACAACTGCCTTCTCTAAAAAGCGAAACAGGTCCTAATGGGACAGAGACCTTCAATCCAAACACTGTCTACTAAGGCATTTTCCTGGAAATATCCTCTGCTGCTGTCAGGTTGAAAATAGAGAATAATGTTTCATCCCAACCCAGGGGTGCTAAATATATAGAGTAAACCACAAACTGCAGGAATGGAATCCTACTAGGTGACCCCATAAACAACAAGACACTCTAGTCTTGCTTTGCTATTATAGCTTTTAAGACACTCACTTCTAAGAATTTGTTGGACAAAACTACTCTACTTCAAGGGATGTGAAGATCAAGAGCGAGGAAGAAAAATATCGAAAATTGGTTAAACAAAATATCTGTTTTATCCCCTAAGAATTTTTGTGTGATTACCCCTAATTGGGAAACAAACCTTTGTAAAATTGTTTGGTAGTGATAAGTGAAATATATCTGATAAGGCATTTATATGCTTGTTCATTATTCTATCTGAATAATTTTTAAAGGATGCATAAGACGTTGCAATGTATTATTATCTATACTATCAGGTTTGGATAGAACTTCCAGGGAAAAGCAACATAAGAATAAAGAGTTTTTCTCCCTCCAAGAAACACAAGTATAAACATAAAGCAAAGAGGACACAACGGTTTGTTTTTGCTTTTACAACTTGTTATTGTCATAGTTAATTTTTCATCTAGAATTGCTTTACCCAATACGGTAGCCACTAGCCAAGTGCAGCTGTTGAATACTTAAAATGTGGCTAGCATGAACTGAATTGTGCTAAAATTGAAAAATACATCATAAATTTCAAAGACTTCGTACAGAATTAAAAATCACTTATCGACAATTTTTGTATTAGTGGTATGTTGAAATGATACTATGGATATATTGTTGTTGTTATGTGCCATGGAGTTGGTTCCGACTCACAGTGACCATGTACAGGGTTTTCGAGGCTGTAAATCTTTACGGGAGCAGAAAGCCTCATCTTTCTTCCGCGAAACAGCTGGTAGTTTCGAACAGCTGACCTTTCGGCTCGCAGCCCGATTCATAACCACTACGCTACGAGAGCTCAATATATGACTTAATAAAATGAATTTCACTTGCTTCTTTACATGGTTTTTTAAACGTGACCAATAGAAAATTAAATTTTGTATGTAGCTTCTATGATATTTCTATTGGACAAATCTTGTCTACAGTTGGTTACTCTCAATCGCAGGTGTTCATCAGATTATCAGAAGAGCTTTTAAAAACAGTACTCATATAGACTTTAATAAAAAATAACGGAAGTTAGGGTACCTATGTGTGCATTTTCAAAATATAATTTAGAGGCACATCATTAATCTAGGTTTTAATGAACATCATGTCCTTGAGCCTTATGGGACTAGGAGGGGAATGGACACTGGTAGATAGTCTCCAATAACGTACTTCTGAAGAATAAGAAATAAGGTGCTTATTGCTTGCTTGTTTAAACAATAAGAACAGAAAGAAATGGAAGTACTTGACTTAGAACAAGTTGAATCTTAGCTAAAAAATAGTAAAAACTAATGGAAATAACCGAAGTTTCTCTTTTAAGGTAAGCAAGCCATACCCTGAATGCAACAAAAATATTTGACAGAAAAAATAAAATTTTACAAAAGTAAATTCTAGTAAATTTATAGTAACTGTCTGAATAAGCTATACTCTAAAATGGAATATGAGACCATTAGAGCATGGTGGCTCTATAGGTAGCACAAGCACTGGACTGTAAGCGACAAGGTGGGTGATTCTAGCCCACTAGTCACTCTGCAGGAAAAAGATCAGGCTTTCTGCTCCCTCAAAGATTTACACCTTTATAAATCCTATATAAGATTGCTATGAGTTGGAACCGACTCGACAGTACTTAACAACAACAACAAAATGGAATGTATCATTTTATCATCAAATTTGGATATTCATTTTATATTCCTAAACTAATAATGGCACTTTGGGTCTAAAAAGAGCATTAAAATAATTTTAATATTTTTCTGGTTTTCAAAACGATTAGTCCATCTTTCCTCCTCTATTTTGTCATTATCTTCATCTCCACATGTTGTTGTTGTTGTTAAGTGCTGTTGAGTCAGTTCCAACCCCATAAAGACCCTATCTGTATAGCATTTCCGAGGGGCGGCTGGTGAGCTTGAACTGCTGACCCAGTGGTTAAACAGACTTTGCTGTCCAGCACATTAACCCACAGCACTACACCAGGACTCAACTCCACATGAATACCAATAATTATAATAACAATATTAATAAATCTTTAAAATCACTACACACAACCAAGGTAGACCCTCATATAGGGAGATTACAGTTCTCATTAAGTTTGGTCTTTATCCGCAGAGATGCATATGCTCAGATATTGACAATGATTAGTTTACAAATTCTGAAACCACATCAGGAATAATACAGATTAGAAGCTTTGATGTGGAAAGGTGAAAAGAGTTAACAAAGAAGTTAAAAAGAATTTCTCTTGATTTTCAGTCACTCTTTCGTTACTAAATTGAAAATACATTCTCATATAAAATAGTAGGACAGGGAGTGGTTCAGAGAGACAAGGAGAGAGGTGACGAGGGAAGGAAATCAGAAGCAGCTCTGTAGCCTGACTACAAATCACTGTCCAAAGGGAAGAGGCTGTAGAAAGCAGGAAGAAAAGGAGACTGTCCAGAGAATTACAAAGAGCATTAAGTATAGCATGTAGTTCTCTACAATTATTCAAGGAATGCAGGGGAAAAAAAAAGAAGACCGAGTGCTGAGCCCATGTGTGCCATGAGTACTTCGCCGCTCGCTGAAGGACAACCATTCGTTTCTAGAAAATGAGATTCTGAAATCCATGGAGGCAAAAATGTACTGAGAGATGCTTGCTGTATCAAGGATATATGCTTTTCTCTGCCAGCCATAAGGTATTTTTGAGGTACAGAAGTGAAAGGATCTTCTGAGACAAAGAAGAGAAGTACTTTTCTGAAGATGCTGCTGCTCTTCTGCTGACCTCTGCTGGATCAACAGTGGCATCCAGTGGCCAAAAGTCTTATCACAGACTTCTTTGTCTGTAGGAAGGGTTTCTATTGCTTTGAGTGAAGTGGCAATTCAGAACAAAACCATTTCTGGTGTCTACAACTAAGGATCCCCAAAGACATAGTACTCTGTAATAAAGAGTGAAGAACCACAGGCCATAAAGAAGAGATGGAGGGGGGCAGGTTAAGATTGGCTGTGGTATTTATATTTCCTGTGGTATTACTAAAGAGAATGAAAATATAGGAGAAGGTGAACCTAAGTGTGGGTGGAATTCATATATTTTCACTGCCTCAGCACATTTTAAAAGGAGAATACAGGGCAAATGAAGCATTTTCCTTTAAAAATGCACTACTGAACAAATTTCCAAATGCACATTTTATTTTTTAAAGGGCTTGTTGTTGTTGTTAAGTGCTGTCAAGTAGGTTCTGATGCATAGCAATTTCCAAGGAGCAGCTGGTGGGTTTGAACTGCCAACCTTGTGATTCGCAGCCCAGCGCTAATCCTACAGCACCACACCAGGAGTCCTTTTAAAGGGCTTAGTAAGGACAAAAAAATGGTATTGGCATGGTTTAATTAAGTAATCTACTTAAACTCAGAAGTTTGGTTCTGAAATGTGATCTTTTAAAACAGTCTGAATTTTACCTTCTAAATTAAAATGTGTTTTTAGCAAAGTAATGAAACTGACTCAGGTATAACCTCAACCCCTAGCAAATACAGAAAAGCAAAGCATTACACCCAACTGCTGACTTTAAAACTGTCGAAAATTGATTTTCTGGCAATGTTCCTGCAAGTAAAATTCTTTTTAACTTAAAAAACAAAATATTGCCTCGTTGACATAATATAATCAAGAATAAACAAAGTAATGCTTTTATCTAAATTAGATCACTTCTTTAGCTCTCTTAAATCAAAGATCATTCGTACCACCATGAAGCTCTTCTCCCATGGATCAAATGTTCTACACTTCTAGTTGAAAAACCATGGAGTTGTACATGTTACTTTCCTTAATCCTCCTGACACAGCTCTGGCTTGCTCAGGTATACTTGCCAGCTCAAACTTACCTGTTTGGATGAGATGTGGGCAGCATGAACTGAAATTCCACCACGCAGGTGTTGTCCTTTAGCTGGCGATGTTGTACACTGTTAAGTTCATAGGCAATATAAGCTCTTCGAACATATACCTGGTTAAAAAGTAATCCTCAGTAAATACACTTCGAAAACAGAAACCTAGATATGGCTCATTCAGGAAGAAGGCAATCCTGAAGAGGTATCTGATATAGACAAAGGTGGCCTGTGATGAAAGGAGTCTCAAGGCTCTGTATATAACTTGATTTAATAAGCTGGAGTCTATATATAAGGTATCTGGATGGTGATAAGAGTTTGTGCTCCATTATTAACTGAAAGGTTGGTGGTTCAAACCCACATTGGTTCAGTTAAAGAAAGTGTCTGGACATCTGTTTCTGTAAAGATTACGGACAAGAAAAGTCTGTGGAGCAGTTCTACTTTGTAATATGTTGCTATGAGTTGGAATCAACTCAAGGGCAATGGATTTGATTTTGACCTTAATTTTGTAACTAGGATCACTTGGGAAAAGCCAGCTTGCCTCTGTTGGACACCTCTAGGTGCAACATATACTTTGTTTCACAGTATTCTTAACTCAGGTGACAGTTTGATCTTGAGCAAAAACGAGCATATATAGAAGAGCCATGGCTACTAATTTGTTAAGCAAGAAAATAAAGCAAGCAGTGGGAAATGTGAAAGGTGACAATTCTGAACAACTGAATGAGATAGAATACAGAAACAACTACTGTACAGTTTAATTCTTTTTATTATTTTGCATCTTAATTTTATTTCTCCCAATGCCCCAAATCCATTTTGGATGTTTTATATCCCCAATCCTTAGACAAAAGCAGTAAGGAATAATTTGCTAAATAATATCTCACACACACTAACTTGACTCAAGCATTGAAGAAATAGTTAACAACGAAAAACCATGAACCCGACCTCATCCATTTCACAGCCAATTTGCCATGTACGTATGAGTCCTTTTGTAGCTAGCTTACTATTTCATTTTGTATGTTTTCAAGGTTCCTTCATGTTGTAGCAGGTATCAGGACTACATTTTTGTTTATGGCTGAGTAACATTCCATTGTATGTAAAGAACAGTTTGTTTATCCATTTATCTATTGACAGATATTTAGGCTATTTCCATTTTTTTGCAATTATGGCTAATGCATCAAGGAACAGTGGTGAACAAGCATCTTTTTGAGTTCCTGCTTTTAATTCTTTTGGGAAAATATCTAGGAACCACCAAACTGTTTTCCACAGCGGCTGCAGTATTTACAGTCCAATGAGCAGTGGATAATGGTTCCAGTGTCTCCAGATCCTCACCAACACTGGTGATTTATATTTAGCAATTTTACAGCAATGTTCAGGGACTACAATTTTTGTGCTTGCTGAGGTAATATGCTGCCAAGAAAAATGTCTTTGGAGTCAGACTGTCCTAAGCTCAAATGCAAACTCTTTTACTTATTTTCTATGTGATGTTGGACAAGCCTCCAAATCTCTCAGAGTATCACTTTCTGAAATACTTTGAAAGTGATACTCTGAAGGATCAAATGAGACTTTTTTTTTTTTCACCTAAAACACAGTCCATTAAATGTTATTACTTTCTTTCGATGAGGAAATATTTCTTAAGAGCAGTTTTACAATTCAAAATATAACTAAATATTTTTATTTGGCAAGAATCACAAAATTTAAGGCTACCCATGTTCTGAATAGCTATGTTTTTTTTTCATTTATTATGTTACAAGGAATCCTAATTCATTATGAAATGGGAAAATTCAATACCTGGAAAATAGACACTATTGAAAAATGCTGGCAGCTATTTACTTGTGATTGGAGCCAGAAGTTAGTGATTAGTTCAGGTGAAACCCTTGTGTAAGGTTAAGAACATATTTCAGCATCTACAATGTTCCAGAGGAAAAAAATTTACTTAAAAACCAACATGATCGATGTAATTGATGTCACTGAATTGTATAAGTGAAAAATGTTGAATTGACAATTGTGTTATCTATCTATACATATATATATACATATATACATATATATATATAT
>NW_006408525.1:5689038-5705906 GCF_000296735.1 Chrysochloris asiatica | reverse complement strand
TTGATGGTCCCAGAGGCCTCCGTTCCTATCCTGGAGAATTAATCACTCCATTCCTTGTTACAAAACTTCCCCCTTTGCATTTCCAACCCTCACAATCTGTCCTGATAAGCATTATTCACTACATTATCACGAGTTACCCATCTGTATCTCCTTTCATCAGCTCCACCCAGACAGATTGAATAGTACCTACTGGAGATTCTGCCTTCCGCCATGCTCCCTAGCATCACGTTCCCTCTTGAAAGCTTGTAAGCCAGTCACTTCTTGCCTTTGTATCCCCCCTCCCCATTTGAGTATCCAATGTCCAAGCTGCTCTTCTCCGTCCACTCTGTGTGTGTGTGAATATTTCTTGCTGTGAGGATTTGTTCCCTTTTGAGTCTCTGCTCCATAGGTATAGGTCAAGTTCATCAGACTGTATCAGCTCACTCTTTTTTTTTTCCCCTTCTTCTTTCTTTTCCTGGTTGAGCTCCGATCATCCAGTCAACCGGTCCAGGTCACATGGGTATCATATGTCCTCTCTTCCTGTCAGCCGGTAGCTCCACTCTCCTCTTGAGTCCTCCGTGGCCACGCCACTGACTCTGGGCCCAAGAGTCCCCAGGCCTCTTCACACTGCTTGTCAACCAGGTCCCCAACTGGGTCCACAGAAGTCCACTGAACATTGTAGGGCTTAGCTTGCCACTTCATTGCTGCCTTTACTCCACTTCCCCCCATCGGCAACGCGTGTGGTCACCAATTAGAGCGTGCATTTCTGTTGAGTCTTAGAGTCTTGGAAGGGGGTTTGCATTGAGAGGACCTGGCCATTTGCCTTGATGTTTTCTAGGGAGGCGATTTTTTTGTTCTTGTAGTAACAGCCCATCTGCCTCCATTTTTCCTGCAGGTCTTTCTTTCAAGAGGTATCTTTTAGTCTTCTAGCCACTCCAGGCTGGTCTACTCATCCTTTCAAGTGGAGATTTCTCGTGTTATCTATGTTTTTACTGTAGTGAAAAATTTAAATTAACAAGTCTTAAAACCAAAGGGGGTGGGCGAGGCAAACAGAGAAAAGCAACTAGAAACAAAGAGAAACTGTAATGTCGTATTACCATAAAAACTTACTTCCAGAGCTGCCATCCTCACTACCTGGTTGCTGTGATAAAAGAAGTTGGGCAGGACATCAAAAATAGATGTTTCAGACAAGATGAGTTTCTGGAAAGTATAAAAACAGACTTAAGCGATTACATTCCCAGAGAGAACAATTGCAATAGATTTCACTGTATTTGGCATTCTAGACAGCTACTGAAGCCTAAGAATTGTTGTTGTTTTTTTTAAATGAACACCATATATGAGTTTAATCTCATTATGCCTCCATTTCCTCAACTATGAAATGGGGAAAATAATAGTTTCTGTCATCCTAGAGCTGTTGTGAGGATTATGAGTCACTACGTGTAAAATCCTTAAAATAATGCATAAACAATATGCATTATTAACTAACAATAATGCCTTAATTGCATACTATTAAAAGTGTTCAGGAGCCCTGGTAACATAATGGGTTATGGAGTTGGGCTGCTAACCACAATGTAACACGTCAGGAGAAAAATGAGGCTGTCTGCTCCCATAAAGATTTACAGCCTCAGAAACTCTATACAGGGTCTCTATGAGTCAGAATCCATTCTGTGGCTTATCACCAGCATTATAAGTATTTATTACTCTTACTATTTTTTTCTGACATATATTTGTACTGCACTTTCTAAATAATATCTCTTAATTCCACGATAACCCTGTGGTTCCTAGATTCCATGAATCAAATTAAGAAAGAATATCCTTCTCCTTCTAGTCTCCCTAGAAAGAAATTTTAGAGAAAATCTGAAGAGTACCTTTGTCAGATATAACAATAGTACAGTTCTAAGGGGAAAAACAGAACAATGTTTAAAAATAATAGTCAAGGTATTTCCAGTATGCAATAAAATTAGCCAATACTCAATTGTATTATAACATAGGCTGTTTATAAAACTTAGGCACTAAAATAATAGTTAAATAGCTTTGCCTCCAGAAGGATGACAACTATGTATACAAGGGGGTTTCAAAAAGTTCATGGGAAAATGGAATGAAAAGATAATGGAATTTTTCTACAAGCTTTTTAAAGCCCCTTCACACATCTGATTCAAGTATCAGAAATCAACCAAGGCTGCCACTGAGTTCTGACCTAGGATAACTTCCAAGGTAGCACACTTTTTGTTAGTTGGGCCTATTTGGCTTTTAAACTAAACTACAAGCTTAAAAGCATTTTCATGGAAAAAGCATTTATAAAATAGAAAAAGTTAAAAAAAAAAATCAAGGTATGAAACTTCATTACATTGAAAATCAAAATTAATTGGTTGCTTGATTAAGCTATGCTTTGATATAAAAGGGACAACAGTGGAGAGTAGCAGACAGGAAAAGATATACCTACCTGCAGGTTCTCAATACAGAATTGATGCCCGTACATGTCTATAGCTGATAGAAAGATAGACTCTACTTGGTTATGCCGAAGCTCATAGGATGGCAAATGGGAGGCAATAAGAACCTAGAGTCAGAGCAAAATAAGAGGCATAAGTTCCTGAGGGAGTGATTATTCTAGGCTCCTATTAGGCAACTCTGATACAAAAGTAATAAATATAAATCTGTACGCAACAGTCATCAAAGATAAAACAGACTAAGTAAAACAACTTCTAGGTCCTATAACACAGAGTCAATGCCACCAAATACTGAATCTCAGTTGACTCTCACCATGATTTGTGTTGTGGGCAATTTCCCATGGAGGCAGGGGGAAGGGAGAGAAAACAGCTTCAATCAAGTTCTATCAGTGCATGTGATTTACCATTGCAAAGCTGCTAGTCCTGGGGACTGCATGACTAGCTGTTAATTGGGAATCCGATCTGGCAGGGAGCAGCTGTGGGGAAGGTGGCTACAGCAGATCTAGCTAGCTTTTTGCAACTTAGAAACAGAAAGAAAGCTTAGGGAAAAGCTTCTGTGACAACCTTAGGTTCTCAGCAGCAAGGAGAAGGTGTCAGTAAGTAACATCAATGCACATGAGGGGCAGAGAGTAGAAGCAGTATCACAACCAAATAAGGACACGATAGGACCTCAGTACCCTCAGCAGATCACTGCTAGGTTCAATAACTCTTGAGTAGTTCAGTGACATGGATACAATTGTAGAGAAAGCAGAAGGTCATTGAACAACTTCAAACACTGCTTCCTTGTCAATGACCAAACACTGAAACACAGAGGGAGCACCAACTTCCAGCTTCCCTGCTGAAACCTTTTGGAATGGAAATGAAGACTACAAGGTGAAACTAACCAAACTTCTCTGGGGTTTTTCTGAGTGCAAGACACTAAGGTTCATTTCATTATGTTTTTTCCACACTTGATTTTTTTTTCCCTATACACTTACTTTAAGTGTTCCTCTGTTTCTAAGTTCCCTTTGGGAAATCTGAAATATTCGGTCTATTTCCTTCCCTCAGTTCCCTGACCCTGGTTTGTAGGGAGGGTAGGGAATGATATACCAGGAGTTTCAAAGGGTTCCTCTCTAGTAATACTCATTTTCATCTTTTCTCTAAAAATATGTGTGCAAAACTTTGCTCTGAGGATAATGTTACATATATTTTAAAAATTGGAGTGGTCTTTCTTAAGGTGATTCGAGTTAAAAAGTTCAGTATGTCTTAGGACAACCCAACCTATGAAAACCATTTCTCCCTCACCTTAACTAACCAATGTCCTTACCTGGCGTGCTCGAAGTGCCACTTTAGCATTGGTGGTCTTACTGAGTTGAGTTAGTTCGGTGAGGATGTTCAGTAGCTCATCAGTGAGAGTAGGGTCTCGGCCACACAACTGATCCTAATTGTGAAAGAACATACCCATTAAAAAGAACTGAGGTGAACAGGACTTTGAAATGGGGAAAGAGAATAAAATCAAAGTAGACATAAGCAAATTATTGGGAATATGTAAAATTCCTGTTATTTTTATCCTAAACAAATAGTTAAGAAGATCCCATAGGAGGAGGCTGCTAAAGAGAAGTCCATACACCTCAGTCATTGAGATTCATAATTTCTAAATTTCTTTAAAAATTAGCACTGCACTTTTTGACGTGCCGAAATCATTAAAAGGGGCCAAGAGAGTTCTGAGTCAGAAATAGCAGGTGCTGTCTCAAAGTTTAAAGAGGTTTTAAATAATGTAGGGACTAAATTGGCCTTCTGGCTCCCTCTCCCACTTTTGGAAAGGCAGCATTGTAAAGAAAAAGGAAGGGTATTCTGATAGTTCTATTGCACAAATCAAATGTTCAGCACCCAAGAGGTTACCAAATTGAAACACAAGATCAAGTTATTCACTTATAAACACACACTAAATAAAAACACCATTTTATATTCTGACCATTCTGCATCCAGCATTTATTCTCTCACTGTATCAAGACTCATTTCATCATATCTAATTCTGGTCAGTCCTAACTGGATTAGTGGGAGAAATGAGCTCATATTATAGAATTCATGGTTTATTCAGAATTGGGCCCTTCAATCCTTCAATTAAAAAAAAATATTTAAATGTCCTAACAATTTTCTTCATGTACTTTGGTGAGTTTATTAAAAGTGTGGGACTTTTGGCCTTTGGGGCACATATGCATTCACCAAAACACCTTTCCCCAAGCCCCTACAATTTATCTATCAAAAATAAAATATTATTTAAATAGTCAACATCATTATGCTAGTAAGGTGACTTCTCAAACACTGTCAAGCTATTTCTGGTTGTCAATCCACCAAGCACAGTTCTGCTCCAAGTGTCAAGAATGATAAAATATATCATAGGATCTAGAGTTAAGAAAGGGAAAATATTGTTTTCAGCCATTTAAGGCAATAACTTCACTCATCTGATTGCAAAGAAGAAAAGCTGCTGTTAAAGTAAGATCCATGGTTCTGCTGAAAAGAGTCATAGGGCATAAAAGGAGAGGAGAGGAGTAAATGCAGCTATGCAGCATCTTTTGCTGCAGATAGTGGTTACAAATCGGGCTGCTATCCTCAAGGTCAGCAGTTCGAAACTACCAGCCGTTCCGCGGGAGAAAGATGAGACTTTCTGCTCCCATAAAGGTTTACAGCCTTGGGAACCCTGTGCAGGGTCGCTGTGAGTCGGAACTGACTTGACAGCACCTAACAACAATGAGCAAAAAGGAGTCCTGGTGTGGTGCTGTTGGCTAATGCGTCAGACTGCAAAGTTGTTTAAACTGCAAGGTCGGTGGTTCAAGCTCACCAGCTGCTCCCTTGAAACCCTATACAGGGTCGCTATGGGTCGGAATCGACTCAATGGCACTTAACAACAACAATGAGCAAAAATTTCATAAGAATATATAAAACTACCAAATACAAGACCATAAAAAGACAGAAGGAGATTACGGGTAAATTACAGTACGTAGAGAAGCACTGGACTCCTGGTGTGGTGCTATGGAATCAGCCAGCATTGGACTAGATAAGCAGGATAAGCACAAGGTTGGTGGTTCAAATCCACCAGTTGTTCCTCAGAAACTCTATATGGTATTCCTATGAGTTGGAACCAATTTAACGGCACTTAACAGAGAAACAGAAGTTAAGTGTTCCCTACCTAAACCCTTCTTTATTCAATACTAATAATCAAACAAACAAAAACCAGATGCTGTTGAGTTGACTCTGACTTAATGGCAATACTGTATCTGTAAGAGTAGAATTAAGGAGCTCTGGTAGCATAGTGGTTACGAATCGGGCTGTTAACCTCAAGGTCAGCAGTTGAAACTACCAGCTGTTCCACGGGAGACAGATGAGGCTTTCTGCTCCTGTAAAGATTTACAACCTCGGAAACCCTGTGCAGGGTCGTTATGAGTCGGAACCAACTCTACAGTACTTAACAACAACAACAAAAGTAGAATTGTGCTATTTCAGGTTTTCAATTGCTGATTTTTTAGAAGTAGATTGCCAGGGCTTTCTTCCAAGGCACTGCTAGGCAGACTCAAACTTTCAACCTCTGTTAACAGTTGAGCATGTTAACTGTTTGCCCCACCCAGGAATTCTCATATTCCATTCTGAGATATTCATTTCAATCTCAGAACGCTCCACTGAAAGATGTAAAAACATTAACAAGAGTCTTGGGTAATACCACAACTTAGCTACTCTGCTAACAGTCACATTAAAGTGTCAACATTAATAAACATCAGCATGATACAGTGAAATACTACCCAACTTTGAAAAATAATGATTAATCTGCAAAACACTTCATAATATGGACGAACTTGGAGGACCACTAAGCCAAGTGAAATTAGTCAATCATAAAAGGGCAAATATTTTATGAGACCATTATTATTAAAAAGTCATGAAAATGTTTTCATGCTAAAAGAAACATTCTTTAATGGTTATCAGGGGTGGGAAGGAAGGGAGACTAATTCACTGGTTAGAGCAGAGTGGGGAATGTCCAGCCTGCGGCCTTCATCATTTGGTCTGGCCTTACCAAGGCAACTGCAGTTGTAGCCATTACATTGTTGTTGTTGTTAAGTGCCACTGAGCTGGTTGTGATGCATTACACATTGTTGTTTTTGTTGCTAAGTGCCATTGAGTTGATTTTGACTCATAGTGTGACCTTGTATCGGGTTTCCTAGCAGTGGGTGGTGAAGTTGAACTAGTGACCTTGTGGTTCAAACCAACCTTATGGTCCAATGCACCACATCAGGACTCAATTAAATGTCTGACCAAATACAGCTGGTTAATTTTTAAGTTGTTAATTCTGTATGGCCCGCAAATGATGTAAATATTTTGGAAGAAAAAAGGTTCCTCACCTCTGGGCTATAGTGTAGACACATGTGAACTTGTGTGATGAGGAAGGCAATATACAGTAAATGGGTGGTTGAAAAAAGAATGACAAAGGCAGGGGAAGACAAGAGGAGGAGTGCACACACAATCCTGCAATAACAGTGATCTATGGATATACAGGATGAACAAGTAGGGAAGGCAGACTGGGCGTATATCTACAAACATATATAAAGGTTTGATTGAGGTTATTGGTATGAACCTTTGTTGCAAACATTATCTATGAATGTGGCAGAACAAACAGGGGGCAAAGTTATGAAAACGTCTTGTTGTTAAATGCTGTCGAGTCGGGGTTCTAACTCACTGCCACCCTATATAGGGTTTCTGAGGCTATAAATCTTTGAGGGAGCAGAATGCCTCATCTTTCTCTCATGGAGCGGTAGGTAGGTTTGAACCTCTGACCTTGTGGTTTGCAATCCAGTGTTTATTCTACAGGACCACAAAACACCTTCAGGGAATTAGGTGCTGGGCCTGGGGGCTTAGGACCATAGTCTTGGGAGACATGATGGTCACTTGGTATAATGTGGTCCACAAAGACAATGTTCTACATCCTGTTTTGGTCAGTAGCGACTAGGATCTTAAAAGCTCCTAAGTGGCCACCTAAAGTACAACTATAGATCTCTCCATGTGTGGATGAAAGAATGATAAACATGAAGATGCTTGGAATCAATTAATCTAATAGTATAATGAGCCAACTGATCATCAGTCTCCATGACCCCGAGACCAGAACTACATGGTGCTCAACTATCGCTACCAACTGTTTTGAAAGGGATCACATTAGAAGGTCCCGGATAGAGTGGGAGAAAATGTGGAACAAAACTAAGAATTATTTTTAAAAGACTAGGCTTGCTGGTCAGAAAGAGACTAGAAGAAATTAAGATGATGGCCCTTAATCAGCCTTCAGATCTGGCACTGAACTCACCCTTGTGACTCAATTTTCAGCCAAGCAGTACATAAGGAAGACAACACCACTACTGAGGCATGTACACCATGAAACAGTTAACCATTCAGGATTAAAAAGGGCAGCATTACTAAGGGACTAATTTCAGAGGGTTGGAAAGACAGTGGAATGGAAACAAGAAATTGATGCCACATTGACGGATTGCAATCAGTGAAATGAAATGAAGTATATGCTTTGATGAATGTAAAACTGATGGTTTACTCTGTAAACCATCACCAAATTCACAAAAAGTTAAAAAGTCAGCATAGCAAACTAACAACACTAGCCACTTTTTCAGCTTACATAAGATTTGATATGAAATGTTTCCCCCTTTAAGCAAATCCAGGTTTAACTTATGCAATTAAACCAAAAGAAAAAAATGGACTTATTTTCTTGCCTAACTATAGAGCATACTTTAACTTAAAAACAGAACTCTCAAAACCACTTCTTCATTTCACATTTTCACTATGAGAGAAAGGGAGTGAGCAGAAGATAGGGAAGTATCAGTATTGGTAAAGAAAAAAAAAAGTGAACTATGGATATTATCACTAGCTGATAATCTTCTGGGCTCTTGGTGATAAAGCACAGAAATCACACCTTTCTGGGACAGGAAATATCAAATAGTATGACAGCCACTCCTACTATTATTAGTTTATACTGACTGAGAAATTTGTCCCTCAAATATTATTTTCTCCAGTATTATCACTGGTGTTTAGAAAATTATGTGTAGAGTAATTTTCTCAACCCTCTCTTGTCCTTGACCCAGATATAAAATTCAAATCCTGAAAGAAACCACTAGAGATAGAAGACCATCCTGTTCTTCAGAACCACCCATCTTAAGATGCAAACATCCAACAGGAAGCTTATGAATCTTTATCTAAAAATACACTTCCTTGCTTTGGTTAACTGGACAGGCCATCTAATCTTGGTTAGCATTTTGTGATGATGCCATTGTCTTATGGCTATGTCAGTAATGTGTTTCTTCAACATAAAGAGGTTCATTAAAAGAACCTATCTGTGGGTTCTAGAATTATAAGTCACTTTCATAAATATAGGTCAAAAGTGAACATTATTTTTTAGGAATGACTAAGATTGGCACAATACAGTTACTTCTTGCTTTTATTCTTGACCTGGCTGGTAGCTAATTAATGGAAATATCTTACAACTGCAGAAATATACTAACTATGTTTAAATGCCAACACCACAGGCAAAGTGAAGCAACTGACTACCAGAAAAGTCCAGTAAAGTTCAACTTGGTCTTAGCACCCTAAGCAGTACAAATAATGCCTCTGAGGAAGGCAATCATGAATGAAAAAATGTGAGCTAACATGTAATGCCCCCAAGACATTAACTGGCTAAACTGCATGAAACATTAATCCCATTATCAGTAATGACTTGGTAGCTTCTTCCAACCATCACAGCTAGACTTTTGGACATTGCAAGAATGTCATGGAAAAAGTCTTAATAAAAAATGGTTAATATCAGCAAACTTAGTATCACTGAGAAAGACTTTTCTCCTTTACTTACATATTAGACAAGATCATTTGCAAATACGTTTTTAAAAAATGCACTAACAAACTTTTGAAATGCTGCCTATCTAAACCAAACAGAGGTTCATCTGCATAGCCCATTCACATGGAAGAAAGTTCATGTGGCCCATACCAGAAATAAAATATAAGCAGTGAAAGATTACTCAGAATCTAAGCAGCAACAGGACATGTGCTTGCTATCTAGACAAAAAGAGCCCTGGTAGCACTGTGGAATATGCACCGGACTGCTAACCACAATGTTGGTGGTTCAAACCCACTTGCCACTCCATGGTAGAAAGATGAAGTTGTCTGCTGTGGTAAAAATTTACAGTCTTAGAAACCCTATATGAGTTGAAATCGATTTGATGGCAGTGAGTATCTAATACTATGTAGGTATTAATACTTCTCATTTATATTAAATTGCTTAGAAGTCTCTGGGAGGTATCAAAGTTTAAGCATGTGACTGCTAGCCAAAAAGGTTAGCAATTAAACCCTACCTAGTGGAGCCTTGGAAGACAGACCTGGACATCTGTTTTCAAAAGTTTACATTCTTGAAAACCTTGTAAAGCAATTCTACTCTGCAACCCTGGGTGCCATGAGTCAGAATTAAGACAATCAACAACAACAACAATTAATTGCTTTGATTGAGCAGTACTTTAAATATCTCTAAATAGATAAAAGTAAAATACTGAGCTATAAGCCTTTGTGTATGAAGTTAGATTTAAGAAATAAGAACTTTAAACAGTTAGATTTCCTATTGGCCTTCCAGACGTTCAGTCTTAGAACAATGTTTTTTATTTGAAAGAAACTTGTCAAGACCTGATATTTTGCTTTCAGTTATGGTGAAAGATGAGCAGAAACCTGCTAAAAAGTCCTGGAGGCAAGTTACCAGTAGGTAGACAAGTTATGGTAACACCTAGAGAGGATGAATGTACCTCTTCAACCTGGAGCAGCCCCACATTCTATAACAGATTCTCAGAAGCCTGATTTTGTTTTTAACCCCTCTTCTAGGTTCAAAAATACACCATTAATATTCCTACTGCTAGAAAACAAAGACTAGAATACAGGGCATATAACAATCAATCAGGAAGTCAAGGAACAAAAAAGGAAATCAGCAGAAAACATAAGTTGGGAAGATCAAAACAATGCCATCTGCAAAGGACACTTAAGTATAGAAATGGAATCCAAACAACTAAAATGGCTTTTATTTGAAGCCCTATACAGAGTGGTTACTATGAGTCGGAACTGACTCAACATCACTAAACAACAACGGAAAACCACCATTAATGCAGATATGAATGAGAGGTGAGGCAAGGTCTTTCTACTGTCAAAGAAGAAAGGGAATAGAAGAGAGCTGGTGTTCTGTAATGTCAAACCATAAGAGAACAACTTCTGACACTCAATCTGTCAATTAACGTCTAGATTTCTAACTCTCTCAGATGAAGGTAAGAATAAGTGATATTTCAAAATAAGTTAAATGATGCGAAAACCTACAGACCCTACTTGTATTTGCTGAGTTTTGTTTTTACAAGAAAAATAAACAAAAGGACAAATCCATCTTCCACATTCACATTTTCTATCTCTCACCTCACCTCCTCTCTATGGTATTCCTCCAAACACTAAGGAGAAGCTCTTTTCTCCAAAAAGCTCAGCTTGTTGCAAAGAAAGTTTGGGTCCCATTCATGCAGGTAAAAAGTAATCAGGATGACAAGGTGGTGGGGGAGGAACAGCAGCAAGTATGAGTCCCATTGGCTTCTGCCTGTCCTGACTGGCAAGAGCAGAAAGCAAAGCCTCAAACCAGTTCTCTGACAGGGCCCAACGCCTCTGCAGCACCCCCCGTGTAATTACACACTTGAGTGACTGGACTCTGAAGAAAATTGAAGGCCTGAGCTCCGAACAGCTGCCATTTTCTCTCTCCATCACACCAGCGTGATTACTTGAGAAATGAACAGCCCCGGCTCAAAGCTACTCCAGAATTCTCAGAGGAAATATGGCTCCGTGTTCCAATAATGAGATTCTTAAGGCAAGCGTTACTTACAATCACTCCGCAAAAGGAGCGAGCCGAGCCCCTATATCTTACAAATTAGAATTTAAGAAACCCAGCGACAGTCTTGGACGATCATTACTCTTCTGCTGCTCCAAGGATTCTGGGCTTTGGTCTATTTTTAGTGCAAAAACCTGTTAGGTTCTTAAAAAGGTAATCATAATAAAATGGAAAAACCCCACCATAATTAGCTTCATACGAAGGCAAATTCTGCCCCATTTTAGGCCAAACTGATGGATTCCTCTACCCCTTCATCATTATCCATTTCTGCCAAAAAGTCATAGCTTTATTCAAATGAGAATTAACAATCTTCATGACAAATTTAAAAAAAGGCTAAATAATCAGAGATTTCTTCCCTCTGAGGGCAAAAAAAAAAAAAAAAAATCATCCCTAAAAGCTGCCACTTAAAAAAGTTGAAATATTATTATATAATGCTGAAGTATATTTTTTTCCTTTCAAACATTTGAGTTCCCCATTATCTAGCTATTCCAGGCTAGCAAAGGTAATGAACTCTCCTGGTAATTAAGTATTTTTAAAAAGTAGCTGTTCTAAAAGAATATTACATTCTCTAGAGTAAACCAGCTAGAACAGAAACTGAATAAGCAGCATTTCTATTAACCAGAGACACAGTTTACACTCAAACTATAGAAGAACACTACTGTCTTAAAATGTGAGTAGATAATTCCCCTTCATTCTGAAATAAGAAGTAAAAAATGGCAGTTAGAAAAAAAAAAGATTTGTTTTTTCCTTCCAAGATGAAATGATAATATTCAGGTACCAATACCACCAATTCCAAAACAGGACAAAAAATATAAAACTCCCTAAGATAAAAGGTAAACATTCTGAAAAGATAAAAGCTAACATACAGTACCAATGCAACTGCTCAGGAACATGGATCCAGGGACTCTAACAATAATCCTATAGTTCTCTGAGACCTAGAATCACTTCAGCCAGATAGCTCTAAAAGGGAAAGATTAATAATAAACTTTAGAAATCCCTGAGTCCATAAAATTTTTACTCAGAGACAGCTTTTTTGTGTGTGCTGTTCCTTTTGTTTCCCCACCTTGTACATCAGTTACATTCACATTTACCAAATCTTGCTCCTATGTGCACTTCCTGCTAGCTTTCCTACTATTAATTTATGATAATCAAAGCATTTCTCTACTAACAGTACAATCCTAACAGCTTAAATTTTCATGTAAAACAAAACTGGACCAAAGAAGTTGCAGAATAAAATAAAATTTCTTTGGTGAGTGATCACTACAACCTTTGATGAGGAGATCACTACTACATTTTTAACAGTTTTTGTTTATTGTTTCTTTTACAGTTTTGACATAACCACTGTATATCCATGGAACAAAACATAATTACAATGAAGAGTACACTGATTAGATAAGACTACATTTTAAAGTTACTGTCATGAGTGACAAAAGGAATAGTGAAACATGAGAGTCTCTGGCATAACAGCCAAAAGTCTTTTCCTAACTGCAATAGGTTACTTCAGGTTAAAGACAGATAGAGCTGAGAAAATGCTAATCTACAACTCAAGTCTCACTCAATCCACAATAGCATTCTCTCTTAACCACAGCCATCAGAAGGAGAAAATGCTTTTTTTCCATATCATAAACCACCCTTCCATAACCTGAAGAATAGAACTTACAATAAGCATTGTGACCAGAAGATTCTTCTTGGTGACTTGAGCATGAGAGAAGATGTAGTTCAGTACAGTATTCATGTCACTCTTGTTCTCCTCCCGTAAGGCAAACACACATTTGTCATAGTGACCTGAAAGCAGCAAAAAAAATTGGTCCTCTCCCATGTATGAATGTTCATATTTACATACTATTTTTTTTTTCTTTTAAATGTTTAAAGCCCCCAATTTTCTTTTGAATGTTTTAAATTCCCCTTGTAAGAAATGAGAAAAAAAATTTCTTAAATTTTCCTGGAAGGATCTGTACAGAATTGGGCGATCTAGTCAACTCCAACTCATAATGACCCTTTAGAACAGCGCAGAACTGCTCCATAGGGTTTCTTTAAAGGAGTTGAGGGATTCATCTTTCACCCACACAGCAACTGGCGTGTTTGAACTGCTGACTTGCGATTAGCAGGCCAACGCTGACCCACTGTCCTACCAAGGTTTTTTTTTTTTTAAGTTTTTATTGTGACTTGAGTGATAGTTTACACGGAAGAACATTGGTTTTACACTCATCATTTCATTGCAATGATTACATTTTCCTCCGTGTATCATCATTCAACAGTAGTTTTGCTTCTATTCCCTATTGTGTTTTATTTATTTTTTGGGGGAGGGGAGGGAATGTACACAAAAACACTCAAAAATCATTTAAACAACCAAAGGGCACATTCTGCAAGCCTGCTCCTGGCTTACAACACCTTGCCGCCAGCATACAGCCTTTCTCTTTTCCATGAGCAGTCCTCCTCAGCTGCTCCATCTCTCCATGTCCTCATCTCTGCCTCCATCTCTGGTGTCGCTGCTTCTCTGGATAGGGTCCAACATTCTGCTCGTGTTTGTCTCCCTTGATGGTCCTAGGGTCCTCTGTTCCTGGACTGTAAGATTAACTATTCCCCACTTTTTGTTACAAAACTTCTACCTTTACAGTTGTGACGATCGCAATTAGCCATAACAATTATTCATTATTGAATCTAAGAATCTTATCTCCATCTTCTTTCACCAGACCCACCCAGACAAGATGAAAACTATTCAATGGGGAGTCTACCTTCCCTGCACACTCTGAAACTAAACTCCTTGAAAACTTGTAAGCCAGTTACTTCCTGTTTTTATAGCCCCCATTTTAGGTAGCCAATGTCTAAGTTGCCCATCCCTATCAACCCTGTATACAGATGGCATAGGATTAATACTTGATGTTCAAACTCCTTCCCTCTCAGTTGGTATTTTGAGCTACTACATCCACAAGTATAGGTCAAGTTCACCAAACTGTAGCATTTTACACTTGTTTCCTTTATCAAAAAATTTTTTTTTTAAATCTTCCTCTAGTCAAATTCTGATCATCAAGCCATTGAAGCTAGGTCGAATGGGTACTATCTACAAATTTGGGCATTCTTGTGCATCTCCCCTCACTTCATATCAATTGGATTTCAGTTCACTCTCAGCTCTAGCCCTCCATGGCTCTGTCCTGGTCCATGGGCTCAGGAGTCTCCTGGTTTCAACACATGTCAGACCAACCAGCTCTTCCTCATCTTTCTCTCATTTCCAGGTCACCGGGACTTACTAGGGTGTTTTACAGAGTTGGTAGTTTATGCAGTTTCTTGAAAAGGAATGCTAAACTAGGAATCAGGCAATCTGGATATAAAATGTAGGCTGAAGGCCTTGCTCTGTTACTAATTTTCTGTGTGTTACTAGGCAAATCACTTCTGACCTCAATTTTATTAAAAAAAAAAAACAAAAAAAAAACGGGGTGGAGAATGTATCTTTAATACTGGGGATTTGAGAACAACTCTAGTACCACCCATACTCCAAACTCTTTCATTCAACTTTGGGCATGATTTACTTAGAATAAAGGATTTGTTGCTTAAATAGGTATTTCAAAACCATTAACTCAGACAATATGATGTTTATAATTTGAGATTCTAGATTCCTTGTGAACCACTGTAAATATTTCATTCTAATAGACAGAAACAACTTTAGTTAAAGAACAGAAAACCTAACACACTAAACAAATGTATCATGATTGCCAGGTCTAGAATCAACACATTTTCCCCTGTAGGTTATGACACAGTTCAGCAATGCCTGGGAATTCCGAGTCCAAACTAAGAAATAAATGCATTAAACAAAAGGTCTATGAAAACTAAAGCTTAAGAATATTTTCATTGGCCTTTCATAAGGCCACAAGGTATAGTTAGTGCTGGGTAGGAAAGCAGTGCCTTAAAACAGAAGCTTAACCATCAGACACATTATCGTGATATCTACCATGTTCCTAACAGGCATTCATGTGCTTGAGCTCATTGTTGCAAACATTGTTGCCAATCCATCTTGTCAACAGTCTTCCTCTTTTTTGTTGATTGGCGCTGTGGGTTAATGCAAAGCCGACTGAACGCAAGGTCAGCGGTTCAAGCTCATTAGATGCTCCTTGGAAACCCTATACAGGGTCGCTATGGGTCAAAATAGACTTGACGGCACTTAACAACAATAACAATTCATTACCAGGCATGATGTCCTTTTTCAGGGACTAGTCCCTCCTGTTAACATGTTAGCAGTATACCATTCTTGCTTCTAAGGAACATTCTGGCTATACTTCTTCCAACTCAGATGTGTTAGTTCTTGTGGAAGTCCACTGTATATTACACTTTCTTCACCAACACCACAATTCATAATGAATTAATTCATCCTTGGTCTTGCTTATTCACTGACCAGCTTTTGCATGAATGAGGCTACTGAAAATTCCATTCCTTAGATCAGGCACACCTTAGTTCACAAAATGGCATATTTGCTTCTGAACACTATAAAGAGATCTTTGATATTTTGACTGCTGTTATATGGGTGTTGATTACTGATCCAAGTAAGATGAAATTCTTGACAACTTCAGTCTTTTCCATTAATCAAGAAGTTGCTTATCGGTCCAGCTGTGAGGACTTTTGTGTTCTATATATTAAGGTATACTCCACACTGAAGTGCTGCAGTCTTTGGTTTTAATCAGTAAGTGCTGCGAGTCCTTTGTGCTTTAACAAGCAATGTATGTCATCTGTATATCACAGGTTGCTAATGAATCTTCCTCCAGTCCTGATGCCACATTCTTCTTCATATAGTCCAGCTTCGCAGATTATTTTCGGAGTACACAGACTGAATAAATATGGTGGGGAAAAATATAACCCTGAACCACACCCTTCCTAAATTTAAATCATTTAATACTCCCTTATTCTATTCAAACTACTACCAATTGATGTGCCACATGAGCATAATTAAATGTTCTGGAATTCCCTTTTTGCATAATGCTATACACTGGAGTCATGGGAGTGGGGCTGTGGGCTAATGCAAAAGACTGCAAAGTCATTTGAATGGCAAGGTCAGTTGTTCAAGCTCATCAGCTGCTCCTTGGAAACCCTATACAGGGTTGCTATGGGTCAAAATCAACTCTACGGCACTTAACAACAACAACATACATGGTATGTTATCCACACTGTCAAAAAGCCTTTGCAGAGTCAATTAAACGTAAGTAAACAAACATAAACATAAAACATATGTAAAAAAGTCAATAGAAACGGTCTCCAAGTGACAAAAATTTCCACAAAGTTATTATACAGGAATGTACCTCGTTCTGGAGTCCTGGTGTGGTGCTGCAGTATAAAGCACTGGACCTCAAAGTCGGCTTGAACTACCAGGTCAGTGGTTCAAACTCACCAGTTGCTCCTCAGAAACCCTATGCAGAGTCACTATGAATTGGAACTGAATAAATGGCACATTGTTGTTGTTGTTAAGTGCCGTGGAGTCGGTTCCGACCCATAGCGACCCTGTACAGGGTTTCCGAGGGTGTAAATCTTTACGGGAGTAGAAA
>NW_006408525.1:5674708-5681908 GCF_000296735.1 Chrysochloris asiatica | reverse complement strand
AGGCGCATGGATATTATCCTATCACAGACAGCATTGTACCTCATGACTGATCTGAAAATTTTCTTTTTGACAATGAATGCAACAACATTCCTCTTCAATTTGTCATTCCCAGCATAGTAAACCAGCAGGGTTTATACCATTCCAATACCAGTCCATTTCAGCTCACTATGCCTAGGACATCGATGTTTATGTGTTCCATTTCATTTTTGACAACTTCCAATTTTCCCAGATTCATACTTCGTACATTCCATGTTCCGATTATCAATGGATGTTTACAGCTATTGCTCTACATTTTGAGTTTTCCTCATCAGCAAATGAAGGTCCCGCGGGCTCTTCTCCCATGGGCTTTACTCCATTTGCTTTATCACAGTCAACTCTACTTTGATGAGGCAGCTCTTCCCCAGTCGCATTTAGTGCCTTCGAACTTAAGGGGCTCATTTTCTGGCACTATATCTGATAGTGTTTCTCTGCTATTCATAAGGTTTTCAGTGACTAAAGATTCGGAAGTAGTTTGTCACTCTTTCTTCCTAGTCTTTGTCTGGAAGCTCATCTAAAACCTGTCCACCATGGGTGACCCTGCTGGTATTTAAAATACCGGTGGCATAGCTTTCAGAATCACAGCAACTCAGAAACCACCACAGTAAGACAAACTTGTCACTTTGAATTTCAAGGTGATCTGTGCAAATGTGTAGAACCATCCTGGGTTGGGGGTGGGGTGTCCATTCGTTCAGGCATCCCTCTAGTCACCAGAATGGAGGTGCGCAGATAGCGAAAGACCAATGAACAAATACCAGAAAAAAAATAATGTCCACACCTGTATCTCCATGGTTCTGTCAGGCGTTTGTGGCTGTTTTGATCCCTCCCCTGCTTGATCTTTCCCAAGATGGCAGCTCCGAGAGTAGCTTAGCATCTTGAATTAGAAGCTAATGGATTTCTTGATTCTGTTACCAATCCCCCTAGCTGTAAGCCTTCCAATGTTCTAAATATTCCTTTATATGTGGTTCAGAGTTCTAGCACCATGCCAAGCCTGCTTGGTCCGGTATTCTGCGTTGTTGGTGATGTAGCTCCTCACTGCACATCTACCCGTTCCGCCATCTTATCAAAGATGCTTACATGTCTTTTATTAGATTTATTCCTTAGCATTTCATATTTTCCAAGGCATATTCTTCTAAATTGCTTTTTAAACTGATTGTCCTACTATTAAGAAATATAATTAAATTTCGTATGTTGATTTTTGCATGCAACCACGTTAGAGTCTCAATAATTCTATTAATAAATCTGTAGATTTTTGGAGGTTTTCTTGATGAACATCATATTGTTTTCAATAGTGGCAAATTTGTTTCTTTACTCCTTCCTAGGCCTTGATTTTTAATTCTTTTTCCTATCTTACAACACTGGCTAGGACTTCCAGTATAGAAACAGTAATAGCAGGTGTCTTTGTCTCATTCCTAATCATAAAGAGCACATTTTAAACACTTTACCATATATATGATGTTTCTTGTAGATTTTTGGTGGAGGCCCATTATAAAACTAGGAAGTTCCATTTCATTCCTAATTTGCCAAGACTTTATCATTAATGGACAGTAAACAATGCCAGCTGTTTTTCTTCTACATGTCTTGAGATAACAACTATGTTGTTCCTCTTTTATTTTATGACTTGGTAAATTGCATTAATTGATTTTTTTCCGATATTAACCAATCTTGCAATCATTGACTAAAACCAACTTGATTTTCATATAATTACACTATACACTTTTGGATTCAGTCTGCTAATATTTCCTTTGGGAGTTTTTGCTGCTCATAAGTGGCATGTTGTTGTTACTAAGTACCATCGAGTCAGTTTCAAACCCACAGCAACCCTGTATAGAGTTTCCAAGGAGTAGCTGGTGAGCTTGAATCGCCAACCTTGCAGTTCAAACTGACTTTGCAGTCCAGTGCATTAACCTACAGGGCCACACAGCCGTACTTTAAAGGACACAAAAGGAATCAGAACAGATAAAAGAAAATTTTAGGTAACATTTCAAATTCTGTGGTGTTTCACTGCCATCTTGTGGCAGGAAGCAATAGATGCAGTACATAGTTTAAAAATCTCAGTCAGGGTATTTGACACGTAGAAGTTTATACACCATTTAGTGAAGCTCTTCAGAGAAAGCCAGGGATAAATTCTACCAAAATGATAGAGTGAGAAGTACTGAACACACGAGCTCTTCCCAGGTGACTATGGTTCAATCCATGGATTAGCTGTTGAGAGGCACGCTCTTGTGATACGGGTTTCTCTCAATTTCAGCCTGGTCATTAATCAACTTCCATGATACAGGGTCAAGAAGATGTCAATTGGGAAATCTAATTTCTACTAGAAAAATTATCCCAGAAGTACACTGGATTTGTAATTTCATCACGATGAATTTTGTTTTCTTCTTTCTTTGTAGCTAGTGGGTTATGGAAGTTTGGTTTTTATGGAATGGGAAGTAATGGTGACAGAATGAACTGGCTTAGTCACCAGAATCAGAACTCATTAGATTGAGTCCTCAGAAGCTTACCGTTCTGGAACTGAGTCTCTACTCGCAGGTACTGCCGGAGCAGATCCATCACCACAGCCTTCATGTGACCTCGGATGCCACTTCGGTACCTAGACAAACAGAAAAGGTTTCTAGTGAACACCTGACAGGCCAACCCTATTAAATAATATACCCAGGGACCAAATTTACTTTCTAGACATTCCAAATAACTGTGTTCCTTCTGAACATAGAATAGGACAGGGGTAGACTAGAATGACCTAATCTAACTATTTAAATTTCAGGCTTAAAAGAAATCTGGCTATACACAAGACT
Source organism: Chrysochloris asiatica (assembly GCF_000296735.1). Lineage (NCBI taxonomy): Eukaryota > Metazoa > Chordata > Mammalia > Afrosoricida > Chrysochloridae > Chrysochloris > Chrysochloris asiatica. Next base: position 5,679,077 of record NW_006408525.1, on the reverse strand, counting down.
TATTTTTATATTTTTAAACAAAACTAACGCACACAAAAAATCTTTGTAGTCCTACATAACAGTACCCTAATTAGTGGTAAACAAATTATTACACATCTTTGTAATGGCTAAGTCATATCTGAAAGGTTTTAAAGTGAGAATCTTAAACATGCTCTATGAATATTTCACTAGTCCAATAGTTTGCCATATAATTTTTCCTATGAAAAAGAAACTCATAAAAATTACAAGGAAAAATAAAATGACAAGATTTTGTGTTTTAAAAATTGAAAGATGAAGAATTGAAAGAAACAATGAGTATGAGTATTAATCCACAATTCTCAGAAACAAGGGAACTTCCAAAAGTTTGTGGAAATATTAATTAAGTCCATTTTCCACAAACTTTTTGAAATCTCCTCATATTATTGGTACTTAATGAAACTTAGAAAAAAACTTCAGAACTACTTAAAGGGGCAGTCTGGTAGGATCAGTCTGAGAATCTAAAAAGACATGGAACTTACCTCTGTACCAGTTGTACAATGCTCTGCGTGTTCATGAAAAAGACTTCCCGTTCAGATTTCCGGTTCAGTGTAGCTGCGTGGCAATCTAGGATATTGGCAATCTAAGGCATAAGAAAGGGTAAATGAAAGTTCAATCCTAAAAGGAACCCTAAACACCAACCTCTCAAGCATCACTACTAAAAATCTTTTAAGTTACAACATGACAATTCTTGCTATCTTTCACATGATGAGTGCAAACTAGGAGTTATAGGGCATAGTTTAAGGACTTACGTTACATAAGCAAGCCACTTTTGTATCTTTTCAACCTTTCCCAGATGGATGAATGAATTTAACACAAAAACTACTTCCCCACCAAAGGCTCTGACTAACAAAATCTGTCCACTAGCCTGGCTTTACTCCTCTTATAAGTATTTGCTTTAGCATGCTGCTAAGCTAATAAAAAAGTCCCTAATGATAAAATTGAGTGTGGTGCTATAGGATAAGCACTGGGCTGCTGACTGTAGTTCAAACCCTTCAGATGCTCCCCAGAAACCCAATACAGGATCACTATGAGTCAGAACTGACTCAACAGCACTTACAACAATGATAAAATAAAAAATTTTCTCCTACTTTTTATTCACTACCCACTACCATCGATTCAATGTTGTTCATAGCAACCCTGTAAGACAGAGCAGAATCACCCTACAGGGTTTCCAAGAGTAGTCTTTACACAGAAATAGACTGCTTACACCTTTCTCCCAAGGAGCAGCTGACGTTTCCAGGTAGCAGCTAAGTGTGTAACCATTATGTCACCAGGGCTCTTCTTCATATTCAACAAAATACTTTTAATTAGAGCATGTCGAAAGCATACTTTTCTCATAACCCTAGACACATTACATTTCACATACAGTATGACTGGATGGGGGGGGGGCCTTCAAAAAGTTCACTGAAACCTTCTCTCTCTTTTAATCCCATTTTTCCATGAACTTTTTGAAGCCCATCCCCTGCCACTCCTTCATATTCATTATTATGTTTATATCCTGGAGTCCTGGTATGGAGCTGTGGGTTAATACGCTGGACTGCAAGGTCGATTTTAACTACAAGATTCGTGGTTCAAGCTCACCAGCTGCTCCTAGCAAACGCCATCAGGGTCGCCATGAGTCAGAACCGACTCCATGGCACTTAGCTACAACATTCTGAGACCGTTTTTGCAAAGGGTACACTGTTTAAAATTGTAAAAGCACAACATCGAGACAGTAAAGCAGTTCCAAACAGGAAGGAACCCTACAACATGAACTATTGGTAGCCAGTAGGAAACGATCCTAGTGGTACACTATAAATACCTGTTGGCTGGGAAACTGACAGAGGACAGATGTAATGTTGCTAGCATACTGAGCCATTTCCTTCTTGATAGATTTCTCAACATTTGGAGGGATACGGCCAGAGACACTGGTCATGATATCTTGTAATTCTAGGAGAGGCAGGGAGGGATCTCTAAGCGTCTTCATCATCCTCTCTACCCAGTCTTTTACCTGAGGAGAAGCAAATAATAAGGCAAAATCCAGGCAGAGTTAACATAATTCCCCCAATAAAGTATCTGAACTCACTACCATGCAGTACTTACATTTAAACACTGCCCTTGCTCTCTGGTTTAAAAAACAGTAATAACAATTATATGTGGAGTCAGTGGAAGATAAAAGAATCAAGAACTTAAAGACTTTAAATCTCCTAATGAAGGGTGAGTTCAGTTTCAGGCCACACAGTACTTTCCCTCCTGCTAAAAAATCCTTAACAAGACTTTAAACTATTATGGAGACAAGGTACCCTTCCCCAAGAGATATGATTCATACCCTGCTGCTAAAGAAAGGATCTGGAAGGCAGTATCCATTCATTACGTTGACCAGATTATCTAGGACATAGTGGAAAACTCGGTGGAGTTTCTCGCCTCTGAGTGCTGTGCTCTGGATCCGTGGCAAACTACCTGTGTGAAGCTCTGCCTGTCAAACCCAATAAGAAATGAAGTCATTCATTATCACCTAATCAGGATACAAAAGACACACTGCAACTCAGATTCATCATTTAAAATTGAGATACCCTTCATCATACCTAGATATTATACAGAAAGTTTATGGAAGCAGCATCGAGAGAAAATTAGTGTCAATAGCCTAGAAATTCTAGTTTCATAATATTGTAAGGTAAAATACAAGGTATATATGATCAGGGTCAAAAGAAAGGCAAAAAAAAAAAAAACCTTTAAGAAAATAAATGGCAAACCAAGTACTGAAATTACTTGCTCTTCCAAACTACTGGTCATATCCTTCAGTTCTTACAATGCAATATTCAGAGGACCTTCCTACTTACCTGCTGGACCTTGCTAGGGTTATCCAATTGTAATTTGGCTATTACACAGCCAGGGTCAAGAGCTGCTCCAGGTCGCTTGACATAATGGATACAGCCAGACTCTGCAGCTGTTAAAGTCATTACCATCTTCATCACCTAAAGAGAAAAATAAAAATTAGCATCTGATCTGTCTTTTCACATGAGAATGAACTTAAGAGACCAGTTTCTCCCTTATCATTTAAGCTGGACTATACACCAACCTTGCAGTTCAAACGGCTTTGCTGTCTGGCTAATGTGCCAGACTGCAAAGCCGTTTTAACTGCAAGGCTGGCAGTTCAAGCTCACCAGCTGCTCTTGGAAACCCTATACAGGGTTCGTACGGGTCGGAACCAACTCGACGGCACTTGACAACAAACAACATACCTAACTCAAAGGAGCCCTGGTAGCACAGTGGTTACAAATCAGGCTGCTAACCTCAAGGTCAGCAGTTCAAAACTACCAGCCGTTCCGAGGAGAAAGATGAGGCTCTCTGCTCCAATGAAGATTTATAGCCTTGGAAACCCTGTGCAGGGTCACTATGAGTCGGAACCGACTCCAAGGTATTTAACAACAACAATAACATATCTAACTCAATCGAGAAAAACAGGAATCTCTTAAAATCTCCTTTTTCAGAAAGTACTCTCTTACTATCCATCTACTAATACTCCACCTTCATTTGGGTTAGGCGATCCTCTGAACTCTGTGCTTAGCTCTCTCACGATATATTGTTTTTATATCCCACTCCATCTGGAATCATATTTACTATCTATAGCAAGCACAACATGGAACAATCAGATAGTGCTATTGCCTACTACCTGTTTTTAGAGTTAGCTATTATTGCATTGTTCATGGAAAAACATGAGTTTTTACTTATTTTTACAATCTTAAGGCTCACAACCTCAATTAAACCAACTGATAGTCTTTCCTATCTATTTACTCTTCAGCCCTACTTCATCCCAGCCAACTGTTTTCTATCTCATGATCTGGCAGCCCATTCACCACCTGACCTCAATCTCAGCATAACACTGGCCAGAAAACACATGGCCTCCATCCTCCACAATGTACTGAATTAGCTTCCCAGCAGAAGGTGAGCGCATCACTGATGGGTCATTCTCCTTCTCAAATACACAGGTTTTATTGCCAATCGTGATGCGATACCTAGGAGGTAAGTGGAGGTATGTAAGCAAATAAAGTAATTCAGATGTAAAGGAAAACCATACAATGTCAATCTCAAAAAAAAAAAAAAAATCAAAACAAAAAAGAAACTGAACTTTATCCTACACACACAACACATTATTTATTTCTAATGCAAAACAAGCAAAATTTCCTCCATTAAGAATTAAATTAGGGAAGAACAGGACAGGACGGATGGGAAAACAATTAGGCAGGTTTGCATAGGCTAAGCATGACAGAGGTAAATAATTATGTATGCACAACCTTGGAACAATAAGGCTCTGGGATACAGTGACTGAGACATGGTTGGAATGGGCAAAATGGGGGAAACATTGTTAAGA
>NW_006408525.1:5667579-5674608 GCF_000296735.1 Chrysochloris asiatica | reverse complement strand
TAAGTGCCGTGGAGTCGGTTCCGACCCATAGCGACCCTGTACAGGGTTTCCGAGGGTGTAAATCTTTACGGGAGTAGAAAGCCTCATCTTTCTCCCGCGGCGCGGCTGGTAGTTTCGAACCGCTGACCTTAAGGTTCACAGCCCGATTCGTAACCACTACGCTACCAGAGCTCATAACAACATCTTTTTTATGTTCTCTGCTTTCAGCCAAGATCTTTCTGACATCAGCAATGATATCCCTTGTTTCATGTGCTTTTCTGAGTTCAGCTTGAATTTATGGCAATTCCCTGCAGATGTACTGCTGCAACCATTTTTTCATTAACTCCAGCAAAACTTTACTTGTGTGTGACATCAATGATAGTGTTCGATACTTTACACATTCTGTTGGACCATCTTTCTTTGAAATGGGCACAAGTATGGAAATCTGTCAGGCAGTTAGACAGGTCTTACAAATTTCTTGGCAGGAATGTGTGAGTACTTCTTGCGTGGCATCCATTTGTTGAAACATCTCAGTTAGTATTAAAAAATAACTGGAATTTCCATGCAGCTTGGAATTCTTTCTTCAATATCACTGTTTCTTGATCACATGCTACCTCCTGAAATGATTGAATGTAACAATGTACTTTTTAATCTGTCAGTATGTCATATGGTAGTGGGTTGAATATTGCTAGAATGTTGGAAGTTATGCCACCAGTATTTCAAATACCAACAGGGTCACCTGTGGCAGACAAGTTTTAGCTGAGTTTCAAGACTAAGACAGACTAGGAAGAAGAACCTGGCAATTCTATTTCTAAAAAAAAAAAAATTAGCTAGTGAAAACCTTCTGAATAGTAGCAGAGTATCTATCAAGCAATATAGTCAACATTCAGATTTCTAGAAAATAGCTTACCTTTAAATTAAATTTCTAACTAAAGAGGAATTAGTGTCTGAATATTTTGAAGGATCAAAATTTATGAAATCATGATTAAATAATAAAGGATTGCTATTTCAGTTCAGATTCTCTGTTGACTTATAAACCGGAATGGTGTTGTTAGGTGCTGTTGAGTTGGTTTCCACTCATAGCAACTCTAACCACAACAGGATGAAACACTGCCTGATCTTACACCATCTTCACAATTGTTATCTTTAAAATCACTGGTGCAGCCACTTTGTCAATCCTCCTCGTTAAAGGTTTTCCTTCTTTGTCACTGACCCTCCGGCTTTACCAAGCACTTTATCTTTCTCTAGGGGCTAATCCCCAGGGGCTGGTCCTTCCTGACACCATGCCCAAAGTATGAGAGACAGTCTCTCCATCTTTACTTCTAAGGTGTATTCTGGTTGTAGTTCTCCCAAGACAGACCTGTTTTTTCTTCTGCCAGTAAATATACTTTAAAAACTATCAATTATTCTATAGTTTTCCTGATTCATTTTCCAACAATCCCATGTATATGAGGCAACTGGAATGTACCATGGCGTGGGACGGGCATTTTTGTTCTTTAACACATTTAATGAGGTTTTTGCAGATCTGCCCAGTGTAATACGTCATTTGATTTCTTCACAGCTGCTTCCCTGAAAGTTAATTATGGATCCAAGTAAGATTAAGTCTTTGACAACTTCACTCTTTTCTGTTTATCATGTTACTATTTACTGGTCCATTTGTAAGGATTTTGTTTTCTTTACATTGAGGTGCAATACATACTGAAGGTTGAAATTTTGGGTCTTCAACAGTAATTATTTCAAGTTCTCTTTGTTTCTAGCAAGCAAGGTTTTTTTTTTTCCTGGCTTTACACCATTGTTTCATTGCAATGATCACATTATCCTCCATGAATCATCTCATTCAACAGTATTTGCTTCCATTCCCTTTGGGGATTTTTTGGGAGATGGGGGGATATATACACAAAAACACTCAGAAATACATAATAATTTAAACAACCAAAGGGCATATTCTGCAAGCCTGCCTCCTGGCGGCCAGCACTCAATATCTCTCTTTCCGTGAGTCGAGTCCTCAACTTCATAGCCTCATCTCTGCCTCCATCTCTGTTCAACTCTATGGAATGTGGTTGAACTCAGCCCATTTCTTCATTGCTGCCTTTCCCCTTCTTCCACTCACCAGTAGACCAACACTGTTGTCAACAAGCTTATATGCTTGCTCATGTGTTCCCTTTGAGTTTGTCTTGGAAGAGGGTTTGTCCTGAAGACACTTGATTGCTTGTCTTCAGATGGCTTCGTGACACACAACTTGATTGTTCTTGTAGTAGCCAATCATACTGCCATTTTTGTTGTGATTTTTCCTGATCTTTCTTTGAAGATGTATCTTCTGCTGTTTTAGCTGTTCCAGGTTGGTCTGCCATTTTTTTCTTGTAAGAATATCCCACCTCAGAATGTTCTGGATGGGGCTCAGAAATCCACCTAAGGTCCTATATACTTAGCAAGCAAGATTCTGTTATATGCTTATCACAATGAGTCTTTCTCCAATCCTGATGTAACTTTCTTATTCATATTACTCAGCTTCTCAATTTTATTGCGCAGCATAAAGACTGATTAAGAGTGGTGCAAGACTGGAATGCTGAGGCACACCTTTCCTGATTTTAAACCATTCAGTAGTTCCTTTTTCTGTTTGAATGACTGACTCTTGGTCTATGTACAGGCTCCTCATGAGCACAATTAAGTGTTCTAAAATTCTCATTCTTCGCAATGCTATACGTAGTTTGCTATTATCCACATAGCCCAAAGTCTTTGCAAAGTCAATAAAACACAGGTAAACATTTGTCAAGTATTTTCTAATTGCAGCCTGAACCATTTGATGTCAGCCATGATATTCCATGTTTCTTGTCTTCTTGTGAATCTGGCTTGAATTTCTGGCAACTTCTTGTCAGTGTACTGTTACAATCATTTTTTAATTATCTTTGCAAAATTTTACTTGCAAGTTATTTTATGATATTCTGTATTTCCAGGTCAAAAACCGGAACAGAGGCATTTCAAACTGCACTACATGGATTTTTAGAATATTGTGGACATTCACACAGGGAAATTCTACTTCTATCCATTTTAAATATTAGAGAGTGACACAAGTTTTTCCTTCTAAAGAAAATTAACATATACTTGAGAAACTGTAAAATAGAATATTTAGACAGCTACTAATTTCATAAATGGCCATTTAAACATTGTGAAAGCTGTTTAAATGGTTATCCTATATAAAACCACATTTCTTTCAACTGAGATTTAGCTTTGAAATCAGAGAAGAAATATACCTAGACTTAAAAGAACTGGTAGGACTACCAAAAATATATAAACTATGAGGGGGCTTTAAAAAGTCATGAAAATGGCATGATGGGAAAACGTGTGAAACAAAACTAAAAATTATAAAGCAAGACAGGGCTTACTGGTCAGAGAGAGACCAAAATAACCCAATACTATGGGCACTGATCACTCTTCAGGTCTTGAAATCAACTTGTGGCTCAATTTTCAGCCAACCAATAGATAGGTATATAAGAGGGAGGTAAGGGTGGAGGCAGCAACACTTCTGAAGCTTGCAAAGCATAGAATAGTCAACCATTCAAGATCAAAATGGCAGCAATTACCTAAAGACAAAATTCAGAAGGGATGGGAAAGAAAAAGGAAAGGGAAAAAGAGTCACAGGAAAGAAGTGGGATAAGTGATATTACATAGAAAGGATTGCAGTCATTGAAATGAAATGAAGTACAAGATTTGTGGATTGTAAACTGATGGTCTGCACAGTAAACATTCACTCAATTCATAATAGAAAGTTTATTAAAAGAAAGAAAGAAAAGAAAAAAAAAAGATACTGGAATTTCTCCAGGAGCACCCCCTCCCATTTTGTGATTTATATTTTCAGTCTCTTTATCATATATTATGATAAACAGACATTCTTAAGTCCAGTCAATCAATCTTATTTTTCTGCAGCTTGTACTTAATATGTCTTGTAAGACAAAGTCTTCTTTACTCTGATGTCATGGAACTATTCTATTGTTTTGGTATACTGCAACTGAATCTGTCCCCAATTCATTATGAGTCCATGTGCAATGGCACACAATACTGTCCGGTCGTGCGACATTACCACAATCACTTGTAGTAGCTTTGCCTTTAATGCATATTTGTATATTTAGCTTAAATTGATTTTTGTGTGCATGGTATATGAGAAGGACCCAATTTCTTTTTCTCCCTTTTTTTGCAAATGGATGAGTCATTTTCCCAGTATCATCTGTCAAAAATCTATCCTTTACCTATGATCCGCAATGTATTCTATGTCATTTGTACAGCCCATTCCTAAAAATAAATATAAATGAAGTTTCTTTCATATATGTACAGATCTGTCTCTGACCTTTCTATTATGTTCTATTGGTCTACTCATATGTCCCTACAACAGTAACACAATCTCAGAATTAACATGTCTTTATATTAAATCTTGGTATCTAACTGAACAAATCCCTTATGTTTCCTTAAGGGTATCTTGGTTATTGTCAGACTTTTGTTTCCAGTACATTTTAGAATCAGCTTGGCAAATTCCATGAAAAAACCCTAGTAGAATCCTTACTGGAACTTCAGTGAATCTACAGAGAATCAATTCCTTTGCATTAGTATATACTCGAATCTAATTAAATGCAATATCTCCATTTAATTAGACTTCTTCTTATAGTATTCACTAATTATAACTTTCTCTAAAAGACGCTTGTTGTTAGGTGCCATAGAGTCGGTACAGACCCATAGCAACCTTATGCACAGCAGAATGAAACACTGCCCGATCCTGGGCCAACATCATTACTACTGCCACACTTGAGTCCATTGATGCTGCCACTTGGCCAATCCATCTCGCTGGGGGGGTGGGGGTGGGGGGTCTTTCTCTTTTTCTTTGACCCTCCACCTTACCAATCATGATATCCTTCTCCAGCCACTGGTCCCTCCTGACGAAATGTCCAAAGTATGAGATGAACTTTGGGCATCTTGGCCTCTAAGGAGCACTCTGGCTGCACTTCTTCCAAAACAGATTTATTAGTTCTTTTGGCAGGCCATGGCACTTTCAATATTCTCCTCCAACACCCAACTCAGAAGCATCAATTCTTCTATAGTCTTCCTTATTCACTGTACAACTTTCACATGCATATGAGGTTACTGAAAATACCATGGCTTGTGTCAGGCGCACCTTAGCCCTCACGCTGACATCTCTGTTCTTCAACACTTTCGAAAGGTCTTGTGCAGCAGATTTGCCTAATGCAATACGTCGTTGATTTCTTGACTGCTACTTCCCTGAGTGTTGATAGTTGATCCAAGAAGAATGAAGTCCGGATTTTTGTTTTCTTTACATTGAGATGTAATCCATACCAAGGCTGTGCTCTTTGACCTTCATCACTAAATGTTTTAAGTCCTCTTCATTTTCAGCAAGCAAGGTTGTATCATCTGCATATCACAGGTTGTTAATGAGTCTTCCTCCAATCCTGATGCCGTGTTTTTCTTCATAGAACCTAGCTTCTTGGATTATCTGCTCAGCATACAGGTTGAATAAGTATGGTGAAAGAATACAATCTTGTTGCACACCTTTCTTAATTTTAAAACATTCAGTGTTCCCATGTTCTGTTCGAAACAACTGCTTCTTGGTCCAGGTACTACAGGCTCCTCATGAGCACAATTAAGTGATCCGGAATACTCATAACTTTGCAATGTTGTCCATAGCTTATCATGATCCACACAATCGAAAGCCGTTGCGTAGTCAATAAAGCACAGGTAAACATCTCTCTGATATTCTTTGCTTTCAAGCCAAGATCCATCGGACATCAGCAATGATATCCCTCATTCCACGGCCTCTTCTGAATCCGGCTTGAATCTCTGGAAAGTTCTCTGTCAATGTTTGAGTATAGCCGTTTCTGTAGTACCTATTGCAAAACTTTACTCACATGAGGTATCAAAGAGATTGTCCAATGATTTCCACATTCCGTTGGGCCACCTCTCTTTGGAATAGGCACAAACATGGATCTCTTCCCATCAGTAGGCCAAATAGTTGTCTTCCAAATTTCTTGGCAGAGATGAGTGAGTGCCTCCTGTGCCGCCTTACTTTCTTGAAATATTTCAATTTTTATTCCATCAATTCTCGGTGCCTTGTTCTTTGCCAATACCTTCAATGCACCTTGGACTTCCTCCTTCAGTATCATTGGCTCTTGATCATATGCTACCTCTTGAAACGGTTGACCATTAACCATTTCCTTTTGGTACAGTGACTCTGTGTATTCCTTCCATCTTCTCTAGATGCTTTTTGCATCATTCAATAATTTTCTCAGAAAATCTTTCAATAATGAAAGTCGAGGCTTAAATTTTTTCTTCAGTTCCCCCAGTTTGAGATGCTGAGCGTGTTCATCCTTTTTGGTTTTCTGATTCCAGATCTTTGCACATTTTGTTGTAATATTTGGCTTTACCTTCTCGAGCTGATCTTTGAAATTTTCTGTTTAGCTCTTGGACCTTCTCATTTCTTCCATTTGCTTCAGCATCTCTACACTGGAGAGCAAGTTTCAGTGTCTCTTTTGACATCCATTTTTGACCTTTTCCTTCTTTCTTGTCTTCTCAATGACTTTTTGCTTTCATCATGTATGATGTACTTGATATCATCCCACAACTCTTCTAGTCTTTGGTATCAAATCTGTTCTTCAGAGATCTCTAAATTCAGGTGGGATATATTCAAAGTCATATTTTTGCTCTTGTCGACTTGTTTTCATTTTCTTCAGCTTCACTTTGAATTTGCATATGAGTAATTGATGGTCTGTTCCACAATCTGCCCCTGGCCTTGTTTTCACTGATGATATGAAGCTTTTCCATTGTCTTTTTCCACAGATGCATTGCACTTGATTCCTATGTATTCCATCTGGTGAGGTCCATGTGTATAATCATCTCTTATGTTGTGTCTAAAGAAAGTATTTGAAATGAACAAATCATTCATTTTGCAGAATTCTGTCATGCGTTTTCCAGCATTATTTCTATCACCAAGGCCTTATTTTCCAACTACTGATCTTTCCTCTTTGCTCCCAACCTTTGTATTCCAATCAC
>NW_006408525.1:5639675-5662554 GCF_000296735.1 Chrysochloris asiatica | reverse complement strand
GAGTGACTAGAAGAACAGAAGATACTTCTTGAAAGAAAGACCGACAGGAAAAATACAAAACAATAATGGCAGTAGCTACTACAAGAACAGGCAAGTTGCTCACCCAGGAGACAACAAGGCAAGTGGTCGGGTCCCCTCAGGGCAAACTCCTTCTAAGACTAAGACTCACTGGGAATACACGAGTAGACATGCCCTCTGATTGGTGACCACATTCACTGATAAGGGGAAGTGAGGAAAAAACAGCAATGAGCCTTTTTATGAAGATGGCTCGAAGGCAAACATGGAAGCCCCTGCCCCTCCCAAAGCTGAAGGCAAAGCAAAGGCTTTGAAGGCCAAGAAGGCAGTGCTGAAAGGCATCCACAACCACACACACAAAAAAAATCCACACGCCACCCAGCTTCCTGTGGCCAAGGACTGTGAGGCTCCAGAGGCAGCCCAAATATCCTCGGAAGAGCGCCCCCAGGAGAAACAAGCTTGACCACTATGCCATCATCAAGTTTCCTCTGACTACTGAGTCAGCCATGAAGAAGATTGAAGATAACAAAACACTTTTGTTCACTTTGGATGTCAAGGCCAACAAGTACCAGATCAAACAGGCTGTGAAAAAGCTCTATGACATTGATGTAGCCAAGGTCAACACCTTAATCAGGCCTGATGGAGAAAAGAAGGCATATGTTTGACTGGCTCCTGACTATGATGCTTTGGATGTTGCCAACAAAATTGGGATCTCATCTAAACAGAGTCTAACTGGCTAACTCGAAACATAATTTTTTTCAATTAAAAAAAATAACAGCAATGAAGCTGCGAGCTAAGCCCTACAACATTTAATAGACTCCTGTGAACCCGGGTGGAGACTTGGTTGGCCAGCAGTGTGGTAAGACATGGGGACTCTTGGGCTCCGAGTCAGTGACATAGCCACAGAGAACTAGAGTGGAAAGTGAAGTGACCAGCTGATAAGAAGAGAGGGCATATGCATAACATCCACATTTGCAGATAATATCTACTCAATCTGGCCTCAATGACTGGATGATCAGAGCTCAACTACAAGAGGAAAAATAGAGTAATCTTATACAATTTGATGAACTTGACCAACACCTATGGGTGCAGTAGCTCAAAAGAGGGAACAAATCTTTACAGCGAGGATCATTCCCAACCCTCCATACTCCTAATAGACAGGGATGGGCAACTTGGACATTGGCTACCTAAAATGGGGGGGGGGGCTACAAAGGCAAGAAGTGATTGGCTTACAAGCTTTCAAGAGGGAGCCTAGATACAGAGGGAGCAGAGGAAGATAGAATCTCCACTGAGTAGTAGTATCCAATCTGTCCGGGTGGGGCTAATGAATGGAGATGGGGATAGGTCCCTTGTGGTACAATGGTGAATAATTGTTATCAGGACTGACTGTGAGGGCTGGAAATGTAAAGGTGGACCTTTTGTAGCAAAAGGAGGGGAGTGATTGACTATGCAGTCCAGGAGCCGAGGTCCCTGGAACCATCAAGAGAGAAGAGCGGAGTGTGAGACCCTATCCAGAGAAACAGTAACACCAGAGATGAAGGCAGAGACAATGACGTGGAGAGATGGAGTGGCTGGAGACTCTAGACCCAGAGAGGGAGCGGTACTGTGTGCTGATGACAGGTGGGGGGTGGGAGGTGGACAGGCTTGCGGTATACCCTTTGGTTGGTTGATGATGCATGGAGGGGATTGTAACCATGGCAATGAAACGATAACAATCAGATGAAGGTAAAGCTAATGTTCTCCCAATAAAACATTTTTAAAAAACAACAATTAAATTAGAAGTCCTGGTTTGGTGCTATAGGTTAATGTGCTGAACCTCCACTTTACTAGCATGAGGTCTTTCTCCAGGGACTGGTTCCTACTGATAATATGCCCAAAGTATGAGAGGTTAAGTCTAGCCATCATGGTATATTAGGAATATTTTGACTGTACTTCCTCCAACAAAGATTTGCTTGTTTTTCTAGCAGATCATGGTACTTATAATATTCTCCTCAACACCGTAACTCAAATGCATCAATTTTTCCACGGTCTTCATTATTCACTGCCCAATTTTCACATGCATATGAAGCTAATGAAACTATAATGGCTTGGGTTAGGGGCCCCTTAGTCCTCAAATCGACATCTTTGCTCTTGAATACTCTAAAGAGGTCTTTAGCAGATCTGCCTGATGCAATACACATTTTTTGATTTCTTGACTACTTCCATGACTGTTGATGGTTGATCCAAGCAAAATGAAGCGTCTGACAACTTCAATCTTTTCTCTATTTATCATGATGCTATTTCCTGGTCCAGTGGCGAGGACTTTTGTTTCCTTTACGCTGAGGTGCAATACTGTGAACTTTGATCATCATCATTAAGTATTTTGTCCTCTTTGCTTTTAGCAAGTAAAGCTGTATCATAAGCATATTGCAGATTGTTAATGAGTCTTCCTTCAATTCAGATGCCACGTTCTTCACATAAACCAGCTTCTCAGACTATCTGCACAGTGTACAGAGTGAATAAATACTGTAAAAGAATACACTTGGCATACACTTTAAATCTTTCAGTGTTCCCTGGTTTTGTTCAAACTTGGTCTATGTTTAGGTTCCTCATGAGCACAATTAAGGTTCTGGAATACTCAATTCTCTGCAATGTGTCCATAGATTGTCATGATTCACATTATCGAAAGCCTTTGCATGGTCAATAAAGCACAAGAAAACATCTTTCTGGTATTATCTGCTTTCAGCCAAGGTCCATCTTACGCCAGCAATGATATGCCTCGTTCCATGTCCTCTTCTTAATCTGGATTGAACTTTTGGCAGCTTTCTGTCAATGTACTGTTGCAACCATTTTTTAGTACCTTTAGTAAAAATTTACTTGCATGTGATTATTAATGATAACGTCCAGTGATTTCCGCACTACAGATAAGCTATCTTCCAAATGTCTTGGCACAGATGAAAGATTTCAATTTGTATTCCATCAATTCCCAGAGCCTTGTTCTCTGCCAATGCCTCCAGTGCACCTTGGACTTCCTTCCTTTAGTACCATTGGTCTTGATCATATGCTTTTTTTTCTTTTAAGGTTTTTATTGTGAATTGAGTGAAAGTTTACAGGGCAGATCATCAGTTTTACATTCAACAAATCATAATCTTGTTTCATTACAATGATTATAATCCCCTCCATATACCATTTAACAGTATTTCTATTTACTTTAGTTTTTGGGTTTTTTTTTAAAAACTCAGGTATATATAATAATTCACACCACCAAAGGGCACATTCTGTGAGTCTGCCTCCTAGCCACCAGCTCTAAGCACCTCTCTTCCCATGAATCCAGAGTGCTCAGCTGTACCCTCTCTCCATGTTTCCATCTCTGTCTCCATCTCTGGTGATCCTGCTTCTCTGGATAAGGTCTATTTCACTTGTGCTCTTCTCCCTTGATGGTCCTAGGGTCCTTCGTTTCTGGACTGTAAGATTAACTACTCCCCTGTTTTAGTTACAAAACTTCTACCTTTACAATTGTGACAGTCGAAATTAGTCATGATAACAATTACTCACTTTTGAATCATATGACTCTTACCCCATTTCTTTTCACCAGACCCACCTAGACAAGCTGAAAACTATTCCGTGGGGACTCTATCTTCTCCACACACTCTCAAGCTAAACGCCCTCTTGAAAACTTATAAACCAGTCTCTTTGTGCCTTTATCCCCCTCTCTCATTTTAGGTAGCCAATGCCTGAGTTACCCATCCCTACCTACCCTGTGTATAGAGAAGATAGCATTGATACTTGATGTGAAGACTCCTTCACTCTCAGATGGTATTTAGAGTTACTACCTCCATGAATATAAGTCAAGTTCATCATATTGTAGCAATTTACCCTTGTTTCCTTTATAAAAATTGTTTTGTTCTTGGCAAGTGGGAGAAAAACAGCAATGAAGTTGTGAGCTAAGTCTGACCACATTCAATAGACTCCTGTGAACCCGGGTTGAGACCTGGCTGGCCAGCAGTATAGCAAGACCTGGAGACTCCTGGGCCCAGAGACAGTGACATGGCCACAGAGGACTAGAGCAGAGAGTGAAGCGTCCAGCTAATATGAAGTGAAGGTAGATGCACAAGAACATCAATACTTGGAGAAAGTACCCACGTGACCTGGCTTCAATGGCTGGATGATCAGAACTCGACTAGAAGAAGAAAGAAGAGGGAAAAGACAGTAATCTGATACAATGTGAAGAACCTGACCTACACCTATGGATGTAGTAGCTCAAAAGAGGGAACAAATCTTTACAGTGAGGATCATTCCCACACCCTCTGTACACAGGGTTGATAGGGATGGGCTACCCAAAATGGGGGTGCTACAAAGGCAAGTGACTGGCTTACAAGCTTTCAAGAGAGATCCTAGTTCCAGAGGAGGCAGGGGAAGGTAGAATCTCCACTGAGTGGTTTCCAATCCATTGGGATGGCACTGATGAAAGGAGATGGGGATAAGACTCTTGTGGTACAATAGTGAATAATTGCTATCAGGACTAACTATGAGGGTCTGAAATGTAAAGGTAGATGTTTTGTAACAAAAAAAAGGGGAGAGGTTGATTTTGCAGTCCAGAAGTGGAGGTCCCTGGGACCATTAAGTGAGAAGAGCAGAGTGCGGGACCCTGCCCAGAGAAGCAGTGATGCCACAAATGGAGGCAGAGATGATGACATGGAGAGATGGAGCAGCTGGGGACTCTGGACTCAGGGAGGGAGAGGGGCTGTGTGCTGATGGGCAATGGGGAGGGGGCAGGCTTGCGGGGTATACCCTTTGGTTATTTGATGATGCATGGAGGGGACTGTAATCATTGCAATGATATGAAATACGATATGATGAATTTACAGCTGGTATTCTCCCATGTAAACTATCACATAATTAACAATAAAAAGTTTTTTTTTTTTTTTTTTTTTAATTGTTTTGTTCTTTTTTTGTTGTTGTTTAAATCTTCCTCTAGTCGAGTTCTGATTATCAAGCCATCGAGGTTAGGTAAAATGTGTACTATCTGCAACTTCATATGTTCTGGTGTGCCTCCTCTCACTTCATATCAGCAGGATGCTTCACTCTCAGCTCTAGCCTTCCGTGGCTATATCCTGTCCACAGGCTCAGGTGTCCCCAGGTCTCACCACACTTTGGACCAACCAGCCCTTCCTCTTC
This sequence comes from Chrysochloris asiatica, assembly GCF_000296735.1. Lineage (NCBI taxonomy): Eukaryota > Metazoa > Chordata > Mammalia > Afrosoricida > Chrysochloridae > Chrysochloris > Chrysochloris asiatica. Next base: position 5,657,382 of record NW_006408525.1, on the reverse strand, counting down.
TCTCTCTCATCTCCAGGTCAACGGGGGTCAATGTACTGTGGTTGAACTCAGCCCATTTCTTCATTGCTGCCTTTCCCCCTCTTCTACTCACCCGTAGACCAACATGGTCGCTAACAAGCTTACATGCCTGCTCATGTGTTCCCTTTGAGTTTCAGTCTTAGAAGGGGGTTTGTCTTGAAGAAACTTGATTATTTGCCTTGATGGCTTCCTAGTGAACAACTTGCATATTCTTGTAGTAGCCAGTCATACTGCCATTTTTGTTTTGGGTTTTTCCTTTTGATCTTTCTTTGAATATGAATCTTCTGTCACTCTAGCTATTTCAGGCTGGTCTGCTTGTCCTTTCTAGTGGTAATGTCCTACCTCAGAAGGTTCTAGACAGGGCTCAGGATTCCACCTAAGGTCCTATACTCTGCAAAGGCTCCACAGGAGGCCTATTTCACTAGGCAAGTTCAAGAACCCCTTTTAGGTATTCTAATCAGTTATAGGCTAAAGACGGGCTTACAAGCTTTCTGTAATCATATTTCCTGACATTTCTTTCTATCCACCTCAAGTGTCCATTTTACAATAGCAGGCAAGGGAAACCAATATACATAAGACAGTCAAGCATCTTTAGTATTATTTCCCCTCATCAAACCAAGCCTAGATCCCTGTATCACAGAGCCCTGTTGTTCTAAGGTTCAGTATGTATCACTATTTCTCTCTGTATCATTTAGCCCATGCAAACCTTTCTCAGGTATTCTCCTATCTACTTTGTTATATATGTCATCTCTTGAAATGGTTGACCACAGCCCATTTCTTTTTGGTACAGTGACTTTGTATATTCCTTCCATCTTCTTTTGATGCTTTCTGAATCATTCAATATCTTGCCAATAGAATCCTTCAATATTACAAGATGAGGGTTCAATTTTTTTCTTCAGTTCTTTTACCTTGAGAAATGCTGAGTGTATTCTTCCCTTTTGGTTTTCTAACTCCAAGTCTTCACACATTTCATTATAATACTTGACTTTGTCTTCTCTAGCTATTGATTGGTCTTGAAAAATTCTGTCAAGCAATCTCCAGCATCATTTCTATCAACAAGTATGGTTTCCAATTACTGATTTTTCCTCTTTGTTTCCTACAGTTGCACTCCAATCACCAGTAATTGTCAATATATCTTGATTGCATGTTTGATAAATTTCAGCCTGAAGAAGTTAGTTGTTGTTAAGTGCCATCAAGTTGCGACCTAGTATAGAGTTTCTGAGGAGCAACTGATGTGTTTGAATCACCAACCTTGTAGTTCAAAACTTTTGCACTTATCCTAAAGCGCCACACCAATTTCAACTTCATCATCACTGGCCTTAGTGGCTTGAAAAATGATAGTATTAACTGGTATTCCTTATAGGCATATGGATATTATCCTATCACAGACAGCATTATACTTCAAGATAGGTCTTGAAATGTTCTGATGATGAATGCAACGTCATTATACTCTTTAATTTGTCAATCCCAGCATTATTAAATCATATGAATGTCATATTCAAAATGGCAAATACCAGTCCATTTCAGCTTACTAATGCCTAAGATATTGATCTTTAGGTGGTCCATTTCATTTTTGTCAACTTACAAATTTCCAACATTCATACTAAAATGATTAAAGGAAATTTTATTTGAGAACATTAACAGACAAATACGATGTGTACCTGGGTGTAAACTATACATAAATATAAAATTTCAGAAAAAAATGTAACAAGAAACTATTAACAGTGTCCATAAAAAAAAGAACTTATTTTTCATTTTGTACACACCTCAGAGTGGTATGGTGGAATGGTTTTGATTGTCCTCCTAGAATTTTCATTAAGTGCATCTATTACTTTAAAAAATCTACTTAAAAAAAAAAAAGTACCAAAAATGCCTAGAAAAATCTCAAGAGATAATGACTGTAAAGAGAAAAGGTTGATACAATGACTACTATCAAGTCGACCTCCAACAGTCACTCACCTATCCACTTCCTCTTTCATGTATGTGGTATAGCTGCTGCCATCATAGGATAGTAGCAGCCCTCCATCACTTAGCCGGTGCACATCTACTTCCACACATGAGCCATTCATGATCACCACATAGGAGTTGGGGGACTGTCGAGTCACCTATAAGCAACAAGTAACAGAAGGAAAAAGTCAGTGTGTCCCTACCAAGTAGTACCCCAGATAAAATTTCAGTACAATGACACAGGTAGAAAAATTATGTGTCAAAATTTAAAAATTCATGGCACTTGTGCTATTAGCATCAATAACTGTGGCCATAGTTCAGTTCTGTTGCAAGCAAATAGGGCTACCTTATTCTCCCTACGATGGCTATTTCCCACCTCTACTTTGTCTCTGACTGCTTATGTGAAATTGAGTGGCTACTAAAAGGTTTTCATAGAATCATTAAATACTGCTTCATAGTCTGACATAAATACTGTGATTTCACTAATGTTCCATCCTCTGCAATAAATTAAACATTTTTCCTACCTTTTGACCTTTAAAGAAAGCAACAGAACAGAGACAAAAAATAAAGTACACATGTTGAGTGAAATGTCAGAAATATAAGAAAAATATAAGATTTCACTTATATGTAGAATAAGTAGATGCAAACAGACAAAGTTTATTACTAGTTACCAGGGGCTATAGGGAAGAGAAAATGGGCATTACTGCTTAATGGCGGTTACTGAGCTTTCCTTTAGGGTGATGAAAAATATTCAGAGATGGATAGTGGTGATGGTTACTAAACATGTAACTAAAGATTTAATTGTGCCCCCCACAATGTATGTGTCAACTTGGATGGGCCATGATTCTCAAAGGTTTGGCAATTATGTTAATAGTGTAATGTGGCAATTACATAATGATGTAATCATCCCCAATGATGTGATCTTATACGATCAGTCAACGGGTGGGATGCATAAGATCTGGATAAGACCTATGACCTTATACTCAGGTCATAGGTCTTACCCTGTGTAAAGGAGTTTCCCTTGGCCTGTATCTTTTTATCTTATAAGAGATAAAAGCAGAGCGAAGAGGGGGAAAAAAAACAAAGGAAGAAGAGCCAGGAGTGGAGTGCATCCTTTAGACCTGGGGTCATTGAGAAGAGAATCTCTTAGACATAGGGCATGATTGTTGACCAGACACACAGAGCTCGAAAAGGACGCGGAGCCCACAGGCATTCAAAAAGACAAGGACTTTCCTCCAGAGCTGACATGAGAGAGAAAGCCTTGCCACAGTACTTGAGACCTGAATTTGGGCTTCTAATCTTAACTCTGAGAGAATAAATTGCTGTTTGTTGAAGCCAATCCACTTGTGAAATTTCTGTTAAAGCAGCAGTTGATAAAACTAAGACTCATGGAAAATTAGTGTGACTAAATAGTATACTTAAAAATGGCAAATGTTTTGTTACATATATTTTACCACAAACAAAAAAAGTTTTTTTTAAAGTAAGATGCAGGTTTCAGTGGAATTCAGCATACCTTAAGTACATACTTGACTCCTTCATATATAAGTTCAACATCTACTGTATTCAGAAGTGTGTGAGCAGGAAGGACTTGACCCCTGAGAGAATAGAAATGTGAGAGAAACTTACTTCCAGAAAATTCTACAAGTTTAAAAAGAAAACTCAAAATTTATTGATGAAAACATTTTATGGAATATCAAGAACCTGAAAACACAATCTACATGACTGTCAGCAGCAAACTGATTACATAAATCATGGAAGAGCCACAAAATGGAATATTATTCAGCCATTAAAAAGAAGGCTTACATAGTAATATGGGGCCCTCTTCCAACAAGACTGTCAGGTGAAAAAAGCAAGGCATAGAATAGCTTTAGAATAGACTACCATTAATGTTTAGGAGCTCTGGTAGCGTAGTGGTTATGAATCAAGCTGCAAACCACAAGGTCAGCTGTTCCATGGACGAAAGATGAGGCTTTCTGCTTCCGTAAAGATTTACAGCCTCGCAAACCCTTTACAGGGTCGCTATGAGTCGGTTCCGACTCCATGGCACATAAACACCACCACCACCACCACCACCATTAGTGTTTAAAAGGGGGGAGGAGTGGAAAGAAACAAATAATAAATGTATTTTATGTTATGTAAGTTTAGAATAGCTCTAGAAGATTATATAAGAACCTGGTAACATTGGTTGCCTAATGGGAAGGGAACTGAGGTGAGAATTTCTAGTACTTACTTTCTTCTGATTTTTAAATTTTGAGACTTAGCAATATATTGTCTGTTTTTAAAAACAAAATTTTAAAACCTATAGAAATCCTCATCTACTCCTAGCCAATGGAACTTTACTTGTGGTCTTTATAGATGAGGGGGAAAAAGGCAGCAATGGAACGGATAGAGGAAAAGAAAGGACATGACCAAGGAGAGAAAGAATATCTTGTTAGTCATCAGTGAATCTAGGTAAAGAATGCTTAGACATTCCTTGTACTATTAATGCAATTCTTATGTTTGAAATTACTTTAAAATATAACCTTTAAAGATGAATTTTTAAATAACATTTTTTAAAAATCTTGACGAGGATACTGTAAATGTCACATTTGTACAGCAGTAAAGAAACCATTAAACTAAGATTGAGACTGCGTGCTGAGGAACAGAAATCAGTAAGATTGAACTGATAAAAGAGGCGAAAGAATAGAGGGGTTGAAAGTCATACTGAGAAGTTTAGATTTAATACAGAAGGTACAGGGAGCTCTGAAGGTTTTAGTGTATTAAAGTAACATAGTGAAAGATATTAATCATAAGAATTAAATGGCTGAAACCTCAGTTCAATTTTTTAACATTTTGTTTCTTTTCTTCCTTTCAAGTACCTCACAAGGGAGCTGATATAAGTCTAACAACACAGAAGGAAATAAAATGCCTGTGATTAAAGTGCTTTAAAATGATTAGCCTCTAGACCATTTCTCTGAGGACTCAAAGGCAGAGCTTAGTCTACAGAATCAGTGTTAGAAATTAGCTTAGCACCATACATGTGTGACCTTCTACCTGCGAGACTTATGAGGTCATCGTGAATGTCAGTTCAAATTATTAATTCCTGAAATGTGTTACAGGTAATATATAAAATATGTAGGGTCCCATGCTAGGGAGAAGCACCAGATTTTCATTACTAGAGATGTGATGCTTGTATGGAATAAAAAGTTATTTGAATCAGATTCCAGTTTAAAAAAAAAAAAAAGATAAGGAGCCAGTTTTGTGAAAGAAATGAATCTCTTGAAGCGGCTATAGAGCCCTAAAATAATTTCCAGTAAATACTAACATCGCCTCTCCCTCCTCCTCTCATGGACAGTGAGTAACAAGCAGCATTCACCAATGGCCAGGTACAGACTGAAGAATAAAGGAGGTTTTGAGTTTAAGTCCTATAGTCAGGACCACTTGTCAGCATGCACACCCGAAAAGAAATAAGGCCTACCTTTCTAAGGAGTGAAGGAAGTTAGAGATGCTGTTTCGCAGGCTCACATCTGCCACATGAAGAGCTCCGCACACAACTCCCAACATGGTATCGGGTCGCTCTGCCTGAAAGGAAGAGGGGATATCAAAAGTATTGCCTCTCAATTCAAATCAGGCTCAACTTTGCTATGAGAGTAACAGTTATATTGAAAAAAACTCCAGCCTTACTACCCAAATGATTTTTTTTTTTTTTTTTAAGTAAAAATGAACGCGTGTAATTTTAGAATTTGAATAGGGATGTCAATTGAATAGAGATGAATGAAAGGAGGATTTTTGGGAAAAACACCTTTCTCCCCACCACTATCCCCAAAATTTCTACTGAGTGGGCTCAAAAGTGCAACTTGAAAACAGGACTTCTGACAGGAATAAATTTTAAAAGGTAAGATTTGACTACTGATAACCTCAAAGAAAAATGTATGTATCCAAATATTGGATTATCAAGCAATTTAATGAATCCAATGATTTTATACAAAATCTTAGGGAATTATGAATACTCAGGAACTCAGAAACAAGAGATAAACCCATTCATTTAAAAGAAACTCCCCTTAGCAAAACTACAGAAACTGGTAATGCTGAAAAGACTTAACATCAAATGAAGACAGTGGAACTATTTCAATCTCTACATGTCTCTCTATATATACATATACCCTGGGAAGTAACAGTAGAACATAAACATGACTATGTAACAGGCATGAGAACTCTTCTAGTGCGAAAACTACACTATTTGATTCTTCTAGGTAGATCAAGAGCCAGTTACATAAGAACAAATCTCATCTAGTGAAATAAACTGATCACACTAAAGCCACAAAGTTCCATCCTAGAAGCAGTTTTTAAAGTAAAGATATATTTACCTGGACTTTTTCCGCTATCAGTCTGTCCAGCCAACCAGTGTCAATTCTATTCAACTGAAAGCTTTCAGTTTCCAACAATTTGATCAGGTATTCAACTGTAGTTCGAAAGTCACCCCGAATAGATAGCTCCTTCAAAGCCACTACCATGTTTCTGGGAAAAGAAAAGCAGCAGCCGTGTCTTAGCAACAAACATTTTAGTGATTTTCACTCATTTTAAAGAACTGCTCCATTCCTTCAAACTTTTTGGAGGGAATTGTTGTTAAGTTCCTCTGAGTCACTTCCAACTCAGAGAGACCCTGCTGTATAGGGTTTCTAAGGAGTGGCTGGTAGGTTTGACCACCAATGTTGAAGTTAGCAGCCCAATGTTCATGATACAGCAATAGAGACAGTCAAACCCAAGAATAAACAAATGTATACATGTAAGTGTACTCATTCATGGCTATTCCAGATAGGGAGAATTTGCAAGTCAGAAAACTAATAAATTCTGACTGATATTACCATAAAATCATCAGTAAAACACATTTATCTGACATACAAAAAGGACAAAGAAAATACATACAAACCACCTGCGATTTTCATTTATTAGGTTTCCATCCTTTTATTGATTATCCCTGACAAATTAGAATTGTTGTTGTTGTTGTTGTTGTTAAATGCCAATGGGTCAGTTCCAACCCATAGCGACCCTGTACAGAGTTTCCAAGGAGCGGCTGGTGAGCTTGAACCACTGACCTTGTAGTTCAAACCAACTTTACGGTCCAGCATATTAACCAAGAGCGCCACACCAGGAAATGAACTAGGGCATATTTTTCCCATCCTTACACTTTATTGGGTATAATTTGCAATAAAATATACTTATTTTAAGTATACAGTTTAATAAGTTTCGACAAATGCTAAAACCTAAATGTTATATAGATGTTATATATAATGAGGTGGAAAGTCTTTCTGTCATCAAGCAAAACAAGGCCAGGGGCAGACTGTAGAACAGTCCCATCAATTGTTCATATGCAAGTTCAAGCTGAAGCTGAAGAAAATAATAAGTCTACAGAGCCAAAATATGACCTTGGACGACATTCTGTTGTTAACAGGAAGCACAACTCCAATTTTAGAGTGCTGTGCCTGTGCCTCTGTAGGATAAGTACTTGACTGTTAACCACAAGTCAGCAGTTTGAGTACACCAGGTGTTCTATGGAAATTAGGTGAGGCTTTCTGCTCCTGCAAAGATTTTTACCCTCTGAAGCCCCATACAGGGTCACTATGAGTTGAAACCGACTCAACAACACTTAATAACAACTACAACTTAATTTTTGGATAGATATTCTAAAACATTTGAGTCCTCCAAATTACCTCCCAGAGCTCTACTTTTTCAGACAAGTAAAACTGATGTATGTAACATTTATTAAAAAAAAATATTGAGGCTGTTGAAACCAACTCAATGGCACTTAACAACAAACAACAACAAATGATGCTGTAGGAAAAGTACTGGACTGTTAACCACAAAATATGCACTTTAAATCCACGAGTTGCTCTCTGAGACTCATAAAGGGTTTACACTGAGTCAAAACTGACTTGATGGCACATAACAACAACAATTAATAACACTTGGGCTATGACAATTATATTTGTATAAGTTGTGTATATACTTTATAACACACCAGGGTCTCTTACCTAAGAATGTGGACAGTTTCCTTATGCTCTTTTCATAAGACAAGCAGCAATTTTATTATGTTGTTGTTATTGTTAAGTCCCATCATGTCAATTCGGACTCATAGCAACCCTGTATAGGGTTTCTGAGTAGTGGATGGTGAATTTGAACCACTGACCTTGCAGTTCAAATCAACCTTGAGGTTGAGTGCTTATCCCATGGTAATATCTTAATTTTCATGACAAATGATAGGTCTTATTTATAATTTGTTTATGCCAAACCCTTGGTCAAGAATCTTCTCAAGGAATCAGGAAGACCATTGTTGCAGGGAGGGGATTCTAATCTTTGAGATGAAAGCAAGTATATAATTTATTGAATGTAAAACTGATAATCTTGTCTGTTAACCTTCACTCAATTACAATAAAAAGTTTTTCAAAAAAAACAGAACTTTCTCTTCTACTCCCTAATTACAGTTTTATTTCTAAGGAAAAGCATGACATCTTTAAAGTGACTGATTATATAACTTTACCAAAAGTATCAGAAACAAAATATTTCAAAAGGCTCAGAAAAATATCTGTCAAATCCTGCATAATTTAAAATAATATAAAGGCAACTATGATTTAAAATATTTTCATGAGTAAGTGACTTTTATACCATATTGGTACCTTTGTAGCAGATAAATGGTTACCATTCCCATGCTTATACCTCCACTAAAGAATATTATAAATTTATTTTGTAAAATGCATCAAATGCTTTTATACTCACGAAATTGCTTCCTCTCTGTTTTCTCCCCAAGAAAAGCAGTGACCAAATTGAGAATCTGCAAATTCATGAAGTCCTCCTGCAGCTGCAACACTGAAATAACCCCAAACGTTCTTATTGCTGCGGAAATTCAATTCTTGAACTGTTCCTGAGCTGGGTTTAAAACCCTGTTAGAGAATGGTAAATATGAGAGACCATATCATATTCTAAGGAAGAGGACATTTATAGTTTTTCATTGTAAAGTCACATTGTAAATCAGATAAAGAAGCAAAAATGATACACAAAGATTATAAAAGCTTAAGAGCCAAATGCAGTGCTAGAAGCCCAGTGGGATCTTATAGTGATAAAATGGGAATAAATGGCCAATGATCATTTATTCATCTGATCCAATCAAAACCTCCCCTAAATATCACTCTCCAGAGAAGTCTTAAAACGATTTCAGATATATACACTCAAAGACATTCTCTAAAGTTCCCAAGAGGAAAAAGGCCTAAACTTTTTAAGTGATGATTTACCTCATCTGGATTTTCACTAGTGATCCGAGCAGCAATAACATGACCTCTTGGACAAGGAACATGAGCAGAATTTTCAAAATCAATAGGAGCATCACCCCAGGGAGATACACCATACATCATACGGATGTCCTTGATTCTATATAGAGGGATCCCCATGGCAATCTGGAAGGTAAAAAAAAAAAAAAAAAACCATACATACCACTCATTTTCCACAGTTAAGTTTCCTTACAATGTGAAGGTTATCAGATTATTACAGTTTCTTTGTTCATTAATTATTCACTTTTAAAATTCTCTTTTAGTCTGTATCTTAACAATCATTGAACAAGTAACTCTAAGTTGCTGTTTTGTTGTTAAGTGCCATTGAGTCAATTCCAACTCATAGCGACCCTGTTATAGGGATTCCAAGGAACAGATGGTGGGTTTGAAATGCCGAGCATTTGGTTCGCAATCCAGTGCTGATCCTACATTGCCACACCAGGAATCCAACTCTAAGTTAGTTGAAACAAAATGTCACTACAGAAAAGTTGCTGGATACTCTTTATTCTTACAAGACGTCCCCAAATTCTTAACCTAACAGACAAAAGTTCCTTTTAGTGTCATTTGTCCATCAAGGAATCAAAATGAAAATATTTAAGGGAAATGTGAATCTGCGTGGTTATCTAATTAAGTTCAGAGATAGGTGAAAAGTTCTATGTCATAATTATTTCTTATATCTCCACAAACCAGTAGAGGAAATAAATACATCTTTAATTCTTAATAGGAAACCAGAGTGGATTTCCAATGTGAACCAAAAAGGTTATATATAAATAGCACTAGACCTTATCATTAGTTATTATAACTTCCAATAACATTTGTTTCCTGGGCTGAGAGAAGGCAATAAGTGTCATCTAGTACATTATGCAATATAAAAACAAAACAAAATGGGGGATGGGAGGGTTTAACAACAAACATGGAACACTACATTCTTACAGGAAAAACCTCCAATAAACAGGAGTAGGGAGAAACCCCAAAGTTTTACAGTTTTCTATAATTAAGCAATTGAATAAAGCATACTATTTATACAGTTTCTACTTAAATTATGAGTTTATACCAGATATATCTGGTTAAAAGAAAAAATAATTTTCCTGTGTTTAGCACATCAACAAAATCAACACACCTGTATACCACCACACAGCACAGACAAATAAATACTACATGAGACTCAACAGAAGGTATTATCAAATGTTCGTTAAACCAGCTTTTCAAGTATCTCTAATATTCTACAAGCCTTAAGGCTCCTCCTTGAGCTTACATCAGGGTAACTCACCTGAAGTTGTGCTGCAGGAAGGTTGACATCAGCCACCATCTCTGTACAAGGGTGCTCAACCTGTAGCCGAGGGTTCAGTTCCAAAAAGTAGAAGCTGCCATCCTGGCTATAGAGGTATTCCACAGTCCCGGCACTCACGTAACCTACCATTTTGGCAAGTTTTACCGCACACTCAAAAATGAAAGTTAAGCAAATATTAAGTTTCTCACTTTTCCTAAGGTTGGATCATTGTTTATCTGCACCCTCTATCTTACTCAACTACTCAATGTTTTTAAGAGCCACTGAGACTTTTAGACACGTGAGAGTTAATTTTACACAATGATTATTATACAAGATACCTGGATATAGATGACAAAATTAATGAAAAGCAGTGGGGAAACTGAGGATTTTTCTATTTGGATCACAAGCAACCATATTAATCAGAAATGAGTCAAACAAATACTGTAGCTGACTCTTCACTGTCCCCTAATTTCTGGTATTCCCAATATAATCCCCTTCTTCCTAGGAGGGTAACTGTCCAGCTAGAGCCTAGATTTGTGCAATCTCTCTTTTAGCTAGTGACTCTAAGTTTCAACCCAATGGAATGGCCACAGAGTAGAATGACATATGCACAACTCCTAAAGCGTATTTTGAAAAGGAAATTGCTTACCCTTTATTCTTGACATTTTCCCCCTCTTATTAATTGGAACATGACAGTAATAGTGCAAGCCAGTTTCAGCTAGGCAAATGAAAATATACAGAGAATAGCAAAACAGAACAGAACCTAAATCTTAAGATAGCCTATGGAACAGAACAATCCCCCACCAGCTCTGGAGAGCTCATGTCAGATTAATACAGAAGAGAAAAATAAACTTTTGTCTAATTAGACTAACTGTGATCTTTTTGTTACAAAACCCAAACCTGTACCCTGGAGTTGTTAGCTGAGATCAAACTGACCTACAACTCATGGTCATCTGATACACAAAGGAACAAGGCACTGCCTAGTCCTCATGACTGGCAGCAGATCAAACTGTTATGTTACGGTCCATAGGGTTTACACTGGCTGATTTTTAGAAGTAGACTATCGGTGCCTTTCTTCTAGTCCATGTTAGCCTGGAAGCTCCACTGAAACCTGTTCAGCATCATATTCACATGCAAGCCTCCACTGACAAATAAGAAGTTACTATGGTTGAGGTGCACTGGCTGGGAATCAAATCTGGGTATTCTGCATGAAATATGTGACTACTACTACTACCTAAACCCTTACTTTTATTAAAATTATTAACTTCAAGTGTGATGTTACTGTTTAAAAAATTTAAGTATATAGTGCTGGCTTAGCAATACAATGGTAGATGGCAAGAAAACAGATATCACAACTAGAAATCAGATGGTCTCCTTATTGTATAGCAGAACAAAACATTTGGTTAAGTTGTCTCCTACAATAACTTGGAAGGCTGACCACATGCCAACAGAGCTCTAAGGAAAATAGTCAGAAAAAGCCAGAATGTTGACGACATCAACTGCTTGTGTACCTCCAAATAATAGAAGATTAGAAACAATGCCGTTTCAGCTGGTTTCCAGGTAACCAGCATTAAACTAAGGAGAAAGATGGGGTAACCACTGAAAACAGTAAATAAAAGAGGAAAACTGTATTGCCTACCCAAAAATCTTTGGGTTTAATTACTCAAACCAGAAGCTGAGAGGATTAAATGACTACAGATATTACAAAGATGGCCTTCAAAAGTCTGTGACTGATGACTGAAGTTATGTTTGTAACCCCCAACCCTGCCTGCATTTGAAGTCAGTTCTGTCAAAGAAGGTATAGTTTCCAAAGGCCAATTCACAGAGAAAATGAAACAAGGAAAAACTTCATAAAGAGCAAAGACCGGTGCCTTAAAGACAAAAGGTACGGGATTTACTCCTAAAGAGCAGAACTAGGGTCAGACAGATGGACTACTGGAGGCATGACTCTACCACATGGCAGGGAATCGTCATAATTCCTGCCCTGTTGTACGAGAAAGATGAGGCTTTTTGTTCCCAAAAAGATTTACAGCCTCAGGTAAAATGACAGATTAGGCAGACGCACAAACAGACCCTCTACAACAAAGACACAAGAGACCAAATAAAACAGACACAGATACAATTCCTGGAATCTTGAACTTCAGTAAAAAGGTTAGATAAGTGGATGGAGTGTTGCTGGAAGGAGAAGTGGGGGGGGGGGGGGGGTTAGAGAGAGAGACTGACTAGTGAATGGCGAGAAAGATCCAGTATGAGGTGACCAGAGGTGTGGCCAGCGCACACACCCTCCTCATCTACCACAAGTCCCTGCTATCTGGGAACTTAGAATCATGTGGTTGGGTAACAGGCCACTGTGAGGTAGGGGCTGGATGTGCTGCCTTGGTGTGACATTTTAGTGCAAGGATTCAGGTGGGTTGAAATTAGAATCTAGAGAACCCTAAAAGTCATCAGAACAGCATTTAACCAGTCACCCTTCCCCCAGCTGTCCTGTGGTTCTAAAAGACACTGATACTAGCTCTACCAGCCGCATCTCCCGTAAAGATTTACACCCTCGGAAACCCTGTACAGGGTCGCTATGGGTCGGACCCGACTCGATGGCACTTAACAACAACAACAATCTCTGCTTTTGTTTTTTCTCCTTTTCTTCTGTCTCCCATTTTCCCTCTTCTTATTTTCTCCCTTTGATCTTTCTTTACTCTCTTTCTCTTTTCATTTACTCTCTCTCTCCCTGGTTTTCCTATGGGTTTTTCTTTTTTCCTTTTATTTGCTCTTCTATATATAGCTCCAATTTCCTGCCCCCTTTTCTTTTTTTGGTTTTTAATATCCTTTTTTTTCTAATTATTGGTTATCCTTTATTATTTTCTCTTTTCATTGTTGGTTGCTTGCTTGTTTATTCTGCTTTGCTTCATGGTGTGTATGTGGTGGGGGTTTCCTATTTTGTACCCAACAGGTGACAGCAACCATGTTCATACAGCCCAGTCACAACCATACCCTCTGCAGCTCCAAGCCCTGGGGCAGGAAGCCAATACCAACTCCTTTACTACCTGATCAATGACAGATAGCAGCCAACAACAGCCAAACCCACCCTAAACTGATGTGTAATCATGGAGAAAAGAGAACAGCATACGTGCTCTTAACTCCAACCATAGGTAACGGTATGTGAGAGCTAAAGAACACATCAGGGTACAATCATCAATTAAATACAAACAAAAAAATACCACAAAGTCCTAGAGACAACAATTTTAGCTCACACAAACAAGAGAGAAAGGCACAAATGAACAAGTGGCAAACATAAAAAACATTTCCAAGCAAAAATGGTAATGGAACTAACTGGAAAAAAAAAAGAATTCAAAAGAATGATATTTAGGGACCTGAAGAGGATTGACAGAAAGATGGCAGAAAGCAAAGAAAACACAGAAATAACTTTTAAATTTAGGTATACACAACAAGAACAAACAGGTAAAATGTATGCAAATTTTGAAATAATACAAAACCTGCAATTAGAAATTAAGATTAATACTAATACTTCAGAAATGGACAACACCTCAAAAGGCAAAGGAGTAGATGCAAAGCAATGGAAGCCAGAATCAGTGAAACAATCAGAGAAAATAGTGAAAAAAAATCCATGAAAAAAAATTAGTTATTGGTGATCAGAATTCCAAAGCAGGAAGAGACAATAAAAAGCACAGAAAAAACTGTCAAAGAGTTGTTGGAAGAAAACTTCCCTAACATCATGAAAGATGGTAAGATAAGCATACAAGAAGCTGAAGAAACCTCAACTAGCACAGATCCCAAAAGAACTATCATAATCACCAAGACTATCGTAATCAAACTTTCCAAAACCAAAGGCAAGAAAGTAATCCTTAGAGCAGTCATGGGAAACACAAAAAGTTTGGTTACAAGAGTGAAACAATAAAATTAACCTCTGATTTCTCAACAGAAACCATGCTGACAAAAAAAGCAATGAGATGACATATACAAAACTCTAAGAAAAAAACACTGGCAACCAAGAATCATATATTCAGCAAACCTGTCCCTCAAATACAACAGCAAGATTAGGACATTTCCTGACAAACAGACACTAAAAGAATTTGTAATAACCAAGACCAACTTTACAAAAAAACAGTAAAGGAACGCCTTTGGACTGAGAGCCAACAACAGAAGACAACAATCTGACATTAACATACATGGCAAGACCTATAACTCAATCCAAACATACAAGTATTTAAAGTAAAACAAAGCTACAAGACCGAGAATAGGGAACCTGAGACATCAATTTATAATGAAGTGAACTACAAAGCAAATAGAGGAAATAGAGTAAATACAGAAATTCCACAGAGTAAGGTATCAAGTAGATTTCAAGATAAAACAGACACTATTAAACCAGGGAAATTTTAAGTAAATTACAGGGTAAACTCAAAAATGAATATACCTTCACATCAAAATGAGAGAAAAATCAGAAAGATTTAGTAGATGTAATTAACACAATAAATATTGAGAAAAACCACAAACAAAATTAATTCAGTGCAGAAAATTATGTGGTACAAAGAAATATGCAGAACAACAACAACAACAAACAACAACAAAAAAAAAAACAGCAAAGTGACAGCAATCAATTCATACTTATCAATAATTGTACTAAATGTGAACGAATTATATGCACCAGTCTAGAGACAGAGTGTAGCAGAATGGATAAGAAGACAGGATCCTTCAGTATGCTGTCTACAAGAGACACATCATACACATGAAGACTAGACTAAAAATCAAAGATGGAAAAAAATGTATCAAACTACTGGCAACCAAATCAACAAGAAGTGACAATTTTAATCCCTGATTAAATAAGACTACAAGGCAAAGATGAGCATGAGAGACAAATTAGAACACTGTATCATGATTAAGAGGCCAATTAAATAAGGACATAACCATAATAAAATCTGTGCCCAAAGGAACGAGCTGCAAAATATATAAATCAAACTCTAATAGAACTGAAGAAAGAAATAGGCAACACTATACTAATTGTTGCTGTTGTTAAGTGCTGTCGAGTGGGCTCCAACTCATAGCAACCCAGTAAAGGGTTTCAGGCAACATTGCAGCCCAGTGCATTAACCCACATCACCACACCAGGACAACAACAGCAGGAGACTTTAGTACACCACTTTTGATAAAGGACAGAACAACTAGTAAGACACTCAACAAAGACAAAGAAGAACTAAACAACACAATCAACTAACTTGACCTCATAGACAAATATAAACCACTCAACCCAACAACAGTACAGTATTCATTCTCTGTCAGTGCACATGGAACATTCTCCAGAACAGACCACGTTATAAGCCAAAAAGCAAACCTCAATAAATTAAAAATACCAAAATACTACAACATATCTTTTTTATTTAGATCACAATGCTATAAAAATTGGAAACAAACAGTAAGAAGATCAAGGGGAAAAAAATCAAATACATGGAAACTCAACAAGACCCTGCTTAAAAGCTACTAGCTAAAAGATCAAATAAACAACGAAATTTAAAAATCCCTTGAGTAAAATGAGAATGAAAATACAACTTACCAAAACCTTTGGGACATAGCAAAAGCAGTGCTTAAGATGGCAATTTGTAAAAACAAATGCACGATCCATAAAGACGAAACAACCAAAATTAAAACCTTAACCAAGCATCAACAACAATTTAAAAAGAGCATCAAAGTCAGCCTACTGTCACCAGAAAAAAAGAATTAATAAAGGTTAGAGCAGGAATAAAAAACAGAAAAACAACAGAATGAATCAACAAGACAAGAAGTTGGTTCTTTGAAGGGATTAATAAAATTGACAAATCATTCAAATCTAACAATTCATTCAAATTATAACAAATCATTCAAATCTAACAATTCAAATCTAATTTTGTCTTCTCTTTAGGAAAAAATAATAAATATACTATGAAGAATTGTACTCCCAAAAATGAAAAAACTCAGAAGAAATGGACAAATTGCTAGAAACTAACACAAGCTGAAGTACTAACCCTGAACAGGCCTACAATAATAATAATAATAATAATAATAATAATAATAATAATAATAATAAAATTGATGAAGTCATTAAAAAACTCCCAAACTAAAAAAAATAAAATAAAATCCAGGTCCAGATGGCTTTACGGATGAATTCTACCAAACGTTCACAGAAAAGCTGACACCAATTCTCTTCAAATTATTCCATAAACATAGAAAATGATGGAAAACTCCCAAATTCATTTTATGAAGCAAACATAACTCTCATACCAAAACCAAAGACAGCACTCTAAGCAAGAAAATGACAGACCAATATATATCATGTGCACAGATGCAAAACTTCTCAACAAAATGCCAGCAAACAAAATGTAAAGGCAGACATTTGTAACAAAAAGAGGGGAATGGTTGAACTTGCAGTCCAGGAGTGGAGGACACTGAGACCATCAAGGGAGAAAAGCAGAGTGCGGGACCCTATCCAGAGAAGCAGCGACATCAGAGATGGAGGTAGAGATGATGACATGGAAAGATGGAGTGGGTGGGGACTCTAGACTCATGGAGGGAGAGGGGCTGTGTGCTGATGGGCTTGCAGGGTATGCCCTTTGGTTGTTTGAATGATTATATATTTCTGAGGGCTTCGGTGTACATAAGAAAACAAAAACAAAAAAAACCCAGAGGGGAATAGAAGCAAATACTGTTGAATGGTGATGCATGAAGGGGATTATAATCATTGCATTGAAACAAAATACAACAGGATGAGTGTAAAGCTGATGTTCTCCCATGTAAACTATCACTCAATTCAAAATAAAAACTTTTTTTAAAATCCTAGCAAACACAATCCAACAATGTATCAGAAAAATAATGTATCATGACCAAGTGGGATCCATACCAGGTATGCAGGGATGGCTTAATATTAGAAAATTAGTATAATCCAACACATAAAACAGAGGAAAAAGATTCACATGATCATATCAATTGATGCAGAAAAGGCATCTGACAAAATTCAACACTCTTTCTTAATAAAAAAACACTCAACAAATGAGATTAGTCAATCACAAAAAGAGAAATACTGCATAGGACCACTACTGTAAAAGACTAAGAAAAAGAAATTATACTAAAGGGGAGTTGGGGGAAGTCTTTGTTGGTTGTTGGGAAGTTGGTGATGGGTGGGGGGAAG
>NW_006408525.1:5595668-5637991 GCF_000296735.1 Chrysochloris asiatica | reverse complement strand
GCAGTGAGATGATGTATGATGGAATGAATGTAAGACTGAGGTTCGCTCATGTAAACCATCATATAATTCACAACAAAACATTAAAAAAAACACTCAACAAAATAGGAATAGAAAGGAAGTTCTTCAATATATACAAAGACAACAGCCAACATCACTCTGAATGATGAAAAACTGAAGTCATTTCCCTTGTGAATAAGGATGTCCTTTATCACCACTTCTATTCAACATTGTGCTCAAAGTCTTAGAGCTATTAAGGCAAGACAGGGAAATTAAAAGGCATTCAAATTGGCAAAGAAGTAGGAACACTATTTGCAGACAATATGATCCTACACTTAGAAAATCCCAAAGACTCCACAAAAAAAATTGTTGCAACTCACTGATAGATTCAGTAAAAGATCAACATACAAAAATCTGTTGGATTACTTTACACTAATAAACAGAGATCTGAAAAGGAAATCAGGAAAACAATACCATTTACAATGTTGTTGTTAGGTGCCATCGAGTCAGTATCGACTCATAGCAACCTTATGCACAGCAGAACGAAACACTGCCCGATCCTGGGCCAACCTCACTATTGTTGCCAAGCTTCAGTCCATCAATGCTGCTACTTGGCTAATCCATCTTGTAATAGCCAAACTAAAGACGAAATACTTGGGAATAAATTAAACCAGAGAAACAAAAGACCTATACAAACAAAATTATAAAATACTACTACATGAAACCAAAAAAGATCTGCAGAAATGAAGGAACATATCCTTCTAGTATATAGAAGACTTAACATGTAGAAAACCTCAACACTAACCACAACAGTCTATAGAGATAATGCTATCTCAACCCAGAAGCCAGCATCATTCTTGAAAGAGATGCTAAAACGAATCACTAACTTTATATGGCAAGCAAAGAAACCCCAGATAAACAAAGCATTATTAAAAAAGAAGAACAAAAATAGGAGACCTCTCACTTCCTTATATCAAAACCTGCACAATCACAGCAATCAAAACAGCCTGGTACTGATATAACAAAAGATATATAGACCAACAGTACAGAATTGAGAAGCCAGGAGTAAAGCCACCCACCTACGGTAACTTAATCTTTAACAATGTGCCAAAATGTATTAATTGGGAAAGAGATAAACACTGTCAACAAATGGTGCTGGTGCTGGAAAAACTGGAAATTCATTGAAGAAAAATGAGACAAGACCCATATTTCACACCACATATAAAAATGAACTTAATGTAGATTAAATAACCTCAATGTAAAACCTACAACGATACAGATCATCAACGAAAAAATTGGGACAAACTTAGGAGCTCTAATACATAGCATAAATACACTACCAAACATAACCGAAAACACACAAAGAAAAGTCAAAACAGGTAACTGGGATCTCCAATTATTAGACACTATGTGCATCAAAGCATTTCACCAAAAGAGCAAAAAGAGAACCCACAGACTAGGAAAAAATGTTTGGCCACGACATATCAGACAAAGGAATAAATCTCTGGAGTACACTTCAATGCCTTAAGATAATAAATAATTCAATCAAAAAATGGGCAGAAGACAAAAACAGACCACCAAAGAAAATAGTCAGGCAGCCAACAAACACATGAAGAAATGTTCACAATTCTTAACCATTGTTGTTGTTGTTAAATGCCATTAAATCGGTTCTGACCCATCATGACCCTGTGTAAGGTTTCTGAGGAGCAGCTAGTGAGCTTGAACCGCCGACCTTGGAGTTCAAATGGCTTTGCAGTCTAGCGTATTAACCCACAGCGCCACACCAGGACTCCTAAATGCCTTTGGTGGTGGTGGTGGTGATGTGCTGTGGAGTCAGAGATTCAGATCAAAACAAGGAGGTATCATCTTATTCCAGCCTTAATAGCAAAGTTCCAAAAAACAGAAAACAAAAAATGCTGATGAGGGTATGGAGAGACTGGGACCCTCCTACACTGTTGGTGGGACTATAAAAAATGGTGCAAACATTGTGGAAAAGAGTATGGCACTTTCCTCAAAAGTTGGAAATAGAAATACTATATGACTCAGCAGTTCCTCAACTTGGTATATGTCCTCTCAAAATAAGAGGTGTGACGAAACTTAATATATGCACACCCATGTTCATTGCAGCACTATCCATAATAGCAAAAGATGGAGAAAACCTAAATGCCCATAACAGAAGTATGGTTAAACAAATTTTGGGACATACAAACAGTGGAATATTATGTAACACTAAATAATAATGAAAAATCTGCAAAACATCTTACAACATGGATGAACCCTGAGGACATTATGCTGAGTGAAATTAGTCAATCACAAAAGGGCAAATATTACATAAGACTGTGAAAAGGTAAGAAAAAATGTTCTTGCTCAATGAAACAATCTATGGTGGTTACTGGGCAGATGTGGGTTAAGGGAAAGGGGAAAAAAGTGACAAACGATAAAAATAAAGTGAATAATGATTAACAACAATAAACACAAATACCAGTAGGGGAAAAAATTACACCCTCAGATACAGCCTTATACAGCGAAGCTATGAGAACTGACTTGATAGCATACAACTACTACCACCAATGCCAAACCCAGACTCCTGGTATGACACTGTAGGATAAGCTCTGGACTGCTAACGACAACGCTGGTGGTTCAAACTTACCAGTCGCTCCTCAGAATCCCTATACAAGGTCATTATGAGTTGAAACCATCTTGACAGCACTTATCAATAATACCAAAGACAAAGCAGTTTAAGCTTTTTAGCAACTTCTGCACTCTGCACTCAGGATGCATTGAAAATTACTGGTCATTGGAATAGGAAAGTTGGAAACAAAGAAGGAAGAGTATTAGTTGAATTCAAAAAATTACATCGATTACATCAGTGAAAAGTGATGATGAAGACATTAAATACCTTAAGTCAAACAAGTTAAGGGACTGAGTGTGGAAGAGAACATCAATTGCTCATATGCAAGTTCAAGTTAAAACTGAAGAAAATTAAAACAAGTCCAAAAGAGTCAAAGTACAACCTTGAGTACATTCCACCAAAATTTAGAGACCACCTCAAGAACTGTTGTTGTTAAGTGCCATTGAGTCTGTTCTGCATCATAGACCCTGTATAGGGTTTTCAAGGAGCAGCCGGTAAGTTTGAATCACCAACTTTGTGATTCAAACTGACCTTTTGGTCCACTGCTTTATCCCACAGTGCCACACCAGTTATCTCAAGAATAGATTTGACTTACTGAACACTAATGGTTCAGTGACACTATAGGAGAAGCACTAGACTGCAAGGTCGGCGGTTCAAACTTACCAGCCACTTCTTGGAAATCCTATAAAGGGTTGCTATGAGTCAGAACAGACACGATGGCACTTAACAACAACAAAGATCACAAACAAAATGCGCTATGGAATGATAGATAGCAAGAACATACACAAAGAAAACAAAAGATAATTTAAAAGACAGGAAAAAGAAAAACCAAAGCAAACGTCAGAAGAGAGTGAAAATTGCTGCTGAACATACAGTAGCTAAAGCATATAGCAGAATTGATCACTTTAAAAAGCTGCACATAAGATTTCAAAGGGTGGTCTGAGAAGACAAAGTAAAGTATTATATTGAAATATGCAAAGTCCTGAAGTCAGAAAATCAAAAGAGAAGAACACGCATGGCATTTCTCAAGCTGAAATACATGATAAAAAACTTCAAGTCTCAAGTTGCAATACTGAAGGTTTCTTGAACAAAATACTGAACACAGGAAGTGACAAATGAAGATGGAAGAAATACATTGAATCGCTGTATCTAAAAGAACTGATTAATGTTGAACCATTTCATGAGGTTGATCAAGAACTGATGATACTGAAGGAAGAAATTCAAGCTACACTGAGAGTACTGATAATAAAGAAGGTTCCAGAAATTGATGGAATACCAACTGAGATGTTTCAATAAATGGATGCAATGCTGGAAGCACTCACTAGTCTATGCCAAAAATTTGGAAGCTAGCAACCTGGTCAACTGACTGGAAGAAATCTATTATGAGCAGGCTTCAAAAACTTCATGGAAAATGGAGCTTAAAAAAAATGAAATTTCTCCATGAATGTTTTGAAGCCCCCTCATATTTGTGGCCATTCCAAAGAAAGGTGACCCAACAGAATGTGAAAATTATTGGACAATATCATTAATATTAATGTTATTAAAGTTCTGCTAAAGACAATTTCAAAATGGTTGCATCAGTACATCAACAGGTAAATGCAAGGAGTTCAAGCTGGATCCAGAAAGGACCTACCTGTTCCATATGTTCAAATACTGCTGGCGTAGCAATAGCAGCAGGTGCCTCTTCAATAATTTTTTGATGCCTGCGTTGTACAGAACAGTCACGACCAAACAAAGAGATAGCATTGCCATACTGATCTGCTAGAATCTGCACCTCCAGATGACGAGATTGTTTGGCCAATCTCATCACAAATATAGGAGATCCAGGGACTTCAGCTTGAACCTGTATCAGAAGGAAAAGAAAACAAATTCTTAATTGGTAATCTTTTTTGTTATTCTGAAGAACTGTTTCAATTTTGGCAGGTAGATGCCTGGAAATTCCAGGAACCATGATATTCAGTTGTCATTGTTGTTGGTATGTATTGTTGAATTGGTTCAGTCTCAGAATGACTCTGCATAGGGATTCTTTAAATCTTCATAGGCGCAAAAAGCCTCATCTTTCTCCCATGGAGTGGTCCAGAACCTAATAAAATAAGGCCGATGCCCTTTTATATTTAAGGTAATGCATTCGTAGTTATGTAACAAACACAGCTACTCCTTATTTATTCACTATCTCATTATTCAACATTTCACATTTAGAACAAGAGCAAAAAATCTACCAGTCAACTATTTTACACATTAATGAAGTGGCCGACATGGCAGCAAAAGCTATGGAGCACCCCCTTCCTTTGAGGAAGGTCTCTGGGAGGCCTCTTGGAAGCTGGGCCGCACTGCTCCAAGTCCCCTCACACTCTCTGCTAGTGGGGCACTGAATCCAGATGCCCTGACAGGCTGACCTCCTCTGATGCTACAGTCTCTCAAAGATACAGAGAAGCCAGAGTCAAAGAGCTCAAAACTGACACAGGGTAGAAAAGAAGAAGGGAAAGAAAGATGCATCAGAGAGTGCTTGGAATACATGTGTGCAAGTTTCATAAGACCCCAACGTGAGCTGAAATGGGCCTGAAGCTTCCGCCTCAGTGGGGCTGGATATGTGGCCAGGTTGCCTGTGCTCTTGCAGGAAATCCCAAGCCATAGTGACTCGCAAGGCCCAGAGGGCAGAACAGGCTCCAGAATCATGAACACAAGGCTTGCACAGCTGCAAGTGGAACATTAGAGGTGGCTCCATGAGGGAAGCTCTGACTCAACACAGGAGGAAGGTGAAGTGGTTAAGCCATGAGCCCTCCAGTCTCACAACCTAGCTAAATTCAGCTTTGTCTCCTCTTAGCCTCATTTTCCAAAGAGAGTTAATCCATTATTTGGCTTGTCATAGTTTCAACACATCAACAAATCCAGCTGTTATTTCTACGATTTTCTCATTTAAAAAACTGGACAAATAGATGGTCTGATAACATGGGTAGAAATCTTTTATTTTTGTATAACCTGGACTTTGGAATCTAAATATGTTGTGAGGAGTAGGTGTATTAATTACAGACAATAAAAATGCATGAACAACCAGTGTATTACAAGTGTAAACAAAATATCTGAAAACACACATGCACACTCACACAAATCCCACAACAGGATGTAAGTACTACCATTGATACAGTACCAACCAAAGTTTATCTCTGAACAGACCAGATGCTTTTTCCTATTTTACATTACACATCATATACCATATTATTGTAGATCTTTATCTTTTCAAAGGATTTTCATCTTCAGTTTTGAAGGATATTGTGAGTATAGAATTACACATCATATACCATATTATTGTAGATCTTTATCTTTTCAAAGGATTTTCATCTTCAGTTTTGAAGGATATTGTCAGTGAGTATAGAATTATATACTAACCATTATTTTCTTTAGTACTTGAAAGATAATCTCAGTATCTTCTGGTTTCCACTGTTTCTACTGAGATGTCAGATGTCCATCTTACTGTATTGAAAGGAATCCTTTTCTCCAGCTATGTTTAAGATTGTTTTTTGTTTTGTTTTGTTTTTCTGAGCATGGGGCTTATGGTGAGAGGTGATTTTACTCTGATAAGCTTAGGTGTGGTTCTATTTGATTTGTCCTGTTGGGGCTCAATGGTTTCTGAAACTGTGATTGGTGTTTTTTTGTCAGTTCATGAAAATTCTTTATATTTATCTATATATTATTTCTGGTCCTTTACTTCTCCAAATATTGCTTCTTCTCCATTTTCCTCTTCTGAGATTCCAAGTCTTTTATGTTCTGTAACTTTTGTGCTCTGTTTTGCTGTGTAACAAAGCCACCTTGAAACTCAGTGACTTGCTTAGGATTTAGGATATCAACCATTTTATTTGCTCATGACATTGTATTCATAATTCTTCTTGACTTGCCTGGGATCACTTATATGTATGCAATCATCTGGTGGCTCAACTAGGGATGGATGGCCTAAGATGGTCTCACTTAGATGTCTGGTGATTTGTGCCGACTGTTGGCTAGAAGATCTAGGAAGTCTCAACTGGCACAGCTCATCTCTGTTACATGTGGCCTCTCATCCTCCAGGACAGATTAGATTTCTTCAGTGGTGTTCCAAGATGGTGAGGGTGTCACCTTGTGCAGTCTAATGGTTTAAGTAAGCCACAAAGCCACATAATAGTCAAGCTGTGGGAAAGAGACTCCACATCTCTGCATAAGGAATAGCAAAATCACATCGCAAAGGGGTGAACATACAGGGATGGAGAACTTATTGTGGTCATCTGTAAACAATCTACTATGTATGTTCTACGCTCTGGCCACAATAATTCACACACCTCCCACATGCAAAATAGACTCACCCCCTCCCAAGAACTCCAAAATCTTATCCAAGCAGTCCAGAAGTAAAAGCAGTTCTTTAGGTGCAGCTCCACAGGTGAAGTTTCTCTTGGTCCAAAGACCTGGGAACTAAAAACACAAGTTCTCTGCCCCTACACTCCCAATATACTCCAGTGGTTAGGGAAGTCACTGGTCCACAGCAATTCTGAAATCCAGACAGCACATGGTTTTAGGGACAAGGAGGTTTTTTTAAAAATTATTTTACTAGGGACAAGGAGTTATTATTATTATTATACTAGGTAACCTGATCAAAGCTCTACAAATACTCATATCTCTGATTTTGAGGTAACTAAGTCTGCATTTAAAAATCTGTCTTATTAGAAATGACCATGTATGTATTCAGTCTACTTCTTGCCTATACAAAGTTGAAGATCCAGAAGCTACTTTTTTATTTTGACAACTGTTAGTCTCTCTCTCTTTTTAGTCCAAACTCATGGTGCAGTCATCAATACGAGTCTCTTAAAAAATTTGCTGGTTTCCTATGAATCATATTGAGGTTCAGTCCCTGCCCCAAAAGGCATATCTGTAATTCTTTTCCAGGCAAACCTCTCTCTACTTGGGTATGTCAGTCTGCAGTGAGATTATTAGAAGTCTCTTTGTCTAGCTGAGAGGGTCTACCATTACTGCCTTAAATGTATCTGAGATTTTCAAAGCTCTTACAGACACATTTGATTTGGCTTTTACGCTGAAGTCATTTACTTTAGAATCTTTGCCAGCTGGAGAGATCATGAATAAATGACAGTGCATTTTCAAACCCCTCAAGACCTGGGTGCTTTATATTTCCTCTAAATTCTGTTTGCAAACTAAACATTTCCTTCTTTAGTTCTACCTTAAATCCATTTCTACCTTAAATTACACACACACACACACACACACACTCTAGAGGATGAGTCAAAACTTATCCACACTCCAGTTCTATTAAAATACCAGCCCATGTCCACGGCTGATGACATTATGTGTGCATGTGAAATGATTTTGTGGAATAGATGAGTGACAGTGGATTGGATTATGTGGCAAATCATTTACAAATCAGCTATGGCTCTGCCTATGAAATAATCCACAACCTATTTGAGTTGCAAAAAGTTTGTGTGAGATAGGTACCAAAACAATTCACAGAAGAGCATAAACAGAAGCGTTTGGACATCTGCAAATAAAATTTGAACAGATGCTCAAAGGAAGATAAAAGTTTCTTTAAAAAAAAAAAAAATCATTACTGGTACAAGACATGGATTCAGCACTGCAAGCCTGAGAGTAAATGACAGAGTATAGAATGGAAACATCCTCAATCGACCAGATAAAGCTCATAAGTCAACCATAAGCTGGAAAATTGACGCTTACAGTTTTCTGGGATTCTCAAAAGCCAGTAATGGAACACTATCAGGAAAAAAGCTCATGAGCCGTGCTCATTTACAGTGAGATGCTCACTGAAGAGCTGCAGCCTAGTCCCCAAATTAAACACACACAACTGCTATCATCCAAGAACTTTGTAAATTTGCATGACAATGCACGTCAGCACACCTCTGCCCATACTGTTCACACTGCAACTACTTTATTTTGAAGCGCTAAAGCATCCTCCCTGTAGTCCTGATCTTGTTCCACTGGACTTCCATCTGTTTGGTCTCCTGAAAGCAGACCTTCAAGGACAAAGATTCACCTCTGATGAAGAAGTGAAGATAACAATGCGTTCATGGATCAGCCTATTTTAAAATAAAGAAACATGAAAGCTTGTTGATAGATAGACAAAGTGTATTCAAAAGGAGATCATGTCGAAAAATGATGTATTTGCCTTTTCTAAAAGTTGATTAAAATAAATTCTATAGCCAGAGTGCAGAAAATTTATAACTCACCCTTGTAATTAGGAGCATTTAACAGACACGTTCAATACTTTTTCTAAAGATCATCTTAACCAGATCCACATTAATTACTTTCTATTTTCCAAGTTACCTCCTGTAATATTTTTCACTAGTTGTTAAATTACAGACAGAGATGGTTGTTATTTTTAAGTGCTGTTGAGTATGTTCGGACTCATAGCAACCCTGTATAGGGTTTCTGAGGAGTGGCTAGTGGGTCTGAACCAGTGACCTTTGACTAGCAGCAGTTTAGTGTTTATCCTACAGTGCCACACCAGAAGGTAGGTAGTTGTATTTCCCCAACCTTCAATAACAATTTCATCACTACCTTTCCAGTCACCACTAACATACTGTTGATTATTCCTCAAGCCTCTACTAACATCTTCCTCACCATTTTCCCCAGCATCCACCTACCAGTCAATCTCAAAACAAATGTCACTTTATTCTGCCTTTTTGTTACGACAGTATCCTGCTTCTAGATATTAATTTCTGTAACAGTTATCAACTGATGCCTAAAAGACAACCAAAACTTAGTGGCTTAAGATATCAACCATCTAATGTGCCAATAATTATGTGAATCAGCAAAATCTGAGTTGGACTCAAATGGAGCATTCTTCTGTTAATCTGGCTTGGAGTCACCAATGAAGATGCAGTCATCTGGCAGCTTGACTGGGACTAAATGGTCTTAATATGGCAGCACATGTTTCATAGTTGATACTGGCTGTCATCTAGCAAGTCTAGGAAGCCTCAACTGAAATACATTATCTCCGTTTCACCTGGCCTCTCTTTCACCAATAGGCTAGACTAAATTCTTCATATAAGCAGCCTTAGGGTTCACTCTAAGAATGCTGGAGCTGAAGATACAAGATCACTTGCAGTCTAGACTTCAGAACTTTCACACCACCATTTTATTGTCAAAAGTCCCAAGGTCAGCTGAAATTCAAGGGAATGGAAAGGAGACTTTACTTCTTGATGGGAAAAGCAAAAATGTCATATTGCTAAGAAGTGTGTACATAGAGATATGAGAAGTTAATAAGGTTACCTTTATAAATAATCTAGTATGTGCTTTTCTCTGTATTACTCATCTTTTTCTGGTCTTTATGCTTCAATCTGGATTCTGTTCTGACCTATCTTCCAGCCACTAATTCTCTCTTCAACAACATTTAATATGGTATTACCCATTTCTATTGACTTAGCTCCAACGTTGCATTTTTTTCAATACTAAAATTTCTATTTGGTTGTTGTTTATGGTTTCCAGTTCTCTGCCAAAATCCTCAAAATTCTGTCTTTTATTTCCTGAACTTTCAAGTTCCTGTATAATAGTTGTATTATCTAGAACTTCTGTAGGGCTGTTTCTACTGTATTTTGTTTATACTGGTTTTCAGTCATATAATTTAGATTCTTAATCAGATACTTGATGCTGTATGTGAAAAATTAAATAATTTGAGGTTCTGGATATAATCTTTCTCTGCAGAGGATGTGCATTTGAATCCTACAGGTGGTTAGGCTAGGGTCACTTGAAATCCTAGGACACCTGAATATTTTGAAGTTGAACTTTAGTCTCTGTGAGAGAAAGTTTATTTTCAGTTATTCTGGAAGTATAGCCTTTCAGGATATCAACCTATAGTGTGGTTGGTTTCCCAGGATTCCCCATCTTTAGCAAGTACTGATGTCTAACTTTTATTCCCCTGTTTCAATAGTCTATGACTCTGTTAAAAGCTATATAGTTTTTCAGTTGTCTGAAACTGAATTTGGTCCAGCTTTTCTAGATGTCCTCAATAGAAGGACTGGTTTTAGTAATCTTAGTTGACCATTACTGGAATTTAAAGGACTTTCACATAAAATTTTGTTTTAAGTATTCTAGACTCTTTAGTTATTTGATTCCATAGTGATAAGCACTTTTCAATAAAATCTGTTTTTTTCTTTTGCTTCTAAGACAAAAGACCTATTCTCTAGAGCACATGAGACATCAATCTATTTCATACAAAATTAGGATTATTACAGACATAAATGCAGAGAAAAAGACTGATGTAATATTTAGCTCCTGACCTTCAAAGCAGAATGCAGCAAGATAATACCTTTGTCACTTCAAAAAGTCTATTATAAAATGGAAGACGCGGTTATAATAAAATTTGTTCCTTTAGCCTACAATGAAGCAAGAATTTTGCTACTAAATGGGTGGCGGGGGGAGGGGGGGCAGAGAGAGAAGAGAGGCAAGTAAAGACAATGAATAATAAGAAAAAGTGGACAGATGGGAGAGTGAAAAGATCAGACCTATGTCCAAATTTTCCTATTTCTGGATGTTGACAGCAGAGAAAGAAATGAATAAAGTATGTAAGCATAACACTGAAGACTGGAAAATTTTACTGCTTCAATTTTGCCTCTCTTTTAAAAGTCTGAAAAGAGATCATTTTCATGTTTACCAACATAATCAGTAGGATGGCCACATGAACTTTGTTGCAAAGCACAGGGTCAGACAGAGAAAGTCAGCCTTGGTTCAGCTTTACTGAGTCACTTTTAATTCTCCTATTATGTGGATTTGCCATAGAGCTTCTGTGCCAATATGCAGTGGCCTAGCAGCACAATCATGGGTGTTATACCAGCAGGGTAGATAAGACACGTAACAGAAACTCAGAGATCGTAACCAACAGGAGCTAAAGTTAAGTCAATCAGAGAGCCAGCCTGGCCAAAACCAAAACCAATCAAATTTGGAGCTGACCATATTTCACACTTTATCTATAATGGCAATAGAAGAGGAGGATAAAAATGAACAAAACATCAATTCTCCCTTGTCAGTATAAGATCCTATAAGTCACAGATACCATATAGGAAATAGTTATGTGGGTAACTATAGCTAATTTTATAATCACCTAATTATAAAAAGTAAACTAAACTGGACATCTAATTAAGTATTGCACTTGCTAAAAAGATCTAAATCATTATAAACAAAGTAAAAAATCACAAATTCTCTGGACATTTAAATTATAGTGAGTTAAGTCATGTATCTTTGATATACATGCTAATTCAAATGAACACAAGCAACTTAAACCCAACCTGTCTGAAGAGGTTAGGGAAGTCATCTGCACTGTTGACCTTTCTGATTCCTTTCCCTCCTCCTCCTTCAGAGGCCTTGATCATTACTGGGTAGCCAACTTCTTCCGCTGCCTTCAAGAGGAAAATTGAAAAGAGCAGTATTAGAAGACATGGAGAAAATGAGTATTTCCCCCTTTAATAAGACAGTTACTCAGTAAGTCTATACAGAGTGAAAAAGAAAGATTTTCAAGACATACTATTAGTCCAAAAAGATTAGCAAAACAGTATCTGTAGAATTAGGTCAAGCAAAAAGAAATCAACATTTTTACAGGTAAAAACGGTTGAATATTGGTAATTTCATATGGTTCAATCTAATATAATCCTATAGAGGCTAAAAAAAAAAACAACCTAAATACACCTAAGTATGATTATGTATACATTTATACACATCCGTATATAAAATTGCATTTGAAAAAAAGGATAAAAGTATATAGCCATCGGTACTTATCCACAAAAGAAAGATAGGTAGACAGTAACTTGTTATAGTATATAGTTCTGTATTGTTATAATTTCCTTCCTAAAGCAAGGAGGTATTCATGTATTACTCATATTTTCTATTTAAAAAAAAAAGACGTAAGATATTCACTTAAAATAAGCTGAGGATCTCCATATAACCTCCTACTACATATGTTGTTGTTATGTGCCGTGGAGTCGGTTCCGACTCATAGCGACCCTGTATGGGGTTTCTGAGGATGTAAATCTTTACGGGAGCAGAAAGCCTCATCATTCTCCTGCGGAGCAGCTGGTAGTTTTCGAACAGTTAGCAGCCCGTGGAACAGCTTGCAGCCTGATTCGTAACCACTACGCTACCAGAGCATCTTCCTACTACATAGAAGACTGAACAAATCATAATTCTTAAGTATCCAGATATTTTTCACTCCACTGTCTGTATCAGAGATAAAAATGACAAGATATCAAAAATTTAATAAAGATGGTCAAAAAAACTAATTTCAGGAATACATCTCATCCCTTTTCACATTTACATTACAGTGAAATGTAAAAGACCCTAAAAGTTTCTAAATAATTAATTATGTAAACATCAAGGAGTCCTGGTGTGGTACTGTAGGATAAGCTGGATCGCAAGTCAGTTTGAATTGCAAGGTTGATGGTTCAAACTCACCAATTAATCCTTGGACACCTAAACAGGTTGCTATGAGTCGAAACTGATTCAATGGTACTTAACAACATAACTATCAAGTAGGAAAGTGTCTAAATCAAGATAGATACATGTATTATGCAACCATCTAAAAGAATAAAATCGTTTTCATAAGTAATGATATGGAAACTGTCCAAATTATACTATTAAGACAAAAAAATAAGCTGGGAAATAGTTAACCAAAATTTTTAAATAAACAAGTCATTCCTTTATAAAACACATTCCATCTAGTCTTTTAAGGATTTGCACTATCATAATAATATCTAAAAATTCTGTTACTAGAGAAAATTATTTCAAATTTTTAACTATATCAATATTTCTATCTCTTCTAAACATTAATTCAGTTTTCCCTTAACTCATTTAACAGTTATTGTTAAGTGCCACAGAATCCATTCCAACTCTTCACAATCCTGTATACAATTTCCGAGGCTGAACATTCTTTTCAGAAAATCTCTTCTTTCTCCCGCAGAGCTGCTGGTGGGATCAAACTACCGACTTCGTGGTTAACCAGTGTTTATTATATGGAGACATTATGCTCCATAAACAGAGTTGTTGTTGTTGTTATGTGCCGTGGAGTCGGTTCCGACTCATAGCGACCCTACACAGGGTTTCCGAGGCTGTAAATCTTTACGGGAGCAGAACGCCTCATCTTTCTCCCACAGAGCCGCTGGTAGTTTCGAACTGCTGACCTTGCAGCTCACAGCCCGATTTGTAAGCAGAATGAATTTAATCACTGGGTGACAGGTGATCAAAGAAACAAAGAGTCACAAATGTAAAAAAAACTCACAGGCAGTAGGAAAATACCTGAATGCTCTAGTCAAAAGTCAGCATTAAAAATACTTGAGAAAAATCTTAATGATCAGGGGAAATACTCATATACAACATTAACTGGGAAAAATCAAGGATTATCAAGAAATATATATATATATATATATATATGGCAAGTTCCCAATTATATTTTGATCATAATGACTATAATTATAGGAATCACTTATAAAAAAAATCATTGTTGTTAATGAAATGAAATACAACAGGATGAATGTAAAGCTGGTGTTCTTCCACATATACTATCACATAATTCACAAAAAAACTTAAAAAAAACAACAACATTGCATTATAGAAATCTATATAAGATAAAAAAAGACAATTAGAAACTATGCCCATATGTTAATGGTCATTATTTCTGGATGGTAGGTCTGTGGATAGTTTTATCATCTCTTTTCTAGCTTTCCAAATTTTCTATCAGAAATTTTTGCTTTAAATTTTATAACGAGGAAAAAAACCTAGTAATTTCCGCTCATAAGTAAAACAACTACTTCCCTGCAAGGGGGTTTCTACTCTTCTACAAATGATACCAAATACAATATAGCATTTGCAATCCAATTATAAATAATAGCCATGTCTATAATCTCTTTGATAAGAACACTTAACAGGTACACACAGTGAAGCATAACAGTGTGCGTTTCTAAAATAGCCTCTTCCATTATTTACCTAGATGATGATGTCCAACTATTTGAACAGTGAAAAAGGAACAAACTTCAAATACAATAAAGGAGACAAAGGTAATGCTGAGGAAAGACTCTCC
This sequence comes from Chrysochloris asiatica, assembly GCF_000296735.1. Taxonomy (NCBI): domain Eukaryota; kingdom Metazoa; phylum Chordata; class Mammalia; order Afrosoricida; family Chrysochloridae; genus Chrysochloris; species Chrysochloris asiatica. Next base: position 5,623,307 of record NW_006408525.1, on the reverse strand, counting down.
TTTTGCCTGGGATCAGGTTTCCACATGGATGGGCAATAATTAAAGTCAGAGGTTCAAATCCACCAGCTGATCCTCAAAAGCCCTATAAAAATTGCTATGATTCAACAGCACCCAACAACAATTTATAATAAAGCTGAAATGATCTCTATCTGCCTGACTCCCTGATTCTTAAGTCAAGCAAAGAAAAGGTTAAATTTTGACTCCTTCACATTCTAATAGGTAATAGAGGGAAAAACAATAATACCATCCTTAAAATTCTGATTTAATAACATGAGAGATAATGTTTTGTCCAGATGATCAGCTTCCTTCAAAGTAAATTTTAAAAATATACCTCCTGGTCCGAAGCCATCATGACTCTATCACGATCCCTAGATCCACATCCTTACATTTATCACTGCACTTGGTCAGCAGCTGAAACACCGCATCACTTAGTAACCTACCTTCAGCCCATCATCTACATCCTTCACATAACCTTTTTCATACAGTTCCTGGGGAACATTTAAGATACGTTTTGAAAAATCATTTTCCTGCCAGTCCACACGAAGACCTGCAATGAATAATAGTGATTCAGTGTAGATATGAAAGATTCTGCTCTTGTCAATTTTCAGCTATACTTCCTTTAAAGTGTTCTTATATTTACCCAAAATTGAACAGAGATGGGAGAAAAAGGGATGCTATCAAGAAAATAAGAACAACAGACAAAAAAAAAAAAAGGCCGTATCAGTCCTTTGAGTTGACAATATTGAACCATAGCAGAACCTGGGCTACTTTAGGTTCTCACTCTAGAAAAGGCCAGGCACTAACAGAGAATGACGAATAGCAAAAATGCACGAATACACAGAGCTCCCCACCTCCACCACATCAAAATAAAAAAAGGAAACTACAGACTTTTCAGCAGGCAAAATATCTTCAATTTGTGTGTTTAAGCCTGTTCCTGGGCCAAAGGTCTGGGAAATAATTCAATCTTTATGAGGCCATGGAAATGGAAATGGCAGTTTTATTGGTCTCAGCAGAGTCATGATTCCAAGCTTCTGTACTCAGCCACAAGGGGAACACTATACTTCTCCATTCAAACGAGAACAAATTCAACCTTTCTATTCTAAACTATTTGACCCCACAGGTCTGGAGAGGATATTGCAATCCCTTTGAGAGCCGGAGTAACAGGAGTTCAAATGCGTTCAGCCTCATTCTTATTTGAAAGAAGTTTTCACATGTGTCTAGTCCTCATACTTCAATATTTTTTAAAAATGGGCGCTGGAGGAGTTCATATTGTTATCAGCCATAATAATTTACACGGCACATTTTAAGAAATCTGTCAAGAAAAAAATCATTTTTCTGTAAAATTGATCTCTGTGTATTCCTGGAAGAATAGCTAACTATTGATGCGGTTTTCTGCATCACAAGTAACTAGGAGTTGAATGGCATTAAACAGGGCAAGCAAATCATCAACAGATGTGGTTGAAAAGAAAACACTGGCAGGCAAACATTTGGGTATATGGGTTTAGTGAACCAGGCCTCCCTCAGGAAGGCTCTAAACCCTGATTCTACCTAAGAAGTATACTGCTAAGGAAAATGCTAGTGTACTCACAAGAGAATGAACCATACATGTTTTCCCAGTTTCTATAAATTAAGTCTGAGCATCTCTACAGTTCACAGTTTGGCAACTATGCACTTAGTATTTAATTTATATTACGAAGACATGATGGAGTTCTGGTGTAGCACTGTGGGCTAATGGGCTGGATTGCAAAGTTGGTTGAATCACAAGATCGATGGTTCAAGCTCACCAGTTGCTCCTTGGAAATCCTATTCAGGGTCACTATCAGTTGGAAATGACTCAACAGCACTTAACAACAACAACAAAGACACAATGGAGTCCTGGTGTGGCACTTTAGGATAAGCACTGAACTACTAACCACAAGGTCGGCAATTCAGACCCACCAGCAACTCCTTGAAAACCCTATCTAGGGTTACTATGAGACAGAACCAACTTGATGGTACTAACAAGAAGATGACATGATAAAATCAAAGGTATACATACAGTAAGCCAGGTGATAAATATAGGGTACCATTAATCAGCTTGGATTCTCTTTCTTGGCCAAGTCTCCCAATATATTTTATACAACCTTAAGCCCCAAGCTACGTTCCAAATACTCTACTGTTATCTGCTGCACTTTAGGACATAAAGAAAGAAATCATATCTTACCACTGCCACTCCAGGGAAGAGTTGGGATACCTGCAGTTTGAGCCACTATGGAAGACGCAATCTTATCCCCCAAAGCCCACATAGCCTGGCTCGGAGGACCTGAAAGCAAACATGGAAAGAACCCTTACTATAATATTTTGGCTTCATTCCTGTCACATATATGAGTATTTTGCCTTGTATTATAATTACTTTTGTATTTATCTTATGCCCCTCTCCCCCATCACATACCACAGAAATCATAAACCTGATTATGAGACTATTTTTTATACCCTTTATAGTTGCTAATGTATAAGCTGTTTGTGCACAGTGAGAGTTCAAAAAAAATCTACATTTGAGGGAGCTTCATAAAGTTAATGCAAAAATTCATTATCTTTTGATATACATGTATTGGAGTCTGCATAGGTTCCAGCAGGTAATTCTGATCAATTAGTACTTCTCAGTTAGCAAAGATGGCAGAGCAGGTTGCCAAGTACGTGCTGTTTGAATGTCTAAGTAACATCTGTTGATCGCCCATTGCAAAAGCAGTTTTCAGCTGCTGAACTTCAAAATCAACCACTCCCCTCGTTTTATTACAAAATGGCTACCTTTATATTTCTGACCCTCACAGTCAGTCCTGATAGCATTTACTCACTATTGAACCACAAGAATCTTATCCCCATCTCCTTTCATCAGCCCTGTCCCAACAAATTAGAAACCACTCAGTGAAGATTCTATCTTCCCCCACACTAGGTTTAGGTTCCCTCTTGAAAACTTGTAAGCCAGTCACTTCTTGCCTTTGCAGCACCCCCATTTTGGGTAGCCAATGTCTAAGTTCCCCATCCCTGTCAATCCTGTGTACCAAGTGGGTGGGAATGATCCTCACTGTTAAGATTTGTTCCCTCTTTTGAGCTACTATATCCATAAGTATAAGTCGAGTTCATAAAATTGTAGCAGATTACTCTTTTTTTCCTCTTCTTTCTTCTTCTTGTTGAGTTCTGGTCATCCAGCTATTGAAGCCAGGTCAAGCAGGTACTATGCAAGTACGGGTGTTCTTGTGCATCTTTCCTCACTTCATATAAGCATCCATAAACTTTTTGAAACTCCTTTTTAAATCCTTTCTCCACATTGTTTTCATAAGGTTAGTAGAAAAGTTTTTAAAAGTCAGTATTTTGGACAGGAGAGCTTCCCCCACACCTCGTGGAAAAGAATTGAAAGAAAACAAAAAACCACACAATCAAAATGAAGTGGGGTATGGAGACCTAGTGTGGTATTATAAGATAAACACTGAACTTCTAACCACAGATCAGTGGTACAAACCCATCAACTGCTCCTTGGAAAATCTACACAAGGTCACTATGAGTAGGAAGCGACTCAACAGCCCTTAACAACACAACATGCTAGGTAAAAGAAATAAAGAGGTTATGCTGAGAGTTTCTGATTAATTTTTTTAAATTAATGTTTACATGCTAAACCAAAGAAAATCAGAATATGGGCAAAATTGACAGAAACAATCATAAAGACAGAATAGTATGTCAGTAAGGCTTACCCATGAAGGCAATGCTATTTTTCAACAGTAGTTCCGGGAGCTTGGGATTCTCAGAAGCATGACCCCAGCCAGCCCACACTGCCTACAAGAGAGTACAGTAAGACTCATTATTAAAATTCATACTAAGAAATAGCCATAAACAATATTAATCTCTACAAAACTGGTCCTATTTCATGATGTGCAGTGACTCTGTAGCAGCCTCATGTTTATCTCAGCTTCTATGCTTGATTGGCAAACCTTTTAGAGAATAACAACATGCAGTCCATTGTGACAAAACCTTAGAAGAGGTCAAAACCAAGTTGAAACTGACAGTACGGTTCCATCTAGCCTTGTTGCTCTTTGGGAAACTCAACTCAAAGGCTTCCAACTAAGACTATAAGGAGTCTTTTCCATAATTATTGTTTTCTATAGGTTCAATTACTTTAGTCACCCATTAAACCTTTACACCTAGTGTCTATATTGCCATTCAAGCATACAGTTATGCCTCATTGGAATTTATTTATTTATTTGAGATGAAACTTTATAGAAGTTTATGTTCATCTTTTTCAGTGTTCCTTTCTGGATTTTAAGATATTTAATCTTTTTAACCTAATGTGATAAGAAAGAAACAACTACTTCTCTGAAACACCATCATATTCTGGACTAAGAATATTCCATTTAAGACAACTCATTTACTTGGGATGATTTGAAGGTGACATGGATGGAGTAAATAATTTCTAAAAGGCCCTTCAAACACTTTGTATTGTTTACTTTACTGTGACTCATTCCCTCTTCTTCCCTGACTTAGTAACCCTATATAAAGGCATTGAAGAGTTTTCAACAAAGATGCTTTAAATAAAAGTTGCTATTAGATGCTGTTAAGTTAGCTCCCAACTCATGGTAACCCCATGAACACTGGAACAAAAAATTGCCCATTTCTGTTCCATCCATATGATCTGTTATAGATCAGACTATTGTGATCCACAGAGTTTTTTTGGGTTGGTTTTGGGAAACAGACCACAGGCTTTTCTTTCTAGTTCACTTTCGCCTGGAAGCTTCATTGCAACCTGTTCAACATCATAGCAACACATAGGTCTCCTCTGACAGACAGGTGGTAGCTGCATATAAGGTGGTTTGGTCAGAAATTGAAATGTGGTCTCATGCACTGAAGGAGAAAATTTTGAGCCACCAATACCAAGATCAAACCCACTGACATTAAGTCCACTCCAATTCACAATAACTCTATAGAATACAACAGAACTGTCTCATGGAGTTTCCAAGGTTATAAGCTATATGGGAGCATGCTCCCACATCATTCTTCAGAGGAGCTGACGGTGGGTTTGAACCACCAACTTTCTACCTGGCAGCTGTGCCACTAGGGTTCCTAAACCACAAATGTACACACTCCCCAACATAATACATTTCTCTATAAAATGGCTGAATATGGCTTTTTAAAAAGACATCAGGATCTCTTACTTGTACAGGGATCCTTTTAGCAATATCAAGAATTAATTCCACATTTGCATAGTTGTTGTTATTTGGTCCTCCAGGCACTGGCACATAGTGATCTGCCATCTTAATGTATTCTGAAAATACAAACAAGTTAGTAAGCATATGCTTTATTTTAAAAATTATTTTCAGAAAAAACATGCAAAGGAAAGGGACTATCATAGGTAACCTCTGGATAAGCAATAATAATTGGTTAATTTCAAGGACCTGTTAGTTGGAAGCTCTGACTTTGTTAAATCACAGGCTCTAATATGAACTATTTGCAAAGTCGGTTTGAACCCCAAGATTGGTGGTTCAAGCTCACCATTTGCACCTTGGTAACCCTATATAGGGTTGCTAGGGGTCTGAACCGATTCCACAGCACTTAACAACAACAACAATATGAGCTAATCCCACATTTAGGAAGCTTTTACTTGAAAACAGTAATTCTAAAATATTTTATCTGATTCTTTTAAAGGTTCATTATGATTCCCTGTATCAGGGTTGATATACCTGTCAGTTAGTGGCTCAAGTACAATTATCATATTCTGAGAAAAAGTTCTAGTGATATCTTTTATCTTTAACTTGACTTTCACATTTTCTGGATGTGGAGCTGAGCAGAACTAGAACTGTAGGAGAGGAGATAATTTGGAAAGACTGTAGACTGGCTAATCTGAAAGGTTACTTATAAGTTTAGTAAGTGCTTGAAAAGGGTTTATGCGGACTATTAAGAGGTAAAAGGTATTTCAAAAAAAGGTACTTCATAAAGACAGCCTCTTCCCTCCTTACATATTTTTATTGCCACCATTCACTTTCAAATTTGTCACTGATCATCTCTCTCTTCCTATTATGGTAGCAATTGTAGCAGAGCAGCTTACAACCAGAAAGCACCTAAGTACTTTAAACACACAGACACATTTACATACAAAACCTTTTTTAAGTCTTACAATAATCCTATGTATGATAGGTATTTTTAACCTCCAATATACAGGAAATTATAGCTTCAAGCAATTAAGTATATTGTTCAAAGTTGTTCTATATCATATTTATTAAAATTCCTTATACTGTTCTTAATGCTGAGTTTTAAAATACTCAAAAACCTTATTAAAAAAATATTTCACTAAAAGATGGAATCTATAGATTTTTACAGTTTATTAAGAAAACTGTGCTAACTATAAACTTTTAATGTTTTATTGTGGATTATTTGATAGTTTACATGGGAGAAAAATTAGCTTACGTTCAACCTATCATATATTGTTTCTTGCCATGGTTACAATCCCCTCCATGCATCATCAACCAACCAAAGGTATACCCTGCAAGCCTGCCTCACCCAGACAGATTGGATACTACTCACTGGAGATTCTACCTTCCTTCCTCCACACCCTCTGGATCTAGGCTCCCTCGTGAAAGCTTGTAAGCCTGTCACTTCTTGCCTTTGTAGCCCCTCACCCCCCATTTTGGGTAGTCAATGAGCAAGTTACCCATCCCTATCTACTCTGTGTACGGAGGGGGTGGGAATGATCCTCGCTTTAAAGATTTGTTCCCTCTTTTGAGCTACTGCATCCATAGGTGTATGTCAAGTTCATCAAATTATATCAGATTACTCTTTTTTTCAACTTCTTTCTTCTTCTAGTTGAGCTGTACACATTTTAGATATCAGAATGTTGTTGTTAAGTGCCATCGATTCGGTTCCGGCACATAGTGACTCTGGCATAGGGTTTCCTAGGAGCTGCTGGTAAACTTGGAATGCCTACTTTGCAGTTCAAACCGACTTTGCCATCCAGAGCATTAACCCAGTGCCACACCAGGATTCCTGATACCAGAATACAATATTATTTCTAAAAAGTTAAAATCACTCACTTCCCACCATTCAGAGATAACCAGTTCACACTTGAGTATACTCAACCCAATGAACAGGTCTGGCTATCAGTTCCCAATAAAAATTACAGCCTAGGAAATCATATGAGGCAGTCTGACTCTGTCACATAGGATTGCTATTAGTTAAAATCTATTTAACAATACCCAGCAACCATCACGATAATGAATTTAACAATGTTTTAGAGCTACTCCATAATTTCTTTAACAAAGAACCTATTGACGGAAATATACACCTCTAAGGAGCTCTGGAGCTCTGGTAGAGTAGTAGTTATGAATTGGGCTGTGAACCGCAAGGTCAGCAGTTAGAAACTACCAGCAGTTCCACGGGAGAAAGATGAGGCGTTCTGCTCCCGTAAAGATTTACAGCCTCGGAAACCCTGTGCAGGGTCACTTTGAGTCGGAACTGACTCCACGGCACTTAACAACAACAACAAGGAGCTCTGGTAGCATAGTGGTTACGAATCAGGCTGCGAAACCCAAAGTCAGCAGTTTGAAACTACCAGCTTGTTCCACAAGAGAAAGATGAGGCTTTCTGTTCCTGTAAAGATTTACAGCCTCAGAAACCCTGTACAGGGTCGCTATGAGTCGGAACCGACTCCTCGGCACATAACAAAAAATTTTTAGAGTCATGATATAGTGCTGTGGGTTAAAGCACTGAATTGCAAGGTCAGACTGAACCACAAGGTCAGTGATTCAAACTCACCAGCCGCTCCTTGGAAACCCTATACAGGATCACTATGATTTAGAACCAACTCGACAGTACTTAAAACAATAATTTGAAGAATATTAAAATATAATGATAAATATCCTTACAAAATTGTACAATTATATCCTCAGGATATTTTACAAGAAGCAAAACTAATGGGTCAAAGGTACACACATTTTAAAAGATTATTTCTGCGTGCCATCAAGTCAGTTCTGACTCAAATCCATCTTGTATAGGGTTTCCAAGGTGTAGTTGATTTGAACCACTCACCTAATAGCTACCAGTCCAGTGTTTATCATACAGTTCCACACCGGGGCTTCCAAATTTCAAAAGACTGTTGTTACTAAATGCTGTTGAGTCAATTATAACTCATAGTAATACTGCATAAAGTTTCCGAGAAGCACCTGTTGGGTTTGAACTGCCTACTTTGTAGTTCACAGTTAAAACACTTTATATTCTTACCAGCAACATGGATGTCAATTTTCCTATATTCTCACCTGCATCAGGTATTATCATTCTCTTTAAATTTTTGCCACTTTAAATAGTTAAGAAAACAAATAGATATATCATTGTTTTGGCTTGCATTTATTTGGTTACTATTTAGAATGCATTTTGTGCTTACTGATCCTTTTGTTTCTTCTTTTATTAACTATCTATGTTCATTTTCTAATGCAGTCCCTTTTATTTATATTATATGCTGTAATTTCTTGCTGCCATTTTTTCATGATTTTTATTTTTTTTTTTTTTTTTTTTTTTTTTTTTGATTTGCCAAATAAACATTTTTGGTTTTTGTAGTGACATCTATCCAACTTTTTCTTTTCAGTTTGTTAATTGGCTTTTCTGTAGCTCACTGCCCTAGACAGAGGATAAACCTCTTTATTTCCTGATTTAGAACATGCACTTTTGCATGCTATCAAAGCACTGCTGCCCCTAACTAACAATAGTTTAAATTCTATGACAACCAATCTGCTTCTATATAATTATCATGAAACAAATATGCAAATGTTTAATTACAATCATCCTCATCATAAAGTTTGCCCCTTCCCCTCCAGTCTTAGAGGATTAGATTTCTCTGTTCTCTAAGGCTCAGTTTTTAGTAATTTCTAAATTGGATATTAGTGATAACTGCACAACAGAATAAATTTATTAAAATTCATATACCTGGGACTTCTGGTAAGATGACAGATATGCTATACAGTCCCTCTAAAACAAAGATATGGGAGGCCAAATGAAACAGACCCAGAGGGCAATCCTGGAATCCAGAGCTTCAGAGCAAAGGTTAGAGAAGTGAACTGAATAGCTACTGGGAGAGAAGCTGACCAGGAGTGGGTCACCAAGACTGACTGGTCAACTTGAAGGGCTTCCATGAACTATTTCCAGATTGGATGCCCTGAACATAAACAATGCCTAAGCCTATAGGAACTCCATCTAGGGCTGGGCACTCAGCCATCACATCCCTCCTCCACCCACTTCATGAGTTCCGGAGCCCTCCCTCCCCTGAGTTTTTTACTCTCTGAGTCCTACAACTACATTGCAGCTTTGTTTTGGTTTTTTGGTTTGTTTTTATTTTCATTGCTTCATTGTTTGGTTTCTTTATTCTTCTACCTTTCCTTCCTTGATTTTTATTGTATTTCCACATTTTTCTTTCTTTTGTTTCTCACTTTTGTCCTCGATTTTTCTTCAATATTTTCTACTCTTTCTTTCTCGTAATTTTCCCTCTGTTCTTTTCAATCTTTTTTCTCTTCCTTTTATTTTGTCTCATATTTTTCTCTTGTACAGTTCCATTTTCCTTGTTGCTGACAGTTTTTATTTCTTTTTTCTCCTTTATTTATTCTTTTTTTTTTACTGTTGTCTGGTTGTTTGTTAGTTCTGTTTTGTTTTCTGTGTATATTTTCTCCTCTGGCCCCACGTAACAGGAGACAGCAAGCATGCCCTCACAGCTTAGCCATAATCATACCCTCTGCAGCTCCACCCACTGGACAACAGCCCAAACCAGCACCTACACTGCCTGATCAATGACAGATATCAATGACAGACAACTGCAACATCAACCAAACCCATCCTACACTGAGCAGGATGAACAACAAAACAAATGGAAAAAGTTGACACATTTTCATTCTCCAATCACACCCACCAGGATACTGTTGTTGAGAGGCTAGGACCACACTAACAGTCATAATTAAATACAAGTACAATGACACCACAATGTCTTGGAGATAACAGATGATTTTAACCAACATGGAGAAACAAGAGAGATTGGCTCAAGCAAATAACCCAAGATGGAAAGTCAGAAAATATTTCTGAGGAAGAAAAGTAATGAAACTACCTGAGAAGGAATGATATTTAAGTACCTTCAATCGGTTGATAGAAAGATCAAGGAAAGAAAGAACACAGAAAAAATGTATAAGATAGATGAGGCTTTCTGCTCCCGTAAAGACTTGCAGCCTCAGAAATCCTGTGCAGTGTCACTATGAGTCAGAACCAACTCCACAGTACTTAACAACAGCAATCTTGTTTCTGGACATGAGCTGAGATCTTCTGTTGCTTTGGGGACTTTTTCAAGAATTAAGATGCATTTTCAATAATTAGATGAATGTAGGTAGCATAGTGGTTATGAGTCAGGCTGCTAACTTCAAGGTCAGCAGTTTAAAACTACCAGCCATTCCATGGGAGAAAGATGAGGATTTCTGCTCCAGTAAAGATTTACATCCTCAGAAATCCTATGCAGGGTCGCTATGAGTCAGAACCGACTCCGTGGCATACTACCACCACCACCACTACACTGGTGTATATTAAACTTTCTGATTGCCTCCTGGTAGTTGCAATCAGGAAATGGGCTTCCTTTTCATTTTCCTTATTCCTCAACTCAGAGAATTTTAGTAAGTGTTGGTTATTTATGCTGTTCTAGTATATGTTGTTGTTAAGTGCTGCTAAGTTGATTGCAACCCTGTATAGGATTTCCAGCAGCTGGTATTGGCTCTTGCCTAGATGGTGGGATTTTGTAGCGTGAGAGTGTAGCTTGACTGTCTGACCACAACTGATATCTCTTCTTGGGTAGTGTGGGGAAAGAGCACCCCCAAGGTAAAAGGGGGACCAAAAAAAGAGAAAGATTGGGCACTGAAGTCTATAATCACCCCACCCACACATACACACACACACACACACCAAAAATCAAAATAATAAAAAAAAAAACTGTAGTAAAACATGAGAAAGACTTTAACATCCTTTTTTTCAGTTTCTTGCCTTCAGGTCCACCTGAGAAATTTCGAGATGTTACCATTGCTCCTTATGATGTAACTCAAGATTTAGTTTTGTGCTTCTTTCCTTTTTTGCCTCTCCCACCTCTCCTCAAGCCCATTCTGGTGGTTCTCCTAGTAAGAAACAACCCAGGGCTAGCTAGAGCTGTTTTTAAAGACCCTCCCGTTTTAAGCTGTTTTTTGGTTGACTTCTCCCACTTCTTCGATTCTAGGCAGATCTGTGCACATGTGTAGTAGAACCCTCCAGGGGTGGGGTTATCCACTCACTCAGGAGCCCTCTCTAGTAACCAGAGTGGAAGTGCGCAGAAAAAATTAAACGAATGGGAAAAAACGTTCATACCTTTATTTCTTACAATTGGTCAGACCTCTGCAATGGAAGCGCTCTCTTGATCTTGTATCTGCTCTGTCCCACTTAAGATGGCTGCACCGTGACTCACTGGCAGCCGCAAATCAGAAAACACCACTTTTCTTGCTTCTGCTTCAAATCCCACTAGCAGTAAGTATTCGATACTTCTGAATACTCCTTTATATGCAGTTCAGAGTTCTGGGACTGTCCACTAAACCTGCATCGTCCGTTATTGTGTATTATTACTGGTAGAGGTCTGCATGGCACTTTTCTCCCTAATCTGTCATCAAGCCCCACCTCCCTATATCCCAAATTACTTACTTGAAGCTAAATCTTTCAATATTAGTAAACTAGAAGAACAATCAGAAAACAAAGAATGAAAAAATCATTAGAAAGCTTGAGATTTACATGGGACACCATGAAGAGGAATAAATTATGAGTGACAATCCTTGAGTGCCGGCAGGATCTATGACTTGCTTCTAGCCAATGAAATATAGCAAAGCTGATGGACTGGCACAGAGGCAGCAGCAATGGGCTCAAGCACAGCAACGAATGTGAGGCTGGCACAGGACTGGGCAGTGTTTCATTCTATTGTGTATAGGGTCACTATGAGTTGGTACCAATTCGATGGCACCTAACAACAACAATCCCTAAAATGTAGTCTTCCACTCAATTTCAACCACAATGTTCTTTTTATTCACTATATGTTCTTTAGGGAAGAAGGTTACAATTATGTTAACTAGCATATATTTACTGCAAATATATATACTTTGCTTTTCTTGCTATATTATGTATTGTAGCTGGTGGCACTAACATCTGCCTAGTCAATCAAATTCTGAGTTCAATAGTCTTTAATTAACGCTTCCCTCAGTCACCAAATTTTACCAATTTTACCTCCTAAATCATCCCTTTCTTCTCTATCTTCTGCCTAATCTTCTCCCCTAATATTGGCTTCCTCAAATGGATCTCCCAAGTTGTTATCAGAACTATCAGGATAACAGTTAAGTGCTTAGCTGCTAACCAAGAGGTTGGCAGTTTGAACCTACCAGTAGTTTTGTGGGAGAACAACAATCTAGTGATCTGTTCCCATGAGATTATAGCTTAATAGCTGGTTACAGGGCAGTTTTACTCTGTCACATAAGGTTGCTATGAGTCAGAATCAACTCCATGACAACAAGAACAATAGAGGGCAAGGAAGGTCCCTTGGTGGTACAAACGGTTTCCATTCAAAGATGAGGCTTTCTGCTCCCATAAAGATTTCCATCCTCAGAAACATTATTTACGGTCGGTAAGAATGAGAACCAACTCCATGGCACAAAACCACAACCACCACTAGCTTAAAAGTTGACAATTCAAAACCACCCAATAGCACCATAGAAGAAAGGCCTGATGATCTGCTTCCCCTAAAGACTGTTGCTAGTATTTTTAAGCACCATTGAGTCAGGTCCAACTTAGAGGGAACCTATATAGTGTTTCCTGTTGTGGCACTGTGAGTTAATGCACCAGATTGCAAAGATATTTTAACTGCAAGGTCGGCGGTTCAAGCTTACCAGCTGTTCCTTGGAAACCCTATACAGGGTCACTATGGGTCGGAATCGACTTGACAGCACTTAACAACAACAATATAGTGTTTCCAGGGAGTGGCCAATGGGTTTGAACCTCCAACTTTGTGGTTAGCAGTCCAGTGCTTATCAGACAATTCCACATCAGTACAACCAAGAAAATCATAAGGAGAAATTTTATTTTAACATATGTGGTCACAATGAAGCTGACTCAATAGCAACAGCTTTATTTATTATTTTTATGGGGGAATGGTGGAAGCATAGATAAAACAATATTGGCTATAAGTTTGTAATTGTTTATGATGGATGATGGGTATATGATTGTGAGTCAACGAGTCTGTTCCAACTCATAGTGATCCTGTAAAGGATTCCTGAGGCAGTAAATATTTAAGGGAGCAAAAAGTCTTATCTTTCTCCAATGGACAACTGGTAGATTTGAACTGCTGACCTTGTGGTTAGCAGCCCGGCTCTTAATCCACTGTGCTTCCAGGGTTCTAATGGGTATATGGGAAGAAGTAATTTATACTGTACTACTTTTATACAGTTAAAACACAAATAAAGTGCCATGGGCTGCCAAAAGAACCAATATATCCATTTTGGAAGAAGTGCAGCCAGAGTGCTCCTTAGAGACCACGATGGCCAAAGTTCATCTCTCATACTTTGGACATATTGTCAAGGAGGGACCAGTCACTGGAGAAGGATATCATGTTTGGTAAGGTGGAGGGAGAGTCAGGGGAAAAGTGAAAGACCCCCCATGAGATGGACTGGCCAAGTGGCAAGATCAATGGACTCAAGCATGGCAATAGTAGTGAGGTTGGCACAGGTTCAGGCAGTGTTACGTTATGCTGTGCATAAGGTCACTATGGGTCGGTATCGACTCAATGGCACCTAACAACAACAAGCTAAAGCGAAAGGAAGAAATGATGAAGTAAAACAGCTGTCTTAGGCTAATTTTCTAGAAGAGCAAAACCAATGAAATATACTATGAACATCTGACTTACATACACCCTGTAGTTACAAACCAACACCTACAGAGCCTATTACATTAAAGGTTGAGGTGCGTACAGTGGTTCATGCGAGTGTGGTTGACTCTGAAGGATAAACACCACATTGCAAACCACAAGTTTGGTGGTTCAAGCCCACCAACCGCCTGCAAGTTGAAAGATGGTACTTTCTGTTCCTGCAATGATTTACAGTCTTGGAAACCCCATACAATATGGCACTGTAGGATAAGCACTGGACTTTCAAGGTTTGAACCCCAAAGTCAATACCTGCTCATTGGAAAGCCTACTTGATAGCACTAACAACATAAGTCAATACAGACTCGATGAACTGTTAAGTTTTTGATCCTGGAATTGTTTAATGTTTGGGGTTTTTTTTTGGGGCGGGGGGGGAAGGGAAAGGATTTGGTACAATGACAATGACACTATATATCCTTCCATCTTCTGATGTTTCTGGCATCATTTTTCAAATTTTGTGTATATAATCGTTCAGTATTGCAACTTAAGTCTTGAATGTTTTCTTCAGTTGTTTCAGCTTGAGAAATGTCAAGTTTATCCTTCCCTTTTAGTTTTATAATTTCAGGTCTTTGCACATTTTATTATATTACTTTGATTTCTAAAGATAGCCTTTGAAATCTTCTGTTTGGCTCTTGTGATTGTTAAAGTTATGTGTCAACTTGGCAAGACCATGATTCTTAGTGATTTGGCTGATATTACAACAATATCATGAACAATGGTTCATGATAATAGATAATTTGTGATGTACATTAGTGGTTAAGAATCGGGCTGAGAACCGCAAGGTCAGCAGTTCAAAACTACCAGCTGTTCCGTGGGAGAAAGATGAGGTTTTCTGCTCCCGTAAAGATTTACAGCCTCGGAAACCCTGTACAGGGTTGCTATGAGTCGGAACCGATTCCATGGCACATAACAACAACGTTAAACATTATTTAAAAAAAAAACCCGACACAAATAAAAGGAAAAAATTCATTTAAAATGCACATCAACATGCCTACCTAAAAAGATAAGAAAAAAGGCCATCTTTGACAACCACTAGATTGCATCCCTAATAAGCCAGCTGAAGTCTCCAGAAAACCATTCATGTCATACCTTCATACATTTGCATATGCTGTTCTTTCTGCCTTCTTCTCCCCTAATTACTACACGAACTCTTACTCATTCTTCATCAGGTATAACCTTCAGAAAGTTTTCCCATAGCCCTGCTCCCAAGAATGCGATATCTCACTAAGTTCTCTTAGTACTCAAAGCACTTTTCACATTATACTGAGAGTATTTGTTTCCTAGAACAGGACCACATCTTATTCAACTGTGTGTCCACATAGTCACTGAATGAATAAAAAAAAGGGCTAAGAATATTAGGTAAAAATGAAGGGGGAAAAGAAACCATACAAAGTAGAACACATTTATTATATATAAGCTCATTTTTACAATTATAAAGTGAAATTTGTTGTTGTTGTTAAGTGCTGTCGAGTCAATTCCGACCCATTAGCGACCCTGTATAGGGTTTCCAAGGAGCAACTGGTGAGCTTGAACCACTGATCTTGCATTTCAAACGGCTTTGCAATCTGGCACATTATTAACCCACAGCACTACACCAGGACTCCATAAAGTGAAACAGACATTATCATTTTCATCATCATCATCATCTGGTATGCTGTGGAGTCAGTTTTGACTCATAGCAACTCTACAAAGGGCTTCCAAGGCTATAAATCTTTACGGGAGCGGAAAGCCTCATCTTTCTCCTGAAGAACAACTGGTAGTTTTGAACAGCAAATCTTGAGGTAAGCAGCCCAATTCGTAACCACTACACTACCAGACCTGCTTTTCATTTTAGATTTAGAAATTATAGTTCAGAGATGTTAAAGGGTGCATCCAAAATGATCTGCGATAAATACATTCAAATAAATCAGGATCTTCTTTTTTTAAATAAGATGACATAATAACCCTTAGTCCTCAGGCATAGTCTTACCATCCTTGTTTCAAAAGAGAAAATATACAGAGAGAGACCAAAATACATTTAAAAGGGTAGCTCTTTAATCCAAAGCCAGCTATGGGTGCACTCCACATGAGACATTATACCTTAGGGATAAAATGTATTGTGGGGAAGAAAGACTAGCCCACCTCTCACTAGACTGTACATTTAACTGTATTGTGTTGTTGTTGTGGAGCGTTGCTGTGTCAGTTCCAACCCATAACAACCCTGTATAGGGTTTCCGAGGAGCAGCTGGTGAGCTTGCACTGCCAAACTTACAGTTCAAACTGACCTTGCAATCCAGCCCATTAACCCACAGCACCACACCAGGACTCCATTGAACTATATATACATATACTGTAATCTTATCTGCAGCTCTCTGATGGAACACCATATGAATAGGGAGAATATGTAGAAGAGTTTACACAATGAGACCCACTCTCTGGCCCCAGGAGGTTCCTCTTTCTGGGGAAAGGAGGGAGAAAAGATTTTTTCTCTGAACTTCTACAACTGTCATTAAGGGAAATAGTAATTTTTTTCTCCATCACACCTTTCCACTTACACATACTAAAGTGTGGCAGGTCAAATATTTAACACTAAAATAGACATATGCCCAAAAGCCCAAATCAACATGTGGGTCAAATTTCTAACTATTTATATATAGAACACAGTAGTCTGTGTCAAGATTAAATATAGTGTGATCACTTTAATAATATGCCTACTACTGTTTACATTGTTTTAATAAGAAAAATCCTTTTTAGAATATTTCATTAGAAATCCTAAATTTGGGGATTCCCCAACACTAACAATATTTTTTTATTTAGTCTATACTAGGAGTCTTGGTATAGTGCTGTATGATAAGATCTGGGCTGCTACCAACAGGTTGGTGGTTCAAACTCATCAGTTGCTCCTTGGAAACTCACACTGGGTTGCTATGAGCAGGAACTGATTCTACGGCACTTAACAACAGTAAGTCAATGTTACACAGTTGAGGATGATGTTTTCTTAATACTAATAACTCACCTGCATTGGCTTTAAGGTCTTCAGGTGTAACCATGACAACAAATCGAATTGCACGCTCATTTCGAAACATTTCATAAGACCACCGACGAATAGACCGCATACATTTCACCGCTGCAATGCCATTGTTGGCAATAAGAACCTGGGAGAGTGAGAGGACCAAATTGGAGAAATATGATCTTTCTCTGAAAATGTCAGATTTTTAACCAGGAACTCTTACAGACAATTAGAAACCAACTCCCACATTAACATGCAAATAGTATTGCAAAATTCTAGTTAACAAAATACTTTGATGTGTGTCCAGAGTATTCAAAGAAAAATAAAAGAATCAAAGTATTCTGAGACGTCTCTGTAAGTAAACAAACCTTTCATCTCCTTACTTGTCTTACTTATAAACAAGTCTCTGAAGGTAGCATAGGCAAAGAGATATACAATCCATTTTTATTGAAAAACTAACAGAAGTATCACTGAATATAATGTGATTCAATCATTTAGGATGGGACTACAGGTTCCCATCCTTTAATCAATTAACCACTGCCAGGTATTTCAACCAAGTCATCCTCTGATTTTCTGACACTGTTTAGATAAAAGTGACACAGAATTACTTTTAACACTTCAAAATATCTGAAATCTTTAAGTATTACATATGGTATATTATAACCTCTAAACTTACAAATACCTGGTTGAAGCCAGTAAGACACAGTGTATCAAACTATTAAAGCCTTTTGTTCTGAGGCTCTATTTCCATAATTCTAAGTGCAAAGCTGTGATCACACATGACATCTCCCTAAAACTATTTCTCAAACCAACTCTTGGCTCTCAATATCTCAAATCAGTCCTGCCTCACTTTGTAAAATGACAGGATCTTTCAATAGAACTTTATAAGCACTATTTCATCATCTTCATTAGCTATGACTAAATTATCAGAGGTAAAGACATTACTGAAGATAGTGAAATTAGTTAATAGGATGCTAGGAAGGCAGAAAAATGTAATTTCACATAAATTTCACAAATCCAAATAATAATTTTGAGCAAATCTAGACAATAAGACATTAAACTTCATCTACTCTTGAGAAATATAATTTAGAAAGTTAGAACTTACTTTCTCAATCACTTTATTTCCCCCAAAACGAGTAACAAATTCTGCTGGAGAAGCCACGGTGAAATCTCTCTGTGAATCGATTTTCTTTCGGTCACGACCCTGCTTTACTAGGTGCATGCCAGACATGCTGGACCTATACAAACAGAAACAATGAAAGTCTATACACAACATTGCTTCACAACATCTCTCTCTCAGAGACCTGCTCTTCTTTGCCATTCTTCTGACAGGACTCCCAATCCTTACGAAGACTGCATCCCACTAAATCACATACTTATTAAACAAGAAGAGTTTTTCTGTGTGTGGAAACTTAAGAGAAAAAAATTGCTCCTGAGGAGTAAAAGATTATCAAGGTTTACCAACAAATGTTACCACAAAAAGATAGGCAACAGAAAGAATGAAATGATATAAATAATAGACATAGAGAACATTAAAGCTAAAACAGTTAAGTGAGGATGTTTCTGGATTGTTATTCTGAAATGCAGAAGATACTCTTTCACCTTTGTATTTCTTGTTTCCATCTTTCTAAATTCACATTTCTAATTACTTACGTTACATCTGGGTATTCCCTGGGTACCTCACAGCAACCCTATAGGGCAGAGTAAAACCACCTGTTTAGGGTTTTACAGATTGTAAATATCTTTAGTTCCAACATCCAACCTTTTGGTAAGCAGCCCAATATTTAACCCACCAGCGCTCTTTAAATCACATATTGCTATATACCTTATAAAGCAATGTGCCCCCCTTTACATTAAAAAATATCTAAAATTGAGGTGCATCTAATAATTGATAGTGTGTCTTACTTAATTGGTAGCATTTCCCCCCCTTGTTTGTCTGTTGTTAAGGAGCCCTGGTGGCATTATAGAATAAGCACCGGACTGCTAATCACAAGACTGGCAGTTCAAACTCACCAGCTGCTCCGTGGGAGAAAGAGGCGGCTATCTGTCCTAATAAGGATTTACAGCCTTGGAAACTCATACAAGTTCACTATCAGTAGGTATCAACTTAATGGAAATTTAGGTGGTTTGTTGTATGTCAGCTGCTCTACAGTACACTGTGACTCATGGCAACCCCATGTGTACAGAGTATAACTGTTCCATAGGATATTCAAAGCTGACCTTTCGAAAGCAAACTCGATGACACCTAAGAACAACAACATAGATGCAGAAATAGTACTTGATAAAAATTCAACATCCATTCAAGGTTAAAAACTGTTAATTTTTTTTTAATTAGAGGCATTAGGAGATCATCTTTGCAATGTAATAATTTATATGTTGTTGAGTAACATGCAGTCAGTTCCGACACATGGGAACCCTATACAGTTTTTCCGAGAAGCAGCTGGTGAGTTTCAACCAACAATCTTATGGTTCAAAATGACCATGCAGATAAATGCTTATCTTCCAGCACACACCAGGAACTCCGATTCATTTACACACACACAAAAAATAAATAATCTGCAGAGCAATAACAGAAATAAAAGTGCTAAAATACATACAATAGATTACATACAGACTTGTTGTTGCTAAGTGCTATGGAGTCCAGAAAGCTAAAAATAATTATAACATACTTTTATACACAAACAATAAAGTGATATAAAAAGGAAAACAAGGGACCGTAATGAGAATGGGATTAAGGGAAGTGGTTATCTGGCTGAGGGTAGGCAGGGAGATGGGTTGAGGTGGACAGACAACATGGTTAGATGTAGGTCATTGCAAAGGACCTCTCTTTGTTTAAGGTGGTGATTTTCAAATTTTGGTAAATTACTTCTTAAATAACTAAATAATTATTTACTGGTAACCTCAAGGTCAACAGTTCAAACCCACCAGCCACTCTTGGCAACCCTATACAGGGTCACAGACTTGACGGCACACAACAAGAAAAAATAGTGTGCCACATGTGGACGAATGCTAAGCAACTGATTCGTGAACCCAGGGTTGTGATTTGCTGTAGGATAAGAACTGGACTCCTAATCATAAGGTCAGCAATTCAAATCTACCATACTCAAGGAAACTTTATACAGGGTCACTATGTATCAGAACCAACTTAATGGTACTTCACAACAATAACAACAGGTAGGCAGTGACAGAAGAGAAGAATCAATAAGGAACTGCCTGAGTATGAGACGAGAGAGGAAGCAAAGACTTTACAAAATTAAGCTGGGGAAAGAACTGAGCATGAGCTTTAATTTATGATCTCAAGAGAGTAAAGGAATCCTCTGAGAGTTGTTTATAATGAAAGGGGAGAAAGAAATCTTTTAATGATGACTTCCTTGACATACTATCATGTGCTGTTGTTTGCAAACTTTACTTAAAAAAAAAAAAAAAAGTAACAAGTCAAAAAGTCTTGGATGTCCAAATGTCAAGGAACAAACACAGTTGGCTTTTCCCTACTCTTCAATCAAATGTCATATATCATGGAAGCCTCCAGCATTACATTTAGCTAATTGTCCTGGTGTGGCGCTATAGGTTAATGAACCAGATTGCAAAGCTGTTTGAACTGCAAGGTCAGTGGTTCAAGCTCACCAGCTGCTCCTTGGAAACTCTATGCAGGGTTGCTATGGGTCAGAACCAACTCGACAGCACTTAACAACATGTGTTCATGAAGATAGCACTTTACAGAACAAAAATGCAATTACATATTGGGTCATCAGTAGATGCTAAAACAATGTTTATCTACATATGTTTGTGTGTATGTGTATATGTACAAATATATGGAGACATACATATGTACATATACATATTTATATATTAATTTATTTAAATGGATAGCACAAACAATTCAGTAATTAGAAAAAAATTTTTTTTAAATATTCCTCCCTCCTCTTTCTCCAACTTTTAACCATCTTCTTTCAAGATACAGAAATCACTCTATGTGGGAATATTAAATTTAAAAAATCTCAGCAAAATAAAAATGCTGAAGTTGTTTCCCTCTGCTTTAATTTGTTACTTTTTACTACTATTTCTCATTCTTAGCTACAATTTTAAATGTGAATGTTTCTGTCTCTCCTCTTTAGACTGTAAGTTTTCCTGAAAGCAGCCATAAATAAAATTTTACAAAGTTGTCTTTTCCAGAATACCATCTGACGTTCTATGCTCACATACAGTTTTACAGATTTTAAAAAATTAGACCAATCTTCTTTCTTTCTTCTTTTAATACACCTATCAACAAAACTCATTGAGTAAGCTAATTCACCAAACATTTTCCTACCTTGTACGTAACTAAGGTGGCTCCTCTTAAGTTACACAGGAGAATAACAATTAGAGTTGAAAGACTGAAAAAAGACAACTGAAAGATATAGCCAACACAAAGGCTACACACTCCACAAATGGTACTCAGTAATACATATGCTTGCTAACTGACTCCAAGACTATCAATCTAGCAAATTTTTCTTCATCTTTTTCCATCCAGGGATTTAAATTCAGCATTTAGACTTAAATTTTAAAGCTACGAGAAGCCTTAAGGAAAATGTGGTCCAGAGAGGTAGTATAAGTACTTCAGAGTCCCAAAGCTATACTGTAATACTGCCAGGTCAAAAATCACTTTTCCAAGGTCACATTTCATTGTTCTCCAAACTATAACATGCAAAATATGATATAATAAAAACCAGGGGCTTGAAAACAATGCTAGCTAAGGCACACATTTTTTTTCAAAGTATGGTTTGTATTAAATGTAAGCAAGGTTTCCAATACAATGTGAGAATAAGAAAAAAATGTATAGTTTATAACATTCATGAACACAAATTCTAAGGAGTTTTAAGTTTAAAATTACTAATTGTAAAGATGTATCAATTTCAAATATATCCAGTGAATAAGAAAATTACATGCAGTTTCTCCCATCCACTACTAGGGAAATGAGAGTTTGGCAAGTTTTCAGTATCATCTGTGTAACAAGAATGGGAAGGTTCCCAATGTATTTGACTGAGAAACAATATGAAGTTTTCAATTTCTATGAACAAAAATTTACATAATATTTTCAAGTATTCTTTGTGATACCAGATTAAGAATATTTCTCAGGCAATGATTGGATGAGAAGAAAACATGTGTAGCTTCTACTCATGAACGGGGAATCTAAGTTTTCATTTTTAACAAAAATTGTGTGAATGAGAACAATACATACAATTTCTTCCTTTGATAAATTGGAATTCTGAACTGTATTACTTTAAAAAAACAACTTTTTATTGTAAACTGAGTGAATGTTTATAGAACAAATCATCAGCGTTCCATTCAACAAACAAATGACACACTTTGACTTTGCTTCATCTCAATGACTGCAACCCCATCTATGTAACAACAGTTATCAAACTTCCTCCCTGTGGTTCTTATTTCCATTCCACCCTCATTCACAATTCTTTCTCAACTTTGTCCTTTGATAAATGTTGTCCTTTTGATCTTGAATGGGTGATGGTGAGCACAACTTACTAATATTGTTGTTCCCCCTCATCTTTCTGCCACGTGGAAACACTATACAGGGTCACTATGACTCAGAACCAACTCCATGGCACTTAACAGAAATGTTAAGGAAACATAATAAAAAGAATAAGGCTTGTTACTGCCAGTCTCTGGGTCCTTGTACCTGCTGTTCTCATTGTGAGGAATGCCTTTTCCCTCCTTGTCTTCCGAACTACTCCAATTCATCCTTCAAATGCAAGTAAACTGTCAGTTCTCTCAGTGACTCTCTGCTGACACTGATCCTTCCAGCTTCAACCCTAAGGAGATAACTGAGCTACATCAGAAATTGTACATACCTACTTCTTACTAATCTTATTGTACTGATATTTATGAGCTTATATTGCTGGCTGTCTTCCCTGATAAGCAGTGTGACCTAAATGTCAGGGATTCTTTATCACTGTCTCTCCAGCACCAAAAAGAGGATTGGAAAACACAGGAGTTGCTCGAACATTTTTAGAATTATTGTTAATAATCGATATCTGCATAAAAACACCTATCATTTCTGAATACTTGCTATGTGACACTGTGCTAATCTTGTTACATCTCTGGCATATTTAATCCTAACAGTACTACATGATGTTTAAGCCCCATTTTACGAAAGAAAAAAGTGAAACTCAGCAAAATTATATAACCTGCCCACGATGACACATAAAGTTGGAGGCGACAAGCTAACATCTAAATCTAGAGTCTGAATTGGACCATCCTACAATACTGCCCCTTTAGTTCAACTGTAAGGAGCACTGGGGTATAACGCTTAAGTGCTTGGCTGTTAACTAAAAGGTCAGTGTTTTGAACTTACCAGCTGCTCTGTGAAAAAAAGATGTGGCAGTCTGTTTCTGTAAAGATTACAATTTTGGAAACCCTATGGGAGACTTCTACCCTGTCCTATAGAGTCGCTATGAGTTATAATCAACTCAATGGTAAACAGCAACAACAGCTAAATACACTGCACAGTGTCATAATGGATAACCCCATTGCATAGTCATGCAAAGAATTAGGCTTTTAGAGCAAACACCAAGGCTTTTTTAACATAGGTTTTAAAGAACAAATTACTTATATCTTTACTGTCATTCCTTCTAATATTCACATAAGTTCCTCAAATACATGCCTGCCACATTAACCATTATAAACCAATTTCCCTAACTCACTGAAAGAATAGCTACAAAGATTACAAAATAAATAACTGACAAAACTCTGATTTAGGAAAAGTTACTAAATATTGAATAATGCACAAAGTATTAAAAGAAGATGGAAGGAATACCCACACAGTCACTGTATCAAAAGGGAATGGTTGATGTTCCATCGTTTCAACAGGTAGTACATGATCAAGAGTCAATGATACTGAAGGAAAAAGTCCAAGATGCATTGAAGGAACTGGCAAAGAATAAGGCAACCAGGAATTGATGGAATAAAAATTGAAATCTTTTGAGAAAGTGAGGTGACACAGGAGGCATTAACTCATCTCTGCCAAGAAATTTAGAACACAACTATCTGGCCAACTGACTGGAAGAGATTAGTATTTGTGCCCATTCCAAAAAGAGGTGACCCAATGCGCAACTCATTGGACAATATCGTTGATATCCCATGTGAGTAAAGTTTTACTAAAGGTAACACAGAAATGCCTGCAAGCATACATTGACAATGAACTTCCAGAGGTTCAAGCCAGATTCAGAAGAGGCCGTGGAACGAGGGATATCATTACTGATGTCCGATGGATCTTGGCTGAAAGCAAAAAATATCAGAAATATGTTTACCTGTGCTTTATTGACTACACAAAAGCTTGCAATTGTGTGGAACATGACAAGCTATGACAACACTGCAAAGTGTAAGTATTCCTGAACACTTAATTGTGCTCAAGAGGAATTTGTACATGGACCAAGAGGCAGTTATTCGAACAGAACATGGGAACACTGAATGTTTAAAAGGTGTAACAGGATGTATTATTTCACCATACTTATTTAACCTGTATGCTGAGCAAATAATCCAAGAACCTGGTTTATATGAAGAAAAATGTGGCATCAACATTGGAGGAAGAGTCATTAACAACCTGTGATATGCAGATGATTCAACCTTGCTTGCTCAAAGTGAAGAGGACTTAAAATACTTACTGATGAAGATCAAAGACCACAGCCTTTGGTATGGATTGCATGGCAATGTATAAAAAACAAAAATATTCACCACTGGATCAATAAACAACATTCTTACCAATGGAGCAAAGAATGAAGCTGTCAAGGACTTAATTCTTCTTGAATCGACTATCAACACTCATGGAAGCAGCTGTCTAGAAATCAAGCGACGTATTGCATTAGGCAAATCTGCTGTACAAGACCTTTTTAAAGTTTTGAAGAACAAAGATGTCAGCTTGAGGAATAAGGTGCACCTGACCCAAGCCATGGTATTTTCAGTAACCTCATATGCATGTGAAAGCTGGACAGTGAATAAGGAAGACCATAGAAGAATTGATGCTTTTGAGTTCCGGTGTTGGAGGAGAATTCTGAAAGTAACATGGGCTGCCAAAAGAACCAACAGATGTGTGCTGGAAGAAGTGCTGCCAGAGTCCTCCTTGGAGGCCAGGATGGCCAAACTTTGACTCTCATAAATTCGGACATATTGTCAGGAGGGACCAGTCACTGGAGAAGGATATCATGTTTGGTAACGTGGAAGGTCAGAGAAAAAGAGGAAGACCCCCAGTGAGATGGATTAGCAAAGAGGCAGCATCAATGGGCTCAAGCGTGGCAATTGTGAGGTTGGTCCAGGACTGGGCAGTGTTTCATTCTGTTGTACACAGGGTCACTATGAGTCTGTACCGACTCAATGGCACATAACAGCAACAACAACAACTAAATAGATATAATCTTAAAAGTTGTGAAAAAGTAAAGATATAACAGAAGAGAAAGAGACAGAGTTAAAAGACAGTTATGTCTTAGGAGAGAAATATTGGTTGTTTGGGTTTTGTTGTTGTTTTTCATTTAAATTACAATAATTTGAAAACAATAGAACTGTTCTTCCTAGGAAAGTAATTTTTGAAAGTCACACCAGATTTAGGAAGTTTCCTATATTCAGTAAGAAATGTGCTTATGAATCTAATAAGCAGTCCGTAATAGTATAATTTTATGGTTTGTGTGCTAGCAGGTACAACAAGCATAAAGCAGGTATGTTTCTAAAGATTTACCCTTATTGTCATCATGCTACTATGAAATTTTCAAAGCCTCTTGAAAAATGTAGACTTTGATTCGCCACTTGGAACTTTCTAAACAGAGCAGACCATTACAAAGTCCTCTCAAAGAAAAGCTTGAATTTAATAGTAACAACAACAAAAACTAATCACAAACAAATTAAAATATAGACAACTTCTGGTTAAACAAAGTAGACTAAACACAAGCATTTTTCTCTATTCCAAATTTATATATGCATTTAAAGACTTATGTCCATAAGGACAAAGAGAGAACAGGAGAAGAATCTATAGCACCTAAGACTGCCAATATAATTGTAGTAAGAACAAGAGCCCTGGTGTGGTGCTGTAGGGTAAGCACTGGATCATAAGGTCAGCAGCAGGGTTCAAACTCACCAGCCACTCCCTAGAGACCCTATGCAGGGTCGCTATGAGTCGGAATGGGTTCAACAGCATTTAACAACAACAACAATAAGAAATGTGTGGTAACTGGATTAAATTTTAGATTTCTCTACTTTGTTAAATGCTGAAAGTGTGGGATGGCAGTAAGAAGCAAGCCAATTCCCATAGCATACCCAACAAAGTTCAAGGATTAGAGGTACACCATGTGTGCCATAGAGGCAAAATGAAGTTGAAAGCAGAGACCTGACTAGTTGTCTAAATAAAAAGTAGTTGGAAGACCCCAGATCATCTCCATTTTCTCCTGCAGCCACACACAATTACTGGTTCCCCACTCTAGCAATTAAGTTTACTGCAGTTAATTCTCTGAAGTGGTTGTCTAGCAGGCACAAGTAAGGGCAAAGGTAAGCTATGATATGAAAACAAGGGAATCAAGTATAAAAATAGAACAGACCTCAATATATTCACCTTCTATCTAGCTTTTCTCAGGAGGCTATTAGAGATTGTGGGCTTCGAAAAGGCTAACAAACAAGAGGCACAGAAGATTCAACATAAAAAGAACGGAATTCCTTAGATGACTGCTGCACATCAGACTTAAAAAAAAAAAAAAATTCAAACTGGAGGAGGGCCAACTACTCAGTGGAGGATGTTTCCCCTGTGGAGAAGGGGGGAAAAGGCAGATCACCTACAGTATTTAACCATATTAAAGAGAGTCTTAGTGTGCTGCCACAGAGTTTGAAGATGAATTATTACATAGGTAACTAAGCAGACATTTTTTAATCATTAAATTAAAAAAAAAAATCACAAAAGAAAGGAAATGAAATTCTAGAACAGCATGCAGTTGTTTACATAGACATAATACATAAAATTTACTCAAAAATATTAAATAACCATATTACAAGATGAGAAAGTTGGGTGAGAAAGCATGTGAGTGGAAGAATGTAGAGGAGTGTAAAAGAGTGTAAAAGAGAAAATTCTTATTTACATATTTCAGTAATAAATAAAACTGAAAAATCAAGAAATAAGAAACCCATTATTTTTAAAAACAGATATAAAATAGAAGAGAAGCAAATGATTTGAGGAGTAAGACTGAGGTGGGGAAAAATAATGAGCACTGTTTTTATTTTATCTGACTTTTAAAATTATGTTAATAAAATTATATTCATTCACACAATGCTACAAAATCATAGAAACCTTTATCAAACAAAAATAAAATGTGAACCTATTGTTTCTCAATATATCTTTCAGCTATGTCTGTACACTGCTGAAGGCAGTGTTTCCATCTCTCTAACTTCCCAGAATCATTCTGTACTCTTCAAAATTCTCATAGTACAGCCCTTGCTAATCTCAAAGAACGAGCAGGTTCATTTTTGTGATGGAAAACAATTCTTCAATACAACTCACACTGCCTTTTTCAAACAATGAGGTTTTCAATATTTTATGTATCTGTTCCTAATAAATTTCATGAACATCCTGTCCTTTGACAAAATCTATTAAGATTTATATGTACTGATGTGTGTGTCTATGTATGTATATGTATATATATATATATAGAGAGAGAGAGAG
>NW_006408525.1:5591359-5595269 GCF_000296735.1 Chrysochloris asiatica | reverse complement strand
ACACACGCACATACACACGAGTAACCAACAAGATTGGTGGTTCAAACCCATCATTCGCTTCTCAGAAACCCTATATAAGGTTGATATGAGTTGGAACCGAGTCGATGGCACTTAACGTTATATATATTTTTTCTCTCAACTGCTTTTACATCTCATCTTTCTTTGTATGTGTGTGTATACATTTATATATTGTTGCTGTTGTTAAGTGCCATCAAATAAATTCTGACTCATAGCATCCCTGTAAAGGGTTTCTGAGGAGTGGCTGGTGAGTTTGAACCACTGATCTTGTGGCCCAGTGCTTACCCTATAGTGCCACATCAGGACCCCATGTATATATTTTTTCTAAGTGGAAGTTTTCTTTACTTTTTCCCCAAAACAGAAGAGGCAAAGAGAAAGAAAAGGACCAGAGGACTGACTGCTCTAAAGAAAAATTTTGCCATCTCAAGTGATTTTTCTATGTTTTCTGTTTTTGTCAAGGTCCAATTTAATTTTGGGTAACTCTGCTTAAAGGATTTTGATTACCAGGTTAGCAAACAACAACAAAAATCATGGAGGGAACCTTAATGGCTGTTGTCAAACAAACTATCCAGGTCTTCTGTCAATCAAGTAGCAAGAAAACTGGGTTCTGCAAAATCCAGGTCAATCTGCTATGAAAGCACAGACCTGGCAAATGGCTTAAAGAAGGTCCCAAAAAGCTTGACTCATCTCCCCTAAATCAGAGCTCTTACAGCAGGAAGAACAATTCCAGGGCAAGGAAGCTTGGCCTTCTCAACAACTTCAGCCTGGTTACCCACTGTCACAAGCCAGGACAATTGCATCAAGTATGATTTCTGGTCCTAGAGACACATTCTAAAAAGATTTTCTGCTAAACTACCTTTAGCAGGATACTACAAACTATATAAAACTGCTATCGTTCGCTCATGGTAGTTACCCTTGGAAAACAAGCCAAGTCCAATGAGTATTTCTGGCACTAACTGGAAGTCCCTTAAAAGAAGTAACAGCAAAATGAAGACTGTATGGTAGTGGTGCTGTAACATGTGACAACAGTATCAGATGCAGGGTTCAGATATCTGTAATTCAAATTTTAAATGTAAAATAAATGTTTAGAAATTCAGGAGCAAACATTCCAGCTTTTATTCATTTCCGTAAAAAACAGCTTCCCATAGGGAGGAAGTGGGATAAGTGATGCTACACCAAGGAAAGTGCAATTGAGATGAAGCGAGGTATACGATTTTTTAAATATAAAACTGGTAAATCCACTCTGTAAACCTTCACTCAAATCACAATAAAAAGTTTATAAAGGAGAAAACAGGCTTTCATTTTCTTAATTTTTTTGTTACACTGTAATATGCCATCAACTTCATTCTGACTCATAGCAACCCTGCATAGCGTTCTGAGATTGTAAAACTTTCTGGAAGCCTCTTTTTTTCCCCACAGATCGAATGGTGGGCTCAAGCCGCTGACTTTGGGGTTTACAGCCCAGTGCTTATCCTATAAAGCCACCACACTCCATTTTCTTACACAAAACAATAAAATACCAAATTTCTACCTGTCTGTGCTTTCTTTTGTTTACAGAATATATTACTCAAACATGACACCCTAAAACTTACCTTTGGAGCATGTAATATCTCATCTCTTTATTTTCCTCTGCAGAACCCTCCATATTAAGATGGCAGAGTAATGGAAGCTTTTTCTTCAGATTTTGGCCTTGAAAACACAAGTTGCAGTTCTTTCTCCTATTGCAGCTGCTTAAAACACAGGACGACAAGAGATACTATGCCTTCTGCCTATTTCTTGGCTCTGCTTCAGTCAGAATAGAGTATTCCTGGGGGCCTTGCATTATAGCTTTTTTGTCTACTCTGTCCCCAATTTTGCAATTCCCCCCCACATTTTTCTTCTTTTTGTATCTTCCCCCTACACATGGCCCACACACAGATTTAGTCAATTTGTCAAGAGGACTGGAAAGAGGTGGAGAAATATAAAAGCTTGTGTAACCAGTAAAAAGATCTTAGCAGCTCTGCTTAAGCTGCAGCAAACATGTTTCAACAACAGTAACTTTCTTCTGACAGTCACCAGAGACAGCTCGAGCACCTCTCTTTGCTGCCAGGAGCACATGACAGGGAAGGCCCAAGGCAGAAAGGAGACAAAGTTTACAAGGACAATTGAATTAAGAAAATAATGGGGTCATGAAATCCAGAGGGAGGAGAACAGCACAGCCTAAGCAGGCAATATCTGAGAGCCAATCAAAACAAATAATACTGAATACCAGACTGCAAAGAAGGAGAAAAGAAGGGAAAGAAAACCATGATTCAAATTTTCAGACCAAAATAGTGATACAGAGATACACATACTAAAACCTCTATTATAACAAAGTCTAAGGTTTGGTGCTTCCTTAGAGAGTTGGAAATAGAAATACTGTAAGATCTAGCAATCCCTCTGCTTAGTATATATCCACAAGAAATAAGAGCCAGGACATGAATAGATATATGTTCACTGATATTTATCACAGTACTATACAATAGCAAAAAGATGAAGAGAGCCTAAATGCCCATCAGTAGAATAATGGATACACAAACTTTGGTACATACATACAATGGAATACTATGTGATAGGAAAGAATAAGAATCAATGTATGAAACACTTCATATTGATTAACCTAGAGGACATTAGTCAATCACAGAAGGACAAATATTTTAGAAACCACTAGTATAAGAATTCAAGAAAAGGTTTCCATGCTAAAAGAAACATTCTTTGATAGTTACCAGGACTGGGAGGGAAGAGAGAGTAATCCACTGGCTAGAAGGTAAACACATGTTAACCAGGGTGATGGGGAGGGCAATACACAAGAAGGGGAAAGGCAATATATAAGAAGACAGATGTTGGCAGAAGAATGATGAAGACAGGTAAAGACACAGTGAGGTATGCAAGGGTTAAAGGGATAGGGGTAAATAGTGTTATATACACAATATTGGATTAAGTGTTCTGCAGGTACATATGCAGACAAATACACAGGCTGAATGGCTATGGGAGGGAGTGGGAATATCCCCACAAATATATAAGGGTTTGAAAGAGTGTATTTGTGCATGGGTGTCTTTGCTGCAAACAACAGCTATGAATGTGGTGGAGCATACAGTGGACAAAGTGATAGAAAACTTATCTGATATTATGAAACAACTTAATGCAATGAGATGCTGGACCTGGGGGCTCAGGACCATAGTCTCAGAGGACACCATGGTCAATTGGCATAATATAGTCCACAAAGACAGTGTTCTACATCCTACTTTGGTAAGTAGTGTATGGGATCTTAAAAGCTCATGAGCAGCCATATAAAGTGCACTTATTGGTCTATCCATGTGCAAAAGAATGAAGAATAAGAAATGAAGATGCTTGGAATCAATTAGTTCAACAGATTAATGGAACATGTGAACATCAGTCTCCACAACTCTGAGACCAGAAAAAGTAGATGGTGCCCGCTACCACTACCAACTATTCTGAAAGTGATCACATTAGAAGATCTCAGAAACAGTGGCAGAAAATATGAAACAAATCTCAAAATTAAAATAACAAAGATTGAGCTTTCTGGTCAGAAAGAGACTAAAGGAACATGAGACTACAGTCCTTGACCACCCTTCAGATCTGGAAAGGAACTCACCTTTGTGGCCCCATTTTCAGTCAAGCAGTAGATGGGAATACAGGAGAGAGAACAATACTAGCAATCCATCACTCAAAATCAGAGGGGCAACATTTACCTAGGGACAAAGTTGAGAAGGGATGGGAAGGAGGGTGGAATGGCAAGAGGAACCACAGGAAGTGGAATAACTATTTTTGCATGGAAGGGTTTGCAATTACTGAGATGAAACAAAGTATATAATTTGTTAAAAGCAAAACTGATGATTATATATGTCTGTGT
>NW_006408525.1:5580995-5582637 GCF_000296735.1 Chrysochloris asiatica | reverse complement strand
AAAAAGCTAAAGTGGAAAGAGAGAAATACTTTTAACTGATGTTATATGGAGAGGATTGTAATCAATGTAATGAAACAAGTTATATGAATGGTTGAATGTGAAACTGATGATGTGCCCTGTAAACTTTCACTCAATCCACAATAAAAGCCTTAAATTGGGAGAGAAAAAAAAAAATTGATACAGCATTGGAAACTATTCAAAGCCTGCAAAAAGATGTCCAGATGATCAATAATAAGATATCAGAAATGGACAATACACTGAAAGGGGAAAGGAGAATAGAAGAGATGGAAGACAGAACTAGCGAGCTGGAAGACAAATCTCTCAATACTACTAAGCTAGAAGAGCAAGCTGAAAAAAAGGATAAAAAAATCTGTAGAAAGTCTAAGATTCATGCTGGATAACATGAAGAGAAACAACTTAAGAATTACTGGCATTCCAGAACAGGAAGAATCAGAGAAGTCCACAGAGGAAATAGTTGAAGAGCTTCTGAAAGAAAATTTCCCTAACATTTTGAAAGATGACAAAATAAACGTTAAAAAAGCTCAACTTACCCCAGGAAGGATATACCCCAAAAGAAAAGTAACCAAGACATATAATAATCAAGCTCTTCAAAATCAAAGACAAGGAAAGAACACTAAAAGAGGCCAGGGAGAAGAGAAATGTCACTTATAATGGCAAGCAAATTAAATAAACCTCTTGACTATTCAGAACAAACCATGCAGTCAAGAAGGCAATGGGAGATATATACAAAAGCCCTACAAGAAAAAAACTGTCACCCAAAAATCCTCTATCCAGCAAAACTGGATGGTACAATCAAGATATTCCATGATAAACAGAATCTCAGAG
The DNA here is from genome assembly GCF_000296735.1 of Chrysochloris asiatica. NCBI lineage: Eukaryota > Metazoa > Chordata > Mammalia > Afrosoricida > Chrysochloridae > Chrysochloris > Chrysochloris asiatica. Next base: position 5,581,791 of record NW_006408525.1, on the reverse strand, counting down.
ATTTTATCAAAACCAACCCAGCACTTCAAAACATCCTAAAGAGAGTTCTGTGGACTGAAAACCAACAAGAACAGACAACAAAAAGAGACTGACAGGTGTGGCAACACCACCTGGAACTCAGTGAACAGATAGCAGAGTTCAGAACAGAATAAGGCTACAACAACAAACTCAAAAGAGCTGGGAGGTCAGCTGAAGATCAAAATTATATCAGTGTTAAAGAAGGGAAAACACAGCAACAGAGACCCAGGTGGTGAGGATGCCAGGTAAATTACATGATACAATCGATTATCTTAAATGGAGAGAAAAGTCAGTAGACTACAAGGTAACCCCAAAGAAAGTTAATACTTCACAGCTTATCATAAAAATGAATTTCCAAGCAGAACAAGCAAACATGAAAACTAAAAAGAAACCGACAAGAAAAAGCACAAAAAACACAAACCCAACACAAGAAGGAATGCAGAACAAAAGAATTAACAGCACCACCAAAAACGTAGCATTATAATGGCAGCAACTAATTCATATCTATCGATAATTACATTGAATGTCAATGGATTGAATGCACCAGTGAAGACACAGAGAGTGGCAGAATGGATAAGAAAACAAGATCCTTCAATATGCTGCCTGCAAGAGACACACCTTACACACAAAGACAAAAAAGACTAAAAGTGAAAGGATGGAAAAAATTTTATAAAGCTAACTGCAACAATAAACAAGCAGGAGTGGCAATACTAATCTCCAAGAAAGTAAATTTTAAGATGAAAACCAGCATAAGAGACAAAGAAGGACACTATCTCAT
>NW_006408525.1:5574610-5579925 GCF_000296735.1 Chrysochloris asiatica | reverse complement strand
CCATCGAGTCGGGTCCGACCCATAGCGACCCTGTACAGGGTTTCCGAGGGTGTAAATCCTTACGGGAGTAGAAAGCCTCATCTTTCTCCCGCGGATAGAAGACGTAATATCATGAAAATACTACCTCATGAAATCTATGGATGTAATTCAATCCTGATCCATATCCTAGCATTTTTAAAAAGATGGAAAAACTAATAGCAAATTTCTATGAAAAGGAAAGAAACCCCAGATAAGCAAGGAACTATTAAAGAAAAACAAAGTAAGAGAGCTCAAAATTCTTGACCTCAGAACCTACTATAATACAGCCACAATAGTCAAAACAACCTGGTACTGGTATAATGACAAACAATTAGACCAATAAAACCAAATTGAGAACTCAGAACTAAATCCATCCACCTTTAGAAAGCTGATCTCTACAAAGGGAACAAATCCATTAAGTGTGGAAAACATGGACTCTTTAACAAATGGTGCTGGCAAAAGTGGATATCCATTTGCAAAAAAATTCAACAGGATCTGCAAAAATATGACAATAAACCTCTCTCCTACAACACTCTTTGCTTCTTTACTGCGTTCAATAATTCACTGCAATGGCCACATAGGACTCAGCCACCATACTCACAGTTAATGGGGTTTATTAGGGAAGTTAACAGGTTACAATTCAAGGTTAGAAATGTTCAGAACATTTCAGCTCTTCCAGTCAGGGCAGTCTTTCCTCAGTCCTGTTCATAGGCAGGTCTCTATCTGTCCGGTAGTGTTACATGCTCTTTTAGGGCTGCTGATAAAGACATCCTACTCCACCTTAAGCCTCAGCCAGAAGGCACTTGGCTTTGGCTCTGTGGGTCAGCAAACTTAACTTCCCCAATTAAATGCCTTAGGGAACTGCACTCTACAAGCACGCCTCCTACCCAAAGTCCTTCAACTTTATTTACTCTATGGGCTGGGAAGGCCACTGCCTTGTGCTCTGGGGTTCTTGATTCTGATGCTGCTGCTCTTTTATTACTCCTTCAGTATCACAGCTTCTGTCCCTGGGTTGAGGAGGTTCAATGTGCAGGGATCTCAGGATCCAAAGGACACACTCTACTCCTGGTTCTTCTTCCTTGACAGTAGTTGTTAGTTGTTGTTAAGTGCTGTTGTCCGACTCATAGCCACCCTGTAGAAAGTTTTGAGGTGCAGCTGATGAGTTTAAACTGCTGACCTTTTGGTTGAAACCAATCTTGCAGGCCAGTGCATTATCCTACAGCACCACACCAATACTCCTGATGGTAGTTTGATAGCTCATTTTATATCCACCAGGATGGTAACACCCTCATTAAATTTTCAAGTGTTTACAATCATAATCCTGTTAACAATCACTCACAAGTAAATCACATAATCCATCAGCATCTTCTCCCACCTTCTTACTTAGACGTATCATGAAAAAGTCGCTTGGTATGAGTTTACATTAAATAATTAACTACAGCACAGACCACCCTCTGGCTCTTCTAGTCATTGTCCCTTTCATACATAGTAGGTTAACTTTTCCAATAATCATTTTGACTGAGCATATCCATGAAAGATTGTAGGCCATCCACTTCATGCCTTTATCAGCTCCTATTTTTGATAGCAAATTTCTAAACAGTCTGTCCCTGTCAATGTAGTACTCTGAGGAGGTAAATAAGTTTCTTGATCTGAAGACTCTTTCATTCTAGTTGGAACTTGGAGCAAATATATCCATATACAAAGTCCAGTCCATCATACTGTAGCAATTTATACCTGCTTACAGACAGTATCAAACATCTTTCTTTTCATCTGGTCATATTCTGGTCAATTCAACTCTAGCCATCCATGCTTGTAAGCTTGGGAGTTTATATCCACCTCCTTGCACTTCAGAACAGCTGCCCCCTTCATTCTCTCAACATAGACCTAGGATCGGTACCCATAGTCTCAGGAGTTCATTCACACAATTCCCTAAACTTCAGACCACCCAGCCCTTCCTCGCTCTCATTGCTATTCACTGTGGACCAGGTCAACGTGTGCCTATGGAATGTGTCCAAACTCAACTCGTCTCTTCATTGCGGTTTTTCCCCCACTTCCACTCAACAAGTGAATCCAGGTGGTCACCAGTGAGCATACCAAGTTATCTGCTTTCCAGCTCCCTTTAAGGTTAAGTCCTAGAATGGGATTTTTCCTGATGGGTACAGACTGTTTCTAACTCAATGCATCCAATGACAAATTCCTTGCTCAAATTCAAAATGTCAGTATTTTTTGTTCTACAAGCATTTTCTTCACAAGTAAATCTCCCATTCTTTCAGCAGTTCTGAATAGAGCTCGGGTTTCCAGCTAAGCCCCTCACTCTACAAAGACTTAAAATAAAAAGTCTATTTCTTTGGGACAATTCTAACTCGTCTTTTTAGCATATCAAATCAAGTATAGGTTTAAGATGGACTTACAAATTCTCTAATCAATATAATCATATTAATTCCCATCACACAAAACGGTCTATTTTACAATACTAGATAGGAGAAATATTCAATATCCATAGTGCAGTCAGATAGAACACGAAACCCTTAAACATTTTTAAGACACCCTAGTTTAATCTTTTCTCCACCCCTATCTTGTCTTCTCCATTTATATACACATGGCCTTAGATGTCTTGCAGGGTATATTCAGTAGGTCCTGGTCCTCTATCAGCCATCTTGTTTATAGGCCTGGTTTTTGGCCCCAAGTAACTCCACTAGCAGCTTTTCTTCCATGAGCTGCAGCATAGGATCTCTTACATATTCCTTTCAACCATTACAGTCAACTACCACCAAAACAACCTTCTGAGAATCACACATTTTACTTCCCATGCCTCTTAGTTCTTCTCTTACAAAATTCCAGGCTTTCGTGAGTCTGAAGCCATTGCAATGAACCCCATATCCGACACCAACTACAAAAATATTTCAATAAACCACATCTTTCACATTATTTCAATACCCTGTAAAGTTAGTCAAATTTACTTTTTCCTTTAAAGAGTCTAAGTGACACAGAGAAACCCTCCTTTTTTTATGTCTTAAAATAGAGCACAGAGGTTTTAATTCAGAACAGCTACAGTAACCACAGATACAGCAACAGCTCAATTTTACTCAAAGCTTCTGGTTGTTGTGAAATGTCATCGAGTTGATTCCAACTCATAGCAAACCTGTACAGGATTTCCAAGGAGCAGTTGGTGATCTTGAACCACCAACCTTGCAGTTCAAACAACTCTGCAGTCTGCGCCACACCAGGATGTCTCCAAATATAGGTAGTTTCCAAAAGAGAATCAATCACTCTGCCTCTGTTCTGGATGTTTAGCATTGAAAGAGCAAATAGAGCACTAAGTATAGATTAAAGCAGCCATTTTATAACTGATTGTATCAGGGGGAAAAAAATGTGCTTTTATAAACAAAAGCAAACAACCAAACACCAACACAGATTCAGATCTAAAAATAACTCTGGTTTCTACTTTTTTATGGATCCTGCACACCATTCTTGTAATATTAGAACACAAAAAAATAAAAAGTCACATTCATTCGTTCAAATTCAAAGCAAAGTGTCCAAAGTAGACAGTACCTGGTACAAAATCCAACTAGAAGCCCACAATGATCCCAGCATTGTAACATGCCAAGCACCAAGGATGACGTAGCAGTTTATTCAGCATATAGTCACATATTAAACTGGCTTGATTGCAATGCAATCTGAAAATGCTACACTATGAATGTTTCATATTGACTGGGATTTACACAGACAGTCAAATCTTGGACCAAGGCTGTACCTTTGTCAAAAATCAACAGATCATATATATAAGGGTTTATCTGTGAATTCTACATTATATTCCATTGATCTCTGAGTCAATACCACACTATCTTGATAACTGCGGCTTCATAGATTTTTAAATCAAGTAGTTTTAAGTCCTCCAACTCTAATCGCCTTGCTCAAAATTGTTTGGCTATTCTAGGTCATTAGAGTTCATGTAAATTTAGTTATCAAATTGTCAAATTTTATACCCCTTCACCCTCATTTAAAAAAACCTATGGAGATTTTGATAGGGACTATTGAGGCCAGAGTCCTGGTGTGGAGCTATAGGTTAAGGTTCTGGACTACAAAGTCAGTTTCAACAGTCAGTGGTTGAAACTCACCAACCGCTCTACAGTACTTAACAACAACAATTGAGCACCAATGTGACACTGAAGTTGATAAACTCTAGACTGCTAATCACAGGGTGGTAATTACTCAGAACTGACTCCACAGCACAAACCAACGTGAATTTATACATCAGTTAGTATGGTCCCATTTGGTGGAATTTAAGAAAACTCTTGATAGAAAAGTCATTATCAAGTAAATTCACTATACTGCAATGACTAAATTGACTTGAACCTGCTTTTTACTCTCTGATCTCAAATTTGTATTTTGCAAATGGATAACCTGAAGAAATTTCATCCTAAGAAATGTGGCTACAGAATTTATATCTTATATTGCCATTTATATGTAATTTTAATATTAATTCAAATTTTGTTCATTCCAAGATTTTGTGACTAGGTTTGAAAGTACCAATATACAACTATTTTTTTACATATTAATTAATAATTAAACCCAAAGTGACAGTGATGTTCAGTTTTAATTACTGTCTCAAAACATTTCAATACAAAGCAAAACATGAGGCAAAATAAATTTTTTTTTTTAATATACTAGAATTTACTACAGCACCTGAATCACTTTATAAACAGCTATTGTGGGGAGAACAAACAAGATGGCGGATCGGATAGAAGTGCAGTAAGGAGTTCCGTCAGCAACAACACAGAATACCTGACCAAGCAGGCTCAGGGAATGGTCCCAGAACTCTGAAGCACATATAAAGGAATAATTTAGAAGGTTGGAAGGCGTATAGCTAGGGGAATTTGTGGCAGAAGCAAGAAACCCATTGTTTTCTAGTTCAGGTCACTCAGCTGCTCCAGGAGCCACCATCTTGGGTGAGACACCAAGCAGGGGAAGGATCCAAGCGGGCACAGACGCCTGACAGAACTTCAGAGATAAAGGTGTGGACATTCTTTTCTTTTGGTATCTGTTCGTTGGTCCCTCGCTGTCTGAGCACCTCCATTCTGGTGACTGTAGGGATGCATAAGCTAGCAGACACCCCAGCCCTACCCTCGAGGGTTCTACTACGCATGCGCACAGATCTCCTTGAAATTTAAAGAGACAGTTTCCAATTAAAACCAAACAGCCACAGCCGGCCCTGAACTGTTTATAACTAGAAAAAAGGCCTGAAACGGGGATTGTGGAGCAGGACAAGCAGACAAAAAAGGAAATAGGCCAAAAAT
>NW_006408525.1:5557101-5569625 GCF_000296735.1 Chrysochloris asiatica | reverse complement strand
GAAGTCACAACAGAACCAAACGAAATCAAAAGAATAATAACAGAATACTATGAAGAGTTGTACTCCAACAAATTTGAAAACTTAGATGAGATGGATGTATTTCTAGAAAAGCATGACTTACCTAAACTTACTCAGAATGAAGTAGAAAACTTGAACAAACCCATAACAAAAGAAGAAATTGATTAGGTCATCAAAAAACTCCCAACCAACAAAAGTCCAGGCCCAGATGGCTTCATGGGTGAGTTCTACCAAGCATTCAGGTTAGAGCTGTCACCAATTCTACTCAAATTATCCCAGAATATACAAGAGGATGGAAAACTCCCTAATTCTTTTTATGAAGCAAGCATAACCCTCATACCAAAACCAGGGAAGGACATCACTAAAAAAACAAAACTACAGACCCATATCCCTCATGAACATAGACGCAAAAATTCTCAACAAAAAGATTAAGGTTGAAATCCTAGCCATTATCTATGAATGTGACCTTATTTGAAAACAGGATCTTTGCAGATGTAAGCGAATTAAGAGGAAGTCAAGTTAAGAGAATCTCCTTGTTCTGTTGGAACAAGAACAGGCCTTTTGGTCTATGTATAGGTTCCTCATAAGCAAAATTAAAGTGTTCGGGAGATTAGTATTGCCACTCCTGCTTGTTTATTGTTGCAGTTAGCTTGGTAAATTTTTTTCCATCCTTTAACTTTTAGTCTGTTTTTATCTTTGTGTGTAAGGTGTCTCTTGCAGGCAGCATATTGAAGGGTCTTGTTTTCTTATCCTTTCTGCCACTCTCTGTCTCTTCACTGGTGCATTCAATCCATTGATATTCTTTGCAATGTTATCCACAGCTTATTACAATATACACATTCAAAAGTCTTTGCATAGCCAATAAAGTACAAAAAAAAGCATCTTTCTGGTATTCTCTGCTTTTAGTCAATGACATCAGCTACGCTATCCCTCATTCCACATTCTCATCTGAATCTAGCTTGAACCTCTGTTTGGCTAACAATTTTTATTAGGAACAATGTGTAATTTAAGAACAAACTGGGGGGAAGAGGGGGAAGTGTAGGGGGCGGGTTTCTGGGATATACCCTTAGGGTGGTTGATGATGCATGGAGGGGATTGGGACCATGGCAGTGAGATGATATACGATGGAATGAATGTGAAACTAAAGTTCTCCCATGTAAACTATCATATAATTCACAATAAAACATTAAAAAAAAAAAAAAAGAACATTCTGTAATTATAGGTAAAAGTAATAACAGACTGTTCTTAAATAAAGTTGTTAACCAAACATTGTGTTAAATACACAAAACGTTGTCCAGTCGGTATTTTGAGAGCATATATATTTATAAGTTTAAGATGGAAATTCAGATGGAGTTTCAAATACTGTAACATGTATTTGCTCATGTTGTTAAGTGCCATCAAGTTGGTTCCGATCCATAGTGACGCTGTATAGGGTTTTCAAGGAGTGACCAGTATCATAGGCTAAAAAAAGGTTTAAAGAAATCACATGATCCTGAAAGGTGAAAGACAAATGTGGAGATAACCTGCTTCCAAACAGACTTCAACCAAGATATCAGACTACTTCACAAAGTTGATTACAATCTTCTGTTTTGAGAATAGCATGGAGTGATCTGGACTTACCCGGAATTTAACGCATATGGAACAATCTGACCTTAAGTGACATCTATCTCACAATAAACAGAGAAACTGCCAATATCAACACAATTAAATGGCTTTCTTATCTGTCACTAAATTGCATACTAGTTATCAAAATTAAGATGCCCATATTCAATATTTAATGATCTTTCTTCTCAAGCATTCAATTAATTATTAATAATGAGGCTCACAAATTTATCAACCCCTAGCTGATCTTACCCAAAAATAAAAAGTCAAAAATGAGTGGTCTACAATGAAGCTTGTACATTCCCACCAAGCTATACCTACTTTCTTAAGGCCTATTTCCAAACGTTTTAGTCATAAAGCTTAAAATTAACCCATCCAGTCTTTTACTTGTACTCTAAAAATGTATGATTTAAGTCATCTCTGAGGCGCTCTGGTAGCGTTGTGGTTATGAGTCAGGCTGCTACCCTCAAGGTCAGCAGTTCCAAACTACCAGCTGTTCTGCTCCCATAAAGATTTACAGCCTTGGAAGTCCAATGCAGGGTCACTATGAGATGGAACCAACTCCACAGCACACCACCACCACCACCACCAAGTCATCTCTAACCCTGGAAAAGTTTAGGTTCTGTATCTGCCTATCCAATTACATACGCTAGACTTCTCTTTTCATACCTAAAAAATCAAACACTAAAACAGTTCCACTCTCATTTTATACTATGGCAATTACATCACTTGGTTTCAGAGATCACTGCCCCTTTAATATATATCACCTGCAAAAGGAATGGTGTCTCATTCTAGGAGCTATCCTAAACCCAACCAATCACTATTTAATTTTAAACTCAAAGAGTAAAAAAGGGAATCTGAATCAGTATCCTTATTTTTATAAAGGAAAGGCAAAGGAGGTAATATAATTGGCTATGGGAGTTCTGGTAGCGCAGTGGTTACGAATCGGGCTGCGAACCGCAAGGTCAGCAGTTCAAAACTACCAGCTGTTCCGCGGGAGAAAGAGGAGGCTTTCTGCTCCCGTAAAGATTATGGCCTCGGAAACCCTGTACAGATTCGCTATGAGTCGGAACCGACTCCATGGCACATAACAACAACAACAACAAATGGTAACCTACCTAACTGGCAGCAGATCTGGCGTCAGAACAGTTAATCCTACTACCAAATGAATCCCTCAATTTGACTCAATTTAAATTACCTCCAAGGACACCAAATTCACAAGTGACTTAAGGAATAAATCAATCTTTGTTCTATTTTTGAACATTAGTTGGCTGACAGTGAGTGGGAATTAGCACTGTCTCCCTCACAGGCTGCTGATCACACTTCAATCCATAGCTCCTCCATGAGCTAAGAGCATGAGTTTTGCAACAGTAAGGCATGCAAAGAAATTCTCAGGTGCTCATGTCACTGCCCAAGGAGCTCTGGTAGCGTAGTGGTTACAAATCGGGCTGTGAACCGCAAGGTCAGCAGTTCGAAACTACCAGCAGTTCCGCGGGAGAAAGATGAGGCGTTCTGCTCCCGTAAAGATTTGCAGCCTCGGAAACCCTGTGCAGGGTCGCTATGAGTCAGAACTGGCTCCACGGCACTTAACAACAACAACAACATGTCACTGCCCATACCGGCTTTGTTACAAGAGCCATCAACTTTCAGACTAACTTTGTGTTATGGATTGATTTGTGTCTTCCAAAAATATATGTTGTAAATCCTAACCTCTGTGCCTATGATTATAATCTCAATTGGGAAGGAATGAATTGTCTTTATAAATTAATGAGGCAAAATTAGTGTCACCTTTGAGAAATGAAAGGGATTAAACAAGTTGGTGGCGATGTAGGATGAGCACTGGACTGCTAACCACAAGGTTAGCAATTTAAACCCACCAGTCATTTAAGGGCAGAAAGAGACTTGATACTTTCAATACTCTTTACCAACACTACAGTTTAAATACATCAATTCTTCTATGGTCTTCCTTATTCATTGTTCGATTTTCATATGCATATGAGATGACTGAAAATACCACGGCTTGAGTCAGGCATTCCTTAGTCCTCGACCTGACATCTTTAGCACCTTAAAGAGGTCTTTTGCAGTAAATCTACCTAATGCAATATGTCATTTGATTTCTTGGCTGTTGCTTCCATGAGTGTTGATTTTTGAATCTAAGCAAAATGAAATCTTTGACAACTTCAATCTTTTCTCCATTTATCACGATGCTATTTATTGGTCCAGTGGTAAGGATTTTCATTTTCTTTACATTGAGTTGAAATCCATACTGTAGGCTGTGGTCTTTGATCTTCATCAGTAAGAAAATTATTTTAAGTCCTCTGCAGTTCCAGCAAGCAAAGCTGTGTCATCTAGATAGTAAAGGTTGTTAATTAATCTTCCTCAAATCCTGATGCCAAATTCTTCATAATCCATCTTCTCAGATTATGTGCTCAACATATAAATTAAACACATATGGTAAAAGGCTACAACCCTGGCACACACCTATCCTGATTTTACACCAGTCAGTATCTCCTTGGCCTGTTTGAACGACTATCTTTTGGTCTATGCATAGGTTCCTCAGGAGCACATGTTCTGGAATACCCAATTTTTACATAAGTATCCATAGTTTGTTATGATCCACACAAGATGGGAGTCCTGATTTGACATTGTAAGATAAGCACTGGACTGCTAACCTCAAAGTCTGCAGTTCAAATCTACCAGCTGCTCCTTGGAAACCCTATACAGGGTTGCTATGAGTCAGAACCAACTCAACAGCACACAACAACACAGGATACTGTAGTTTTGAGATATAAAAGAGATTAAACAAGCAAGCTAAAAAACACAGACAAAGGAAGAGAGATGCTTAGCCATATAAAGAACGCTCAGGGGCAGAAGATCAGAAGAGACAAAGAACTTCACCCAGAGCCAACAGAGAGAGAAAGCATTCCCCTATAGCCAGCACACGGAATTTGGACTTCTAGTTTTCTAAGTTGTGAGAAAATAAATTTCTGCTTCTTAAAGCCATCTACTTGTGGTATTTCTATGATAGCACCACAAGACTAACACATTTGGCAACTATAAACTACCATGTAATATCATTAGCTGAGTTTCCTACAGCAGTATTTATCTCATCATTGCCAAATTCAGTTTCTTAATCTAAGGAATGGATATTATCCTTCACATAGTCTCCAACTGGACAAATTTTTCAAGGAGCTGTGTGCCTTTAAGGATTTTGATTTAACTTAGTGTTTCTCAACAGTGCACTCTAGGAATCTGTGAAATAAAACTAACGACCATATTTCTACACAAGCAGCACACACATTATATACTGAATTTTTTGGGGGGGGAGCAAACTATATAACCCCTTCATGTATTAGGTCTCCTATGCATGCTATGTGCATGTACACATTATTTGAGTGAACCCACCAAATGCAGAAAATACTGTAACTTTTTTCTTGCAACTTCTATATAACTAAATGAGGTAACTGCTGATACATACTACCTCATCTCTCCCAAGAATCCTAAAGCCCCGTAGAAAACCTTAAGGCAAGGCAGTTACATTCATCCAGACCCAGTTTAGGATTCTATTACAGAGTCTATAGATATTCTTTGTTTTATAAAAAGGAGCTATGCTGCATCCCTTCTAGTTATAGGGTCACTATGAGCTGGAATAAACTTGACAGCAATGGATTAGAGGATTGGTCATAGTACTTGTAACTCCTAGGGGCTATGCATATAAAATGCCTGTGAACCCAAAATGACAAGACAGCTTACGTAGGTGGGATTATGCAAAGGGGATTGGTATACTGCTAGACCACTTCTAAACAGAGTGGGAAACTCACTATCAAGATAAGCACAATCCTTTGGACCCAGGGTCCCTCCTAAACCCAGAAGACGAAGAGAGAGAGCCATAACACAGCAGACAGTGAGATATGGTATCAAGTAGCAATGGCAGAGAAATGGGGTTGCAGCAAAGGCAGGAGACTTGCATGGGACATGACAGACATTCCAGTCCACAGAGGGAGAAAGCTGAGTGAGTGTCTTCAGGCAGGAGGCATACTGGTGGGGTGCTAGGCAACTGACCCATGGAGCTAAGAGTTGTAACCCTTGCCTGAGAAGGCCCCACACAAGTGCTCTCAGCAGTGTCCAAAGCAGAGTACATTGGCAGAGGGTGAGAAGAAGCTGTCCTGATTAAGATCTGTATTCTGAAATGTTCCTGTTACTTTTAAACTGATCCTTATCCTGAGTTATATTCTGTTACTTCCCTAGTAGACACCATACTTGTTGTGTATATTCTGTGAGTTTCATGTGGCCACTGCAATGAATTACTTAACACAGCAGAGAGTGCAGTGGGAGGGATGGCACAGGAAGAACCGGCAAAAAGGTTCAGGAGAGGAAGCATGTCTGACCTCTGCCTCATGGGAATCAGCCTTGGGTTGTTGATCTTGATTCTACTTTGCCCTTGTGAAGTTAGAGGAGGTCTTATAGCAATGGCAGAACATTTTTACAGGAGCTAAATTACTTAATTACCCATTAATAACAGAAGCATCAAGGTAGTAACAGCAGCAATAGCTATCCTAACTTATGTTTATCTAGCTTAGACCTATAATCTCAACCCTGGCAGCAGATCAGAATCACCTGATTTTTTGTTTTTGTTCTTTTTTAAATGCCCAGCTCCATGTCAAAGCAAGACCAAATGAATTAGCATCTCTGAGAATGGGCTAATTTTTTAAAGGGTCACCAAAAGATTCTGATGTACAAAGAGAGCCAAGAACCAGTGATTCTGAATGTAAAATCTTAAAAAACGCAAAGCATAGTATCTCACATACGGACTGTGTAATAATTAAATATAAATAAGAATAATTCAGTACCCCTATTTATTGTAGGAGCTTGGTGGGTCCATAAGATACAAACTGAACTGGTAACCACAAGGTCCGGGAGTTCAAACTCATTAGTCACTCCGTGAGAGGAAGATGAAACTTTCTGCTCCCACCAAGATTTAAAGCCTCAGAAACCTGATATAGGGTTGTTACGAATCCGAACCAACTCAGTGGCATTTAACAACAATAATTTATTGACATCCTAAATTATAGACAGGGAATTATGTTTCTAGAGAAAAGGGAGAGCTCTATAAAACCTTATTCATACCACAGTGCCTTACGGCTCCACTAGCAACAGAATATAACTTCCTGACATTATGAAGCAGCTCAAAGGAAGATTATTACAAATTTGTCCACCTCTGCTCCTGTAAAGATTTGCAGCCTCAGAAACCCTGTGAAGGGTCACTATGAGTCGGAACTGACTCCACGGTACTTAACAACAACAACAGCAGAATTTCTATCATTCATCAAGATGGTAACAACAATGTTAGTCAAAACATTACAGAAAGTCAAATTCTTCAGCCAAACTTTCACAAACTAAAAAGTCTAGCAGTAGAAAGGACAGGAAAAAGTTAAAAGGAGCAATTAAGAAAAGGTACTTCCGTAACTTAACTGAAGGCAAAAAGACTTCATTTCCCATTTATTCAATTGAGCTATAAATCCACTGACCCAGGAAAAGGCTAAGCACTTTTGGTTAAAATGATTCTTGTTCTTTAAAGAACAAAAGTCAGCCAAACAAATAGGATAGGCTAAATAATTAAGCCATTAAACTTCTCTCTTACCTCATGTGTAAGGCCAAACCATCCTGTAGGCTAGAGATTCCCAAATCTGAGAGTGTATCTGAGCTTACAGAAGCTGGTGACAAAGAGCCTTCCTTCTCTTCCAGTAGGTCCAACTTCACCAGGTTGCTGATCTCATCCTCTGAATTATCTTCAGACACAGAACCAATTATGAAACGGGAGTGTTGGTTCAGCTCCAGAGGTTTGGCCAAGGGAGAAGGCTCGTCCATTTTCCTTTCAAAATGAGCTCTCAGAGCTATAGAAAAAAAATGAAGGGTAAGTGAGCAAAGCAGATCATGGATGACAATCTGTATCTGTGAAGAGTCAATTAATTTAAGTTATATCTAGTATACCACAAGGATGTAAAACAGTTTAAGAAATAGCTTTCTTAACTATTCTACTACAGAGCTTTTGTATTCCACAAGGAGGAAAAATTAAGAAAAAATTAACTATGCCTAAAAAGTAAAAACTAGCTCCTTTTTCCCCAAATAAATCTCCCACAAAAAAACTAAGATATTCCACTCTCTTTAATCATTTTATCAAATTAATTGTCTAAAAGACAATTAAAACCAGCGAAGCCTTTGAAGCACACGAAACCTACTGCTGCACTGCTATAATTTTGGTTGTTCATAGTAGGTCAGGGATGATACAAATTAAGGATTTGGTGAGAGTAGTGGTTGTTTAAAACATATCAAAACTATCATCTGATTACAAACATAGTTTGAGACACTATGAATTTTACATAAATGCATACCTTTAGAGCAAATTCTAAATGGGTGGGGTTTTTTCATTAAAAAGCAAACAGACTTATCATGGTGACATTTTTCTTTAATTGCAGCTTTCAAAAATTCACCTAGGAACACAGGGTAGGGAATAGACAAGAATAGTTTGGGTGCTGGGGGAGGGGTGGGGCAATACCAAGAAGGGGGAGGGGAATGGAAGAACAAGATGGATGGGAGAACAGTTAGGCAGGTTTGTATGGACTAAGTGTAACAGAGGTAAATAGTGATATATGCTAAACAACAGGGACCTGGGATACAAGGGTTAGGGCATGGTTTGAATAGGTTAAAGAGGGAAAATAATGTTTAGATGCTTGGCTATCTTTTGAATCTTGGTTTCCCTTGCCTACTATTGTAAAACAGATATTTGAGGGGGAAAGAAAGGAATAGCCAGAAACATCACCATAGAAAGCTTGTAAGTCCGTCTTCAGCCTATAACTGATTGAAATACCAAAAATGGAGCTAGAACTTGAGCAGTAAAGGAGGCTTCCTACGGAGCCTTTGCATTGCATGAGACCATAGGTGAAATCCTGATCCCCATACAGAATTTTCTGAGGTGGGAAATTTCCACTTTAAAGGACAAGAAGACCAACCTAGAGCAGCTAGAAGAACAGAAGATACTTCTTGAAAGAAAGACCAGCAGGAAAAACCAAAAACAATAATGACAATCTGACTGACGACTACAAGAACAAGCAAGTTTTCCCCCGGGAGCAATCAAGGCAAGCAGTCAGATACCCTCAAGGGCAAACCCCCTTCTAAGACTAAGACTCGAGGGGAATACACAAGCAGGCATGTGGTCTTGCTGGTGACCACATTGGTCTACTGATAAGGGGAAGTGGGGGAAAAACAACAATGAAGTTGTGCCTAAGTCCAAACACGTTCAATAGACTCCTGTCAACCTGGGTTGAGACCTGATTGACCAGCAGGATGGTGAGACCTGGGGACTCCTGAGCCCAGGGACAGGGGCATGGCCACAGAGGACTAGAGCAGAGAGTGAAGTGTGCAGCTGGTATGAAGTGAGGGGGAAATGCACAAGAATACCCATACTTGCAGACAGTACCACTTGACCTGGCTTCAATGACTGGATGATCAGAGCTCAACCAGAAGAAAGAAGAGGAAAAAAAGAGTAGTCTGTTCAATTTGATGAACTTGAAACTTGACCTGTACTTATGGATGTAGTAGCTCAAAAGAGGGAATGAATCTTTACAGCGAGGATCATTCCCAACCCCTTGGTACATAGGGTTGTCAGGGATGGGCAACTTAAGACAGGCTACCCAAAATGGGGGGGGAGGGGGCCTTACAAAGGTAGAATCTCCACTGAGTGTTTTTCAATCTGTCTGGACGGGGCTGGTGAAAGGAGATGGGGATAAGACTCTTGTTGTACAATAGTGAATAATCACTATCAGGACTAACTGTGAGAGTTGCAAATGTAGAGGTAAACATTTTGTAAAAAAAAGGAAGGGAGTGGTTGATTTTGCAGTCCAGGAATGGAGGACTCTGGGACTTTCAAGGGAGAAGAACAGAGTGCGGGACCCTACCCAGAGAAGCAGTGACATCAGAGATGGAGACAGAGACAATGTGGAGAGATGGAGAGGCTGGGGACTCTAGACTCAGGGAGGGAGAGGGGCTGTGGCTTGTGGGGTGGACCCTTTTGTTGTTTGATGATACATGGAGGGGTTTGTAATTATTGCAATGAAATTAAATATGATACATGGAGGGGTTTGTAATTATTGCAACGAAATTAAATAAGATGGGAAAACATCAGCTTTACATTTACCCTATGTAAACTATCACTCAATTCACAGTAAAAACTTTAAAAAAAAAAAAAGTACCAAAATCCACCTAGACTTCGGGCAAAAAGTTGAACTCGGCAGACACACTACACAAACCATCTATAACAAAGATATGAGAGACCCAATAAAACAGACACAAATGAAAATTCAAGAACTCTGGTCTCCAGAGGCAAGGTTAGAGAAGTTGAGTAAAGTGCTTGCTAGATGAGAAGCTAAGTAGAACAGTGAGAGAGGGAAAGTGACCGGTGAACGGCCGGCCAGACACAGCACAACCATCCTGTGATGAGCTTTGGCAACAGAAGGTAGTCTTAGAGTAGATTCACACAAGAGACTGGAAAGGACACAGTTGGTGAGAGACTAAGAAGAAATCAACAAACAACTATCAGTTCGATGCAATTACAACAACCCCACAATGCCCCAAAGACCAAATTTTAGTTCATGACAAGAAATGTGAGAGAATGGCTCAAACAAATGACCAAGAGGCAGAGCCAGAAAATGATTCTGAGGAAGCAAAAGTAATGGAACCAACTGAAAAAGAATTCGAAAGAATAATATTTAGGTAACTTCAAAGGGCTGACAGATATGGAAGAAAGCAAGAACACAACAAATACTTTAGAAGAATTCAAGAAAACACTACAAGAACAAACAGACAAAATAAAGCAAATTTTGAAATGACACAAAATCTGCAATTAGAAATCCAGAAGATTAATTCTAAGATTTTAGGAAAGGACAATACATTAAAAGGTCAAAGGAACAGAATGAAAGCAATGAAAGTCTGAATTAGTAAGCTTGAAGATAAATATCTCAATATGCTGGAAGAAAAAGAACTTAAATCTGAAGAAAATCTGAGAGTTATGTGGGACACCATGAAGAATAACTTATATGTGACTAAAATTCTGGGAAAGCACAGAGAAAATTGTGAAAGAGTTGTTGGAAGAAAACTTCCTTAACATCATGAAAGATGAAGATAAGCATACAAGAAGCTGAATGAACTCCAAACAGGATATATCCCAAAAGAAATTCACTAAGACATATAATCAAGCTTTCCAAAACCAAAGACAAGGAAAGAATCCTGAGAGCAGCTTGGGAAAAACAAAGAGTTACTACAAAGGAGAACCAGTAAGACAAAACTCTTGATTTCTCAGCAGACACTGAGCAAGCAAGAAGGCAGTGGAATGACATTTACAAAACATGCAAAGAAAAAAAATGCCAACCAGAAATCATATATCCAGCAAAGCTGTCCTTCATATATGACAGAGAAATTATGATGTTTCTTGATGAACAGAAATAAAGGCATTTGTAATGGTCCAAACAACTTTACAAAAAATTTCAAAGGGACTTTGGACTGAGAACCAACACACAGACCCACTGTACCAAAAGGAAATGGTCAATACTTAATCATTTCAAGAGGTAGCATATGATCAAGAGCCAATGATACTGAAGGAAGAAATACAAGGTGCATTGAAGGCATCGACAAAAAACAAGGAACCAGGAACTGATGAACTATAAATTGAAATCCTTCAACAAAGTAAGGTGGCACTGGAGGCACTCATTCATCTATGCAAAGAAATATGGAAGACAACTGCTTGGCCAACTGATTGGAAGAGATCCGTATCTGTGCTCATTCCAACGAGGAGTGATCCAACGGAATGCAGAAATCAGACAATATCACTGCTATTCCATATTAGTAAAGTTTTACTAAAGGTATTACAGAAACAGCTATAACCATACATTGACAGAGAACTTCCAGAAGTTTAAACCGGATGCAGAAGAGGACGTGGAACATCATTAATGATGTCAGATGGATCTTGGCTGAAAGCAAAGAACACCAGAAAGATGTTTACCTGTGCTTTATTGACTACACAAAGACTTTCAATTGTGTGGATCATGACAAGAAGCCGCAGAAAACATCACGAAGTATGAGTATTCTGGAACAATTAATTGTGCTCCGAGGAACCTGTACATAGACTAACAAGCAGTTGTTTGAACACAAGGGAACACCAAATGGTTTAAAATTAGGAAAGGTGTGCGACAGGGTTGTATTCTTTCACCATACTTATTCAATCTGTATGCTGAACATATAATGTTGAGGAGGACTATAAGAAGAAAAACATGGCATCAGGATTGGAAGAAGACTCATTAATAACCCGAGCTATGCAGATGATATAACCTTGCTTGCTGCAAGTGAAGAGGACTTAATATACTTACTGATGAAGATCTAAGGAACAGCTGGTGAATTTGAACCACGACTTTGCAGTTCAAACCGACCATGCATCCTGAGCTTTATTCCACAGTGTCACACCTGTCCATTTTGTCCACAGAATCTTTCAATATTGCAAGTCGAGGCTTGAATTTTTTCTCCAGTTCCCTCAGCTTGAGAAATGTTGAGCCTGTTCTTCCTTTTAGGTTTTCTAATTCCAAGTCTTTGCACATTTCGTTATTAAGATTTGAGTTGGTCTTCTAAAGCCACCCTTGGAATATATATACATATATGCTTATTTTTAAATATAAATATAAACATACATATATATATAAATACACACACACAAAGGAACTCTGGTAGCATAGTGGTTACAAATCGGGCTGCGAACCTTAAGGTCAGCAGTTTGAAACTACCAGCTGTTCCACAAGACAAAGATGAGGCTTTCTGCTCCCGTATAAGATTTACAGCCTCGGAAACCGTGTGTAGGGTCG
>NW_006408525.1:5550439-5556923 GCF_000296735.1 Chrysochloris asiatica | reverse complement strand
ATATATATATCCCACAAATATATAAAGTTTGAAAAGGATCTGATACAGGGATATTTACCTTTCCTGCAAACTCAACTATGAATGTGGTGGAGCATACAGCAGGCAAAATTATGAAAACATCTTAGATGTTATCAAATATCTTAAGGCAATGAGTTTTTGGGCCTGGGGCCTCAGAGCTATATATAGTCTCAGGGAACATCATGGTTGATTGGCATAACATAGGATCCACAAAGACAATGTTCCACATCCTATGGTATCTTAAAAAGTCCATAAGCAGCTGTCTAAGTTGCATCTACTGGTCTCTCCATGTGCATAAGAAAGAACAGTGATGAAAATTGAAGAGGCTTGGAATCAATTAGTCCAATGGACTAACGGAACATGTGAACAACAGTTTCCATGACTCTGAGACCAGAAGAACTAGATGGTGTCCAGCTACCACTATACCACTACCAACTGCTCTGAAAGGGAGCACATTAGATGGCACCAGAGAGAGTGGCAAAATATGTAGAACTCAAAATTATTATTGAAAAAGAAACAAACCAAGCTTACTGGTCAGAAAGAGACTGGAGGAACCTGAGACTATGGCCTTTGATCACCACACCCTTCAGGCCTGGAAAGGAGCTCACAGTCCAACTTTCAGCCAAGCAGTAGATAGTTATTAAAAACAACAACACTTGAAAAGTATGCACACTATGAATAATGAAACGGTTAATATAGAACAAAGTTGAAAAGGGATGGGAAAGTGGGTGGAATGCAAATAGGAAGCACAGGGAGTTAGTGGAATTACTGTTGTTGCATGAAGGGAATTGCAATCACTGAGATGAAACAAAGTATATGATTTGTTTGAAGGTAAAACTGATGATCTTGTCTGTAAAAGTTCAGAAAAAAAGTTTAAAAAAAAGATGTGAAAGGAGCCACTCTTCAATTTCATGGGAATAAGGGGGTGTGGGGGGTGGAAATATAGTCCTCAGCTAATAAATACAAGATAAGGATATTTTCAAATTTTCTCTCCTAGTTGAAACGAACACAAAGGTCACTTTCCCAAAAAGACTAACAAGACTGGAAGCCGCTCAGTGTTTAAAGCTAAAGAGCCTGTCCTACAACCATTAACACTACTCAATGGTATGCCCAGTCACCAACCAAAGAGCCACCAGAAAAACAAGGTCACGTATGGAAAAATCACTGAGTGGTTATCCAGACATGCTAAGAAGTGGCTCCATGGCCTGTCCCATTTCTACTGGTTCTGGTTCTTAACTAAAGAGAAGGGGTGGTAGGGGACTACCATTGTCACAGACTCCCTGCCCACTTCAGCTTACCCACCCTAAATCATCACATATTCTTTAAAGAAAGGCAACTTTTAACATAAAAGCCTACAGTTCAATATTTTAGCAGACATTTTTAACATACTGCAAACATGAACAACAGTTATTTGTTAACTAACCTCTTATAATTCTTATTGTCTGAGCAGATATCCACCTCCAAAAAGAACTAGAGAGAGAAAGAAAAAGAGAATTGAAATTTTCTATTTTTACAAAATCCAAATTTTTTCAATTTCTATTTTGCACAGTGTAGCACAGACTCAAAGTTTTAAAATAAATTTTTCTGCTCAAATATATTACTTAGCTTGAAGCATAATGTTCATTTATTTGTCAGTATTTAATTCTGTAAGTCAAGATATATTACACAAAGACTTCATTATTGATGAAAATAGTGAACAAATAGGACAGGCTATTGGCACAAGGTACCTTTTCCTATTCTATACTTCAATGAACACATTCAAACCTTGTGACTTCCAATATTGTTGTTAAGTGCTGTTGAGTCAGTTCCGACTCATAAGTAACCCTGTATAGTTTTCAAGGAAGGGCTGGTGAACCTGAACCACAGACCATGCAGTTCAAATGACATTAGCAGTCCAGCACATTAACCCACAGCGCTACATCAGGACTCCTGACTTTGAGTAGTTCATCAAAAAGGTGTCAACATCCGACCATGTTCAATACACTCCTGTGAACTGGATTGAGACCTGGTTGGCCAGCAATATGGCAAGACCTGAGGACTCCTGGGCCCAGAGACAGTGACATAGCTACAGAGGACTAGAGCAGAGAGTGAAGCATCCAGCTGATAAGTGAGGGGAGATGCACAAGAACACCCATACCTATTTGACCTGGCTTCAAGAGCTGAATGATCAGACTCGACTAGAAGAAACAAAGAAGAGGGCAAAATAAGAGTAATCTGCCACAATTTGATGAACTTGACCTATACTTATAGATGTAGTAGTTCACAAGTGGAAACAAATCTTTACAGTTAGGCTCATTCCCACCCCCTCGGGATGCAGGGTTGACAGAGATGGGCAATTTAGACATTGGCTACCCAAAAGGGGGAGGGGGGGCTACAAAGGCAAGAACTGAATGGCTTACAAACTTTCAAGAGGGAGCCTAGTTCCAGAGGATGTGGGGGAAGATAGAATCTCCACTGAATGGTTTCCAATCTGCCTAGACGGGGCTGATGAAAGGAGATGGGGATAAGACTCTTGTACAATAATGAATAATTGCTATCAGGACTGACTGTGAGAGTTGAAAACGTAAAGGTAGATGTTTTGTAACAAAAGGAGGGGAGTGGCTGACTTTGCAGTCCAGGAGAGGAGGTCCCTGGGACCATCAAGGGTTAAGAGCAGAGTGCGGGACCCTACCCAGAGAAGCAGTGACGTCAGAGATGGAGGCAGAGACAATGTGGAGAGATGGAGAGGCTGGGGACTCTGGACTCAGGGAGGGAGAGGGGATGTGTGCTGGCAGCCAGAAGGCAGGCTTGCAGGGTGTACCCTTTGGTTGTTTGATGATGCATGGAAGGGATTGTAATCATTGCAATGAAGCGAAATTCAATAGGATGACTGTAAAGTTAATGTTCTCCCCTGTAAACTATCACATAATTCACAATAAAAACTTAAAAAAAAAAAAAAGTGGCAATAGGGTAAAGAGAACCACTAGAATCTCCACTACTAAGTCAGGTTCTGATTATGTTTCCAAGTGGTCCTACCAGCAAAGGTTGAGAGCCAGGGAGAGGACAGAGCTCCCATCATACCAAATACCAGGAGTTTCTAGCTAGTATCCAAATCCCGTGTTTCCTTCTAAACCATACGATGTTAATGTATCTAGAGTAGAAGTTCTCAACATTGGCTATGTATTAGAATCACCTGAGGAGTTTTTAAAAAATAAACATGAATCAGAATTGCTTCACTTTTTCAAAATACATAGGTATCAGAACTACTTCTTGATCCCAAAGATTTGAATTTTGGTAAATTCCACAGTTAAATGACACTAATGCAAATCCTGGTGTCAGAACTCCTGGCCTGAAAGTGAAGAAAAAAAAAGATAAGGAAAAAAACCTTTTACATAGATAGGGCAATCTAAAACTCCTAAGGAAGGACCCCAAGTGACCATGGACAGGATTGGAAACATGTATTCTGCAGTTATGTTAATTGGCAAATGGGGATTTATTTTGTCTGAGCTAGAACTGTTCCCCACAATTGGGGTAGGAGTGGGGCAAGAAGAAAAAAGAAAAGGTGATTTGTAACCAAAGGTACAGAGGTGGTAAACTCAAAATCCGGGACCTAGGTGCAAACTCTGACTCTGCCTCATTATGGCAGTATAAACTTCAACAAGTCACTTAACATCTTTAAACCCCCTCAACTGTAACAGACAAAAACATCTCTTGGGACTGTTGTAAGAACTGAGAGTATATGAAACGGATTTATAAACTATAAAGCACTTTTGTTAAGTACCATCAATTCAGTTCTGACTCATAGTGACCCTGTATAGGGTTTCCAAAGAGACGCTGGTGGGTTTGAACCATAGACCTTGTGGTTTCCAATCCAGTGCTGATCCTACAGCGCCACACTCTTGGGAGTCCAGCGTTTTTCAAATTGGGGGTTATCACCCAGCAGTACAAGTATGTTAGTTTTAGTGTGTTACAACCAACATGTTTTTACTATTATTAAACAGACCAGAAAACGTTAAAACTGCACCACAATTTATAAGGGTAAATACTGCTTAGTAAATTTTCCTATCACTAGGACGACAGCTTCAGGGATGAGAATCAGCATAAAGCCTATTCCCAGAAGGCAGAGCTCAATCATATCCCTGTTGTTCCACCTGTCCATTTTTGAAATCAGCAGACCTCATGGAACTCTCCTCTCTCTGTTCCTAGTCACTGTCACTAGCCACTCAGAGCTAAGCCAGACCTTGTAAATTAAACACACACCATTCTTGTTATTGTTGTTAAGTACCATTGAGTCCATTCAGGCTCATATTAACCCTGTATGATACAGTTTCCAAGAGCAGCAGGTGGGTTTGAACCACCAACCTTGTGGTTAGCAATCCAATTATTAAGTACCATTGAGTCAGTTCCAACTCATAGCAGCCTACAGTCTGGGGTTCGCTAATTTGCGGCAAAAACTCACGGAAGATATTAAACTTATAATACTAGTTTTACTATAGTCTCACTTACTCATTGCCATCCAGTCAATTCCAACTCACTGGGACCCTGCATAGGGTTTCCAAGGCTGTAAATCTTCGCGGGAGCAGAAGGCCTCATCTTTCTCCCATAGAGCGACAGTAGGTTTGAAATGCTAACCTTGAAGTTTGGAATCTGGTTGGTGCCTATCCTATAGTGCCATCAAGATCATCATCATAAGGAAAAGAGGTATAGGCTATGTCTGGAAAGGTTCCCAATCTAAAGAGCACATCACTCTCTTTTTGCCGCCCAAGAAGTACTCCTAGAGCCTTAGTGTTCTGAGCTTCTATTGGCCAGCCCTGATGACAGGCTAAGTAATGTCTCCTGCGGTTAATTTATGAGGTTGAGTAAAAAATTATCCACACTTGGTTATATTAAAACGCCTGTCCACATCCATAGCTGATGACAACAGCGTGCACATGAAATGATTCTGTCAAACAAAGGAGTCACAGGGGCAAATCATTTGCAAATCAACCATGGCTCTGCCTATGAAGTAATACACAACACATTTGGGTTTCAAAAAGTCTGAGCAACAACTTTAATGGTAGAAGTTTTATAACAAAAAATGAGGAGTAGTTATTCTTACAGTCCAGAAACAGAGGACCCTAGGACCATCAAGGGAGAAGAGAACAAGTGGAATGCGGGGCTCTATAAGAGAAGCAGCGACACCAGAGATAGAGGCAGAGATGAGGACATGGAGAGAGGGAGCAGCTGAGGACTCTAGACTCATGGAAAGAGAAGGATTGAGTGCTGGCCAGGAGGCAGGCTTGTAGAATGTGCCCTTTGGTTGTTTAAATTATTATATATTCCTTAATGGTTTTGTGTACATCTCTCTACCCCACCCCCAAAAAACAAGAAAACAGAAGGAATGGAAACAAATACTGTTGAATGACGATGCATGGAAGAAATTGTAATCATTGCAATGAAACAATGGTGTAAAGCCGATGCTCTCCCATATAAACTATATCACTCAGTTCACAATTTAAAAAAAAAAAAAAAAAAAAGGTTTGTGCAAGATGGGTACCAAAACAAATCATGGAAGGGCATAAACAGAAGCCTTTGGACATCTGCAAACAAAATTTGGATCTATACTCAAAGGAAGGTAAAAGTTTCTTTTTAAAAAATATCACTACTGAAGATAAGACATAGGTTTATCACAACAAGCCTGAGACTAAATGGTAGAATATGAAATAGAAACATCCTCACAATTGACAACCAAGAAAAAGTTCTAAAGTCAACCAGCAGCTGGAAAATTGATGCTTCCAGTTTTCTGGGATTCTCAAGGGTCAGTGTGGAAACACTATCAGGAAAAAAGTTCAACAATCAACATGTTTTTTTTACCAAGGGATGCTCACTGAAGAGACCAAGACTAAACTTCAGATTAAAACTGTGCTTAAAACCGACTTTGTTTTCCAGAACATTAACCCACAGCACCACACCAGGACTCTGTCCACAATCTGCAAAACCTTCAGGTGTTAAAGCATCCTCCCTATAGTCCTGATCTTGCTCCCTAGGACTTTCACCTGTTTGGTCCTCTAAACTCAGACCTTTGAGAACAAAGAATTCACCTGCGATGAAGAAGTGAAGACAGCAATACATTCAAGGTTCGCAGCTCAGCCTAAAACATTTTTTAATAGGGGAATACAAAAGTTTGTTGAAAGACAGACAGTGTATTGAAAAGCAAGTAAATATCTAAAAAAAACGATGTATTTGTCTTTTCTAAAAGTTGATTAAAATAAATTCTACAGCCAGAGTGCAGATAATTGTTTACTCCTCCCCCTCAATGCATAAGCATCTCAGGTGTATCTTTTTTTCTTTTTTTTTTTTAGTATGGCCAAGCCCCACTCACCAGCACAAATCCTCAGGTGTGTTCTGGAAGTCCCAGACCAAGAGACCCAATTCCTCCAGAGCCAAAAACAAAAGCCACCTTGCTTAAGGAAAAACTAGGTCCTATACCCCACAATCAATTTATATA
>NW_006408525.1:5547510-5549274 GCF_000296735.1 Chrysochloris asiatica | reverse complement strand
TCAGCATAAAGTTTGAATAAGTATGGTGAAAGAACACAACCTTGTCACACGCCTTTCCCAGTTTTAAAACATTCAGTGTTCCCATTCTCTGTTCGAACAACTGCTTTTTGGTCCAGGTACAGCAGATTCGTCAGAAGAAAAATTAAGTGCTCTGGAATACTCATACTTCTCAATGTTGTCCATAGGTCATCATGATCCACACAATCGAAAGTCTTTGCGTAGTGAAAAAGCACAGGTAAACATCTTTCTGATATTCTCTGCTTTCAGCCAAGATCCACCGGACATCAGCAATAATACTCTCGTTCCATGGCCTCTTCTGAATCCAGCTAGAACCTCTGGAAGTTCTCTGTCAATGTATGATTGTAGCCATTTCTGTATATACACATATATATATGAAAAATACCTTATAATGTTAAGTGAAGGACCCAGAGGTATGGAAAGTAACAATGATTTGTAGAAACAGTGAGTGGGAGACTATATATGAGCATTTGCTTGAAGATGCAAAAAATATCTGAAAATCATTTTCCAATTTAAATTTAATTAAAATTAAAGTATCTAATAAGTACTATTAAGAATTATGGATGGAAGCAGTACCTCAAAAAAGGGAACAAGTCCTTACAGCGAGAATCATTCCCACCCCCTCCACACACAGAGTGGACAGGGATGGACAACTTAGGCATTGGCTACCCAAAATGGGGGGTGGGGGGCTACAAAGGCAAGAAGTGACTGGCTTACAAGCTTTCAAGAGGGAACCTAGACCCAGAGGGCCTGGATGAAGGTAGAATCTCTAGTGAGTAGTATTCAATCTGAATAGGCGGGCCGATGCAATGAAATGCAGATGGATCTGTTGTGATACAATAGTGAATAACTGTTATCAGGACTGACTGTGAGGGTTGGAAATGTAAAGGTGGACTTTATATAGCAAGGAGGGGAGTGATTGACTTTTCAGTCTAGGAGCGGAGGTCCCTAGGACCATCAAGGGAGAAGACCAGAGAGCGGGATCCTACCCAGAGAAGCAGTGATGCCTGAAATGGAGCCAGAGATGATGATGTGGAGCAATGGAGCAGCTGGAGACTCTAGACCCAGAGAGAGCGCGCGACTGTGTGCTGAAGACCTGGGGGGCGCGGGGGAAGGATTGCAAGGAGGGGATTGTAACCATGGCAATGAGACGATATACGATAGAATGAATGTAAAACTAATGGTCTCCCATGTAAACTATCACATCATTCACAATAAATCATTTAAGAAAAAAAAAAAAATGTTATACAAGTGGACTCATACTGTTTGTAACCTTTCAGGATTGATTCCCCCACCCCACCCCTCTTTCTCAGCATAGTTCCCTGGAGATTCATTCAAGTTTTCTGTGTATATCAATAGTTTATTACTGTGGTATAGATGCATCATATTTTAACTATTCAGTCACTGAAGGACATCTGGACTGTTTCCAGTTTTTGACTATCATGAATAAGGCTGCTGTGAACATTTTTGTACAGGTTTTGGTGTGAACATAAGTTTTCATTGCTCTGGGATAAATGAAAATGAGTTCAATTGCTGGGTTGTATGATATTTGCACGTTTCATCTAATAAAAAACTACCAAACTAAAAAAAAAAAAAAGAATTATGGAGAAAGGGGAGGAACAAACAAGATGGCGAATCAGGTGGACGCATAGCAGAGAGCTCCGCCAACAACAACACAGAATAACCGACCAAACAGGTTCAGGGGATGGTCCCAGAACTCTGAACCACATATAAAGGAATTCTTAG